>NC_133131.1:124672230-125298859 GCF_048418815.1 Hemitrygon akajei | reverse complement strand
GAAGAGAGAGAGAGGGTGGGGAAAGAGAGAGAGGGGGGGGGGAAAAGAGAGAGAGGGGGGGGGGAAGAGAGAGAGAGGGGGGGGAAGAGAGAGAGAGGGGGGGGAAAGAGAGAGAGGGGGGGGAAGAGAGAGAGAGGGGGGGGGAAAGAGAGAGTGGGGGGGGGGGGAGAGAGAGAGAGGGGGGGGGGGAAGCGAGAGGAGGGAGAGGGGGGTGGGGAAGAGAGAGAGAGAGGGGGGGGGAAGATGAGAGAGAGGGGGGGGGGAAGAGAGAGAGAGTGGGGGGGAAGAGAGAGAGGGGGGGGGGGAAGATGAGAGAGAGGGGGGGGGGAGATGAGAGAGAGGGGGGGGAGGAGAGGAGGGGGGAGGACGAGAGAGAGGGGGGAAGAGAAGAGAGAGGGGGGAAGAGAGAGAGGGGGGGAGGGAGAGAGAGAGGGGGGTAGGAGAGAGAGGGGGGAGGAGAGAGAGGGGGGGAGGGAGAGAGAGGGGGAGAGGGAGAGAGAGGGGGGAGGGAGAGAGAGGGGGTGAGGGATGAGAGATGGGGGAGGGAGAGAGAGGGGGGAGGGGAGAGAGGGGGGGTGGAGGGAGATGGGGAGATGAGGAGGGGGGGACGGGAGAGCGAGGGGGGAGGAGTGAGAGGGGGGGAGGGAGAGAGAGGGGAATGGAGAAGCGAGAGGGGGAAGGGAGAGAGGAGGGAAGGGAGGAGAGAGGCGGAGAAGGAGAGAGAGGGGAAGGGAAGAGAGAGGGAAGGGAGAGAGAGGGGGCAAGGGAGAGAGCGGGGGGAGGGAGAGAGAGGGGGACGGGAGGAGAGGGGGGAAGGGAGAGAGAGGGGGACAGGGAAGAGAGGGAAGGAGAGAGAGGGGGAGGGATAGAGAGGGGAAGCGAGAGAGAGGGGGAGGGAGAGAGAGGGTGGGAAGGGAGGAGAGAGGGGGAAGGGAGAGAGAGGGGGAAGGGAGAGAGAGAGAGGGGGGGGGGAAGAGAGAGAGAGGGGGGGGGAGAAGAGATGAGAGAGAGGGGGGGGGAAGCGAGAGAGAGGGGGGGGGGAAGAGGAGAGAGGGGGGGGGAAGAGAGAGAGAGGGGGGGGGGAAGAGAGAGAGAGGGGGGGAGGGAAGAGGAGAGGGGGGGGAAGAGAGAGAGAGGGGGGGGAAGAGAGAGAGAGGGGGGGGGAAGCGAGAGAGAGAGGGGGGGGGAGGGAAGAGAGAAGGGGGAGAAGAGCGAGAGAGGGGGGGGGAAGAGAGAGAGAGGGGGGGGGAAGAGAGAGAGAGGGGGGGCGGGAAGGAAGAGAGAGAGGGGGGGGGAAGAGAGAGAGAGGGGGGGGGGGAAGAGAGAGAGAGGGGGGGGGAAGAGAGGAGCGGGGGGGGAAGGAGGCGAGAGGGGGGGGGGAAGCGAGAGAGAGGGGGGGGGGAAGAGAGAGAGAGGGAGGGGGGGAAGAGAGAGAGAGGGGGGGAAGAGAGAGAGAGGGGGGGGAAGAGAGAGAGAGGGGGGAAGAGAGGAGGGGGGGAAGAGAGAGAGAGGGGGGAAGAGGAGAGAGAGGGGGGGGGAAGGAGAGAGAGAGGGGGGGAAGTGAGAGAGAGGGGGGAGGTGAGAGAGGGGGGGGAGGTGAGAGAGAGGGGGAGGGAGAGTGAGTGAGAGGGGGAGGGAGAGAGAGGGGGGGTGGGAGAGAGAGGGGGGAGGGAGAGAGTGGGGGGAGGGAGAGAGAGGGGGGAGGGAGAGAGAGGGGGAGGGTGAGAGGGGGGGGAGGGAGAGAGAGGGGGGGAGGGAGGAGAGAGAGGGGGGGAGGAGAGGGGGGAGGGAGAGAGAGGGGGGGAAGGGTGAGAGAGGGGGAAGGGTGAGAGAGTGGGGAGGGGGGAGAGGGGGAGGGAGAGAGAGGGGGAAGGGAGAGAGAGGGGGAAGGGAGAGAGAGGGGGAAGGGAGATGAGAGGGGGAAGGGAGAGAGAGGGGGAAGGGAGAGAGAGGGGGAAGGGGAGAGAGAGGGGGAAGGGAGAGAGAGGGGGAAGGGAGGAGAGGGGGGAAGGGAGAGAGAGGGGGAAGGGAGAGAGAGGGGAAGGGAGAGAGAGGGGGAAGGGAGGGGAGGGAGAGAGGGGAAGGGAGAGAGAGAGGGGAAGGAGAGGAGCGGGGGAAGGGAGAGAGAGGGGAAGGGAGAGAGAGGGGGGAAGGGAGAGAGAGGGGGAAGGGGAGAGAGAGGGGGAAGGGAGAGAGAGGGGGAAGGGAGAGAGAGAGAGAGAGACTAGCTTTCTGCTGTTGCTTGTTATATGTTGACTGTACGTTGTTTTGCTGAGCATTATGAGCATGCTATGTTGGTGACCAAATGTGTGACTACACTTGCAGGCTGTCCCCTGCACATCCTCAGATTGTGTTGGTTGTTACTCTAAATGATGCATTTCACCGTATGTTTCACCGAACATGATTAGTAAATAAATAAATCTAAATCCAATTGGCTTTATCCATATAATGAAGAAGGAGGCCACTCACCCCATCAGTCCATGCTCTCTCCAAAGAAAGTGATCTCTTCAGTTCTATTAATCCTCTCTTCGCTTCCCTGTATCTCTGCAATTCACCCTCCCACAAACGTAAGACCATAAGACCATAACACAAAGGAGCAGAATTAGGCCATCTGGCCCATTGAGTCTGCTTTGTCATTCAATCATGGCCAATACTTTTTTTTCTCCTCCTCAACCCCAGTTCCTGGCCTTTTCCCCATAACCTTTGATGCCACGTCCAATCAGGAACCTATCAATCTCTGCCTTAAATAAAACCCAAATACCTGAACTCCACAGCTGCATGTGGCAACAAATTCCACAAATTCACCACCCTTTGGCTAAAGAACTTTCTCTGCATCTCTGATTTGAAAGGGCGTCCCTCTATCCTGAGGCTGTGCCTCTTCTTCTAGACTCTCCCACCATGGGAAACATCGTTTCCACATCAACTCTGTCAAGGCCTTTCAATATTCAAAAGGTTTCAATGAGATTCCCCCCCCCCCCATCCTTCTAAACTCCAGCAAGTACAAACCCAGAGCCATCATCTCATATGATAACCCTTTAATTCCTGGAATCACCCTTGTGAACCTCCTCTGGACCCTCTCCAATGCCAGCACATCTTTTCTAAGATGAGGAGCTCAAAACTGTTCACAATACTCAAGGTGAGGCCTCACCAGTGCCTTATAAAGCCTCAGCATTCACATCCTTGGTCTTATATTGTAGACTTCTTGAAATGAATGCTAACATGGCATTTGCCTTCCTCACCACCAACTCTACCTGCAAGTTGACCTTCAGGGTGTTCTGCATAAGGACTCCCAAGTCCCTCTGCATCTCAGATTATTGGATTTACTCCGCTTAGAAAATAGTCTGCATATTTATTTCCACTACCAAAGTGCATGACCATGCATTTCCAACATTGTGTTTCATTTGCCGCTCTCTTGACCATTCCCTTAATCTGTCTAAGTCCTTCTGCAGCCTACCAATTTCCTCAACACTACCTGCCCCTAATCATTTATATACAGCATAAAAAGAAGTGGTCCCAGCGCCAACCCCTGCAAAACACCACTAGTCACTGGCAGCCAACCAGAAAAGGATCCTTTTATTCCCACTCATTGCCTCCTACCCATCAGCCAATGCTCTAAACATGTTAGTAACTTTCCTGTAATACCATGGGCTCTTAACTTGGTAAGCTGTTTCATGTGTGGCATCTTGTCAAAGGCCTTCTGAAAGTCCAAATATACAACATCCACTGCATCCCCTTTATCTATCGTACTTGTAACCTCCTCAAAGAATTCCAACAGGTTCGTCAGGCCGGATTTTCCCTGAAGGAAATCATGCTGATTTTGTACTATCTTGTCCTGTGTCACCAAGGACACCATCACCTCATCCTTAACAATTGACTCCAACATCTTCCCAACCACTGAGGTCAGTCTAACTGGTCTATAATTTCCTTTCTGCTGCCTTCCTCCTTTCTTAAAGAGTGGAGCAACATTTGCAACTTTCCAGTCCTCTGGCACCACACCAGAGTCCAATGATTTTTGAAAGATAATTTCTAATGCCACCACAATCTCTACTGTTACCTCTTTCAGAACCCTAGGGTGCAGTTCCTCTGATCCGGCTGACATATATACCTTTAAGTCTTTCAGCTTTTTGACAATCTTCTCTCTAGTAACAGTAACTGCACCCACTTCTCTTCCTTCACATACTACAACATTAGGCATACTGCTAGTGTCTTCCACAGTGAAGATTGACGCAAAATACTCATTTAGTTCATCAGCCAACTCCTTGTACCCTGCTATTATTTCTCCTGTCTCATTTTCCAGCGGTCCTGGATCCACTCTCATTTCTTTTTTATTTTTACCATACTTGAAAAACCTTTTACTATCCACTTTGATACTTTTAGCTAGCTTGCTTTCATATTTCATCTTTTCCCTTCTAATGATTTCTTAGTTGCTCTCTGTAGGTTTTTAAAAACTTCCCAATCCTCTATCTTCCCACTAATTTGTGCTTTATTATGTGCCCTTTCTTTTGCTTTACAATAGCTTTGACTTCCCTTATTAGCCAGGGTTGTACTATTTTACCATATGAGTATTTCTTCATTTTTAGAATATACATGTCCTGCACCTTCCTCATTTTTCCCAGAAATGCACGCCATTGCTGTTTCTTCTGACATCCCTGCCAGCAACTCCTTCCAATTTACTTTAGCCATCTCCTCTCTCATACCACTGTAAGTTCCCTTACTCCACTAAAATACTGTTACATCAGTCTTTCTCCCTATCAAATTTCAAGTTGAACTCAGTCATACTGTGATCACTGGTTCTAAGGGTTCTTTTACCTTAAGCTCCCTAATCACCTCCGGTTCATTATATAACACCCAATCTAGTATAGCTGATTCCCTAGCAGTCACCACGACAAACTGCCCTAAAAAGCTACCTCGTAGGCATTCAAATAACCATCAAATCACCTTAGATTTTAATTGCATTTGACTATCACTAAGTGGAAATTTACAACAGCCAGTTACACTATCTGCACATAGTGCGAACTGGAGCAGCTGGAGTACACCCACGTGGTCACAGAGGAGATGTGCAAACTCCTCACTCTCAGAAATCAAAGCCAGCATCGAACGCAAGACACTGGAGTATCGTGTGACTTTGTCACCCAGTGAACGGGTAGATGGAGCCACATTGAAGGTGGGGAGCAGGATGTTGAAACAAAGCCTGGTAAGTAATGGGTAGAATCAGAAAAGGGGATAGGAAAGGTAAACCCTCTTTATGCTTCCATCTACTCATTAATCCTCCCTATAAGATGCCATCTACTAGTCTTTGTCTCTACCCTTTTCCCTCTCCTCGTCCGCACAGCTCCTACTGTATGTCCAATTTAATTTTCTTATATTTCTACCCATCGCCTATCAGTCTCAACATTCCCCCACCACCACCTAGTTCCACCTGCCTATCACACACCCAAGCCCCTGCCTCACCCTTCCCTCTCACTTGTATATACAGACTATCTTCCCTCTATATTTTCAGTCCTAATGTAGGGTCTCAAACAGAAATAGCAATTATCCCACAGATGCTGTTTGATCAACTGATTTTTTTTCTACCTCAATAGAGGTAAATTAACATGAGGTTTGGTGGAAGAAAAATCACATACAAATTTGAGTATTTTGAGTGAGATAGAGTTGAGAGAATGCTTCATGCAAGTAACAAATGCTTTCACTCTATGATCAAGTGGAATGCATTTCAGAAATGCAGACCTTGACAGCTGAAGGAATGGTTATCAATAATGGAGCAGGAGGGAATGTTATCGTTTGAAGATGTGAATAACACCAGGCACAGAATGAATAGTTGATAATATTATAATGAATAATAATACAAAGTTATTCCTGGCTCCACACAACTTTGCTTTACCACCCCAGTTGGGAAACTTAGGTGAAATATTGGTAAAAATTCTTACGAGTTAGAGTATAATACTGAACGCTGTGTAAAATCACCATTAATCTCATTTCCCAAGAGCCAAGTAAAACAGTCTTCTATCCTTCTTTAGCATCTTCATTTTGCCTTTATTGTTATGGCATTCTTTAGTTTTTTTTATTAAATATTCATTTTAATTTGCAAAAGAAGATGCACATCAGCTGCCAGTGTAGGGACAAAATAATGAATAGTGTGCAATGCTTTCCTTATGAAATTAAATTGTTGTCTGATATTCAGGCCATTGTCTGGAACCAAGTGTATCAAATAAAATTGTAGCTGAATAAATATGGTCTAATTTATAAGCACTTTCATACAAATTAATGGCATCATGGTGGCAGTACTTTCAGTCCAAACTGCATGTCTAGATTAATGCTCTCAAAAAGATAGGAACAGAATACACCTCATGTTCACATCATACCACTCCAGCTTTCAACTACCGAGTTTGGCTGAGATTCCATGCAGCTGCATTAACCTTTTAAGGTCAAGTTGAGCCAGAGCAGAGCATCCCATAAAGCAGAACCATTCACATACAGTAACAAGACCTCAAGTAGGGGATCTTGAGGGCTCACTTCGAGGCAAACTCCGGCAGACTGATCTTTTTTAATTTAGTTTCTTTCTATATTTAATAAGTATCTCCAATAGATAATGATGTTTTTAAAGCCACAATATTGATGTTTTTCATTTCCTTCCACATCAGGAACCCCTATCCAAATGAATGGGGGTCTCTTGGATAGGAGACCCAGCCAGGGTGCAAATTTGAGGGGCCAGGTATGAACACATACTGATTTCAGCAGAGTGGAAGTGCACTACTATCTTTGCAATACTCTTGTTTTGTGCTCTCTGAAAGTATACTGAGATACTGTGAGCTTCACAGGAGCAAGGAATTTTATTGCACTCTGGTGTACATTAATTAATTGTGTTATATAATAATTAACATTAATACATCTCTTAGGTCAGATACTCTGGCATCTGATATCCAGCATGTTCCTGAATCCACAATGTACGCCACTATAGTACAACAGTTAACACAACTCTATTACAGATCCGGAAGTTTGGAGGTTGGTGTTCAATTCTAGCGCCATTCCGTAAAGAGTCTCTGAAAATCCTCTGCACAGAATGGGTGCTCTGGTTTCCTTCTACAGTCCAAACACATAGAGGGTGGGCTAATTGGTCATTGTAAATTGCCCCATGATTAGGGTTATGAATTGCTAGGGCTCAAAGCACCCACTCCATGGTGTTTCGTTAAATAAATAAATAAATATAATGTAATGCTATTGTTCTTTTTGAGTGCCCTCAAGTCACCATTGACTCATGGTGATCTTATGTATAGTGTAGTTGTCCACAGGGCTTTTGTGGCAAGATACAGAAGTAGATTGCCAGGTCTTTCTTCCGCACAAATACTGCTACTGCCCAGGTTGAGGCAGGTCGGAATCAAAATCAGGGCCATCTGCCTTGGAGTCCAGTGCTGATGCCACACCATCAGCCAGCAACAAACGTGTACAAATTCTTATTCCACGGAAGATCAATTCAAATTCAAAAACTGAGAGCACTTAAGTTGGAACATATAATAATGAACAGTACAGCATAGGAACAAGCCCCTCTGCCCTCAAGGTTGTGCTGAACCAATTAAATTAGTAATTAAACAGCCTACAAATCTAATTCCTTCTGCCTACACAGTGTCCATATCCTTCCATTTCCTTCACATTAATGTGCCTATAAAATGGCTCTTAAATGTCTGATCTGATGTACCTACTATTCTGTGTACAAAACTTGACCCTTGCATTTCTTTTGAAATTATCCCCTCATCTTAAATGAATGCCCTCTGGTATTAGGACATTTCAACACTGGGGAAGCAATACTGTCTGCTTACTCTATTCTTCCCTTTCAGATCTCCCCTCAGCCTCTGCCGCTCCAAAGAAATCAATCGAAGTGTGTCTAACCTCTCGATATAGCACATGACCTCTGATCCAGAGAACATCCTGGTAAACATCTTTTGCACCCTCTCCAAACCTTGACACCTTTCATATAATGGGGCAACAAGAACTGTATGCAATTCTCCAGATGTGGCCTAACTAGCGTTTCATGACTTCCTGGCTTATGAATTCAATGCCTCAACTAATAAAGGCAAGCATGCCATATGCCTTCTTAACCACCCTATCAACTTTCAGGGAGCTATAAACGTAGACCCTAAGATCCAATTGCTCATCACCACTGCTAAGGGTCTTGCCATAACAGTTTACTTTCTCTTTACAGTTGACTCACCAAAGTACAATGCTTCACATTTGGCTGGGTTAAACTTCATCTATGTCTGTGTATTCTTTGCCAGTCTTCTATACTATCCACAACACCACCAATCTTCTTATCATCTACAAACTCACCAACCCATCCATCTACATTTTCATCCAGGTCATTTATGTACATCACAAACAGCAGAGGTCCCAGTATAGATCCCTGTGGAACACCACTACTCGCCGACCTTCAATGAAAGCAAGTCCCTTCAACCACTACCCTTTGTCTTCTGTGGGCAAATCAGTTCTGATTCCAAACAGTAAATTCACCATGGATCCCATCCCATCCCATCCAATCTTCTGAATGAGCCTCTCATGAGAGACCTTGTTAAACACCTCAGTAAAATCCATGTAGACAACATCCACAGCTCTACCTTCATCAATCACCCCCATAACCTCATGAAAAAACTCTTATCAAGTGAGTAAGACAAAATGTTCATAAATCCTATCCTGAAGAATTCCCTCCAGTAACTTCCCTACCACTGACATGCGACTCACCGGTCTATAGTTTCCAGGATTCTATCTGGTTCCCTCCTTGAATATGGGAACAATATTAGTTACTCAACTGTCCTTTGGAACCTTGCCTGTGGCTTGAGAGGAGACAAAGATATTGGTCAAAGGCCCCAGCAATCACATCTCTTGCCTCTCTCAATAATCAATAATCTGGGGTATATCCCTCAGAAACCGGGGACTTAACCATCTTAATGCTCTTTAAGAGACCTAACACTACCTCTTCCTTTACCTCGAAATGCCCAAGCTTCCTACCCTCCATGTCCTTCTTCTTAGTAGAGTACTCATTAAGGAACTCGCCCTCATTCTCTGCATCCCAGCCAATGTTTCTCCTTTATCCTTGAGTGGTCCTACCCTCTTCCTCATTATCATCTTGCTTTTGATGTATGTATAGAATGCCTTGAAATTACCTTTAATCCTACTTGCCAAGGACTTTTCATGGCCTCTCTTAGATTTCCTAATTCCCTTTTGGATTCTTTCCAGGTTGCTTTATAACCCTCAAGGGCTCTGTTTGATTCTAGCTTCCTACCTAAGCTTTACATACTTTTTCTTATTTCTCTTGACTAAATTTATCACCTCTCTGGACATCCAAGGTTCTCTTACCTTGCCATCCCTGTCCTTCCTTCTGATTGGAACATACCTGTCCTTTTCTCTGTGCAGTTGGTCTTTAAACACACTCCACAGGTCAGATGTGGACTTGCCCAAAAATATGTGTTCCCATTAACTCTCTCTAGTCCCTGCCTAATGCTCTCATAATTTGCCCTGCATGAATTTAATACTCTCCCACAAGATCCTTATCTATAGCTTATCCTTAAAACCTAAGGAGTTGTGACCACTGTTCCCTAACTGGTAATGAGCCTGGTCAGGTGACCAACCTTTCAGTGGTTGACCAGCTAGGGAACAGTGGTCACAACACCTTTCCTTAACCTGCCTATATATCTGTCCCATTACCTCTAGTACAATTCCATCAGAGTGATTGCATCCTTCTTATTTTTCATTTCTACCCATACAGACTCATTGTCCCTCATAAGTAGTGCAACTCCCCGCCCCTCTTTTACCTCCCTCTCTTATCTCCTTCTCTACCTTTTCTGAAACATCAAAACCCTGGGACATTATGCATTCATTCTTGTCTCTCTCTCAACCAAGTCTTCATAACTGCCACAACATCATAGTTCCATGTGTTGATCCATGCTCTAAGTTCATCATATTTACCCATAATACACCCTTAGCGTTAAAATACATATACTCTTCAAACTATCTGTGCCATTGTATCTATTACATTGCTCCTGTCTGTTTTTACTGGTCCTGACATCTACATTCCTCTCTATCTTTCCACTTTCTGACCTGATGCTCTAGTTAACATACTCCTGCCAAATAATTTAAACCTTCCTGAGTAGCATGGGGAACGTCCCAGCCAAAATACAGGTTCCCATCTAGTTTAGGTGCAACCCGTATCTCTTATGCAGGTCACCCCTGCCCTAGAGGAGGTTCCAATGATTCAAGAACCTGAAACCCTGCCCCCTGCGCCAGTTCTTCAGCTACTCATTCATAAGTACTATCATCCTATTCCTGTCCTGACTAGCCTATGGCACCAAAAGTAATCTAGATTTTACTACATTGGAGGTCCTTCTTTCAGCCTCATTCCTACCTCCCTATACTTATTGCGCAGGACCTCTTCCTCTTTTCTACTTCTGTAACTATAAGACCATGAGACATGGGAGTAGAATTGGGCCATTTGGTGATTGAGTCTGCTCTGCCATTCAATCATAGCTGAACCTTTTTTTCCCCTCCTCAGCCCCACTCCCTTCTCCATATAAACTTTGATGCTGTGTCCAATCCCTTCCTTAAATACACCCAATGACTTGGCCTCCACAGCTGCCTATGGTAATAAATTCCACAAATTCCACCACCCTCTGACTAAAGAAATTTTTCTGCATCTCTGTTTTAAATGGATGCCCCTCTATCTTGAGGCTGTGCCCCCTTGTCCTGGACTCCCCCACCATGGGAAACATCCTTTCCACATCTACTCTGTCTAGGCTGTTCAACATTCCAAAGGTTTCAATGAGATAACCCCTTTATCCTTTTAAATTCCAGCAAGTACAGACCCGGAACTATCAAACGTTCCTCGTATGATAATCCTTTCTTTCTCAGAATCATCCTTGTGAACCTCCTCTGAACCCTTTCCAATGCCAGCACATCTTTTCTTAGATAAGGAACCCAAAACTGTTCACAATTCTCAAGGTGAGGCCTCACCACTGCCTTATAAAGCCTCAGCATCACATCCTCTTGAAATGAATGCTAACATTGCATTTGCCTTCCTCACCACCGAATTTACCTGCAAGTTAACCTTTAGGGTGTTCTGCACAAGGACTCCCAAGTCCCTTTGCATCTCAGATATTTAGATTTTCTCCATTTAGAAAATAGTCTGCACATTTATTTCTTTTACCAAAGTGCATGACCATGGATCTTCCAACATTGTATTTCATTTGCCACTTCCTTGCCCATTCTCCTAATCCAAGTCCTTCTGCAACCTACCTGCTTCCTCAATTCTACCTGCCCCTCTACCAATCCTTGTATCATCTGCAAATTTGGCAACTAAATCATTGATGCACAGCATAAAAAGAAGCGGTCCCTGTAGTCAACTAAAAGCAGGAGGTACAGCGCGGGGGACAGGGCCTTCATTCAGTCAGAGGTGCAGCGGCTGCTCGGGGAGGGGATCATTGAGCCAAGCACAAGCCCTTGGCGGTCCCAGGTGGTTGTTGTTCGGACTGGGCAGAAAAATAGGATGGTTGTGGACTATAGTCAAACCATCAATAGGTTCACGCAGCTTGACGCGTACCCCCTACCCCGCATCGCGGATATGGTCAACCAGATAGCTCAGTACAAGGTGTACTCGACAATAGATCTGAAATCCGCTCATCACCAGCTCCCCATCCGCCCAGAGGACCGCCCCTACACCGCCTTCGAGGCGGGCAGCAGGCTCTATCACTTCCTGCGTGTCCCATTTGGTGTCACAAAAGGTGTCTCGGTCTTCCAGAGGGAAATGGACTGGATGGTGGACCAGTACCAACTGAAGGCCCAATTTCCCTATCTGGATAACATCACCATCTGTGGTCACGACTGGCCGGATCACAACGCCAACCTCCAACGATTTTTCCAAGTGGCCGAAGCCCTGAACCTTACTTATAACAGGGACAAGTGTGTGTTCGGAACCACCCGACTCACTATCCTTGGGTATGTCGTGGAAAATGGGGTCATTGGCTCTGATCCTGACCGTATGCGCCCCCTGTTAGAGCTCCCACTTCCCACCACTCTCAAAGCCCTCAGACGGTGCCTGGGTTTTATTTCCTATTACGCCCAATGGGTCCCCCATTACGCAGATAAGGCCCGCCCCCTGGTCAAGTCTACCACTTTTCCCCTCTCTGCTGAGGCCTGCACGGCCTTCAGCTGCATTAAAGGGGACATTGCCAAAGCAACGATGCATGCGGTGGATGAGACCATTCCCTTCCAAGTAGAGAGTGACGCCTCCGATTTCGCGCTTGCTGCTACCCTCAATCAGGAAGGCAGGCCAGTAGCATTCTTTTCTCGTACCCTTCAAGGCTCTGAAATTCGGCACTCCGCGGTGGAGAAAGAAGCCCAGGCCATAGTGGAAGCTATTAGGCACTGGAGGCACTATCTCACTGGCAAAAGGTTCACCTTGCTGACCGACCAGCGCTCAGTTGCGTTCATGTTCAGCAACCAACAGCAGGGCAAAATCAAAAATGATAAAATTTTGCAGTGGAGAATAGAACTCTCCACCTACAACTTTGACATCCTGTACAGGCCTGGCAGACTCAATGAGCCCCCTGATGCCCTATCCCGGGGAGCGTGTGCTAGCGCACAGCTCAACCAGCTATACGCCCTTCATGCACATCTTTGCCATCTGGGGGTCACCCGATTTTACCATTTCGTGAAAGCCCGGAACCTGCCGTACTCCCTGGAGGACATCAGGACGATGACCAGGGACTGCCAAATCTGCGCTGAGTGCAAACCGCACTTCTACCGTCCTGAAACGGCGCAACTTGTCAAGGCCACCCGCCCTTTTGAGCGACTGAGTGTTGACTTTAAGGGCCCCCTTCCCTCCACCGACCGCAATGTCTATTTTCTCAATATTATCGACGAGTACTCGCGGTTCCCCTTTGCCATCCCCTGCCCCGACACCACTACCACGTCCGTCATAAAAGCCCTGCGCCAGCTCTTCACTCTGTTCGGATATCCCTGCTATATCCACAGTGATAGAGGGTCCTCCTTTATGAGTGACGAGCTGCGCTGGTACCTGCTAGCTAGGGGCATTGCTACTAGTCGGACCACGAGTTATAATCCCCTGGGAAATGGACAGGTGGAGAGGGAGAATGCCACAGTGTGGAAGGCCACACTTTTAGCCCTTAAGTCAAAAGGGTTGCTGGTCTCTCGATGGCAGGAGGTCCTCCCTGAGGCACTCCACTCTATCCGCTCCCTGTTATGTACGTCCACCAATGCCACCCCTCTTGAGCGCCTATTCTCTTTTCCTAGGAAGTCTGTCACTGGGACCACCCTACCAGTTTGGCTGACGTCCCCAGGGCCAGTGCTGCTCTGGAAACATGTGAGGAGTAATAAATACTCCCCCCTGGTCGAGAGGGTTCACCTTCTACATGCGAACCCCCAGTATGCCTACGTGGTCTTACCTGATGGACAGGAGGACACGGTCTCTGTCCGCGACCTGGCGCCCGCAGGAGCAGCAGACCACTACCCCGAACACTCCCCAGTAACTATGAACCCTGTACCCGAGGTGACACCGTGAACACCAAGCCCTACACAGACTCCTCACGACACTCATATACCGGGCGTCTCGTACGCGTATATACCAGGCGCCTCGCACACGCGTGAGGGATCACTGACGCCTAGTGGGCTGACACCTCCAGTTAGGCCGGAACCAGCACAACCTCCATCTCCGGTGCAAGCACCACCGGCACCTTTGCAATCACAGCCGGTGCTACGTAGATCGCAGCGACAGATTCAACCACCTGATAGACTTAACCTGTAAATATACTTGTAAGAAACTTCGCCACATGGGGACTCTTTTTAAAACAAAGACGGGGGTGAATGTGGTGAACTACATATACCTGTCTGGACACGCCCCCTGCTGACTGCTTCTGTGGCTCCTCCCACAGACCCCTGTATAAAGGCAATTGAGGTCTGAGCCCAGCCTCTCTGTCTCCAGGATGTAGTATGGTGGTCAACCACTGTTTGTTCCTTCTTCCAGTCAATAAAAGCCGATATCTCACCTTTACGTCTCAGAGTGAGTTATTGATGGTGCATCAGTCCCAACACTGACCCCTACGGAACACCACTAGTCACTGGCAGCCAACCAGACAAGGAATCTTTTATTCCCACTCACTGCCTCCTACCAATCAGCCAATGCTAACACCATGCCAATAATTTTCCTGTAATGCCATGGGCTCTAACTTGGTAAGCAGCCTCACATGTGGCACCTTGTCAAAGGCCTTCTGAAATTCCAAATATACAACATCCACTGCATCCTCTTTAACAATCCTACTTGTAATCTCCTCAAAGAATTCCAACAGCTTTATCAGGCAGGATTTTCCCTTAAGGAAACCATACTGACTTTGTCCTATCTTGTTCTGTGTCATCAAGCACTTCATAACCTCATCCTTAACAATTGACTCCAACATCTTCCCAACCACTGAGGTCAGGCTAACTGGTCTATAATATCGTTTCCAAATCCTTCCTTCTTTGTCAAAGAGTGGAATGACATTTGCAATTCTCCAGTTCTCTGGCACCATGCCAAATTCCAATGATTCTTGAATCTTCATTACCAATGCCTCTACAATCTCTACTGCTACATCTTTCATAACCTTAGGGTGCAGTGCTGGTCCAGGTGACTTAGGTACCCTTATGTCTTTCAGCTTTTTAAGCACCTTCTCCCTTATAATAGTAACTGCACTCACTTATCTTCCCTCACACCCTTCAATACCTGGCACACTACTAATGTCTTCAACAGTGAAGACTGATGCAAAATACACATTTAGTTCATCTGCCAGTTCCCTCTCCCCCGTTATTACTTCTCCAGTCTCATCTTCTATTGGTCCTATATCCACTCTCATCTCTTTTAGTTTTTATATATTTGAAAAAGCTTTTACAATCCACTTTGATATTGTTGCTTGCTTGCTTTCATATTTCATCTTTTCCCTCTTAACGATTCTTTTAGTTGCTCTCTGTAGGTTTTTAAAAGCTTCCCAATCCTCTGTCTTCCCACTGATTTTTTGCATTGTTGTATGCCCTCCCTTTTGCTTTTATATTAGCTTTGACTTCCCTTGTCAGCTACTATTTTGAAATTTGAGTATTTCTTTATTTTTGGAATACATCTATCCTGCACCTTCATTTTTCCCAAAAACTCACACTATTGCTGCTCTGCTATCATCCCTTCCAGCAGCTCCTTCCAATTTACTTTGGCCAACTCTTCTCTCATACCACTGTAACTTCCTTTACTCCACTGAAATACTGCTATGTCAGACTTCTCACGGACATTGAACAAACTCTTGAGATCAATTACAACCTGATTTCCCCAATTGACCTACATGTTGAAATCACCCATGACTATCATAATTTTGCCCTTTTGATATGCCATTTCTATTTATTGTAATCTAAGAACCACATCCCAGCTCCTGTTGGAGGCCTGTATATAACTGCCATCACTTATATCCTAACAAGAGAAACTCTGCAGAAGCTGGAAATCCAGGCGACACACACAAAATGCTGGAGAAACTCAGCAGGCCAGGCAGCATCTACGGAAAAATGTACAGTTGACATTTCGGGACAAAATATCGACAGTACTTTTTTCCATAGATGCTACCTGATGTGCAGTTTCTTAAATCAACCCACAAGGATTCAACAGTTTCCATTCCTATGTCACATCTTTCCACTGATTTGATGCCATTCCTTACCAGCAGAGCCACACCACCCCCTCTGCCTACCTTCCCATCCCTCCAATACAACATGTAACCTTGGACATTCATCTCCCAATTACAACCATCCTTCAACCACAATTCAGTGATGGCCACATCATACCTGACAATCTGTAATAGTACAAGACCATCCACCTTATTTCTTATACACTGTGCATTGAGACATAACACTTTGAGTGCTGTATTTGCTACACTTTTTGATTCTGAGTCTGTAATGCACTGATACTCACCCTGCTGGCTGCAGTTTTGTCCTATCATCTGCGTGCCCTTCCTGACAGTCAGACCTTTGATTTTTCACCATCCATCCTATCCTGAGTCCCTTCACTCCGGTTTCCACCCCCCTGCCAAATTAGTTTAAACCCTCCCCAACAGCTCTAACAACCCCGCCCATATCATTGGGCATCACAGCCTTTGGCTCTTCACCCTCTCTCTTGAAAATATTCTGTAGTGGCTCTGAGATATCCTGAACCCTAGCCAATGGAAAGCAACACAACATCCTGGCATCTCTTATGTTGCCACAGAACCTCCTGTCTGTCCACCTAACTATCACTATCACTCTGTCTGATTTTACCCTCCCCTGCTGAGCCTCAGAGCTGGCCACAGTGCCACTGGCAGGTCATTCCACCACCCCTCCTAAGCAGTATCCAAAGGAGCATACGTGCTGATAAGCTGAATGCCCACAGGGGAACATTGCAATGACCGCTTACTCCTCTTCCTTCTCCTCTTGGTCACCCATCTATTACCTGAAGCCTGCACTCTGGGTGTGATCCCATCAGTAAAAGCTTGATCTCTGACGTACATCCAGCTGTCACTCCAGTTCCAGTTCCTTGATCTGATCATTCAGAAGCTGAATCTGGGTCCACTTCCCAACAGATGTAGTCATCAAAGGAAGACTGTTAGGTAACCCAAAATCCCACATCCTACAGGAGGAGCATTCCACCACCTTAACCACCATCCTGCCTACAATGAATTAAGGACAAAAGATTCATAGACAAAAAAAAACCCACCTTCTCTCGGAAACCCTTGAATTTTGTACTCACCCAAGTAATTTACTTAAGCTTCTTTTTGCTGAGCTTGTTATATCTTTGGATTTAACTTCCCAAGCCTAAGATCTACAATCAATTTAATGATTCTAAATGACTTAGCACCCTTAACCTCCACCTGTTCTCGCCTGTTGAGCCAAAGCCTCCCACTCTAATGTGGACCCTCTCCAATAATGACCACTCTGCTTAACTTATATTTATTGACCCTTGCTAAGTTAGTAATAATCCAAGCAATTTCTCACTCCATAGGAAGTCCTGAAAGGCCCTGCTCACTTATAAAACTGGTGCTTAAAGTCCACAAGGAAATTCCTCTATGAACAAAATTTATCAAAATATATTAAATGAACTTCACTGCCACTTAGAATAAAATGATGCAATGTCCAGTTAAACAATTGTTTTTTTACTTCTTACTCTCACTTGTAGTCACGGTTTCTTGATAATTATATAGTTTTTTCCTTTGTTCAGAACATAGTACTTATTTCCTTTCACACATTCAAGAGATTTGCTCCCAGCTATAGTGTCTAGACCCCATCATTCCCAGCACTGTCAGACCATGGTTACTCAGCATTCAATCCTCCTCTTGATGCAGATGGCCAAAATGATCTTAGCATCAATAGTAAAATGTTGGTCAACTGATAGTACATAATTTAAATGTTTAAAATGAAATATAACCAGTTGTCCAATGCTTGGTTTTTGAAAGTACTAGTAAACAGCTGTTCTCTCGATCTTGTAGAACTTCAAAGTAAGGTTTCTATGACCTTTTGTGTAATATGTAGAATTTGGCAAGGTTTTCTTTGCAGGTCCAGAAATCATTCTAGAATCTTCTTATTAGCTGCATATTTAATATCAATTAGATTTGAACACACCCAAACTTCAATGCTAGATTTTATCAGAAAACTGCTAACTTTAGGCCCTAAAAATTAATTTGTTATTTTTAAACTATGCTTATTTGGAATATATAAAAGAATGTTCTCAGAATTAATTAACTTAATCAATGGAAACAATATCAAGGTTATTATTCTATTTTTATGTGGAGAACATTGAATTGATTTCATGCCTTTAAAGGAAATCATTATCTTATCAGGGGTTACTGAGTGCCACTTTAAACCAAAATGATTTGGAGTCTTAAGAATGAGAGGAGAAAAGGTGCTTTAATGCTGCTGTTGTTTTAATCTGGATTCCAAAATCCCAACATCCATGAGTCAGTCCTTGGCATTTGCAGCACTAAATTTCTGTCCATTATCTCAGAAGCAATCATGTTCTCAGAGTCTGGGTACTGACATAAAGGAACTAAATTAAATTGTGCATCTGCCAAGAATTGGCTCATGGATGTCAGCCCTCAAGTACAAATGGTAACAGACTTGATGAAAGAGAACCTTTAGGGGCTCACCAAGTCACCTCTGAAATTAGTTCAAATTCAGCCCAATGGAGACACGAGAAACTGTGGATGTTGGGATCTAGAGCAACGCACAAAGCACTGGAGGAACTCAGCAGGTCAGGCAAATCTACGAGGGAAACAGACAACCAACATTTCTGGTCAAGACCCTTCACCTGGCCTCAATGACAGTGTTGGTAAGTTCCTCTAGTGCTTTGGATGTTACTTCAACTTCAGCCCCAGTTGACAAGGTAAAAGCTTCATCATTTGCTAGCTCCTCTCTCCCATTTCAACTCTGATGATACCCGGTAAACACGGAGGACTTTAGGTGCAATGAGAAGATTAATAATTGTTTCTTTAAAACCAGATACTTCAGACTTAACATATGTAAAATCACAGAAACATAGAAAACCTACAAAACAATACAGGCCCTTCAGCCCACAAAGCTGTGCCAAACATGTCCTTACCTTAGAAATTACCTAGGCTTACCCATAGCACTCTATTTTTCTAAGCTCCATGTACCTATCCAGGAGTCTCTTAAAAGACCCTGTTGTATCTGCCTCCACCACTGTCACTGGCAGCCCATTCCATACACTCACCACTCTCTGCGTAAAAACTTACTGCTGACATCTCCTCTGTACCCACTTCCAAGCACCTTAAAATTGTGCCCTCTCATGCTAGCCATTTCAGCCCTGGGAAAGCCTCTGACTATCCACACGATCAATGCCTCTCATCATCTTGTACACCTCTATCAGTTCATCATATTAAAGTATCGCTAAAGTGGCCTTATAAATTTGGTAACACGTCTCATTTTCAGATGTAAAAATCAAACATCTTGTATATTAGCATGAAGGACAAGCATGTTGGAGGTATCTTTCTGATATTGGGGTTTCCGTCGATGTGAACATCAATCTGTCAGAAAGTCAATGTCTAGGCTGCAACATCCTGATTAATGCCTTTATCCAATATAGCTTCAACACAATGAAACAGCATCAGATTAGCACTCATTAGCTCTATACAGTAAACTGATGCAATAGTCTGACAATCAGCAGGAAGTTTATGCACTATAAATTTTCTACAGTCAGATATTGCTTATGTGGCATATTTAGTCCAATACATCATGGTGGATCATTGATTCACATTCAATATTTCTCAATTTCTATCTATAAAATTATTCTTGTCAGCCTGGTTAAAAATATCGCTTTACATAGCTCAAGAGCAAACTTACCCCAGTTGTGAATTCTACATCTGGCTGTGAATCA
Organism: Hemitrygon akajei; assembly: GCF_048418815.1. Classification (NCBI taxonomy): domain Eukaryota; kingdom Metazoa; phylum Chordata; class Chondrichthyes; order Myliobatiformes; family Dasyatidae; genus Hemitrygon; species Hemitrygon akajei. Next base: position 125,279,433 of record NC_133131.1, on the reverse strand, counting down.
TAGCACAGAAATCAAATACAAGAAAAATTCCCCTTCATAGAGTGCCAATGTCCATCAGATTGACTGTGGTGTGTCTATGTTTATCTTGTTAGACAATCCGATCTCAAACTAAGCTAGGGAAATACAATACAGTAAGGCAGAGCTTTCATAGTTTAGGCATTTTTACTCAATCCTTGTTTACTTTGTAGGAAATGGAGAATAGAAACAATAATGCAAATTAAAAAATACTTTATGACTGATCAGCTCACTAATTAATGCCATCATATAGATAAACAGCAGAAAGTGATGTCACGAAGCAATACTACACGTTAAATTAACTGCTGTATATTTTTGGCAAAACACTTCAATAGGGTCATCAGTGAAAAATCCTGGATTTGCTTTTGATTATCATACAGCAGCAATTTGATAAAGAATGACAATAAAAGAAGATACATCTTACGTAAGAAATAAACAGATTGTAATAAAGGGAAAGAAGCAGAGAATGCTAATAATCCTTGCAGGTAGTAATCCAGTCCTTCAATGAATGTGTTTACCATATGCCGCACAGGAGAATGGAAGGACATCAGGTGCCTCCTGTGGCTCTCCCATATGTTAAGATTACAGTCAAATCATACTAAACCAGGTGCATACTCACAGTGAAAGAAGGATATCAATTTGCATGCAGCTCTTACCCACTGATTACAATCATAGAGGCAGAAGCACATTGTTTGTAGCTCCATATTACTCTTCTCTCCTTTAACCTTCAACGTTTTTGAGCTAGCATTCTGATATTGATGGGGGAGGGGGAACTGAGTGATGGCAATGTCTTACACAGCCAGTTAAGATCACCTCTTGTCGGAGATGATCACTGCATGGCACCTATTGTGCGAATACCACCTGACACTATCAGCCCATGTCCGAATGTTGCCCAGTGGTTTCATTTGCTGACACTTGCAAATGGAATTGAACACTGTGCAATTATCAGCAAGTGGCTCATTTCTGACTTGATCCTGGAAGGAAACTCATTGCTGAAGCAGCTAAAGATGGCTGTGCCTTAGACACTGCCCACATTGCCCTTAGGAACTCCTGCAGTCACATATGCATTCTGATAGGCTGCATCACTGTCTAGTATTGGGGGGGGCACTACTGCACAGGACTGAAGAAAGCTGCAGAGGGTCATAAATTTAGTTGGCTCCAACTTGGGCACAAGCCTACAAAGTACCCAGGACATCTTTAGGGAGTGGCATCTCAGAAAGGCAGCGTCCATTATTAAGGACCTCCAGCCCCCAGGGCATGCCCTTTTCTCACTGTTACCATCAGGTAGGAGGTACAGAAGCCTGAAGGCACACACTCAGTGATTTAGGAACGGCTTCTTCCCCTCTGGTATCCAATTCCTAAATGGACATTGAACATGCCAATACCTGCTCACTTTTTAAATATGTATTAGTTCTGTTTTTGCATGATTTTTAATTTGTTCAATATACATGCACTGTCAGAATCAGAATCAGGTTAATTATCACCGGCATGTGACATGGAATTTGTTAACTTAGCAGCAGCAGTTCAATGCACTGTGATTTATTTATTTTTTCCCTGTTCTTCTATATTATGTATTGCATTGAGCTGCTGCTGCTGCTAAGTTAATAAATTTCACAACACATGCCAGATATAATAAACCTGATTTTGATATGCTCCCAGTGTGCCCTCCTCTACATCAGTAAGCACCTAACTTAGATTGAGGTGCTGTTCCATCAAGAACCTTTGCTCTGTTCAGCACAACAGCCTGGATCTCCCAGTAGCCACCCATTTCAATTCAACTTCCCATTCCCATACCAACATGTCTGTCCATGGCCGCCTTTAATGCCATGTTGAGGCCAAACTCAGGTTGGAGGAGCAACATCTCATTGAATGTTACAGAGACTGAAGCCAATTGGTCTCAGAAAAGCCCAAACTAGGCATCAGTAAGTTAATGGTGAGTGTCAACTGTCTGCTGCCAACAGTACTAATCACTTTTTTGTTGATCATTAACTGACTGGGTAGTTATTACTCAGTTTAGATTTGTCATTTTGTGATTAAACATAACTGGTAAATTTTCCACATTGTTGAGTAAGTGCCACTGTTACAAATTTTCTGTAACAATTTGACTTGAGGCTGGTTTCCAGATCCCAAATCTCAGTCGTATTCCCAGGTTAATGACTGGTCCTATAACCTTTGCTGCATGCAGAGTTCTCAGCATAAAATGAGTAGGATCAGCTGAATACTAGCTTCTGCAAACGTGGGGATTGTATTAGGAAGTTGAGATAGATCATTCACAGAATACTTATAGTCAAACGTGGACGCAAATGCCTCAGCCTTAACTTCAGGACTTTAACTCTGCACCTTGTCATCATATTGGGTAGGAATATTCTTGCAGCCATCTCCTTCCATTAATTGTCCACCAGCTTTCAGGACTAAATGGAGCAGTCTATGCTGATCTGATCCAATAGTTGTGAGATTACTCTGCATCGTTATGTTTTATTTTCAGTTCAATGTGTTTAGTCTCCCTTCTCTATCCCTGCAAATTGTTCCTTCTCAAGAGCCAATGCAAATCCCTGATTGAAGACATTGACTAATGCCTTTTCATCACCACTACAGGCAGTAAATGCCAGATTAAATCCTCTGGTAAGATGGCGATACGTTCGAAAACAGCGTCCTCTCAGGGGACAGCCAAAGTGCACTTCTCTTTTTAAAATGTGTTTTTATGATCGTAAAGCTATATCGGACTCCAAGAACTATGGGTACAGCGGGTCTACTGCATCAGTGAGCTGTTCGTTGTTCGGAGCAGCCTGCTGGGACATCGAAAAAGCTGATGGATGAATTGGAGAAGGAGAAGCCAACAGATGGGCCGGAGTGGGTTCAGAGGAGCTGACCTGGGTGCAGACCATGTTGCTGACGGCTACTTGAAAACACAGGAGTTGGTGCATGAAAAAAGCATGCAGCGTAACCATGAGAGACTGTTTTGGACGTTTCACCAGCGATCGCAAGACCCTGTTGGACGTTGATAATGTAAGATGTCGCAGGCCTGTTTCCCTTGTTTGGTGGAGAGACAGGCAGCAATGTAGCCTCGGTTGTAGCAAGGACTGTACCTCAAGCTGTGGGCTTGCCTGCTTCTGCAATCCAGGTGAGACAACGCTGGAGACAGTGTACCATGGAATCCGTGCTCAGTTGGGAGCTGGCCTCTCCTGTCAGTGCTGCTCTCCAATGTTCAACCAGTGGAATGACAAGCTGGATTGCCAGGAGCTGTACTATCAATTTGTATGTCGCTCAGGGACTTGGAATATACATGTGTTTTCTTGTGCAATGATGTGTGCTTTTTTTCCCCTCTCTCTCACCATTTTGAATGTATGTTATGCACTTGATCCCAGAGGAATGCTGTCGCATTCAACAGTATCTATGTATGGTTTGATTGATAATTAAACTTGATTTGATTACAACTACTCCCAATATATATGCTTTGTATCTTGGATTTTCCTAGTTTTTGAACCTGTATTTCAGCAATTCTGAATTACTGATTTAGAAATGAATCAGTAATGAAGTTTGTGAGTTGCAGATAATAACACTTCTTGGAGATCTTTTGGCTTGATTCTGCAAAAGTCCCAATGGATTACAGTAGCCCAAATGTAATGCCTGTCATAAGGTGGGTGTTGGGAGCAGACCCAAATACAAGACACAGACCCTGAACTGCCAGGAATAGGACTAGGCATGAGAAGGAAGCAAGGAAAGTGGGGAAGAAAGTGGATACAGGCCCTGGATAAGACAAGGATTCCAGGCCTGGGCTAGGACTTGACTAGGATAGCGGAACCAAGACATGGAACTGGGAACTAGGAGCCTGGGCTTGGACTCCGAGCCAGAGACTGGACAAGGACCCAGAACCTGGGTTTTGACTCGGGCTCAGACTCCAGAACTTGGCGAGGACAAGACATGGCTACAGGACGAGGAGAGGCAACAAGCTGGACGGGAGACTCCAGGACAGGACAAGGGAACCCTAGCACAGGATGAGGGAACCCCAGCACCAGGCTGGGCAAGATACTCCTGGGCCGGGTGAGGCACCTGGACAAGATGAGAACACACAGCCGGGACCCCTCCTTGGAAACAGGATGTAGGGCCGGGACTCACTACACAGAACACAGAGCTGGGACCCCTCCTTGAGTACAGGACATGGGGTCGGGACTCATTACATAACATGCAGAGTACGACGAGACGGTACTCAACACAAGGTAGTGGCAGACGGCCGGACCTACATAGTGAAGGCGAGGATACAAAGACGGTTCCCAACACTAGGTAGCAGCAAATGGCCGGACCTACATAGTGAAGGTGTGAACACAGAAACAGTTCAAAACAATGACAGACAGTTCCTATCTTGCTCCGGTAGTTGAACTTGATAGCAGTGAAGGTAAGGGTTACAGGCGAGGCAAGGCTCCAGGAGGAAGGTGAAGGGAAAGAATACAGACAGGGGGTTAGGACAGGAACAATCCAGCAGCCAGAGGCTGAATCCTGAAAGAGTATGCAGTATAGGATTATGAGAGGCTTAGATACAGTGGACAGTCAGTGATTTTTTTATGAAGTCAGCCCAAACAAGAATCAGCTGCCTCAACAGAAACTGGGGAAAACCAGAAATCCTGGAATAAGGAGCATGGACCGGACCATGAACTGGAATGCGGATTTTGCGAACCAGACCATATCAATGCCATTATTCAAGGAAAGAGGAATTAGAAAACAAGAAACTATGGTCAGTTAACATGTTATTGGGAAATACAAAACAGATTTCTTATCACTGATTTAAATGACGACAGTTGTTGTCATGCAGCAGTAGTACAGTGCAAGAACAAAATTACCATTTATTACAAAACTAAATAATTTAAAAAGTAAGACTATGAGGTAGTGTTACAGGAATGCATTAATGAAGAAGTGGTGCCAGACATTTAGAAAAATCATAATACAATTAAGCAGAGTCAGAATCAACAAGCTTGTATGAAGGGGAACATTTGACAAATTAATTAGAGTTCTTGCACCAAAGACACAGTGAAGGAGAACCAGAAGATGAAGTGTAGCTGAATTTTCAAATGTGATTCTATAAGGTGCCACATACAAGAACATAAAACAGTACATCACAGTATGGGTCCTCCGCCCACAATGTTATTCCAACCTACTATATAAGCCTACCTCATGATCATTCTAACCCTTTCCCTCCTACACTGCCCGTAACCTCCATTGTTCTTACATCCATGTACCACAACTCCAGCAGGGGATTCTAGGCACCTACCACTCTCTGTGTAAAAAAACTCCCTCTGACACCTCCCCTGAACTTTCCTCCACTCACCTTAAATGTGTGTCCTCTAGTATTAACCATTGCCACCCTGGAAAAAAAAATCACTGACTGTCCACTATATCTAAGCCTCTCGTAATCGTATACTGCATTCTCTTTCAGGTCACTTTTTATCTTCCTTCACTCCAAAGAGTGAAATCCCAGCTAGCCAACCTTTCCTCAAAAGACATTTTCTCTAAACCATGCAGCATCATGGTAAATCTCCACTGCATCTTCTCTAAAACTTCCACATCCTTCCTATAATAGGGAAACTTGTCAAATACCTTCCTGAAAGCCATAGACACCACGTCCACTACTCTAATTTCATCAATTTGTTTTGCACCTCCTCACAAAACACATTTAGTCTCATGAGGCATGACCTGCCCTTCACAACACCATGTTGAGTATCCCTAATAAGACTTGTGCTTCTCCATATGCTTGTAAAGATGGTCCCTAAGAATTTTCTCTAATAGTTTATGCACCAATGACATTAGACTTAGTGGTCCATAATTCCCCGATTATCCCTATTAACTAAACAATGGAGCAACACTTGGCATCCTGCAATCCTCTGGTGCCATGTCTGAGGCCAGGTAGGATTCAGATATCATCGGCAATGCCCCAGCAACCTCTTCCCTCATTTCCCCTAGTAATGGGGTATATCTCATCTGGCCCCAGTGATTTAACTACCACAATGTTATTGAGAAGCTCCAACATTATCTCTTTCTTAACCTCAATACGCTCTTACATATTAGCCTGTTCTGCACTGGTCTCTCATTCTCCCAGGAGAAGGGCCTACTGTAGCAAAATATTCTTTAAGGACCTCCCCTACTTCCTCCAATTTCAGGCACATTTCCCCCTTTATCCCTGAGTGATCCTACTCTCACTCTAGTCATCCTCCTGTCATTCATGCACTGTACGTGTAGAATGCCTTGGGGGCTCCCTTAGTCCTAGTCACCAAGGCCTTCTCATGACTCCCTAGCTTCCCCAAGCCTCTTTTTAATTTCCTTCCTGGTTAACTTATAATTCTCAAGAGCCTTCTTCCTTCTTCCTCTTGACTAGATACTCCACACCTCTTGTCAACCATAGTTCTTCACCCTTCCATGCTTTCCTTGTCTCAATGGGACAAACCTATCCAGAACCTTATACAAGTACTCCCTAAACAACCTCTGCTATACATTTCCCTGAGAACATCTGTTCCCAATTTATGCTCCCAACTTCCTGCCTAATACTATCATAATTAACCTTCCCCTGATTAAATACTTTCCCTATAATTTACTTGTGCCTGGCTATGCCAAAGATCACTGAGGTGTCATTGTTATCTCCAAAATGCACATCCGTGGAGAGGTACTGCAAGACACCAGACCAGGTCTATCACCAGAGTTAATATGGCTTCATCTCCAGCTGGCCTGTCCCCATACTGTGTCAGGAATCCTTCCTGGACACACCTAACAAATTATATTCCATCTAAATATTTTGAACTAAGATTATTGGAGATTAATTCACAAGATTTATGAGTTTATAGCTACAGCGATAATATATTAACCTAGGTAGAAGATTGGCTAACTAACAGAAAAACAATCTGAATGAATCTGATAGTCGGTATAAAATTTATACATCGGAATAAATCAAGTGAGCTTCAAACAGACTAAGTATAACTAGTGGATGCCACAGGGATTATTGTGGGACCTCAACTTACAACTCAGATTCATGACCTGTAAGCCAATTTGCTTATGATGCAAAAATGAATGGGAAAGCAAGTTATGAAAAAAACACAAATAACTCACAAACTGCTAAGCAAGAAGGAAAAACATTGACAGAAACACTTTAAAGTGGGGAAAGAAATGCAAACTTATCCTATTTGGTGGAAAAATAGAAATGGAAGTTTACAATAATGATATCAGAAATGCAAGAGTCTAAACATTCAGACATAATAAATGAATGAACCAAGCAACACAAACAAAATGCTGGAGGAACTCAACAGGCCAGGCAGCATCTTTGGAAAAAGAGTAAACAATCAACGTTTTGGGCCGAGACCCTTCATCGGGACTGGAAAAAAAAGATGAGAAGTAAGAGCAAGTAGATGGGAGGGAGGGGAGGAAGATGTACAAGGTGGTAGGTGATAGGTGAAACCAGGAGAGAGAGGGGTGAAGTAAAGAACTGGGAAGTTGATAGTTGAGAGATAAAAGGCTGGAGAAGGGGGAATCTGATAGGAGAGGGTAGAAGACCATAAAAGAAAGAGAAGGGAGAGAAGTAACAGAGGGAGGTGATGGGCAGGTAAGGAGATGAGGTAAGAGAGGGAAAAAGGAATGGGAATGGTGAACAGGGTGTGGTGGGCGGGGGGAATTACCAGAAGTTCAAGAAATTGATGTCATCAGGTTGGAGATTACCTAGACGGAGTATAAGGTGTTGCTCCACCAACCCAAGTGTGGCCTCATCGCGACAGCAGAGGAGGCCATGGACTGACATGTCGGAATGAGAATGAGAAGTAGAATTGAAGTAGGTGGCCATCGGGAGAATGAACCAAGTCTTTTTTTCCTCAAGAGAAAAAAGGCCAGCTTTTTAAAAAATGGTGTCATAAAGAGATCTTCATGAAGGATTTTGACAGAGCATTTTACTTGGGGTCGTTATTAATAAACCATCATCACAAAATCCAATAGAGAATTTGTAAGAGATTATTTAACCCAATATACAGTTAGAGTACAAGAATCAAGTCTAATATCACTGGTATACATCATGAAATTTATTGATTGCAGCAGCCATACAAGGCATACATAATAATAAAAATCATAAATTGCAATAAAAAATATCCACAGTATATAAATTTAATTAAATAAGTAGTGCAAAAAGGGAACAAAAATAGTGAGGTAGTGTATGTGGATTAATTGTCCATTCAGACATAATGACAGCAAAGAAGCTGCTGCTCCTAAAATGTTGAGGCTCCTGTCCCTCCTCCTTGATGGCAACATTGAGAAAAGTACATATTGTAGGTGATGAGAATCCTTGATTAACAAATGTCTCTTTACTAAGGCATTGCAATTAGGTGTCCTTGATGCTGTGGAGATTAGTCCCCATGATGGAGCTGGCTGAGTTTGCAACCTCCTACTGCTTTTTCTGATCCTGTGCAGTGGCCTCTCCATACCAGACTGTGAAACAACCAGTTAGAATGCTCTCCATGGTACATCTGTAGAAATTTGCTAGAGTTTTTGGTGATATACCAAATCTCCTCAAACTCAGCAGCTGTTGTGCCTTCTCTGTAATTGAATCATTATGTTGGGTCCAGGATAGGTCTTCAAAGATATTGACATCCAGGAACTTGAAACTGCTCACCCTTTCCACTGCATGAGGACTTCAATTCTCTCAACTTCCCCTTCCTAAAGTCCACAATGAATTCCTTGGTCTTACTTACAATGAGTACAAGATTAATGTTGCAACACCACTTAATCAGAAAAATTTATAGATGCTGTTTGAGCTTTTCCTAGCCACACTGTCATGGGTGTAGAGAGTAAAGCAGTGGGCTAAGCACACTTCTTTGAGGTGTGCCAGTGTTAACTGTCAATGAGGAGGAGATATTATTTCCAATCTGCACAGACTGTGGTCTCCCAGTAAGGAGTTTAAAGATCCAGTTGCAGAGGGAAGTATAGACGCCCAGGATTTGGAGCTTGTTTATTATGATGGTGCTGTAAGCTGAGATGTAATCAATAAACAGCAACCTGACATAGGTATTGTTATTGGCCAGCTGGCCCAAGGCTGAGTGAAGAGCCAGCAAGATTACTGACTGCAGACCTATTGTAGTGATAGGCAAATTGTAATGGGTCCAGCCTCTTGCTTAGGCAGGAGTTGATTCTGGCTACAATCAACCTCTCAAGCACTTTAACTCAGTAGATATGAGAGTAACTGAGCGATAGTCATTGAGGCAGCTCACTCTACTCTTCTTGGGCACGGAATGATTTTTCACCCTTTTGAAGCAGGTGCCACCAACTGCAGCAGTGAGAGATTGAAGATGTCCTTGAACACTCCCACCAGTTGGTCGGCATAGGTTTCAGGTACATCCTTGGGGCCTGATGCATTGTGAGGGTTGACCCTCTTGAAAGATGATCTGACATCACAGGGTCACCTGATGCAGCAGGCATCACAGAGGACATGCTATCACAGAGAATGATTGAAGTGAGCAGCGCTTACACAATTAAGGAGAGAATAAACATGCATATGAGGGAGAAGGGAATATAGGGTGATGTTAATGTATACAGAAGAGGAAAAATGAAGGAGGCTTGAGTGGAGCAACTGAATTAAATGGCCCATTTTTATTCCATATAATCCAAGGAAGAATGGGTCTACACTGGTTAGTTTAAAACTCCACCATGGATGGTCCGAAGCTCAGCTGCAAAACGAGGAGGGTTGGACATGGCGCTAGCAATCCCATTCTGGAAAACCCCCAGATTTACAGAAATGCCAACAGAAGCTCCAATGACTTCATCACTGGGAAAGGAAGGATCTTTGTCCAGAAGACGTATGAAATCATGTGGTGAAAGCAGCAAGTCCATAGAAGCCACAGAATTGATCAAGCTCCTAAGAGAAGTCGGCCAAGAATACCTGGCACGCAACCTTGATGCTGACACCAAGAAGATGGGCTACACCTGGGGACAGGACAGAGGACTCTGGCAAGCTGCTGTTGGCAGCCTATGCCCCAGAAGGGGTGATAGGTTTAACTAACTAACTGGTTGGTTTGTAGGAATGAGAGGTGATCTTGTTCAAACATAGGATTCTGAGGGGCTTGACAGAAAATATATTTCACCTCAAGAGGGGATTTGGAACTAGGTTGCATTGTTTCAGTATAAGGGATCAACAATTTAAAATAGAGATAAGAATATCTTTCTTCTCCCATTGGGTTTGGATTCTTGATATCCCCCCCCCCCCCCAAAACAGCTGTGACACCCAAGTCATTGAATATGAGTCTGGCAGATTTTTGCATGATGGGGGAATACGAGTAAATGGAAAAGGAATGATACAAAAGTAGAGTTAAAGCCATGATCAGGTCTCACTGAATGGCAAAACTGTTCAAGGAACTTTATTGCCAAATCATGGTCCCATTTCATATGCTCTCACCTATCAAATTTTTTTTTATTTTGCCTACTCTCATTAAGACATATATCAATAGGACTATCTTTAAAGATGCCACCTGCACTGCTGCACATTTTATTGCCAAACCACTTCTATACAAACTTCAGAACAAATATTTGTGACAAGATTTCATTAACTTCACTTCTTGATTTTCGTATAAGCTTTAACCACAAAGAAAATGAAATTACTTCAAAGTAATCATACATAAATTTAAACTATCTAATCAAAATAATCTATCATTTTAAGTTGTTTTCAATTAAACTGTTGAATAAATGCATAACCACTGATGTAAATACTTCAACCCTCAGTCAACTACACTCTCAACAGCTAACCATTGCTGCTTTTCCAATCCTAATCGCCCTCCGAATGGCAAAATATTTAAAGACTATCGAAAATTGCTTTTTAAATGTTATTCGCTACTTTGTAATAGCATTCAATTGGATCGATGTTGAGAAGTTAAACAAAACTTCACTAGATTGACTTTTGTTTGCAGTTCCCCTCCCCTCCACACCCCACGTATTGCTAGCTAGGAAGTACCCTTAACATACTCAAAAGCAGTAGTTATTGGAAACTGCAAAAGCAAATGACCAGCCCTTACTTAAGATGTACAAAGATTTTTTTTTGAGATCATCCTAGTTTAGTGTTTTCTCTCCAATTATTTCAATACAAACGTGTACATAAACCAGGAAGTCATCACTTATTTTTAGTTTAGACCCGAGGAGAGGTGGTAGCTAATTATATTTCTGTCAACAATTATATTGTGTAATTTGCACAATGCCTCCTAAAGTTACCTACTACAATACTTCACGAAATATCTCGGCCAGAAACGTTGACTCTTTATTCTTCTCCAGAGATGCTACCTGACCTGCTGAGCTCCTCCAGCATTTTGGGTGTGTTCCTCTGGGTTTTGCAGCATCTGCAGAATCTAATGGGTTTACTACAATGCATGCACACTATGGGCTGGATTATTTTAAATCTGCCCGCCGTCTAAACTCACTGCTCCTGGTCCCTGCCCCTTCTTCCGTGTCGGGGTTGAATCGCATCGTGGGTGGTGGAGAAAGCAAGGAGGGAATGGACTGCTTAAGGAGACCAAGGACATCCTGACAGCCTTTAAAGCTCAGCTGTCAAAAGCTTTAGAACAGTTTTTAAATAGTCTGACATTTAGTAACTATACACAGTATACAAAAAAATAGATTTAAGAAAATTTTCAAACATAATTTAAACAAAAGAGCTGAAATGCTTAGCTAGAGTCATGGTGCTCCCAGTCCAGCCACGGTAAAGGGCGGAATGTTAGAAGTACCGCCATCCGCACTCCCCTTACCTCTAAAGTACCTTGGCCAAGTCCAATATAAACCTGACCTGAAGCGGCTAAAAGCTAGCGGTTGTCCACGATTCGCGTCATATTTCCACAATGGGATCACCGTTTTATGTTAACCAGTGCTTTCGAAAGTTGGTATTAGCGAACCCCGAAAGGAGCGTTTGCCGAGTTTGCTCATCATTAAATTGCGTGTACTTTTAAGAGAGACCACTTCTTGATTGTCAGCACGCTGAATGCAGCGGCACAATCACAACTACCTATAATTAAATGAAACTAATACGCACTGAACTATATCATGCACCAATCTCTTAGCCTGAGCTCATTTCACATCCGAAACATCAACCTCATTACAATTTCTCAACGTTTAGATCTCTTCGCATAAATTTTGGTCTGGTTTGTATTTGCCCCTTTCAGGATTTATTGGCGACTAAGCCATCTCTTCGCACGAAACTGAGACTGTTTCAACGCGTTCCTGGCGCTTTCCAAATGGGTTTAGTGAAATTAAGGATTAAAAAGTAAATCATGGGGTGAAAATCCCGCTATATTTCTTCTCAAGTAGACAGCAGCATTGACAACTAGCTAGTAAGGAACAAACCATCCCTCCCCCAAAATGTCATGCAGACTTCTTCTGTACACGGAGTCGCTTAAAGCGTACCCCAATAACTTGGTTCACTCCTCAAGAACAAGGAACATTCTGAAACTTCAATCATTAAAGAAAACTATCAGTTCAGGAAAATCGCAACCTCAGTGCAAACTAAAAACTAAACCCTATCAAACTTCCGCCTAAAGTGGATTTGAGATCCGTGGGTCAAGGTGGTAATGTGTATGCCAAAGACCCCGGAGAGGAAGGGGCTGTTGCTCTATGGCTTTTAGATTCTCCCCCACAAATACTTACTGATTCAGTTCAACGTCAAGAATGAAAGATGAGTTGAAAGCGTCAACCTGGAAGGTGGCTTGAGCGATATGTGGGGACTGCAAAAAACAAACAAACGACAACAACAATTAGTTACCTGCAAGAGAAAGCAAAACTACTGCATCGAGCGAAAACTAGATTGGCGTTTTTGTGAATCAGTACTCCGACTTTGCAGGAGTGTATTGAGAAGCAATAAGCTGCTTTGAATGAACATCGTTTGTATCCGGTGTGCGAGACTGAAGTGTTGAACGAATTGATTTTACGAATTGTGCAAATTAGCCTTATTGTAAGAGGATTTCTGGTTCTGTTTGGTTCATGCGGCCAGCGTCCCCAGGGGTGCTCAGAAGGAATGCAAGAGGGGAATTTATATTCGCACATTTTAAATGCTGCAAATAAAGGGAATCCAGCGGGGCTGGCGATGCTTACCGGGTAGGCGGCTTCATGCTCTAACGTCCTCCTCACTCTGGTGTCCAGGCCAACCCGGCCACCGGCAATGAGCCGAAACGGACTGATTCTCTGGGGCGGATTTAAGCCGTGCTCCCCCCAGCTCTCCGTTGCTGCCACCGCCTCTTTGCTCCCGAAGGCGTCGTCACCTTCATCCACACCTGCAATGTGTACGATTCGCGGATACACTGCCATGAGTTGCAGTTATTTACTGGTATCACCATCAACCCCCTTTAAGCCTCTCATCTGACTGAGCCTATCGCTATCTCAAGTTAAAACCACAAATCATGCAGCTTCATATCTTTCTCCCTAATAATTCCCGATTCAATCCATAATTCAGCCTGCGTCCTCCTCCCTACAAAAATACACGCATCCAGGGAATTGCTTCAATATTCAAAGATGCTGCTTTCAGCGAGATTCTTACCGGGGTTTCTATTGGCGCTGCTGTATTGAACGAGATAGACTAGTCCACACAGAGATACCAAGGAAATCTGACGTGGTAAATGCTTCATATTTCATATTCTTTACAACCCTGCTACACAGGGAAAATTGAACCTTCTTCTCCGCCTAATGCATAGACTGGATCCTACGGAATGTCTGGATATCATTCGTATTGTGCACTGGGTGTGTAGACTATCTTTGCTTCCTTTGAATGCAGTCTGCAGCACTGGATGGCAGTGACAGGCTGAGAACATCTGAGCGCCTCCCCCTCCCCTACCTCCGAGTTCTTCGTCACCCGGATTTCGTCATTTCTGGTCCACGCTCGCGACAACCCCGCGCTCCTCTCGCGAGCCGCGGGCCGCACTGAGCATGGGCAACGTGCACGGAACGATCCCCGGGACGGGAGCGGCGTCGTCCACCAATTGCGGAGACTGCAGCAAGAGGGAATCGGCCTACGACAGAGCGGCACGCACCCCATGCTTTTCTCAGCTCCACAAATCCCTTCAAATATCACATCTGAGAAAGCGAGTTCACGTGCAAATCCAAATGCGTTAGCTATGACAGCTCGTTTACACCTTTGCCCGCTCATGTTGCATTCAAATGTGGTTATAAACAAAATTAATAATCTATGTAAAAGTTGTATAAAGAATTAGTGTTCACAATATCATTTATTCTTTGACATCATCATTTGTACTTATTTGTTGGAAATAGATTTTTTTTATAATAAATGGTTAATTTGTCAATTATCTTCCAGTTATTGTTCCTGAAATAACTCTTGCCAGAGCAGATCAATGCAGTATCTATCCAGGTACTGAAACTCAAAAAGGAAGAACTGGTCTTGGATGTTGTACTGCCAGATTTGATGATGAGCTTAGAAGTAAGTGGGTTAAATGATGAGCATGGCTAGCCTTGCAATTCCTCCAGTGCAAAAGACTGGAGATGATCTAACTGAGGTGTCAACAATGATTAAAATATTTCTTCGGGAAAATAATATATTTTGATAAGAAAGTTCATTAAAAAGGGCTAAGCCTTAAATATTTAGCTAGATCTTCCAGTACTAACAATATAAATCCCTTCATAAGAAGAGTGGAAGGGTTAAGCTCATTTTACCGGGGCAGAGGAAATTGAAGAGTGATCTGCTAGTAAATACAAAATTATGAGGGACTTTGACAAAGTAGATAGTATGGAACTAGAGGTATTTAAAGCTAGAGGGCATAGTCATAGGGTTAGAGATTTAGAGGAGATCCAAGAACAATTTTTTTCACACACTCTGTTGGGATATGGAACACACTGCCTTTGAGATGTTGGAGATTAATAATCAGCTGGAGGCAGGAACTCCAATGACAATAATGAAATTTCTTGAGTTGAAGTTGTGTTGATTTTTATGGATATGACATATCTGGGTAATTTTCCTTATTAAATGATACGTGACCTGACATTAACTGTACTGTAACAATTTGGCTAGAAGCACATCTACATTATTAAATTGACTATATGGTAAATTCAAACACAAAAAGTTCCTGTATTCTCCATATGATGACATCCGAAATTACTACATGGATCACAGATCTCAATTTACAAATCTATTTCCTATTCTTCAAAGTTCAAAGTACATTTACTATCAAATTATGTATATAGTATACAACCTTCAGATTCATCTTGCAGACAGCCACAAAACAAAGAAACACCATACAACTAATTTAAAGAAAACGTAATAAGACCATCAGACATGTAGAAAAAAGGAAGAATCTATGCAAACAACAAACAACACACAAAACATTAAACATCAAGCTATGGAGTTCCCAAAAGTGAGTCCACAGCCATCCTCTGCCAAGGCGAGTAAAGTCAGTCCAGGAACTGATGGCTGTGGTCACAGCCACCAAGTCATTATCAAAGGCTGCAAGCCATGATCAAATCATGGAAATAGTAAAGCACGTTCAGCACTGAGGACATTAAACATCAAACTGCAGCTGAAAACAAGTCTATGGCCATGAGCCATTGAGGTGATCAAATCTTGCAACATGGGACCCAAGAGTCCTGCACCTTCTACCGTCAGTAAGAGGGAGACCTGTCAAATGCAGGCAGATGGCACTGAACACCCTTTAATTTTCCTCCCTCATCCTCGCCGATTTTAATTTTGCTCGACACTTTAATCAGCGTGGAATAACAGATCGACAACAGGTTTGTATTCCGCCACTAGGAACCAATGCAGTGTATTCCCCCAGAAACAGCCATACTCCATGCCAAATCTTCCAGGAGATCGTAGAAATGCCAGATTGTTCAGTCAGCCCATAAATACATTCTTAGAAGGGAAATTACAGGTTGCAACCAATCCCAGTTCAGATATAGATAGAGGAATATCCAGTAGTTTTGTAAGCTATCTGCAAGATGTTGACGTTGGTCACTGGTGCTATCTTACTGGAAGTTTATGGGAAACTTACATTTCACATGAAATATATTTGGAAAATTAAGTGGCATTTTTGGAAGATACTAGAAGATAACACATATTTATTAATGATAAATTGTGTCTGATGAACCGAAAGCCTAATCCTGCCAATCTACCTGTAAATGTGCATGTTTGGAATGATCATCACACAGTTATTTGTAGAGACAAATTCTTATTTTTATCTCAAGGACACAGATTGTTATGTGGCACAACCACAATGCTAAATGAGGTGGACTCACAACAGATCAGGCAGTGCAAAACTGACCCCACATGACATCATCTACAGCAGAGAAAATGTCTTCTACTAAAACCTGTAACATCATTACCTGGCATATACCTAAATCTATCATTATCACTATGCCAGATGGTCATCTTTAGATTGATGAACACAGGCAAGGAGATTGGATGCAAGAAATTGTACCATGGATATCTGGAAATAACTTGCCATCTTAGTACAGCTACTGCAAACAGCAGAAGAAGCACTCAACAATCAGAATAAGTGGATCCAACAACCATCAAATACTGTCATTTGTGCCATAAGAGGGATAGAGTGGATAACGAAAGAGGATTTACCAGGATAGCAATAGTTAATACAAGGGGACATAATTTTTTGATTGGAGGAAAGTATAAGGGGTCAATTCTTTCCACAGACAGTGATGGGTATGTAGAATGCCATGTGGGGGTGGTGGTAGAGGCAGATATATTAGGGACATTTAAGAAACTCTTAGATAAGCACATGGATGATAGAAAAATGGAGGGGAGGGTTAGATTGGTCATAGAGTAGGTTAAAAGGTTGGCACAACATCATAGGCTGAAGTGCCTGTACTGTGCTGCAATGAATGTTCTATCATGTTGAAATAGTGATTGACTGAATAATTAACCAGCTCAGTATCAAAGTGCAAGTAATCACCTTTTTCTAATTCTTGCAAAGACCTCAGCTTCCTAGCAGTTTGTCTTCGGTCAGTTCAATTGCTTCCCCTTAATAAGAGAAAATGGTTGAAAGCACTGGATACAGCAAAGACAGTGGTATCAGACACCACCTTGTTGCCCTGAAGAACTCACTGTTGTACTCCAGATGTAGCTGTGCATTCAGGTATGCTGTCCTAGTACTGTTATAAAACCAGTATCCACCTAACAAGGCAGAAGATTACTTAGGTGAACCATATCCAAAATAACAAACAGCCAATCAGTCTAACATCAATCGTCTGTGAAGTGATTGTAATCATTGCCAATAATGCAGTCAAGCAGCTCTTATTCACATCAAATTGCTAACTAATGCTAAAATCAAGTTCTGGCAGGAACAATTGCTTTGTGACATTTTTGCAGAGGAAACATTGGAATGACCACACTTAATATCAAGACAACATTTGACCAAGTGTAGCATCAATGACCCTGGTAAAACTAAAGTCACTGGGCATCAAAATGAAAAATCTTCAATGACTGGTGACATAACTCACACAAAAGAAGTTCTCAGCCCTGCTCTCTTCAGCTTATTCAATTACCTTCCTTTTATCACTAAGTTACAAATAGGATTGTTGGCTGATTAATGTGTAATTTCACATAATAAAGCAACTCAGAACTGCAAATAGTAAGGACTACATTCCTATCACACAAATGTCTGGCAAAGGCAAGTCCAATATTGGAGATTCTAACTACCTACCTTTGACTACAACAACATCGCCATCCTATAGTTGTTCACCTTTAATCTCCTTAAGAAGGCTGAAGATGGGTGAGGTGGGGAGAGGTCATTGTTAGCCAGAAGCTTTTTTGGATCAGCCATCTAAAGACCATAGCAAAAGAAGGGGTAGTCATAGGGCTAACACAGCATAGTGATCAAGTTAACAGGCTAGTAGCTGGAGCTCTGGACATACACTCTGGCCATTTTATTAGGCAGAGGGGTGGAACATGGTGTGGTCTTCTGCTGCTGTAGCCCATCCACTTCAAGGTTTGATGTGTTATGAGATGCTGTTTTGCACACCTCTGTTGTAACGCATGGTTATTTGAGTAACTGTCACCTTCCTATCAGCTTGAACCAGTCTGGCCATTCTGCTCCGATCTCTATGACTAAAAAGGCATTTTAACCCACAGAACTGTCACTCACTGGATGTTTGTTTTTTTTTTAACACTACCCTAGACACTGTTGTGTGTGAAAATCCCAGGAATTCAGCAGTTTCTGAGATATTCAAACCAACCCATCAAGCACCAACAATGGTCAAAGTCATTTACATTACTTTTCTTCCCCATTCTGATGCTTGGTCTGAACAGCAGCTGAACCTCTTGACCATGTCTGCATTGAGTTGCTGCCATATTGGCTGATTAGATATTTGCATTAATGAGCAAGTGCACAACTGTACCCAATGAAGTAGCCATTGAGTATAAATTCAAGTAACCTGGAATGTTAAAGACAATCCCAATATCGGTCATGGTGATACTTTTCAATAGGTATATAAAAAAACATTTGCTCATGTACTCAGGAAGGAAATCTGACATTCTTTTTGACTCCACAATTATATTCAATTACCTACATGGCTCAGTCAGGAGCATGATGGGATACTAACCACTTACCTGGATGAGTGCAACTCTATCAAATTTCAAGAACCTTAATTCCAACCAGGGCAAAGCTGTCCATTTGATTTACACCCTATTCAGGGCTTCAGGTTCTTGGATCCTTGGGATCTCTTCTGGGGAGGTGGGGGGAGGGGAGGGTGTATGACCTAAAAAAAAATGGGCAGGCTGCACCTGAAGCCAAAAGGAACCGATATTCTCATGGGTAGGTTTGTTAGAGATGTTGGCAGTGGGATTAGAACCGAACTGAAGGGACTCAGGATAGGACGGATGGTAAAAAAGCAAAGATACCACGTAGTCAGACTATCAGGAAGGGCAGGCATATGACAGGACAAAATTGCCACCAGCAGAGTGAGTGTCAGTGCATGAGGGATGCAGAATCAAAAAGGGCAGCAAATATAGTACTCAAAGTGCTATATTCCAATGCACGGAGTATAAGAAATGAGGAGGATAATCAACCATGCATACACAAAACTTGGACTTACCATCAATTCCGAGAAGACTCAGATCACCTACCGACACCAACTGAGACAAATCAGATAGAACCATCAATTCAACTTGGTAAAATAACCCTGGAAAACGTGGACCACTTTCCGTATCTTGGAAGTCATCTCTCCTCCAATGTCAACCTTAATGACGAGATCCAATATCGTCTTAAATGCACCGGAACAGCTTTTGGACGTCTCCAAACAAGAATCTGTCATGATCGTGACATCCGAACAGACGCCAAAATGCTAGTGTACAAAGCAGTGGTAATCCCAACGCTCCTGTATGCATCAGAAACCTGGACAAAATACCGATGACATCTGAAGGCACTTGAAAAGTTCCATCAATGCTATCTTCAAAACATCTTAAATATCAGCTGGAAAATAGAAGAACCAACATCAGCGTGCTAAATGAAGCAAAAACAACAAGCATTAAAGCCTACGTCATCAAGAACCAACTAAGATGGAGAGATCATGTTGTTTGGATGAAAGACAAACATCTGCCAAAACAAATCTTCTACTCCCAGCTTAAAGAAGGCAGATGTAAAAGAGGCAGACAACAGAAGAGATTCAAAGACATCTTAAAAGCCAACATGAAGAAATGTAACATCAACATCAACAATTGGGAAACCAATGCCAAGGACAGGAAACTGGGAGCCATCATCCAAGAAGGAACAGCAACTTTCGAAGCCAACAGATGTGCAGAATTAGAAGAAAAGAGAAGAAAATGAAAAGCGAGGCAACAACAACCAAAGCCCGATCTGCCATCTGGATCTACCTGTCCTGAATGCGGAAGAACTTTCAAAGCCATGATTGGACTCAGAAGTCACTTGAGAGCCCATAAATAAATCAACAGAACGAAGACCATCATCCTCGACCTCGAGGGATAGCCACAACAGGATAAGAAATGAGGTGGATAATCTTGTTGCATTATTACAGATCGTCGGGTACGATGTTGTGGCCAACACTGAACTGTGGCAAACACGAGGAAATCTGCAGATGCTGGAAATTCAAGCAATACACACAAAATGCTAGTGGAATGCAGCAGGCCAGGCAGCATCTATAGGAAGAAGCACAGTCGACGTTTCCGGCCGAGACCCTTTGTCAGGACTAATTGTGGCTGAAAGTCCAAAGCTACACATTATATCGGAAGGATAGGAAGGTGCACAGAGGTGGTGGCATGGCTTTGTTGGTAAAGAATGGCATCAATATAAGAATGTGACATAGGATTGGGAAATATTGAATCTTTGTGGGTTGAGTTAAGGAACTCCAATGGTAAAAGGATCCTGATGGCAGTTATGTACTGGCCTCCAATCAGTAGCTGGGATGTGAACGACAAATTACAATGGGAAATAGAAATGGTGTGTCAAAAAGGCAATGTTATGATAGTCATGGGAGATTTTAACATGCAGGTAGACAGGGAAAATCGGGCTGGTAATGGATCTTGAGAGAGTGAATTTGTTGAATGCCTATGAGGTAGCTTTTTAGAGCAGTTTGTCATTGAGCCTACTAGGGGATCAGCTGTACTGGATTGGGTGTTATGTCATGAACCAGAGGCGAATAGGGAACTTAAGGTAAAGGAACCCTTAGGTGACAATATGATTGAGTTCAACTTGAAATTTGATAGGGAGAAAGTAAAATCTGACATAGTAGTATTTCAGTGGAGTAAAGGAAATTACATTGGTATGAGAGAGGAGTAGACCAAAGAAAATTGGAAGGAGATGCTGGCAGGGATGAATGCAGAGCAGCAATGGCTTGGGTTTCTGAAAAAATGAGGAAGGTGCAGGATAGATGTATTCCAAAAACAAAGAAATACACAAATGGCAGAATAGTACAACCGTGGCTGACAAGGGAAGTCAAAGCTAATGTAAAAGCAAAAGAGAGGACATACAACAATGCAAAAATTAGCGGGAAGCTACAGGATTGGGAAGCTTTTAAAAACCTACAGAAAGCAACTAAAGGAATCATTAGGAGGGAAATGATGAAATATGAAATCAAGCTAGCAAAGAATATCAAGGTGGACAGAAAAACTTTTTTCAAGTATATAAAAATACAAGAGAGATGAGAGTGGATATAGGACCATTAGAAAATGAGGCCGGAGAAATGATTGATTCATCTGTTGATTATTAGCCGACTGCATAGATTTCCCTGACTTCAGCATCCTTGTCACAGGGTCACATTCACATGGCTTTTCCCCTTTACCCTGCTTGAGTCAGTTTTAGTTTCCTCCTTGGTTTTCTTAATATATTTCAGCAGAATTATTTTCAATTGTTACTGCATGTGCTTCTGCCCTCCCCTTCTCTGCAAGCTTTAAATTCATTTACTTTCCCCAATTCTTCTTTGCTTATTTTAGTTTCTTGATTGGCCATGGCATCCAAGGCATCACAAGCCCTGGGGAGAAGGCCAGGGAGTGGGGCTGAGGAGGGGGGCAAAAAGGGTCAGCCATGATTGAATGATGGCGCAGACTCAGTGGGCCAAATGGCCTAGATCTGCTCCTGTGTCTTATAGTCTATTATGCATCATACTGAACATTTATTTCTTCTTGCATTTGTTAGCTGGTTAAAAGAATTACTCTACAGGCCTAATTATTCTACCATTCCCACACCATCAAAATGGAAACATATTGTGCTTTCTTCATTGTCGGGTCTAAATTCTGGAACTTCAACTCAATACCTCACTAAGAGTACCAGAAGACTGCCACAGATCAAACCAGTATCTCATTGCTATCTTCACGAGCAGTGTATAAATATTAAAAAGGAAATACTACATATGAATTAGGAGCGGTAGATCTTGTAACCCTTCAAATCTGTTCTACCATGGGGAGGCATGAGAGCATAGCAGTTAGTGCAACACTGAATAGGTTCAATTCCTGCTACTGTCTGTAAGGAGTTTGTACTTTCACCCCGTGACCATGTAGGTTTCCTCCAGATGCTCCAGTTTCCTCCTACGTTCAAAATGTATAAGGAAACTGGAGCACACGGTTGTGGGCATGTTATGTTGGTGCCGGCGGTGTAGCAACACTTGCAGGCAGCCCTGCACAATCCTTGGTGATTTCATTTGATTTGATGAAAACTACACATTTCTCTATATGTTTCAACGTACATTTGACAAATAAAGCTAATCTTAATCTTAATAATTCTGATTCTGAAAAGAGTATAAGTGAATTGTAACCTTAACTCCTCATTCCAGTCTACCTGTCACACCTCGCTACCAGGTGTCAATAAGTGAGCCCAACAAGAGTCACCAGTTGAAAAAAATGGTAAGCCACAACAGCATGTTAGTGCAATGGGTTTTATTTAGTGCCAAGTGAAAATAAAGGCTTTCTCCATGACACAACTTATTGTTAATTTTCCAATATAACTATTCACCATCAAATCCAACCTTCACACCTCTCAGTAAAGCCAATCTGAGGGTTTAAATCTGCCTGCGTAGGGTGTAGCCTCCCACTAACCCATACTTTATTTTAGAATGTCCAAACTGTCCGTCAGGTGCTTTGTAGCCATTCTACCATCTACAAACTGATGTAACAGGGTGAATGAAAATAAATGAAGCTGTTTGGAATGTCTCTTTGTCTAGAATCCTGACTTTTATGAGCTATAAACCAGAACATTAACTGAGAGGGTTGTTTTGATGTGCCAGATTTTTTTTTCTGTTGGGGTGTGTAAATGGTGAACTCCCAAGAACTGCAGAACGGGACGGCAAAGTGTGTGAACTACTGGAGAAACTAGACCAGGGACAGAATGAGGTGGAGTGTCTAACGGGACAAAGGGGCAAGGTTAGCAGGAGAATTAGCATTGGCAACCTGTTCTGTCACATCACCCCTCCCCCCTCTGGATTGCACAAGGTGAGCAATCGGGAGAGATAGTCTGCCTTGATGTTGTGTTGTCCTGCCTTATGACAGATGTTGAAATGGAACGGTTGTAGAGCCAGGTAACATCTCATGATGTGTGCATTGTGGTCTTTAATGGAGCGGATCCAGGTAAGTGTTTTGTGGTCAGTCTCCAGAACAAATTCTCTGTCTACCAGGTAATACCGGAGGCTCTCCAAGGCCGATTTTACAGCAAGTGCTTTCTTCTCAACAGTGGAATATCTTGTCTCCCATGGTAGCAGATTCCAACTAAGGTACAATACTGGCTGTTGTTTTCCCTCTTTCCCCTGGGTCAGGAATGCTCCAATCCCCACTGCTGAGGTGTCGACTTGGATGGGGAATGGTTTGGTGAAGTCTGAGCTGATGAGGACCGCCTGGGAACACAAAGCCTCCAGGCACAAATTCACCATGGGAGAGTGACTTCACTAAATTATGGTTCTAATATTGGAAATTATTGGAAAAGCTGTAAGGGAGTAGATCAACTTAAATGACATGGGTTGAAATTATTTCAATGACTGAAATGCTAGAACATGTGAAGTTTAATAGTTAACAATAGTGAAGTTTAAGAGACTACTAGACAGGTATATGGAGGAATTTAAGGTGGGGGTTATATGGGAGGCAGGGTTTGAGGGTTGGCACAACATTGTGGGCCGAAGGGCCTGTAATGTGCTGTACTATTCTATGTTCTATGAAGGGGACACTGGAGATATTCAATATAGATTTAAAGAGAGAGTTTTAGATAGAGATCAGCTTTGGTATACATCGAAACATACTGTGAAATGCGTCGTTTGTGTCAACGACCAACACAGTCTGAGGTGTCAATATAGCACGGGCACAACTTACTAACCCTAACCAGTACATCTATTTGCAATGTGGGAGGAAATCAGAGGAAACTCACACAATCATGGGGAATTCCCATCTGATACGGGAACTGCAACAACCTTGATCGCTGGGCACTGCAGAGTGGTACAGACAGCCCAGCGCATCTGCAGATGTGACCTTCCTTCCATTGAGGACACTTACAGCAGCAAGTGCAGAAAGAAGGTCTGGAAGACCATTGGGGAGACCAGTCACCCCAACCATAAACTGTTTCAGTTGCTTCTGTCTGGCAAACGGTACCGCAGCATTAAGGTCAGGACCAACAGGCTATGGGACAGCTCCTTTCTACAAGCTGTTAGAATTTTAAATTCACATGTCTGTACACTGTGACAGAGTCATAACGCAGATTTTTACTCCCTCATATTGTGGAATGGATGTAAGATCTTAAATAAATTCAAATTCAATTTCAAGCATACAAACTCCTTATTCTGTTTCTGTATTTCAATTTGGCATTCAACATTACGGTCCCACAGATTTTGGATCGTTTTTTGTAACAGAATGTCCCAGAAGCAAACACAAACAAGAGAAAATCTGCATGTGCTGGAAATCCAAGCAACACACACAAAGTATCGAAAGAACTCAGCAGGCCAGGCAGCAAAGAGTCCAGTCGACATTTTGGGTCAGGACCAGCTGAAACATCAACTGTACTCCTTTCCATCGATGCTGCCTGGCCTGCTGAGTTTCCCCAGCATTTTGTGTGTGTTGCATGTTAGGTCTGGTCACCGCCAAAATTGAGTGGACACTTATCCAACCGAAATCATAATATGATGGAGCTTAATCTATTATTAGAAAGGAGTAACTATAGCATTTCTAACATTCTATATTTAGGCAAGCTGATACATGATGAAGAGAGACTGCTCATTGTAAAGTAGGCAATTGTTATTGGGTAAATTGGCAGATCACTGGAAAATGCTTAGAAGCATGAAACCAGTTTGTATCTATCATGAACGAACAATGAACTGCTTGCCAAGAAGATTCCCAGATAATTGTCCAAATGAACTGAAATTATGGCAAGCTTGATTTCTGCAATAAGGTAAAACATTTCAGCTTTGAAATGACATGTTCTATTAGAATGTAATGAACTCAGTCAACATTGAACATTTCTAGGGATAATTTTAAATATCTCCAAAGAATATAGCAAAATCATAATACATTCTTGGTTATATATTGATATCTACATTATTTGGAGATAAAACATTTGGAGATAAATGATTTGGATGAGAGAACAAAATGTAATATTTCCAAGTTTGTCAACAGCATGAGTTGTAAGGAGGAAGCTAAGAGGCTTCAAGGTGATTTAGATAAGTTGAGTAAGTAGGCAAATAAACGGCTGATGCATTATAACAAGGATAATTGTGCAGTTATCTATTTTGAGAGAAAAAACAGTATATAAATATTAATGGATTTGGAAATATTGATGTGCAAAGGAATCTGGATGTCCTTCATATACTAGTCACTAAAAGCAAAGGTGCAGATACAGCAAATAGTTAAAAAGGCAACCGGCAGAGTAGCCTTCAATGGTGTATTTATAGATGATGTTTGAGTTGGGCAAAGTCTCTCAGTCCTGAGAGTAGAGCAATGGGCTATGCATGCATCCTTGAGATGTGCCTGTGTTGAGCAGCTTACCTACCTGCACTGATTGTTGTCTCCCAATAAGGAAGTCAAGGATCCTGTTGCATGAAGAAGTACAGGTCAAGATTTTTAAGCTTGTTTATTAATATTGAGGGAATAATGACATTGAATGCTGAGCTGTAGTTGATAAACAGTAGCCTGACATGTATCTTTCAATTGTCTAGGACCAGATGCTCCAAAGCTGAGTGGAGAGCCAGTGAGTCTGCATAGTCCTATTGCAGCAGCATGCAAATTGCAATGGGCCCAGGTCTTTGCCCAGGCAGTTAATTCTAGCCATAACCAACCTCTTGAAGGACTTAATCACAATAAATGTGATATAATGAATTCTTCAAGCCTGTGTGAAGCGCCAGTGAGTGCTGGGCTCCAAGGTTTTTAGAGCATCTGAATTAGTTCATTGTTAATAAGAGTTGTTAATCAGTTAATTCCTTTGGTTTTTCTCGAGTTTATTTTGATAGGCACAGGTATTTGTGTTACTTGTATTATTTAAGTGGATGCCTAATTAGCACTAGCACCAATTGGTCCTAGTTTTGAGAACGTTACTTCTTTCCGTGTCACTCAACTGAGCCACTTACGTTTTTTTGACAAGTATTATTATCTCATCACCATCTCTGTATTGGTCTCTGGCATTCCTCCACACTTGGGTGCCAGTATTGCCAGCGCGCACAGTGACAGAAGGACACTACCAGGAAATGTACCCAGCGGAGGCTGAACAGCAGCATTTTGACATTGGAGGCAGGAGACAAGAGTGTCTTCTATTCTAAGTGCCTATCCTGTTCCTATGTTCCAAGTGTCCTGAGTCTACGTTCCAAGTATGTGTTTCAAGCTTCTCTAGTCTATGTTTCTTTGGTCTCCATTCCGAGCTTTTCAAGTCGTAAGTACCCAAGTTCCCAACTTCAGGTCCTATGGCTCAGATCTGCAAAATGATTGAGCACTTCAAGTAAGCTTATCAATAAGTTTGTTTGATTCAACAAATCAGCATTCAAGTCAATAGTGTAAGTTTTGAAAGTGTCCTGCTCCAAAAGCTGATCCCTGGCCGGAGTATGCAAAAACACAAGTAACCCTATTAAGAGTAAGTTACCATATACTTAACCTCTTGATAAAAGTCACAGTAGATTGTGAAAATTTAACTTTCCCATAACAAATGAAACAGATCGACAGAGAGCCAGCTAGTTCAGCGATAAGAAGACCCCCCCCCCCCCCCAATGCTGTCTCAATCTGTAAAATTAAGAGCACAGCCTTCTGTATCCTAATTGCCTCTGGAAAAATAGTGAACTGTAGGTGAGGTCCTTCCAGGATCCTTCCCTAAGTTTTGAGTTTCATGTTTTCAAGGATTATAGTTTCTGGGTCTCTAAGCTTTTTCCAGGTCTAAGCATCCCAGCCTGAGTATTCAAGGTTCTCAAAGTCATCAAAGTTTTTCAGGTTTCCCATGGCACTCCAGACTTCCCAAGGGCTTTGAGGTTTCCAAGCTCTTTTCTCTGTGTTTCTGAGGACTTTTCTAAATGTTTCCAATGTTTTTCAACCTTCTCCCCATCTCAAGGACTTCCAAGCCTCCCTCTTGAGGTTCCATAGTCTCTCAGGGTCCCTAGGTTTCCCTGCTTCTCAAGTTGTCCCTGGATCTTGAATGGGGGGGGAGGGTGGGGGAGGGTTCCATAACGAGTCCTTTGGCCTGTGAGCAGCATCGGAAAGCAATGGGCTCTGAGGTTTTTAGAGCACCTGACTTGATTGTTGTTTACGACAGTCATTAATCATTTAGATTTCTTTGTGTTTTTCTCGAATGACTTGCTCCTCGTAATGCGGTCTCCTGGTGCCTTCTGTCTTAGCTTGTTAAGTTTTATTTTGATAGGCTCGGGGATGCCGTGTTACTTGTATTACTTAGGCTGATACCCTATTAGTAGGGTCCTAGTTTTGAGAAAGTTATTTCTTGCAGTGTTGCCTAGCTTAGCCACCGATGTTCATTTGGAAGTATTGTGAATAAACTCATTGCTGTCTCTACATCAGTCTTTCTTTCCTTCACACTTGGATTCCAATATTGCCAGCACAAACCATGTTATGTCAGTGCTCCTGGGTATAGTCATTGAGGCAACTCACCCTGTTCTTGGGCACTGGAACAATTGCTGCTCTTTGAAATCAGATGGGAACTAGACTGCGACAGTGGAGTGAGAGGCTGAAGATATCCTTGAATACCCCAACCAATTGGTTGACACAGAAGGAATGCATTAGTCACATATTTATGGGAAGAGAGCAATCTCATATCAGGTACAAAATTATTATTGGCATTGATGGTTTGGATGCAAGAGCATGTTTCCTTTGGCTGGTGGATCTAGAACGAAAGATACGAAAAAGACACTGACGAAATTTTTCTTCACTCAAACCATTTGGAAGTCTGTACCACAGAAGGCTGTGGAGTCAAGCTGTTGAATATATTTAAGCAAGAGAGAGATAGATTACCAAACTAAATAGCTTCAAAGGACGTCCCTGTGGACAGATAAACAGGCAGTTAGTGTTTCATATAATGGCCTGCATTTTGTTTTTATCTCAATAATATGCTCTTTTTAAACTTTACTTCTATTGACTTACTTCTGCAGTAACACAAAAATAAACCCATAGAAGCTAGTTTAGGCTGGGTAGAGTTGTTTCACCTATTTGCCAGACCTGTTCTTCAATACCAGACAGATACTTTATTTGGCACATTTGTTGGAGACACAACTACCCATATGTAATCATTCTTCCAATTGGTAAAGCTTTATATAAACACAAAAATGGATATACAGTACTTCACATGTCATCTCTTTGCAAGTTGCATTAAAATTGGCACAGAATTTATGACAAGAAAACTACAGTTACAGCTGCTCATTCACACAATGGATTTTTGCACAGCAACTTGGAACAAGAGTCCAGTTTCATTCTCTACTGTGCATTTTATGAATAGGTCAAGCCTCTATAAACAATCTAATACTGCAATCTGGATTACAATTTTTTTGTCTTCAATTTCCATTCTAATCTCATTGTCTTCTTCTAAGAACTGAGGCTCACAATCTAAACCAGTGTGTCAGAATATTTAATTTCATGTAATATCATGTTCAGGCTTCAATTGACAATTCATGAATCTTAAATATAATCTGAAAAATGCTGTGAGTACTCAGCAGGTTAAGCAGCAGGCACGAAGGAAAACAGATAACAGTCACAAACATGAGAAAACCTGCAGATGCTGGAAATCTAAGCAACATACACAAAATGCTGGAGGAACTCAGCAGGCCAAGCACCATCTGTAGAAAAGAGTAAACATGTAAACATGTCGGTATTTTGGGCTGACACACCTTATCAGGACTGGATAAAAAAAGAGAAGAGGAGGGCAGTGGAGGAAGAAGTACAAGGTGGTAGTTGATAGGTGAAACTGAGAAGGGAGGAGTACAGATGAAGAGCTGGAAAGTTGATTGGTGAAAGAGATAAAGGGCTGGAGAAGCAAGTACCTGATAGGAGAGGGTAGAAGACCAGGGAAGAAATGGAAGGGAGCAGCACCAGAAGGAGTCAATGGGTAGGTAAGGAAATAAGGTGAGAGAGGGAAATGGGAATGGGGGGAATGGTGAAAAGAGAGTGGAGGCAATTACCAGAAGTTCAAGAAATCAATGTTAATACCATCAGGTTGAAAGCTATCTAGACAGAATATAAGGTGTTGTTCCTCCAACCTGAGTGGGACCTCATTGCAGCAGTAGGGTAGGCCATGGATTGACATGTTGGATTGGGAATGGGAAGCAGAATTGAAATCGGTGGCCACCTGGAGATCCTGCTTTGCTGGCAGATGGAGAATAGGTGCTTGGCAAAACTGTCTCCAAATCTACATTGGGTTTCACCAATATTTAGGAGGCCACATTGGGAGCACCGTATATAGTAGATGACCTCAACAGAATCACAGATGGAGTGTCACCTCACTTGGAAGTATTGTTTGGGGCCAATGT
This sequence comes from Hemitrygon akajei, assembly GCF_048418815.1. Lineage (NCBI taxonomy): Eukaryota > Metazoa > Chordata > Chondrichthyes > Myliobatiformes > Dasyatidae > Hemitrygon > Hemitrygon akajei. Next base: position 125,250,048 of record NC_133131.1, on the reverse strand, counting down.
CCACTTGCTGAGGGAATCAGGCCTTCAGTCCTCGGAGTCACCTCATGCCAGTAGCTGGAGATGGGGACAGCATAAGCAGCTTGCGAAGAAGCAGAAGCGAGGCAAGTGGCAGGAGTCCATGCCAGGAAAAAAGCAAGCCCTAGCCGCCACGCCCTCCCGCCCATTCTGCTCTCCAATGGACATTAAATTGACTACATCTGTGGCAACGAAATACTCAGCGGGAGTACAAAAATGGACTGAATCCCAGGTGCCGCCATTCAGCTGATTATTTATGTAACAGATTTTCCCAAGCCATCGGACTACCAACCTATTGACCTCTGCTGTGCCTATTGTCTTATTTATTATTTATTGTAATGTCTGCACCGTTCTGTGTACTTTATGTAGTCCTGGGTAGGTCTGTAGTCTAGTGTAGTTTTTGTGTTAGTTTACGTAGTTCGGTGTAGTTTTTGTATTGTTCATGTAGCACCATGGTCCTGAAAAACGCTGTCTCGTTTTTACTGTGTACTGTACCAGCAGTTATAGTCGAAACGACAATAAAAAGCAACTTGACTTGACTTGACTTGAATGGTAGTGAGGGAGGAGGTGTAGGGGCTGGTATGGCACTTGTTCCCCTTGCACAGATCCTTTGTCAGTACTGGAAAAAATTAAAAAAAAACAAGTTTTAGATTGCAGAGAAGGTGGGGGTCAGAAGGAAGAAAAGGAAGGCATTCATACAGAACTGGAAATTTTCATTACTTTTGCTTTCAATTTACATCCTATTTTTGTCTAATATGTTCCATCCTGAACTCTTTCCTTCAGCCTACAGAATTATATAGTTATCTATGGTTCCTCCATCCAGCCTCCTCCCTCCACTTCCTCCCGTTCTGTCACATTTGGCCTAGTGATGAAACTTTCCATACCACTGCCTTGGAACTGTCCTCCTTCCTGAACTACAGCTTTACCTCCACCACAGTGCACAAATCCTTTGACCACATTTCATGTTTCTTGGACCCCTGCGCTTTCCCTCCTCCTCACCTCGACATCTCTCTGCAAGGGTGGTCCTGAGTCTGCTGTTGCCTGTCATTCCCATTCTCACAATGACTTTTCTGTCTTTGACTTTTAATATAGTACATATAAAGTCCAAAATAAGTCTGAAGGAAAACATCTCATCTTGTTTAGGCACACTTGTTGACCTATAAAGACTGATTTAGGTAAGTTACCATTAATTAATTAAAAACCGTGAATTTATTGTACCTATGCAAATATTCATATAAATAACAATAGACAATAGATAGTAGATGCAGGAGTAGGCTATTCAGCCCTTCTAGCCAGCGCCACCATTCACTGTGATCATGGCTGATCATACACAATCAGTACCTCGTTCCTGCCCTCTCCCCATATCCCTTGACCCCGCTATCTATAAGAGCTCTATCTAACTCTCTCTTGAATGCATCCAGAGACTTGGCCTCCACTGCCTTCTGGGGCAGAGCATTCCACATATCCACCACTCTCTGGGTGAAAAAGTTTTTCCACATCTCTGTTCTAAATGGCCTACCCCTTATTCTTAAACTGTGGCCTCTAGTTCTGGACTCACCCATCAGCGGGAACATGCTTCCTGCCTCCAGTGTGTCCAATCCCCTAATAATCTTATATGTTTCAATCAGATCCCCTCTCATCCTTCTAAATTCCAGTGTATACAAGCCCAGTCGCTCCAATCTTTCAACATATGACAGTCCCGCCATTCCGGGAATTAACTTTGTGAACCTACGCTGCACTCCCTCAATAGCAAGAATGTCCTTCCTCAAATTTGGAGACCAAAACTGCACACAATACTCCAGGTGGGGTCTCACCAGGGCCCTGTACAGCTGCAAAAGGACCTCTTTACTCCTATACTCAATTCCTCTTGTTATAAAAGCCAGCATGCCATTAGCTTTCTTCACTGCCTGCTGTACCTGCATGCTTGCTTTCATTGACTGATAACATTGACCCCTGGTCAATACTTAGTTCCTGAAATGCTCTTGTTCCTTTTATAACAGTATTTATTCAGACCACCACTCCAACTCAACACTGAAATAGGGGATCTACCTTTGGCCAAACAATTGATCCTCTTTCTTCCTATCCCTGGCAATGGGGGTGTTCCTTGCAATAGTTAGTTATCTCCAGGCCTCTCATTCTCCTTCCTTTATCAGTTTAAACTCTTAAAACATAACCACCAATTTTCAGTCTCGTGTCCCTAATTCCTCTCTTCTCTTTAAAGCCTACAGTACTGTGCAAGTCTTAAGCACCCTAGATTTTTTGTATAAATTTTGTTTTTGATATTTATTTTAGTCTTCTGCATTAGTGTGTTAGTAGAAAAGAACAATTTTTAAATTTCCAAACATTCATTTTCCAAAAAACTAAATGTTAGAGAAATTTTGTATTTCCCAAAAGAAAGTAACATATTAAGTAATGGACCATTTTTCAAATAAAAACTTGATTACTATTTAGGTATACAAGCCCACTGCATGATTAAACAAAGAAAGCAAACAAATCAATGACATAATGAGTTGAATGAATTAAACTGATTAATTGAAATAGATACAGGAGTAGAAGGAATCAAAATGGGCAAAGGACAACTAAACTAAAAGGTGATGAGTGTTGCAAATGTGACAGTTCAACCTCAAAATGATCAATTCTGACACCATGGCAGAAGTGAGCATAGCAACAAGATACAAAGTGGTCATCCTGCACAAGCCAGGTGTCTCCCAAGCAGAAATTTGATGGCAGACAGGAGTTTCAAGATGTGGTATCCAAGCTCTTCTGAAAAAACACAAAGTAACAGGCAAGGACCAGAAGCACAGTGGTCAGCCACAGAATCTGAGCGTAGCAGATGAGGGATACACCAAACTGACGTCCCTTCTGAATTGGAAGTAGTTCAATACTGTTATTAGCTCTGAACTCAGAGAAACCACTAAGTACACTCCTCTACAGTCCAGTGAAGTCTTGTCAGAAGTGATCTTCATGGAAGAGTTATTTGCAAAACACCATACCACCGAAGTAGAAACAAAGCCAAGAGATTCACCTACACACAAAAGCACAGGGACTGGGGTGCTGAACAATGGCAGCAAGTGGTATGAACTAACAAGTCAAAATTTGAATTTTTTGGTTCAAGCAGGAAGGATTTTGACTGTAGAAAAGCTGGAGAGTGCCACATGGATGAGTGTCCGAAGCTAACAGTGAAAAGACAGAGGTCCCCTGCAGGTTTGGGGCTGCATTTCTACAAATAAAGTTGGTGATTTCATCTCCTCATTTTTGAAGGTTCTGTGGTTTGATGTTTAATGTTTGTGTGCTATTTTATGGTCTTTTTATTGTTTGTGTGATCTGTTCTTTTTTTCGGATGTTTGATGGTCTGGTGTGGGATTCTTTTCTTTAAACGGTTCAATGGTGTTTCTTTGCTTTGTGGCTGCCTACAAGATGAATCTCAAGGTTGTGTTTTGTATACATACTTTGATAATAACGTACTTTGAATTTTGAAGGAAAGTTCTCTTTGAGCACTAGATGGAGTAAGTCATATTTTGGCTTTGTTCTGTTCATTTTTCAATTTTGTTTTACCACTCTTTCACTATCTATATCAAAGTGTTTATAACACTTTTATATGCCTGAACTTTGATTTTTAATTGCCGGAAATGAATACCAGAGGGCAAAAGGCATCAGCCAAAGGAAAGGAAGCTGGTAATGGAAGTGGAAGGAAAGATGGATATTCTCAACGACTTAAACAGTCTCCACTCACTTTGGAAGGTATGTCGAAGCTCCTAGATGATAAATTCGATAAAAAAATTTCTACATTGGAAGTATTGTTAAAGGAGATCAAAAGCAGACTGGGAGCTCTTAAGCGGGAGAGTGAAGAGCAACAGCGGCAAATATCTGAACTCGATGAAGCTGGAAGACAGAGAGATCGCAGATTGGATGCACTGGAAAAGAAATTAACTTCGATTACTCAAACACGGGAACAGTATAAACTCAAGATTATTGACCTGGAAAGTCACAGTCGTAGACAGAAACTGCGAATAATAGGACTCCATGAAGATGTTGAGAGTGGTGAGCTTACTAAATTCTTTTCTCAATTTTTAATGGACATATGACCAGAACATGTTCTGGTCATGTTCTTCATTAAAACTGTTTTGGAAATCTTTATTTTCTACAATCTCTAAAGCTTTGAAAATTAATTTACAACCTAATAGATTGACTGTTCTATTTGGAATAGTTTCGCATCATATTCAGGGTATTTCATCTTCAGATCAACATGTAATTGCATTTGTTACATTGTTGGCAAGAAGGGCTATTTTATTAAAATGGAAAGATATCTCTTCCCCTACATTAATTGAATGGTTTTCTCAAGTAATGTTATGTCTCAGCTTGGAAAAAATTAGAAGTAGAACTTTTGAACCTCGATTTGATTTTGAAAGAAGATGGGGTTCTTTTGCCAAATGTTACCATTTAATTTGACTTATTCTATATGGTTTCCTTCCAATTTTATCTTTTTTTAAAAAAAATGTGAACTGGTGGTTGATGAATTTTTTTTTCTATATATCTCAATGATGATTAAACGTATTGCTTCCGGGGGTTGATTCCTAATAGGTTTTTTTTGTAGTTAATGGGTTTTTTTTTCTTAGTTAGATGGGGGGTTTTTCCCTTCCTTTTTCTATATAAAATTTTTTCCATTTTTATATATTATGATTAGTTTTTTTTCTTCAGCTCTATTAATTGTATACATATTAATTTGTTGAAATTTTGTATTATTCTATAGTTGTAGAAGATTATGTATTAATAAAAAGATTTTAAAATGTAAAAAAAATTATAATGGACATGTTCGGCTCTGAAGCTCTCTTCTATTCCTATATTTGACCATGCCCATCGGGCTTTAAGAGCCAAACCTCATAATGAGCTGAAGCCCTGACCTGTTATACTCCAATTCCACTATGTGCAAACCAAGGTACATTTAATTCGAACTGCCCGTCGGAAAGGGGTTATTGAACATGGGGATCTCAAGTTGTGACTGGTTGAAGACTGCAGTCCTGAGGTAATGCGAGAAAGATTGATTTTTAAACCGGTGATGTCCGAGCTTTATCAAAGAAAGTTTCAACCAGCTCTGCTATTTCCAGCTCGTTTAAGGGTTGTTCTGCTTGACAAATCACGTAAATGCTTTAAATCCGTGGAAGAAGCTCAACAATTCCTTGAGGATCAACGTTCGATCCCAAGAAGTTTACTGTTTCTTTGTGTCTGTATTCATTTGGTTTATAAGTTAATAATCAGTTCATAGTGATTAGTGGGGTACTGCAAGGCTCAGTGCTGGGACCCCAGTTGTTTACAATATATATTAATGATTTAGACGAGGGAATTAAATGCAGCATCTCCAAGTTTGCAGATAATACGAAGCTGGGCGGCGGTGTTAGCTGTGAGGAGGATGCTAAGAGGATGCAGGGTGACTTGGATAGGTTAGGTGAGTGGGCAAATTCATGGCAGATGCAATTTAATGTAGATAAATGTGCGGTTATCCACTTTGGTTGCAAGAACAGGAAAACAGATTATTATCTGAATGGTGGCCAATTAGGAAAAGGGGAGGTGCAACGAGACCTGGGTGTCATTGTACACCAGTCATTGAAGGTAGGCATGCAGGTACAGCAGGCGGTGAAAAAGGCAAATGGTATGTTGGCATTCATAGCAAAAGGATTTGAGTACAGGAGCAGGGAGGTTCTATTGCAGTTGTACAAGGCCTTGGTGAGACCGCACCTAGAATATTGTGTGCAGTTTTGGTCCCCTAATCTGAGGAAAGACATTCTTGCCATAGAGGGAGTACAGAGAAGGTTCACCAGATTGATTCCTGGGATGGCAGGACTTTCATATGAAGAAAGACTGGATCATCTCGGCTTATACTCACTGGAATTTATAAGATTGAGGGGGGATCTTATTGAAATGTATAAAATTCTAAAGGGATTGGACAGGCTACATGCAGGAAGTTTGTTTCCGATGTTGGGGAAGTCCAGAATGAGGGGTCACAGTTTAAGGATAAAGGGGAAGCCTTTTAGGACTGAGATGAGGAAAAACTTCTTCACACTGAGTAGTGAATCTGTGGAATTCTCTGCCACAGGAAACAGTTGAGGCTGGTTCATTGGCTATATTTAAGAGGAAGTTAGATATGGCCCTTGTAGCTAAAGGGATCAGGGGGTATGGAGAGAAAGCAGGTATAGGGTTCTGAGTTGGATGATCAGCCATGATCATACTGAATGGCGGTGCAGGCTTGAAGGGCCGAATGGCCTACTCCTGTACCTATTTTCTATGTTTCTATAGATTTAGACTTTTGAAGTTTAAAGATTTTTGCCATTGGTTTGATAACACTCGTATTCTGTTTCAGAGAATGGATGTTTATTATGTATCACCCTGTACACATCAGACTTCCAATATAACTCGGAGTCCTGCCATGTGCAGAAGTTCGCTGATGACACGGCCATAGTGGGGTGTGTCAGGAATGGACAGGAGGAGGAGTATAGGAAACTGATACAGGACTTTGTGATATGGTGCAACTCAAACTACCTGCGTCTCAATATCACCAAGACCAAGGAGATGGTGGTGGACTTTAGGAGATTTAGGCCTCATATGGAGCCAGTGATCATTAATGGAGAATGTGTGGAGCAGGTTAAGACCTACAAGTATCTGGGAGTACAGTTAGACGAGAAGCTAGATAGATAGATAGATAGATAGATAGATACTTTATTCATCCCCATGGGGAAATTCAACATTTTTTCCAATGTCCCATACACTTGTTGTAGCAAAAACTCCTTACATACAATACTTAACTCAGTAATAATATGATATGCATCTAAATCACTAACTCAAAAAGCATTAATAATAGCTTTAAAAAAAAAAAAAAAAAAAAAAAAGTTCTTAAGTCCTGGCAGTTGAATTGTAAAGCCTAATGGCATTGGGGAGTATTGACCTCTTCATCCTGTCTGAGGAGCATTGCATCGACAGTAACCTGTCGCTGAAACTGCTTCTCTGTCTCTGGATGGTGCTATGTAGAGGATGTTCAGGGTTTTCCATAATTGACCGTAGCCTACTCAGCGCCCTTCGCTCAGCTACCGATGTTAAACTCTAGATGCCTTGTGCAGGAAGGCACAGAGTCGACTGTACTTCCTTAGAAGGTTGGCGTCATTCAATGTCTGTAGTGAGATGCTGAAGATGTTCTATAGGTCAGTTGTGGAGAGCGCCCTCTTCTTTGTGGTGGCGTGTTGGGGAGGAAGCATTAAGAAGAGGGACGCCTCACGTCTTAATAAGCTGGTAAGGAAGGCGGGCTCTGTCGTGGGCAAAGTACTGGAGAGTTTAACATCGGTAGCTGAGCGAAGGGCGCTGAGTAGGCTACGGTCAATTATGGATAACTCTGAACATCCTCTACATAGCACCATCCAGAGACAGAGAAGCAGTTTCAGTGACAGGTTACTATCGATGCAATGCTCCTCAGACAGGATGAAGAGGTCAATACTCCCCAATGCCATTAGGCTTTACAATTCTACCGCCAGGACTTAAGAACTTTTTAAAAGCTATTATTAATGCTTTTTGAGATAGTGATTTAGATGCATATCATATTTTTTACTGAGTTAAGTATTGTAATTAGTTTTGCTACAACAAGTGTATGGGACATTGGAAAAAAGTTGAATTTCCCCATGGGGATGAATAAAGTATCTATCTATCTATCTTCTATGTTTAAGGTTCTTTTTTTTTCTGTTACTTTATTATTTTCAATTGTTCGTTTTTGAAAATAATTAAGAATTTGATTTGGTGATTGACTTTTTTTCCTCTGAAATATTAGTAAGATTGTATTCTGTTTCATTTTTCAAGAACTCGCCTTTCAGAATGTTTTGCAAATGGCTGATCTTTTTTTTAACATTTATAGCTTTCCCTTCTCAATGGTTTGACTATGGATGGCATTTTTCTCAATTTTTTCGTGTCTGTATTCATTTAGTTTATAAATTAATAACCAGTTTATAGATTTGGACTGCTAAAGTTTGAAGTTTTTTTCTGATCTGGTGACTGATTTTTTCCCCTGAAATATTAGTAAGATTGTATTCTGTTTCACTTTTCAAGATCTTGCTTTTCAAAATGCTTTGCAAATATGGCATTCCTCTTTCAATGTTTTGACTGGGTGGTATTTTGCATCTTTTTTTTTCAATTTTGGAGATATGCCTTCAAGAGAGTGGGGTAAGGGAGTTTCTAGTTAGCTTTCTGGCTGTCTATTGGCCAGTTTTCGGGCTTTTGTGGGTTGGGGGGGTGGGGCTATCCTTAGTTTAGTATTTTTATTTGGGCTGAACTGAAACTACAAATATGTCTGAATTGTTGTAACTTCCAGTTTTCCTTTAAACCTTTCCCTTCTTCCTGATTCATGAGTTTCCTATGCAGGAAGGTTAACCCTTTTAATACCATATGGTTTATTCAAATAAAATGGATAATATTATTAACTTTGCCCCATGGAATGCGAATTATTTGAACCATCCAATTAAACGGAAGATTTTAAAAGTTTTTCATGGATTGAATGCTCAGATTATCTTTGCCCAGGAAACTCATGTGAGGAAGGAGGATAAGCAGCGGGTTTTTTTAGGTTTTGGAAAGAACAACAATTTCACTCTAATTCACAGGCTAAGCTGAAAGGTGTATCTGTTTTTATAGACTCCTCGATTTCATTTGTTCACTATGAAACAATCTCAGACCCGAATGGTAGATTTCTATTAATTACTGGTTTACTTTATAACCAAAAAGTTGTTATGGTTAATATCTATGCACCAAATGCCAACTATCCTGAATTCTTTAAAAATCTATTTGCATCTCTGCCTAATTTAAATGAATATATGTTGATAATGGGCAGAGATTTTAACTATTGTTGGAATCCCTCAATGGACAAGCCTGCATACAATCAGGTACCTCCAAACAAATCCACTATTCTTATTCATTCCTTTTTAGTTGACTCTGGAATTTTTTTTAGAAATTTGGAGGTTTTTACATCCTAACGATAAAGAATTTTCATTCTTTTCTCATGTATATCATAATTACTCTAGAATTGATTCCTTTTTAATCGACTCTCAATTAGTTCTGCCCGTTAGTACAATGCAATCGCCATTTCCAATCTTGCGCTCTTGAAACTATTAATCAAATTAACTGATGTAACTTTCAGCGCTAGGCAATGGCGGTTCAATTCTACTCTACTTCAGGACTTAAACTTTGTTAACTTTATTAAAGAACAGGTTGCCTTTTTCTTTTCAACTAACTTTACTGAAGAAATTTCCAGTGGGATATAATGGGATACTTTTAAAGTATACATCTGTGGCCAAATTATATCATATTCTGCTGGATTAAAAAACAAATTAGTAATGAAATACGTACACTGGTGGATAAGATTAAAGAAATTGATAAAAAAAATTCTGCTGCTCCTAATCTGGAGCTTTATAAAAAAAGAGATTTGAACTTCAGATGCAACAGTTTGTTATTAACATCCCTGACTAAAAATCGATTACTTAAAACTAAGATCAATTTTATATGCATGGTGATAAATCGGGTAAATTATCGGCCAACCAATTGAAAATTGCTTTGGCTAAACGTCAGATCATTAAAGTTTGTAAACGGGATGGTAGTTTGATGACTGACCATGATGAAATAAATAAATCTTTTCAAGTATTTTATACCTCTTTATACCAATCAGTATTTCCTGATGATTCTACCATAATGCATGAATTTTTAAGGAAATTGAATATTCCGAAATTACCACTTAATGAACGTTTAGCATTAGATGCACCCATCATGGAAGAAGAATTAAAGAAATTAATTTCTTTAATGAATTCTGGTAAAGCACCTGGTTTGGATGGGTATACAGTAGAATTTTTAAAAATCTTTTTCAAATCTACTTTCTCCTTGATTATGTAGAAACTTTGAGGATGCCTTATTTGTAGGTAAATTACCACAATCCTTTTATGAAGCATCAATTTCTTTAATTCCTAAAAACGATAAAGACCCCATTGAATGTGCATCATATAGACATATATCCTTGTTGAACGTAGACTCCAAAATCTTTTCCAAATTATTGGCAATAGATTGGAAAATTTATTGCCACAAATTGTCTCTGATGAGTAGACAGGGTTTATTAAAAATTGTTAACCATATTTTAATGCTAGGAGGTTAATGAATATTGTATATACTTCTTCATCTAAAACTCCAGAATGTGTTATTTCGCTTGACGCTGAGAAGGTGTTTGATAGAGTTGAATGGGAACATTTATTTAACACACTTGAGAAATGTAATTTTAGCCCTAAGTTTATATTTTGGATTAAGCTAATATATCATACACCCTTAGCTTCTGTACTTACCAATAATCAGAGATCCCCCCTTTTCAGACTTTTTCGAGGTACTAGACAGGGTTGTCCCGTGAGTCCCTTACTATTTGATATTGCCTTGGAGCCCTTGGCAATCACTCTTCGTGATTCACCCAATATATTTTGCATTATTTGTGGGAATGAGATACATAAGGTATCACTATATGCAGATGACCTGTTACTATATATCTCTAACCCAGAGAAATCCAGCCCTGCAATAATATCACTACTTGCTCAGTTTAGCAGTTTTTCTGGTTATAAATTGAATCTTAACAAGAGTGAGTTTTTCCTATTAAATATGCAAGCTCCAATCTATAGACAATCACCATTCAGACTGGTTACTGATTACTTATTTGGGTGTTAAAATTACTAAGAAGCATAAGGATCTACTTAAAGTTAACTTTTTACCTTTAATTGATCATGTTAAACAACTGCTTACTAAATGGTCCCCACTGTCCTTATCATTGATTAGTAGAATTAATACTATTAAGATGATTATTTTACCTAAATTTCGGTATCTATTTCAGGTGGTACCAATTTTCATTTCTAAATCCTTTTCTGATATTATTGATTCTAAAATTTCTTCATATATATGGCAGAATTTTGAAGGAGTTCTGCAACAGATGGTATGGCCTCGAGATCTCAACATCATCTCCGTGCCTGGAGATAAAGAAGCAAGCAAACAAGACACCCAAAGTCTGCAGAAGAACTGTGGCAAATTTTCAAATGCTTGGAACAACCTACCAGCCAATTTTCTTATAAAACTGCACGACAGTTTTCCTAAAAGAATTGATGCAATTTTAAAGGCAAAATGTTTTGAGATGTATCACTATAGAGAAGAGTACAATCAATTGCTATTATAATTCTTGACTGATTACTGCTTTAATTGAAGTACCGTAGATTTGTTATTGGGTCTGAATGCTCTCAGGTAGATATTAACATAGGAACATGACAAAATGTGCAGGAGACTAATCGGACCCTCAAGCCTGCTACTTCATTCAATATTATCATGGCTAACTTCTTATCAACTTCTCTTCTGTGCCAGTTCCCCATAGTTCTCAATTCTTCATCGTTCAACAAAATAGTTATTTCTTCTTTACATACCGACAATGACCTAGCCTCTACAACCACATGGGATGGAGAGCTCCAAAGATTCTCCCCATTTGCAAGAAAGTTAAAACTGCGAAATGAAACATCCAAAGTTTTTGTATCAAGTTTTACAATTAATATTCTGTGCTTAACTACAACACAGATTATATTCAGAGTAAAGGTTCTTCAACTCAGCTGTACTTCAAAGATGCACTGGAACATCAAAAGTATGACATTTCTAGTACCTCTTCTTGGTACATGCATTTCACTGAAAGACTACCAAGTTCTAAGACTTTGATGTTACCCAATATAATTCCATATACTTGGAGATGCTTTTAATCCCATCAACCTACTTTACAAATCTATGCTCCCAAGAGGGATAGCTTTATTGAAGTACTGATTAGCACTGTTACAAGGACATACTTACATGTAATCAAGCTTATAACAGTATTGGGTTTGAACTTTCTGTAATAAAATACAAATTCATTTGTGGCAATTGAAATGCAATAGAAACTATTAATACTGTTAGCCAACCGTTCTTTAATTTGAAGGGAAATTTTTACTATAATTTAAAATTGAATATAATATGAAAAGAACTAGAAAAAAATCTAAATTGACTCCTTGTTCTTAAAGCAGTAGGTAGGCAGCATTTATTATTTATTTCCAAACCTAATAGGCATATTAAAATGATCAAGTGGAAAGACTATAACCAAACTCAAATTTTTGCAAAATTGGAACAGAAATAAAACTCTCGACTGCATACACATTCTGTCCTTGAAACAAAGACTTCCATATACATTGCCCTAGAAACCAAGAAAAGATGATAAAGATGATGAATAGGTAAACAGCGACAGAACATTCTTTGACTGATCATTATCCATTAAGTCTCTTTCCAATTCTGACATTTTCTGAGATGAATGTTCTGTAAAACCTGGAAACTCAGAATCACTGCCTTCACTGGTTTGAAATAATTCCAGTAAACTTTTTGATGGCAAACTAGGAGTCTTATCTTCATCTGCCAAACAATTTTCCTTTGAAAGTATACATATTTCCATTCTGTGATTCTGAGCCTTCTTTTTACTTCTTCCATATCCAGCAGAAAATCGCACTTTCTTATGCAATTTCTTAAAAGGTGAAGAGGACCGTACAGAATGAACTTCAGTTATTTTATGTGCAATGGCATTATCTGTGGACATTATTTCACATGTGGATCCTTCTCTTGGATTTTCATTTCTGTCTTTGCCTAAAATAAATCGTTTCTGGAGAGAGTCAGACGGATTTTTAACAGGAACTGCTGCATTGAAAGGTGAACCACAGTCAGTTACCCCATAATACTCAGAAACTCGTTCTGCATTTTTCTGTTCTTTGCACTTTTCCTGTAAATTAATCTTTGATGCCGTCTGCAGGTTAGTTATGTTTTTGTCACTGTCAGAACATACAGCGAAGTCTGACTGTGGCCTATTTCCACGTACGTCTTCGTCGAATGGTTGCTTATGTGAGGATTCTTCAGCAATAGATGGTGATCTCTCCTTGTCTGGCAATCTTACAAAATGATGCAACTCTTCCGAAGTATAAAGCTTTGAAATCATGGAACAACCTTCTTGTGTTGGACACAAAGATGTACTATGGAAAGTCCTGCTTTTTGTCTGATTTTCAGAGGAAACTTTGCCCTCTCTGAAAGACTTGCTATTACCAAAGGTGAATCTATCACCCATGTCAGAAATGCTAACGTGACTTTGTGTAGACAAAGGCAAAAACTGGTTAGGTGAATTTAAGGTGCCTGAAGACACAATTTCCTTTAATTGAAAAGACAAACTACTTGGTTTATTTTCCCATCCACTAACTTGTTCATTATTCTTTATTCTCCATGATATGGCAAATTTATTTTCTTCCATATGCTCTTTATGTGGTCTTTGAAACTCATCGTGTAGCTCTGTGGTATTTATTTTGGAGAAAGCTTGTGTGTGCACACCACTGGTAAACTTTGTCCTAAACATAAAGAAAATACTTTTGTTAAAATCAGATTCTAATTTTCAAAATCCTTAATTATTAAGCAACAAGTTAAACAATCATTATCGTAGCAATGATTTCTGCCACATCAGTGAAAACTTGCATTTCATTATTTTAGAAGGGGGATAAAGAAGTAATAGTTTAACTTGACGTAGTTTGGATAAAGATACCCACTTCATGGCTTAGTCTTAAAAGCAATTATTTAGGCTTATTGAAAACTTGGCATTCAATAAAAAAGGTATTTGATATTACATGTGAGAAAATGTTACTTGTGACAAAGTGATGGCTTTTATAAAGGTAAGACAATGTCATGAATGCACTCAACACACACAAAATGCTGGTGGAACACAGCAGGCCAGGCAGCATCTATAGGAAGAAGCACTGTCGACGTTTCGGGCCAAGACCCTTTGTCAGGACTAACTGAAAGGAGAGATACTAAGAGATTTGAAAGTAGTGGGGGGAGGGGGAAATGCAAAATGATAGGAGAAGACCGGAGGGAGTGGGATGAAGCTAAGAGCTGGAAAGGTGATTGGTGAAAGTGATACAGAGCTGGAGAAGGAAAAGGATCATGGGATGGGAGGCCTCGGGATAAAGAAAGGGGGAGGGGGGGAGGCAGATGGAGAACAGGCAGGGTGATGGGCAGAGAAAGAGAGAAAAAAAACAACTAAATATGTCAGGGATGGGGTAAGAAGGGGAGGAGGGGCATTAACGGAAGTTAGAGAAGTCAATGCTCATGCCATCAGGTTGGAGGCTACCCAACCGGTATATAAGGTGTTGTTCCTCCAACCTGAGTGTGGACTCATCTTGACGGTAGAGGAGGCCATGGATAGACATATCAGAATGGGAATGGGACGTGGAATTAAAATGTGTGGCCACTGGGAGATCCTGCTTTCTCTGGCGGACCGAGCACAGGTGTTCAGCGAAACGGTCTCCCAGTCTGCGTCGGGTCTCACCAATATATAAAAGGCCACACCGGGAGCACCGGACGTAGTATACCACACCAGCCGACTCACAGGTGAAGTGTCACCTCACCTGGAAGGACTGTCTGGGGCCCTGAAAGGTGGTGAGGGAGGAAGTGTAAGGGCAGGTGTAGCACTTGTTCCACTTACAAGGATAAGTGCCAGGAGGGAGATCGGTGGGAAGGGATGGGGACGACGACGAGTGGACAAGGGAGTTGCGTAGGGAGCAATCCCTGCAGAAAGGGAGAGGGAGGGAAAGATGTGTTTGGTAGTGGGATTCCTCATCCGTGATGGGTCTTTACCATTCCCTCCGACCTTCAACTCTCTGAGGCAGAGTGCTCTGTCCTCAGTACGGGCCGCAGCTTTGTCCCCCTTCGCCCACACCTCAGCGAGTTCCGCATATGCCATGACGCTGAACTCTTCTTCCGCCGGCTCCGTCTCCGAGCTTACTTCTTTGGCAAGGACTCTCCTGCCCCCACCGATGACCCCTTCTCCAGTCTTCAACCCTCCTTCTCTTCATGGACACCCCGCTCTGGTCTTCTTCCTGCTCTAGATCTCTTTATTGCTAATTGCCGACGGGACATCAACCGTCTCAACTTCACCACACCCTGTTCCAATTCCAACCTAACTCCTTCTGAACGCTCTGCTCTCCACTCCCTCCACACCAATCCCAACCTCACTATAAAACCCGCTGATAAGGGGGGAGCTGTTGTTGTCTGGCGTACTGATCTCTACCTGGTCGAGGCACAGTGACAACTCTCTGATACCTCCTCTTGATCATGACCCCACTAAGGAGCACCAGGCCACTGTCTCCTATACCATCACCAACCTTATCAGCTCTGGGGATCTCCCATCCACTGCCACAAACCTCATAGTTCCCATATCCCGCACTTCCCGTTTCTACCTCCTACCCAAGATCCACAAACCTGCCTGTCCAGGTAGACCTATTGTCTCAGCTTGCTCCTGCCCCACCGAACTCATTTCTGCATACCTTGACACTGTCTTATCCCCCCTTGTTCAATCTCTTCCCACCAATATTCGTGTCACTTCTCACGCTTTGAATTTTTTCAATGATTTTAAGTTCCCTGGCCCCCACCGCCTTATTTTCACCATGGACGTCCAGTCCCTATATACCTCCATCCCCCACCAGGAAGGTCTCAAAGTTCTTCGCTTCTTTTTGGATTCCAGACCTAACCAATTCCCCTCTACCACCACTCCCCTCCATCTAGCGGAATTAGTTCTTACTCTCAATAATTTCTCCTTTGGCTCCTCCCACTTCCTCCAAACCAAGGGTGTAGCCATGGGCACCCGCATGGGTCCCAGTTATGCCTACCTTTTTGTTGGCTTTGTGGAACAGTCCATGTTCCAAGGCTATACAGGTATCCATCCCCCTCTTTTCCTTCGCTATATCGACGACTGCATTGGCGCTGCCTCTTGCACGCATGCTGAGCTCATTGACTTCATTAACTTTGCCTCCAACTTTCACCCTGCCCTCAAATTTACCTGGTCCATTTCCGACACCTCCCTCCCCTTTCTTGATCTTTCTGTCTCCATCTCTGGAGATGGCCTATCTACTAATATCTACTATAAGCCTACAGACTTTCACAGCTACCTGGACTATTCCTCTTCCCACCCTGTCTCTTGCAAAAATGCTATCCCCTTCTCACAATTCCTCTCTCTCCGCCGCATCTGCTCTCAGGATGAGGCTTTTCGTTCCAGGACGAAGGAGATGTCTTCCTTTTTTAAACAAAGGGGCTTCCCTTCTTCCACCATCAACTCTGCTTTCAAACGCATCTCTCCCATTTCCCGCACATCTGCCCTCACCCCATCCACCCGCCACCCCATTCAGGATAGGGTTCCCCTTGTCCTCACCTACCACCCCACCAGCCTACAGGTTCAATGTATAATTCTCTGTAACTTCCGCCACCTCCAACGGGATCCCACTACCAAGCACATCTTTCCCTCCCCCCCCCCTTTCTGCTTTCCGCAGGGATCGCTCCCTACGCGACTCCCTTATCCACTCGGGACCCCCATCCCTTCCCACCGATCTCCCTCCTGGCACTTATCCTTGTAAGCGGAACAAGTGCTACACCTGCCCTTACACTTCCTCCCTCACCACCATTCAGGGCCCCAGACAGTCCTTCAAGGTGAGGTGACACTTCACCTGTGAGTCGGCTGGTGCGGTATACTGCGTCCGGTGCTCCCTGTGTGGCCTTTTATATATTGGTGAGACCCGAAGCAGACTGGGAGACCGTTTCGCTGAACACCTACGCTCGGTCCGCCAGAAAAAGCAGGATCTCCCAGTGGCCACACATTTTAATTCCACGTCCCATTCCCATTCTGATATGTCTATCCATGGCCTCCTCTACCGTCAAGATGAATCCACACTCAGGTTGGAGGAATAACACCTTATATACCGGCTGGGAAGCTTCCAACCTGATGGCATGAGCATTGACTTCTCTAACTTCCGTTAATGCCCCTCCTCCCCTTCTTACCCCATCCCTGACATATTTAGTTGTTTGTTTTATTTCTCTCGCTCTTCTCATCACCCTGCCTGTTCTCCATCTCCCTCTGGTGCTCCCCCCCTTTCTTTCTCCTGAGGCCTCCCGTCCCATGATCCTTTCCCTTCTCCAGCTCAGTATCACTTTCGCCAATCACCTTTCCAGCTCTTAGCTTCATCCCACCCCCTCCGGTCTTCTCCTATCATTTTGCATTTCCCCCTCCCCCCACTACTTTCAAATCTCTTAGTATCTCTCCTTTCAGTTAGTCCTGACAAAGGGCCTCGGCCCGAAACGTTGACAGTGCTTCTTCTTATAGATGCTGCCTGGCCTGCTGTGTTCCACCAGCATTTTGTGTGTGTTATTTGAATTTCCAGCATCTGCAGATTTTCTCATGATTGCTCATGAATACACTTGCTATTTTATAGATAGTGGATCTGATACGCTCATAAATGCTGGAAATCCAGAGCAACACACACAAACTCAGCAGGTCAGGCAGTATCAGTGGAGAAGAATAAACAATTGGCATTTCAGTCTGAGACACTTCATCAGGACTGGAAAGGAAGAGTGAGAGGGAGAACCCAGATTCTCACTTCACCCTCCCACCCACTGACCTTCCCTCTCACCTGTTTCACCTGTCACCTGCTTTGTACTTCTTCCCCTCCTCCACTCTCTTATTTTGGCTTCTTCCCTCTTTTTTTATCAGTCCTGATGAAGAGTCTCAGCCTGAAAAGTAAACTCTTTATTCTCCTCCATAGAAGCTGCCGGACCTGCTGAATTCCTCCAGTATTTTGTGTGTGTTAATATGCTTATATTTTAATCGATCTTTAATTTTCATACTAAAGCAGGTATAATTATTTGGACATTAAATATTTGTAATTATAATGAATAGATTTATTACATTGCCAATATAAAATAAACATAATATCAGGTAAACACAGCTAATGCAATTTGTTCTTCTCTCATACTATAGACAAATAAGTTATAAAGTTCTCAAGTGTTTTAAAGTGTTCTAAAGTGCATACAATATAAATTGAACTAAGGAACATTTCATAAAACCAAAGTAAAAAACTACAAAAATTGTATAACTAGACACCAAACAATTCTTGAAGAATTAATGGAGATAAGTCCTCAAGTTTACGTAAAAAGTTCCCCTAAACTTTATCACCGATGTTAGAGCAGAAATAAGGGAAAATAAAAAGGGTGTCTGTCAGAATATTGACCATAGTGAACTAGGTCTTAAAGGCCACAGAAAATTACACTGATAGGATGGGGCTAAGTACCACAAAACAAGTGACCTGTCTTGAAAAAGTCCTCAGCATCCAGTCCTTGGTATCAAGTAGCTGCAGTAGTCCAGGGCAGCGATCCAGAGCTCATATTCTTGAAAGTGGCAGTAAATGATGACATTGATAAAAGCATCCACATTCAAATAATGAATTTTTACAACAGAACACAGGGATCATGCAAATGTTGGTAGTAGGAGCACAACCAAGATGTGGATGGCTGTGAACTAACAGCAGGAGAAAAATATCAATGAAGATATTTAATCTTCTTGATTTGTTAAGGAGTTGACATAAATGGGTTGAGCAGGTTGCTGAAAACATGTACCTTGTTCAGATGAATGGACAACTGTTAAGGTGGTAGAATTGGCAACTATAGGAGCCATGTACCTATTTTCTATCTGCATTGTATTTTGTGTTGTAAGTGTATTATAGTAGTCACTTGGGTGGGGGCATGGTAGAAACAAAGAGTTTAATAGTAGTCATGCTTTGTCTTTGAAGTTCAGTAGATTTAGTAAGTGAGCCAGGGTGACATCTTTTTTGTTGACCACTTAATTGCATTTAAAATTGCTTAATTTCACAAAAGTCCACTTAAGTATGCTTAATTGCATTGAAGAAAGCTTAGGTATGTTTAATACACTAAAACAGTTTATTTTGTTACATCGCCAGTTTGAGTTTCATTAGTTTTTACCGCTTTGAGATTATTTGCTTTGCTAGTTTTTTAATAAAGATTGAACATATTCTTCAGCTTTGGAGCCTTGCTACTGGATTGGACAGGAAAACATGTCATACAGGATTAACCCCCCCCCCCCCCCCCGCATAGTCTCTAAGTGGTGTTGTTTGTGAGTAGCTACTATAGCAAGAGTACTTCTGCAAGTTATGAAAACTAATATAATTAATTTTGCCAATCTTCTGCAACAATCCTATCTATCTATTATGGATTGACAATAGAATTCAAAGAGGTTGTTGGACATGCAGTTGGGCAGTAAATATACATAAGATGACACTTATCTGAGGATCCTATCAAAGAGTAGTAACATTTAAGTGAGGAAGAGAGCAAGAATGGAACATCAGCTAGTTCTCTTACCTATGCTTTCCTCATTTTATTTCTACTCACATGAGTTTGTCTCCTATCAAACCTCCAGACTCATTCCTACATTCTCCTTCCTGTACCTCAAAACTCCTACTACCCTTTCCTTGGTGAAATCCACAATGTTCTCGATGAAGTACCTTATGTGTACTTTCAACACTGAATGCTCAATATATATTGCCTATCAAAAAGTATTCAACCCCCCGTGGAAGTTTTCATGTTTTATTGTTTCACGACATTAAATCGCAGTGGATTTAATTTTGATTTTTTTGACACTGATCAACTGAAAAAGACTTATTCGTGTCAAAGTGAAAACAGTTCTCTACAAAGTGATCTAAATTAATAACACACAAAATAATTGATTGCATAAGTATTCACCCCCTTTTATGAGACACACCAAATCATCACTGGTGCAGCCAATTGGTTTTAGAAGTCACATACTTAGTTAAAAGGAGATCTGTTTTTGGAGACCTACGTGCAGTCAATGTATTTCAATTGATTGTAGTAAAAATACACCTGTATCTGGAAGCTCCAACTGCTGGTGAGTCAGTATCCTGGCAAAAACAACACCACAAAGAGAAAAGAACACTCCAAGTAACTCTGTGAAAAGGTTATTGAAAAGCACAAGTCAGCAGATGGATACAAGAAAATTTCTAAGTCACAGAATATCCCCTGGAGTACAGTTAAGTCAATCATCAAGAAATAGAAAGAATATGGCACAGCTGTAAACCTGCCTAGAACAGGCTGTCCTCAAAAACTGAGGGACCATGCAAGAAGGGGACTAGTGAGGGAGGACACCAAGAGACCTATGATAACTCTGGAGGAGTTTCAAGCTTCAGAAGCTGAGAAGTGACAGACTCCACATACAACAACCTTTGCCCGGAGGCTTCACCATTGCAGGTTTATGGGAGAGTGGCAAAGAGAAAGCCACTGTTGGAAAAAACCCCACAAGAAATCTTGGCTAGGAGTTTGCCAGAAAGCAGGTGGGAGACTCTGAAGTCAGCCAGAGGGAGGTTCTATGGTCTGATGAATCCAAAATAGAGCATTTTGGCCATAAGCCAAACACTGCACATCATCAAAAACATACCACCCCTACGGTGAAGGATGGTGGTGGCAGCATCATGCTGTGAGGATGCTTCACTGCAGCAAGCCCTGGAAGGCTTTTTAAGGTAGGGGGTAAAATACAGGGAAACCCTGGAGGAAAACCGGATGCAGTCTGCAAGAGAACTGTGAATCGGGAGAAGATTTGTTTTCCAGCAAGACAATGACCTCAAGCATAAGCCAAAGCTACATAGGAATAGCTTAAAAACAAGAAATTAATGTCCTGGAGTGGTCAAGTCAGATTCCAGACCTCAATCCAATTAAGATTTTGTGGCTGAACTTGAAAAGGCTGTTCATTCACAATCCCCATGCAATCTGACAGAGCTTGAGCAGTTTTGTAAAGGAGAATGAGGAAAAATTGCAGTGTCCAGATGTGCAAAGTTGATAGAGTCTTATCCACACAGACTCAAGGCTGTAATTGTTGCCAAAGGTCCATCTCCTAAATATTGACTTGAAGGGGATGAATACATAAGTAATCAATTATTTTGTGTTTTATATTTGTGATTAATTTAGATTACTTTGTAGAGATCTGTTTTCACTTTGAAACGAATGAGTCTTTTTCTGTTGATCAGTTTCAAAAAAGCCAAATTAAATTCGCCATGATTCAATATTGTGAAAAAAAATGAAACATGAAAACTTCCCAGGGGTGAATACTTTTTATACGTACTGCTAATACATGCGAAGACCATTTGATCTGGTGGAGGAACCACTTCTACAGGTATGCTGGGTGCAACCATGACAAGAGCCCAGAGGGTGATGTAAGAGTTTGATGTGGTTAACTATGTTACAGTGAATGGCAATGGAAAGTAACACTCAGTTTTGAAGAAAGTCATATTAAACTTCATGGACTTTATGTTTAAGTAAAGATTAAGGAATTTCCTAGAAATGTCTAAAAATTGATCAATAAACATGATAAAACCAGTTAACTATAGATGCTCTATCAATGGAAAGCAGACATCAAAGGATAAGCTCTTTTTGGGTAGTCTTCAGGGACTATCTCTTTAAGTACGATTCTGACATTAATATTTTTTTCTCATGTAATCCAAAGCAGAAAATATCTTTCTTACCTTTTTACCTTATCTTTTTGAAACTCTACAAAGTCACAGTCAAACTGGGAAATTATTTTATCCACAACATCAAATTCGGTGCTCTCTGAGAACCTTCTATGATGCTCGCTTTTCAGATGCTAATTTAAAAAGAAAACAGGATCAGACAAAA
This sequence comes from Hemitrygon akajei, assembly GCF_048418815.1. Taxonomy (NCBI): domain Eukaryota; kingdom Metazoa; phylum Chordata; class Chondrichthyes; order Myliobatiformes; family Dasyatidae; genus Hemitrygon; species Hemitrygon akajei. The sequence goes on along the minus strand of NC_133131.1, from coordinate 125,228,433 downwards.
ACAATGTTACAATAGCAGAATTATCAAAATATCAAAACTTGCTGAATCTGTTCAAAAGTAGATCTATCACGGCTAATGAGCCATACAAGCACCCTGTTCCTTCTATCTCCCCGTATCATCTCATCACCTTAGTTTTCTAAAATGCGTACATTCATCTCTTTCTTGAATATTTTTAATTGATTGGTCCCAACATACTGCCCGTACATACTCTGTACATACGCCCTATGGAATGCATGGGTTTCCACCGAGTGCTCTGGTTTCCTCCACTATCCAAAGGTGTACTGGTTATTAATAGGTTAGATGGTAATTTCAGATAGTCCCATGATTAGACTAGGGTTAAATCAGGGGTTGCTGTGCAGTGCAGACTGAAGGGCCAGAAGGGCCTATTCTGCGCTGTATCTCAATAAATAAAGAAAAAGGCAGCATTCTTCATTAAGGAACCCCATCACACAGGACATTTCTCTTCTCATTGCTACCATCAAGGAAGTGGTGCAGGAAGGAGCCGGAAGGCACACTCCACATTTCAGGAACAGCTTCTTCCCTTCTGCCATCAGATTTCTGAATGGGCATTGAATCCATGAACACTATTTTCTCCTCTTTTTTGCACTACTTATTTAATTTTATATTTTATATGTATTTATTGTAATTTATAGTTGTTTTTATTATATATTGCATTGTACTGCTGTCATAAAACAACAAATTCCCAACATATGCCAGTGATTCTGATTCTGTACTTAAATGTCATCACTTAACACAATAGTAAACAGAAGCAGAAATTCAAAGGATATCAGTTGTAGAATGACCAATCCTCAAAATTTCCTTGCATAGCTTCACATATAAAGTTTGGGAGTCTAGAACTACCAGGGGCGCTACAAACTGCTGGTGGAACTCAGTGGGTCACATAGTATCTGTGGGGTAAAAAAGGAAGAGGGAGTGGTGAAACAGGAGTGACAGTGATCACCTCATCTGTGCTTATTCTCATGCACTAAACAAATGATTTTCAGAACAATGTACTCATTCTGCAATAGCAACCTCAAGCTCCGAGCTGTATGCAACTCTAGCTTCCTATTCCCACACCAACCTGTTCACCTTCAGCCTTCTCCAGTGCCAGGGCAAAGCCTAATGCAAACTAGACAACACCACATTATATTCTGCTTGGATAATCTACAACCCAATAGTTTGAACACTGAATTTTCCAATCACAGTTAATTTTAACTTCCTGTGACCCCACCACCCCTCCTTCTGGTGCTTTTCCCATTATTTCCTTGAGTCCCTATCACCCATTTCGCCCTCCTCACCTCCTCCTGGTTTATCCACCAGTGCCTACTCATTTTACATATCAGATCCCCACTTCCCCAACTAGCTTCTTCTACCCAAGTAGAAGTTGCAACAAGGTATAGGTTAAAGTAATGCCCCAGCAAAGATAGTTTGCAGGTACTGTCAGAATCAGAATCAGGTTTATTATCACCAGCATATGTCATTAAATTTATTAACTTAGTGGCAGCAGTACAATGCAATACATGATAATATAGAAAAAAAGTCAATTACTGTACAGTAAGTATATTGTTACGTACACGTGACACGTGATTGGGGTTGAAGCTATACTGGACTTGAGGTAGTGCTCTTGTGATGGTGGAGTGACGTCATTTTCCCACCAGTAGAGGTCATGCGACAGGTTTTTTTTTACAGGGTATAAAAGGAGGACCCCTCCCTGTGAGGAGGGGCAGTTCGTGGCTGGATTTGCCATGTTGACTTCATGCCACTGTGTGATTTAATGCTATGACGCAGTTTAGTTGAAAGATGAAGTTTTATCTAATGCCTAAAGTTTAAAAGGTCAATGCCAGCAGTTTCTCTACAATACTGCTAGTTGAGAATCAGTGGAGAGTGAAGATCGGAGTTCGGGAGTTAAAGATCGAGGAGAATCGATTTCGACAGTGAAACAGGTTCGACCTTGTTTGATCCTTATTCGGAAGGAATTCGTTGACTGTTCTCGTGTTAATCCCTGTGAAATAGCAGAAAGAATTGGGAATAGTTCTGTAAAGGAAAGGTCAGTGCCTTTAAGCCGTTTCATTTCGTAAATTCTTCGTGGGAAAAAGTTCGATCTTGGGAACCGAAGCAACACGACGGAAAAGAGAATTTAAATCGTCTTAAAAAGTCTCTCCCTTAAATGGACTGTGAGCATTTTGAACTTTTGGCAATACTACTTTGAAGAACTGTTTTTGCAACATCGCTTTAAGAACTGTTTAAGCTTCATTGCTTTAAGAACTGTTGAAGCTGCCGCATAGCAGCTGATTTCCGGTTACGTTAGTGATTTGTTTACTTTTGGGGGGGTTTGTTTTCAGTGTTTAATAAACATGTTATTTGTTATAAAAACCCCTGCCTAACTCATATATTTATTGTTGCTTGAATCCGTAACATAAATATGGGGGCTCGTCCGGGATTGGATCATTTGTGTTTAAATGCTTGTTAACTTTTGAGTCGGTGTTTTGGAAACGGGGAATGCTCGATTCTTTTGTTTGATTGGCTTGTGAGTGGTATTCAGCAACAATGGATATTGATGAGTTTCTGGTTTCGCCAGGCGCGGAGTTGTTAGCGAAGGCGAAAAAAACTGAGGTATCTGAGATAGCTAGTAGATTGCAACTTAAAGGTATTTTGAAGACTACATCAAAGGCTGTAATACAGAGGAAAATCGCGTCACACTATGTGGATTCGGGTGTTTTTGATGAATCGACTTTAGAGTCGTTTCCAATAAGTAATCTGGAGCTGCAGTTGCAAATCGAGCAAATGAAGTTGGAGCATTGTAGGTTAGAAGCTGATCAGAAAAAAAGGGAATTTGAATATGCAATGACGGAATTAAGATCTGGGAATCAGTCTTCTGGTTCTAAAAAGCCGTTTGTTGCTAGTCAAGAAATTAAATTGGTCCCTCCATTTAGTGAAACAGAAGTGGAAAGATATTTCCAACATTTTGAAACTATTGCTCGGATGTCAGAGTGGCCGAAAGATAAATGGTCAGTGTTGTTACAGAGTGTAATCAAAGGCAAAGCACAACAAGTTTATACAGCTTTAACCGCTGCGCAAGCACTTGATTATGATATTGTGAAAATGCATATTCTAAAAGCATACGAATTAGTCCCAGACGCGTATAGAGAAAGATTCAGAAGTTTGAAGAAGTCTGTGGAAAAGACATGTGGAATTTGCCTATGATAAAGCTGTGTGTTTTGAGAGATGGGTTTCTTCTAAAAATGTAAATGAGGACCATGATACATTGAAAGAGCTGATTTTAATGGAGGAATTTAAAAGAAGCATTCCTGTTGAAGTAAGGACCTACTTAAATGAGAGGGATACTGATAAATTGCAGGACTGTGCTAGATTAGCTGATGAGTATGTTTTAATCCATAAGAATAAATTTCCTCAGGGCAGAATTTTTAAGAGGAAAAGTAACATGGAGACTCAAGGTAAATCAGAAATTAAATCAGAAGTTAATGAGAAAGGTAAGGAGGAAGGAAAACCTGTGAAGGAAAGACAGTTTGGCCTTATTTGTAACTATTGTAAGAAACCTGGCCATGTAATAGCTAACTGTTTCAGATTGAAAAAGAAAGAGAAGGAAGCAGTTCTAGATGCTTGTGTGCAACATACTGAAGCACCTGTAAAATTACAGGGTTTGATAAACACAAATGAGGTTTTGTTAGAGTCTGACCAAGTTAAAAAGGGATATGATCATTTTATAACTGAAGGTTTTTGTATCCTTGAAAGAAGGATCTACTCTGGTGCCAATAAAAATCCTTAGGGATACTGGAGCTTCTCAATCACTGGTGTTAGACAGTGTATTGAAGTTTAATGAAGAGTCTGATTCTGGTGAGGTAAATTATATAAGAGGTGTTGGGAGTGATTTTATGCCTGTACATTTGCATAAAGTAAATTTAAAGTCAGGGTTAGTTACAGGATTTGTTAAGGTAGGATTACAGCATAGCTTACCTGTGAAGGGTATTTCTTTATTGTTAGGTAATGACTTGGCAGGTGGACAAGTTTTTCCTGAAGTGCATTTGACAATGGAGTCTAAGGAACCAGAGATGAATTCTAACACAGATTTTTCCTGTGTTGTGACTAGAGCTATGGCTAATAAGATTGATGCGCAGAATGAGGTTGTTACTCATGACTGTTCAACTCAGGATTCGAGTTTTGAGAATGTGTCAGAGACTTTCTTACCTTCGTTGTTTGAACAAGATTCTTGGAGTAAGTCTGACTATGAAGATTTATCTCTGTCTCGGAAGGAGATGATAGCAGAGCAGAATAGAGACCCTGAGATTATAAAATTAAGGGAACAAGCTCTACTAGATAGTGAAATTGAGAAGGTGCCAGTAGGATATTACTTGGAAAAGGGAGTGTTGATGAGGAAGTGGAGGTCACCTACAATTCCTGCAAGTGAGGAATGGAATGTTGTTTATCAGGTAGTTGTCCCTAAAGTTTATCGAAATGAGATTTTGACTTTAGCTCATAGTGTGCCTTTAGGTGGACATCAAGGGGTAAGGAAAACTGTGGACAAGATTTTAAAACATTTTTACTGGCCTGGTCTAAGAAAAGATGTGGCAATGTTTTGTAAAACGTGCCATACTTGTCAAATTGTGGGTAAACCAAATCAAGTTACACCAGTAGCTCCATTACAACCTATTCCAGCATTTGGTGAACCGTTTTCTAAAGTTATTGTAGATTGTGTTGGTCCATTACCAAAGACAAAAACTGGTTATCAGTATTTGTTGACTATCATGTGTACTTCGTCTAGGTTTCCAAAGGCAGTACCACTTAGGAATATAAAAGCTAAAACTGTGACAAAGGCCCTTATAAAATTCTTTACTTATTTTGGATTACCTAAGGAAATACAAACTGATCAAGGCAGTAATTTTATGTCTGGATTGTTTCAACAGGTAGTTTATAAATTGGGAGCTAAGCAAATCACTTCATCTGCATACCATCCAGAATCGCAAGGTGCCTTGGAGAGGTTTCATTCTACCCTCAAGAATATGATTAGGACATATTGTGTGGAAAATGAGAATGATTGGGATGAGGGTATAAACTTACTTTTATTTGCAGTAAGGGAATCGGTACAGGAATCTTTAGGTTTTAGTCCATTTGAACTTGGGTTTGGGCATAGAGTTAGAGGACCTTTAGCTTTATTAAAAGAACAGTGGATTAGTAAGGAAATACACACTAATTTGTTGGACTATGTTTTGAAATTTAAGGACAGGTTACATAAAGCTTGTAGCTTAGCCAAGGAAAATTTAAAACTGGCTCAGGAGAAAATGAAAACTTGGTATGATAAAGAAGCTAGGATGAGGATGTTTAAGTCTGGAGATAAGGTGTTGGTTCTTTTCCCAGTGCAGACAAATCCTTTACAAGCTAGATTTCATGGTCCTTATGAAATTGTGTCTAAAATCAATGATGTGGATTATGTGATAAAAACTCCAGATCATAAGAACATAAGAGATAGGAGCAGGAGTAGGCCAATCGGCCCCTCAAGCCTGCTCCGCCATTCAACAAGATCATGGCTGATCCAATCTTAACTCTAGTTAAGATCGTAGAAGGTCAACACAACTTTGCCATATAAATATGATAAAACCATATTATGAGAAACAATCTGATACTGTGACTGTTGTGGTTAGTGAGAATGAGTTTGATTTAACTAGGAATATGATAGATGATTCATCTGAATTTCATTCTAAATCCAACGTTGTTTCTGTTAGGTTACCAAATTCAACCATTCTGGAAAATATTGATGAGAAATTAGCACATTTACAGCTAGAGCAGAAACAACAGATGAAGGAATTAATTTTTAAATATAAGGATTTGTTTCCAGATGTTCCGAGAAGGACGACTATAGCTTCACATGATGTAGATGTTGGAGATGCCAAACCTATTAAACAACACCCATATAGGATGAACATAAAAAAATGTGAACTTACTGAGAAAGAAATTAAATATATGTTAGAGAATAATATTATTAGACATTCTAACTCGAATTGGAGTTCACCATGTGTAATGGTGCCAAAACCAGATGGTAGTATTAGGTTTTGTATGGACTATAGGAAGGTGAATGCTGTAACGAAATCAGATGCATATCCAATTCCTAGAGTAGATGATTGTGTAGATAAAGTTGGAAAAACAAAGTTCCTTACAAAGATTGATTTATTGAAAGGGTATTGGTGTGTTCCATTAACGGACAGAGGTAGAGAGATTTCTGCATTTGTAACTCCATCTGGGTTATATGAATATAATGTTCTTCCATTTGGGATGAAGAATGCCCCAGGTACTTTCCAGAGGATGATTAACTCTGTGATTCAGGGATTGAAAGATACTGATGCTTATATTGATGATTTAGTGACAGGAAATGATACTTGGGAAGCAAGAACTTGCAGTGGAGAAATTGTTTGAAAGGCTTTCAAAAGCTAACTTAACTATTAATTTAGCTAAGAGTGAATTTGGACATGCCACTGTGACTTACCTTGGATATGTTGTGGGTCAAAGTAAGGTAGCTCCTGTTCAGGCAAAAGTTCGGGCAATTTTAGAGATTCCCACTCCAACAGGGAAAAAAACTCTCAGAAGATTCTTGGGAATGGTAGGATATTATCGAAAATTTTGTAAGAATTTTGCTAATGTTGCCCTTCCATTAACTAACCTTTTGCAGAAGAATGTGAAGTTTGTGTGGACAGTGCCTTGTCAAGAAGCATTTGAAAAATTGAAAACAAAGATATGTCAACAACCTGTGCTTAAGGCAGCTGACATTGAAAAACCTTTTTCATTAGCTGTAGATGCTAGTGATGAGGCTGCAGGAGCAGTATTAATGCAAAGGAATGAGGGTGATGAGGTTGATCATCCAGTAGCTTACTTTTCTAAGAAATTTAATAAGCATCAAAGAAACTATTCAACTATAGAGAAAGAATTGTTATCTCTTGTTTTAGCTTTAGAATATTTTGAGGTATATGTTGGTACAACTCAAAAACCACTTATTGTTTACACTGATCATAATCCGTTAATTTTTCTGAGTAAGATGAAAAACAAAAACAGAAGGTTATTAAATTGGAGTTTGATGTTACAAGAGTACAATGTTGTGATAACTCATATTAAAGGTAAAGATAATGTGGTTGCTGATTGTCTATTTCGATGTTGAATGTACAATGTAATTTTTTTATGGAGTGTTTTTTTTTACAATTGTAACACTCCTACTGTATTGTGAGTTGTAAGATGTTATGATGATACTGTATTGTATATTGTGTGTTATAAAATTTATACATTTGTTTTTCTTGTAAATGTTAAAATTTTTGTTCTTGACAGGAAAAATTTTTTTTTGGAGGGAGGTGTTACGTACACGTGACACGTGACTGGGGTTGAAGCTATACTGGACTTGAGGTAGTGCTCTTGTGATGGTGGAGTGACGTCATTTTCCCACCAGTAGAGGTCATGCGACAGGTTTTTTTTTACAGGGTATAAAAGGAGGACCCCTCCCTGTGAGGAGGGGCAGTTCGTGGCTGGATTTGCCATGTTGACTTCATGCCACTGCATGATTTAATGCTATGACGCAGTTTAGTTGAAAGATGAAGTTTTATCTAATGCCTAAAGTTTAAAAGGTCAATGCCAGCAGTTTCTCTACAATACTGCTAGTTGAGAATCAGTGGAGAGTGAAGATCGGAGTTCAGGAGTTAAAGATCGAGGAGAATCGATTTCGACGGTGAAACAGGTTCGACCTTGTTTGATCCTTATTCGGAAGGAATTCGTTGACTGTTCTCGTGTTAATCCCTGCGAAATAGTAGAAAGGATTGGGAATAGTTTTGTAAAGGAAAGAAAGGTCAGTGCCTTTAAGCCGTTTCGTTTCGTAAATTCTTCGTGGGAAAAAGTTCGATCTTGGGAACCGAAGCAACACGACGGAAAAGAGAATTTAAATCGTCTTAAAAAGTCTCTCCCTTAAATGGACTGTGAGCATTTTGAACTTTTGGCAATACTACTTTGAAGAACTGTTTTTGCAACATCGCTTTAAGAACTGTTTAAGCTTCATTGCTTTAAGAACTGTTGAAGCTGCCGCACAGCAGCTGATTTCCGGTTACGTTAGTGATTTGTTTACTTTTGGGGGGGGGTTTGTTTTCAGTGTTTAATAAACATGTTATTTGTTATAAAAACCCCTGCCTAACTCATATATTTATTGTTGCTTGAATCCGTAACAATATGTACATAATTATTTAATAGTTAAATTAAAAATAGTGCAAAAAAAGAAATAACATTAAAAAAGTGAGGTGGTGTTCATGGGTTCAATGTCCATTTAGGAATTGGATGGCAGAGGGGAAGCTGTTTCTGAATCGCTGAGTGTGTGCCTTCAGGCTTCTGTATCTCTTTCCTGACGGTAAATAAGAGGGCACGTCCTGGGTGATGGAGGTCCTTAATAATGGACACCACCTTTCTGAGGCACCACTTCTTGAAGATGTCTTGGATACTGCAGAGGCTACTACTCAAGATGGAGCTGACTAATTTAACAACTTCTATAGCTCCTTTCAATCCTGTGCAGTAGCCCCCTCATATCAGACAGTGATACAACCTGTCAGAATGCTCTCCACAGTACATCTGTAGAAGTTTTTCAGCGCTTTAGGTGACAAACCAAATCTCCTCAAACTCCTAAAGAAATATAGACTCTGTCTTGCCTCCTTTATAACTGCATCGATATGTTGGGACAAGGTTAGATCCTCAGAGATCTTGACATCCAGGAACTTCAAGTAGCTCATTCTCTCTACTTCTGACCCCTCTATGAGAATTGCCCATCCTTAAGTCCACAATCAGCTCTTCGGTCTTACTGACGTTGAGTGTAAGATTGTTACTGCGACACCACTCAACTAACTGGTATACTTCACTCCTGTACACCCTCTCGTCCCCATCTGAGATTCTACCAACAAAGATTGTATCATCAGCAGATTTGCCATTTGATCCATACCTAGTCCAGCCATGAATATAGAGAGAGTAGAGCAATGGGCTAAGTATATATCCCCGAGGTGAACCAGTGTTGATCATCGGCAAGGATGAGGTATTACCAATCCGCACAGAGTGTGGTCTTCCAGTTAGGAAGTCGAGGATCCAATTGCATTGGGAGGTTCAGAGGCCAGGTTCTGTAGCTTTTCAATTAGGACTGTGGGACGTAGGTGTTTGTACTGTCCAAGTGATCTAGGGCCATGTGAAGAGCCATTGAGATTGCATCTGCCGTAGACCTATTTTGGCGATAGGTAAATTGCAGTGGGTCCAGGACCTTTCTGAGAAAGGTGTTGATTCCAGCCATGACCAACCTCTCACATCACCGTAGATGCGAGCATTATTCGGCATTAAGGCAGCTCACTCTACTCTTCTTCGGCACTGGTATAATTGTTGCACTTCTGAAGCAGATGGGAACTTTCGACTATAGCAGTGAGAGGTTGAAAATGTCCTTGAATACTTTCACCAGTTAGTTGAACAAATTTTCAGAGCCTTACCAGGTACTCCATCAGGGCCTGCCACTTTGCGAGGCTTCAGCCTCCCGAAAGACAGCCTGATGTTGGCCTCCGAGACAGAGATCACAGAGTGACCAGGTGCAGCAGGGATCTTCACAACTGTAGTTACATTCTCCCTTTCAAAGCATGCATAGAAGGCGTTGAGCTCGTCTGGTAGTGAAACATCACTGCCATTCATGCTATTGGGTTTTGTTTTGTAGCAAGTAAAATGTACAAACCCCACCAGAGTTGACATACATCAGTGGTTGTCTCCAAGCTCATTCAGAATGGTTACTCCGCTCTTGAAATAGCCCTCCACAAGTCATACCTGGTTTTCTTGCACAGACCTGAATGCTACAGATCTTGCCCTCAGCAGACGATGAACCTCCTGGTCTGGGAACGTATAACAAGTTTTTGTATGCATACATTCATCCACACAGGTTTTAATGAAGTCAGTAACAACTGCAGCATACTCATCCAGATTCGAAGATGAATCCCTGAATACAGTCCAGTCCACTGATTCAAAGCAGTTCTGTGCTTCCCTTGTCCATACCTTCTTGGTTTTCACTACTGGTCCTGCAGACCTCAGTCTCTGTCTATACTCAAGGAATAGAAGTACAGCCAGGTGATCAGACTTTCTGATGTGTAGGCATGGAAAAGCATGATAAGCATGGTGGTGTAAGTGATCCAGTGTATTGTTCCCTCTGGTACTACTAGCAAATTGTTGATGATAATTATTTGGTGACTTTTTCAGGACGACCTGGTTAAAATCCCCCAAAATGATGGTGAAGGCATCAGGGTATGGTTTCATGTATGTTGATCACATTGCTCAGATCATCTAGAGCCTGATTGACACTGGCCTGACGTGGAATGTACACCACCACCCAAATGATCACTGCAACCTCAAGCGGCAGGTAAAATAGACGACATTTAATTGCAAGATATTCCAAGTCTAGTGAGCAGAATTAGGACATCAGTGACACATTTATGCACCAAGAGGAATTGATCTTGAGGCATTAACCTCCACCTCTGCTTTTGAGAGATTCAACAGCCCTATCCTGACGGTGTATAGTGAATCCATTAATCTGAATCTCCGTGTACGGTATGGAAGGGGTTAACTAGGATTCCGTAATTCCGAGGACGTATGCAGTCCTAACATCCATCTGGTACATTGTCCTAGCTCTGAGATTGTCAATTTTATTTACTAGAGACTGTACTTTTGCCAGCAATATAGTCAGTAGTAAGAGTAGAAAACCCCCCTTTTTTTTTTAAAAAAAAACGCACATGTAGCCCGGACAGGCAGCCAAGTTTCCTTCAAGGAGTCCAATAAGAAATACTTCCACAATTGGCATTCTTTCCACCAGTTTTAAGCAACAATAGATTGTCCAACTGCATTAAAACAACTTTGTTAACTGTACAGACCTTGGGTGCAGAAGTGATTCTCAACTGTAGCATGCTTAAACGGGAATATTTAATTGTATCTATTGTACTGTGCCACAACATCGCCCTGAAGGCACCCCAGAAGTAGTGTGCAGTTAATCCAAGCAAATGAGGCAATTGGTGAGGTCTTTGAGGAGCTTCGCTTCCCTTTGCACAGCATGGGGCTGGAGGCATTTGGCAAACCAAGACAAGGAAGCAAAGGAAAGATTCTAGGGTGACATTTACTTTTCATTAGTTAGCTTACTAATTCTGAAGTACTATTGGCCTATAGGCTTCAGGTTCTATTGGCCATTAATACTTGTATTACCATGATGTGATTGGTGATTGATTATGCAAATAACAAATTTAAATATCCAGAAGTTTACCAATTGTTCAATAGCTGTATCCAACTAGTCAATTTCTCCATAATAATGGCATTTCCTTGTTCAAACTTAGAACAGTTTGGTGACAAGGGCCATGCTGTTCTCCTTGTGCACAAGTTAATTAAGTGTGATTAAGAAACGAGTGCATGTTTTTCCTGAGTCCAGTTAATAAGCAATGACACCTACTTCTCATCTTCCTTACTCATCAGATTTCAGCACTATAGTCACTTATCACCCTCCTAGCTTTCTCCATCTTCACCTGGCTTTACTTTTGTCTGCTTTGACCTATCATCGATCTGCCTCTGTCTCCCAATTCTGCCTCTCTTGGCATCCTTTACCTCACCTCTGATCACCAATTGCCTATTAGCCTCTATCTTACCACTCCTCTTCGCCTCTTCATACTGGCAACTCCCCTCTCCACTCTCATTTCTGATGAAGTTTTTCCACTTGAAATGTTGACAATTCCTCCCTCCCCAGCCCTTTGGATGTTGCTTGACCCATTGAGCTCCTCCAGCAATTTATGTATCACACGAGATTCCAAAAGCTGTAGACTTTAACACATGAGATCCTGCCAATATTGGAAACCCAGAGCAACAGATTCAAAATGCTGGAGGAACTCTGCAGTCCCTTGTGCCTTTGCCTTGAGTGCTATTCTAATGCTGAGCATCCATTGTGGTACTCCATTGCACGTATCATACCATATGGGGATGCTGGCGGCTTATGTAAGATGTATGCACAGGGAGTACTTAATGCTCAGCAGTAATCCTCTGCCAATCAACTAAACCAAAACTTGGCATCAGTGTCTCTTCCTGGCAATGACAAAAAGCAACAACAAAATGACAAGTCCTTCCTTGTTTATTACCGTCCTAACATTTTTGAGTACAATCTATGGCTCCTGTACCCACGCTAAACAGATCTTAGAACTTGCAGAATCATAGAGACATACAACAAGTAAAAAGGCCCTTCAACCTACTGAGCCAATGCAAACTACCAATTTAGTAGTTTATTGGTTTAAAATTGTCACATGCACCAAGATACAGTGAAAGGCTTATCTTACATACTGTTCACACAGATCAAATCATAACAGTGCACTGAGGTAGAACAAGGTAAAATTATTCAAATCCTGAATCAAGACACCTAGTAGCCATGATCTAACCAAATACTGGACGGGGTACAATCCTGTGTTTCAACAGGATGGAAGCCGGATTATGCAAATTGAAAAGGAAAATAACTTATAATTTATGACAGTTAAGGGCATTTTTCATTGCTTTATTGGTTTGGAAGTTTTACTTATTGATGGGTTGAGGTTTCGTTCTGAGTTTAATAGTATAACTTCAACAGTATGTATTATTAAAATTTAAACTAATCATAGTATTTCTCTTTTGTATCTAAATAGCGTATCAAGCAGAACAAGTCAAGAAAGCAAGCAAGTTTACTTGTATAGCACATTTCAAACACAAGACAATTTAAAGTGCTCTACAAAGAACAAGATATAATAATCAAATATCAAATTTCAGGCAATATACAAGAAAATAAAATCACAAAAATAGAAATGATAAATAGAAGTTAGAGTGCAGGATATTCTCATTAAAAGCTACAGCGAAAGAGAAGTTTTAAACCTTGATTTAAAAGAGCGTAAAGTTGGGGCAGACTTCAGATCCTCTGGACCATTTTAACTGAAAGATGCTTCACCATGTTTAGTTTTGATCCTGGGAATGGTGAGCAGACTCACCCTAGACAATCTGAGAGCTTGGGAAGGTTCATAATGCAGCAAGAGATCAGAGATATGCCCTAGACCATTCAGTGCTCGATAAACCAGTAGTAATATTCTAAAGTCAATCCTCTGATGCACAGGAAGCCAGTGTAGCGATCTGAAAACTGAACTGAAATGGTCTACTTTCTTGGTCTTAGTGAGGACGCTAGCAGTAGTGTTCTGAATGAGCTGCAGCTGCCCGGGGAATTTTTTTGTTTTATCTAGAGACCTGTGAAAATGCCATTAGTTAAGTCTGCTTAAAATAAATGCAAGGACAAGTTTTTCTAGATCTTGCTGAGACACAAGCCCTTCAAGTTTCACTATATTTTTTGAGATGGTAGAGGGCTTACTTTATAATTGTCTTAATGTGGCAGTTAAAATTTAAGTTGAGAGTCCATCACAACACCAAGGTTTCTGGCTTGGTTTGTGGTTTCTAATGACAGGCATTCTAAATGAGCACTGACTTTTAATCGTTCTTTTTTGGCACCGAAAACAAATATTTCAGTTTTCTCTTTGTTTAATTGGAGGAAATTTTGGCCCATCCAATCAATGATTTGTTCAATGCAGTTTTTTCAGTGATTTTAGTGGGACCATAGTCACTTGATGACACTGTTATATAAATCAGAGCATAATTAAGGTAAAATATTTTGTTGCTTACCATGATTTGAGCTAAAAGGAGCATGTATACGTTCAACAGAAGAGGCCCTAGTATGGACCTTTGTGGCACTCCGCATGTCATTTTTGTAACTAAGTAGTATGGTACTTTATTAATATGTAATCGATTACTATTATATCAGATCATTTTCAGAGATTTAATTGACAATAATTTTAACATTTACAAATGTTATACTCTTTATTAACAATGTTAACAATTTTATTCTTTCTCCATTCACCCTTTCCAAGTAATTTATTAGACACTATTGAAACTTCCAATGCCATTTTATGACAATATTTTTAGAAGTGCTATGAAAATATTTTGAAAATACTGCAATACTTACAATTTTTAAATCTTCATACTTCATCATGCAGCATTCACAGTAACCTTTCTTTTTCTTCTCTTTTAGAGTTTCCATGATTTTTGTATCCATTTTGCAATTTCTGTCACTGCAAGTCACTTTGAGGCCTTTACTTCTGATTGTACACAATGAAATAAGAGAACTAAATGTGATTGAGAGAAATTTTGTGTCATGTGTTCTATTAAAAATATTCTTTTAAAAATTTCCCACAGATTAGTTTAATGCTACACATTTTCCACCTGTCTCAAGAAATTACATTGTAGGGTTTTATCTACAATGTCACATGGTTACGCACATTCCATTTAATTTATTTACATACTGCATCTTGTCAGACTTTGAAGTTATAATCCTATTTAATTTGGTTTAGTTTCATCGCTTCAAGGCAGGTTTTATTATTCTTAAGATGATTTAGGCTAGATATACTGAGACCCAAAGAATCTGACTGTAACAAGAGTTTTGCTTGAATTAAAAACAGAAAACAGAAGATGCTAGAAACAAGCAGAAAATCAGTTAGCACCTGCGCAGAGAGTATCAGAGTTCATATTTCAGATTGGTAAACTTTCATCAGAATAGACCTGAAATAGAACTCCGTTTCACTATCCCAAGACGGTGCATGATCAGCTGAGATATTTGAGTCTTTTTTCTCTATTATGTTAGCTTTCTAACATTTTTAATATTATATTTTTGAATTATGGTTTATATTAAAACATGCATAAGTGTACAATATAAAACAGTGTGTAATTTATTTCAATATTTACATCATCCCTAAAATAATGTTACAAATTTTCCAATTACTGTATATTCAAACCAAAATTGAATTCCCACAGTGAAACAGGCTATAGTTCCATTGTTACTCCAGTTTCTATGGTGGCAAACAACCTCAAACATAGATTATTTTTGCTGATAGATTATTCACGCTCTATGCTAGTGTAGCAGTTGGCATGACGCTATTGCAGCTCAGGGTACCAAAATTCAGAGATCAATCCCAGCAACACCGTAAGGAGTTTGTATGTTCTCCCAGTGGAATGTGTAGGTTTTTCCCAGATGCTCTGGTTTCCTCCCAACAATCTAAAGACATACCAGGTATGTTAACTGGTCATTGTAAATTGTCCCATAATTGGGTTAAGGTTAAATTGGTGGTTGCTGGCAGAGTGCCTCAAAGGGCCAGAAGGCCCTTTTCCACACTACATTTCTAAGTAAATATACATTTGTAAGAGAGCAGGAATCAATCTTTTGCAATGTATTGAAAATCAAGAGTGTAGTCAAGGCCTGGCAGTGGCATACATAAATGGTGATAAGAATAAACTAGCAAGCAGTATCAAAACAAATAGCAAGAGCTTTTAGATACACACTCAATGGCCACTTTATTAGGTACCCCTGCACATAACAAAGTAGCCACTAAATGTATGTTTCTGGTCTTCTGCTACTATAGCCCATCTACTTTAAGGTTCGATGTGTTTTACATTCAGACACGTTCTTCTGCATACCACTGTTGTAGCATGTCACCTTCCTGTCTTGAACCAATCTGACCATTCTCCTCTGACTTCTCTAATTGACAAGGTGTTTTGGCCCACAGAACTGCCATTCAATGGATGTTTATTGTTTTTCACACTATGTGAACTCTTAGAGACTGTTATGTGTGAAAATCCCAGGAGATCAGCAGTTTCTGAGATACTCAAACCACCCCATCTGGTACCAACAATCATTCCACAATCAAAGTCACTTATATCACGTCTTCTCATTCTGATGTTTGGTCTGAACAACAACTGAACCTCTTGACCATGTATGCATGCTTTTAAGCATTAAGTTGCTGCCACATAATTGGCTGATTTGACCATAAGGCCATAAGACATAGGAGCAGAATTAGAACTGGCCCATCGAGTCTGCTACATTCAATAACGGCTGATCCTTTTTTACCCTCCTCAGCCTTCTCCCCATAACCTTTGATGCCGTGTCCAATCAAGAACCTATCAATGTCTGCCTTAAATACACCCAACGACCTGACTCCACAGTTGCCTGTGATAATAAATCCCACAAATTCACCAACCTCTGGCTAAAGAAATTCCTCTGCATCTCTGTTTTAAATGGACGCCCCTCTATCCTGAGCATATGCCCTCTTGTCCTATACTCCCCCACCATGGGAAACATCCGTCCCACATTTACTCTGTCCAGGCCTTTCAACATTCAAAAGGTTTCAATGAGATCTCCCCTCATCCTTCTCATTTCCAGCCAGTACAGTCCCAGAACTATCAAGCATTCTCATATGATAACCCTTTCATTCCCAGAATCAACCTTGTGAACCCTATCCAATGCCAGCACATCTTAGATGAGGAGCCCAAAACTGTTCACAATACTCAAGGTGAGGCCTCACCAGTGCTTTGTAAAGCATCAGCATCACATCCCTGCTCTTGTATTCTAGACCTCTTGAAATGAATGCTAACATTGCATTTGCCTTCTTCACCACTGACTCAACCTGCAAGTTAACCTTTAGGGTGTTTTGCACAAGGACTCCCAAGGCCCTTTGCATCTCAGATTTTTAGATTTTCTCCCTATTTAGAAAATAGTCTGCACATTTATTTCTACTACCAAAGTGCATGACCATGCATTTTCCAACATTTTATTTCATTTGCCACTTTCTGACCCATTCTCCTAATCTGTCTAAGTCCTCTGCAGCCTATCTGTTCCCTCAGTACTACCTGCTGCTCCACCAATCTTCGTATCATCTGCAAACTTGGCAACAAAGCCATCTATTCCATCAGCTAAATCAGCATAAAAATAAACATTGCAATACCGATCCTCATGGAACACCACTAGTCACTGGCAGCTGACCAGAAAAGGATACTTTTATTCTCACTCGCTGCCTCCTGCCAATCAGACAATGCTCTAACCACGCCAGTAACTTCCCTGTAATGCCATGAGGTCTTAACTTGGTAAGCAGCCTCACGTCTGGCACCTTGTCAAAGACCTTCTGAAAGTCTAAATATATAACATCAACTGTATCCCCTTTATCTATTCTACAGGTAATGTCCTCAAAGAATTCCAACAGGTTTGTCAGGCAAGATTTTCCATTAAGGAATTGATGCTGACTTTGTCCTATCTTCTCCTGTGTCACCAAGCACTCCATAACTTCATCCTTAACAACTGACTCCAACATCATCCCAACCATTGAGGTCAGGTTAACTGGTCTATAATTAGATACTCGCATTAACAAGCAGGTGTACAGGTGTACCTAATAAAATGGCCATGGAAAGGTAGATGGTTGCTAGTGGAAAATGGAGAGCAAGCATAGCAATTAATAACGGTAAAGAAGAACATGGTAGATAATTTAAACCAAGTGCATCAGTTTTCACGGTGGCAAAACATTGTAAACATCATAAGATAGTAGATAGGCTAGTTTCAAGTAGGAAGAAACTATATCCTTCACATGGAACAAAATATTGGAAAAAGCTTTGAAGATAGTGAGATAAGGAAGTTATGCTTCAGTTATAAAGGGCACTGGTTAGTCAACATCTGGTGCATCACCTTCAGAAATAATGTATTCTCTTAAGGAAGGATATTATGCATTGCTAGGAGTTGGAACAAGATTTATCAGACTAGTATCTGGAATGGGTCAGTTGGGAACGGTTGAACAAACTAAGTTGTTATCTGCTTGTGT
The DNA here is from genome assembly GCF_048418815.1 of Hemitrygon akajei. NCBI lineage: Eukaryota > Metazoa > Chordata > Chondrichthyes > Myliobatiformes > Dasyatidae > Hemitrygon > Hemitrygon akajei. The sequence continues at coordinate 125,210,713 of NC_133131.1, read as the reverse complement.
TTAAGAGTGAGAGGAAACTTGATTAAAAAAAAATCTAGAGGGGCCCATGTAGAGTGAATGTTTCCCCTTTTGAAAGAATCCAGAAATATTGAAATCATTCCTCAAGGATATGTGATTCCCATTTAAGATTGAGGTGAGGCTTTTTTCCCCCTCTGTTAGAGGGTGAAGAGTCATGGAGTCATAGAAAAGTACAGCACAGAAACAAGCCCTTTGGCCCATCCAGTCTGTGCCAAACCATTTAAACTGCCTTCTCCCATTGACCTGCACTGGGGGGCTCTGTCGTGGGCAAAGTACTGGAGAGTATAACATCGGTAGCTGAGCGAAGGGCGCTGAGTAGGCTACAGTCAATTATGGAAAACCCTGAACATCCTCTACATAGCACCATCCAGAGACAGAGAAGCAGTTTCAGCGACAGGTTGCTATCGATGCAATGCTCCTCAGACAGGATGAAGAGATCAATACTCCCCAATGCCATTCGGCTTTACAATTCAACCGCCAGGAGTAAAATATGTTAAAGTGCCGGGGTTAGGACTCAATGTATTTAAGTAAACTACTTAAGAACTTTTTAAAAGCTATTATTAATGCTTTTTGAGAGGGTGATTTTAGATGCATATCATATTTTTACTGAGTTAAGTATTGTATGTAATTAGTTTTGCTACAATAAGTGTATGGGACATTGGAAAAAATGTTGAATTTCCCCATGGGGATGAATAAAGTATCTATCTATCTATCATACCCCTACCATTCACGTACCTATCCTAACCTCTCTTAAATATTGAAATCAAGCTCACATGCTCAGCTTGTGCTGGCAGCTCATTCCACACTCTCATGACCCTCTGTGTGAAGAAGTTTCCCCTCATGTTCCCCTTAAATATCTCATCTCTCGCCCTTAAGCCAAGACCTCTAGTGGAAAAGCCTCCTTGCATTTACCCTATCTATACCCCTCATAATTTTGTATACCTCTGTCAAATCTCCTCTCAGTCTTCTATGTTCTAAAGAACAAAGTCCTAACCTGTTCAATATTTCCTTATAACACAGGTCCTCCAAGTCTTTTGAATTCTTACTCAAATGGGAGGTAAGAAAAAAAAAGCCTTAGAATAGATGTTCTGCAAAAGAGTAAGAGGCTACCATGGATGAATAGATACTGTATGTTATGATGAGGTTACAATCAGATCAGCCATGAATATATTAAATGGCTGCACGTATTTCAAGGGCTAACTGGTTTGCTGCTGCTCCTAACTTGTAAGTAATCAGGTTATAAAGAGATTCACTGTCATCTAGAGACATTAAAGTTATCTCCCAACACTAGGCCCTAAATATCATGCATTGCTGCATCACTCAACTAAGAAGTTCAAATGATCAGAAGTTGAACTTAAACTTCATTTGCCCTGTTGTGCACTCATGTGTTTTTATTAGAGTTGAAAAGGGTGTTATTTAAATGTGCTGCTGTGTCCTGGATTTCAGTCTTCGTTTTCCAATATTGCTGAAAAATCATTAAAAAAACATAATTTCATTGCATTCTGCATTTATGCCTTACAGGACAACTTAAGAGGAATCAGGTTAGTTTGCTCAGAAGGTAATAGTCAATTCATAACTTTTCACTTATAATTTGCAACTGCCTGTTACACAATGAGAAAACAAACCCAAGTCCTTTTTCATTGCTCTATAAGGCACTTGGAGGACCTATAAGAAAGGCAATGAAAAAATACATTTTTGATATGTGATTGTTTTAAGCAATCTGGATATTGACTGTATGGGATTTAATGATGGTCATATCACTAAAGGGAAATAGTTAAGACTCTCTCTCTTGCTGAAGATGTTAATTGCTTCATACATGAATGGTGCAACAAACATAGAATGCCAGTATTGCTGCCTGCAGCCCAAGGCTGAACAGGCTTTACTATATGCTGCAGATGGCAGCATTTCACTGCAAGTGCTCTGATTTTATCCTGACACACACTAGGTTGAAACCCAGAGGGCTTAGCTAAACAATGCAAGTTAAAAATATCATGAGAGCTTTGCATTACTACCTATAAAAAGTACTCACCCCCCCCCCCCCCCCCACCCCGGAAGTTTTCATGTTATATGGTTTTATAACATGTGGATTAAATTTGGTTGTTTTGGACATTGATCAAGCAGAAAAAGACTCTTTTGTGTCTAAGTGGAAACAGATCTCTACAAAGTGATCTAAATTAATTACAAATATAAAACACAAAATAATTGATTGCACAAGTATTCACCCCCCTTGAAGTCAGTATTTAGTAGATGCACCTTTGGCAGCAATTATAGCAATTGGCTAAAAATTCTATATCTGAATGCACGGTGTCAGAAATAAAGCGGATGAGCTTGAAGCTCAGGTGCGAATGGGTAACTATGATGTTGTTGGGATAACGGAGACATGGCTGCAGGGAGATCAGACGGAAATGAATAAAAGGGTATACGTGCTATCGTAGGAACAGAAATGTGGGCAGAGGGGGTGGGGTGGCCCTGTTGGTGAGGAATGAGATTCAGTCCTTTGCAAGGGGGGACATAGGATCAGGAGAAGTGAAGTCTGTGTGGATAGAATTGAGGAACGGTAAGGGCAAAAGGACCCTAATGGGTGTTGTCTATAGGCCACCAAACAGTAGCATGGATATTGGGTGCAAGTTGAATAGGAAGTTAACATTGGCATGTGGCAAAGGTAATGTCGCAGTAGTTATGGGGGATTTCAACATGCAGGTGAACTGGGAGAATCAGGTTGGTGCTGGACCCCAGGATAAGGAGTTTGTAGAGTGCCTACGGGATGCATTCTTGGAACAGCTTGTACGAGAGCCGACCAGGGACAAGGCTATTCTGGATTTAGTGTTATGTAATGAACAGGATTTGATAAGCGATCTTAAAGTAAAGGAGCCATTAGGAGGTAGTGATCATAATATGATAAGTTTTTATCTGCAATTTGAGAAGGATAAGGGCAGCTCGGAGGTGTCAGTGTTACAGTTGAACAAAGGAGACTATGGAGCCATGAGGGAGGAGCTGGCCAAAGTTAACTGGACGGATATCCTAGCAGAAAAGACAGTGGAACAGCAATGGCAGATATTCTTGGGAATAATGCACAAGGTGCAAAATCAGTTCATCCCCCGGAGAAGGAAGGATTCAAAGGGGGGAAAAGGGCCACAGTGGTTGACAAAGGAAGTCAGAGATTGCATAGCATTAAAAAAAAAGGAAGTATGACAGAGCTAAGGTGAGTGGGAGGACAGATGATTGGGAAATTTTTAAGGAACAACAGAACCTAACTAAAAACGCAATACGGGGAGAAAAAATGAAGTACGAACGCAAGCTAGCTAGGAATATAAAGGAAAATAGCAAAAGCTTTTTTAGGTATGTGAAGAGAAAGAAGATAGTTAAGAACAATGTTGGGCCCTTGAAGAATGAATTGGGTGAAATTGTTATGGGAAACAGAGAAATGGCAGAAGAATTTAATAAGTACCTTAGATCTGTCTTCACTAAGGAAGACACAAGCAATCTCCCAGATGTAAGGATGGGCCAAGGACATAGGGTAACAGAGGAAATGAAACAGATTGGCATTAGGAAGGAAACAGTGATGAGTAGACTGATGGGACTGAAGGCTGACAAATCCCCAGGTCCAGATGGTCTGCATCCTCGGGTACTAAAGGAGGTGGTCCTGGAAATTGCGGATGCATTGGTAATCATTTTCCAATGTTCCTTAGATTCAGGATCAGTTCCTGAGGATTGGAGAATGGCTAATGTTATCCCACTTTTTAAGAAAGGAGGGAGGGAGAAAACAGAGAACTATCGACCTGTCAGCCTAACATCAGTAATGGGGAAGATGCTAGAGTCCATTATTAAGGATGAAATAGTGGCATATCTAGATAGCAGTGATAGGATTGGGCCGAGCCAGCATGGATTTACCAGGGGTAAATCATGCTTGACTAATCTATTGGAATTTTTCGAGGATGTAACCAGGAAGTTAGACAAGGGAGATCCAATGGATGTAGTCTACCTCCAATTTTCAGAAGGCATTTGATAAGGTCCCACATAGGAGATTGGTGGGTAAAATCAAAGCTCATGGCATTGGGGGGAAGACATTGACATGGTTAGAAAACTGGTTGGCAGATAGAAAGCAAAGGGTAGCGGTGAATGGGTGTTTCTCGGAATGGCAGGTGGTGACTAGTGGGGTGCCACAGGGCTCGGTATTGGGACCACAGCTGTTTACAATTTACGTCAACGATTTAGATGAAGGCATTGAGAATAACATCAGCAAGTTTGCTGATGATACTAAGCTGGGTGGCAGTGTGACATGTGATGAGGATGTTAGGAGAATTCAGGGTGACTTGGATAGGCTGGGTGAGTGGGCAGATTCTTGGCAGATGACGTTTAATGTGAATAAGTAGATAGATAGATAGATAAGATACTTTATTCATCCCCATGGGGAAATTCAACTTTTTTCCAATGTCCCATACACTTGTTGTAGCAAAACTAATTACATACAATACTTAACTCAGTAAAAAATATGATATGCATCTAAATCACTATCTCAAAAAGCATTAATAATAGCTTTTAAAAAGTTCTTAAGTCCTGGCGGTTGAATTGTAAAGCCTAATGGCATTGGGGAGTATTGACCTCTTCATCCTGTCTGAGGAGCATTGCATCGATAGTAACCTGTCGCTGAAACTGCTTCTCTGTCTCTGGATGGTGCTATGTAGAGGATGTTCAGAGTTATCCATAATTGACCGTAGCCTACTCAGCGCCCTTCGCTCAGCTACCGATGTTAAACTCTCCAGTACTTTGCCCACGACAGAGCCCGCCTTCCTTACCAGCTTATTAAGACGTGAGGCGTCCCTCTTCTTAATGCTTCCTCCCCAACACGCCACTACAAAGAAGAGGGCGCTCTCCACAACTGACAAAAGTGTGAGGTTATCCACTTTGGGAGTAAGAATAGGAAGGCAGATTATTATCTGAACGGTGTAAAGTTAGGTAAGGGAGAAATACAAAGAGATCTAGGAGTCCTTGTTCATCAGTCACTGAAGGTTAATGAGCAAGTGCAGCAGGCAGTGAAGAAGGCTAATGGAATGTTGGCCTTTATTACAAAGGGAATTGAGTACAAGAGCAAGGAAATCCTCTTGCATTTGTACAGGGCCCTGGTGAGACCACACCTGGAGTACTGTGTACAGTTTTGGTCTCCAGGGTTAAGGAACGACATCCTGGCTGTAGAGGAAGTGCAGCGTAGATTCACAAGGTTAATTCCTGGGATGTCAGGACTGTCTTACGCAGAGAGGTTAGAGAGACTGGGCCTGTACACGCTGGAATTAAGGAGATTGAGAGGGGATCTGATTGCAACATATAAGATTATTAAGGGATTGGACAAGATAGAGGCAGGAAATATGTTCCAGATGCTGGGAGAGTCCAGTACCAGAAGGCATGGTTTGAGAATAAGGGGTAGGTCATCTAGGACAGAGTTAAGGAAAAACTTCTTCTCCCAGAGAGTTGTGGGGATCTGGAATGCACTGCCTCGGAAGGCAGTGGAGGCCAATTCTCTGGATGCTTTCAAGAAGGAGCTAGATAGGTATCTTATGGTTAGGGGAATCAAGGGATATGGGGACAAGGCAGGAACCGGGTATTGATAGGAGATGATCAGCCATGATCTCAAAATGGCGGTATAGGCTCGAAGGGCCGAATGGTCTACTTCTGCACCTATTGTCTATTGTATAGCCTTGAGTCTGTGTGGATAGGTCTCTAACAGCTTTGCACATCTAGACGCTGCGATTTTCCCCCCATTCTTCTTTACAGAATTGCTCAAGCTCTGTTGGATTGCATGGGGATCGTGAGTGAACAGCCCTTTTCAAGTCCAGCCACAAATTCACAATTGGATTGAGGTCTGGATTCTGACTTGGCCACTCCAGGACAGTAACTTTCTTGTTTTTAAGCCATTCCTGTGCGACTTTGGCTTATGCTTGGGGTCATCATCTTGCTGGAAAACAAATCTTCTCCCAAGTCGCAGTTCTCGAGCAGACTACATCAGGTTTTCCTCCAGGATTTCCCTGCATTTTACCCTCTATCTTCACAAGCCTTCCAGGGCTTGCTTGCAATGAAGCATCCCCACAGCATAATGCAACCACCACCATGATTCACAGTAGGGATGGTGTGTTTTTTGATGTGCAATATTTGGCTTATGCCAAACATAGCATTTAGTCTAATGGCCAAAAAGCTCAATTTTGGTTTCATTTGGCCATAGAACCTTCTTTCAGCTGACTTCAGAGTCTCTCACATGCCTTCTAGCAAACTCTAGCCAAGATTTCATGTGTTTTCAACACTGGCTTTCTCTTTGCCACGCTCCCATGAAACTGTGAATGGTGAAGCACCAGACAACTGTTGTATGCGCAGTCTCTCCCATCTCAGCCACTGAAGCATGTAACTCCTTCAAAGTTGTCATAGGTCTCTTGGTGGCCTCCCCCACTAGTCCCCTTCTTGCACAGTCACTCAGTTTTTGAGGATAATCCGCTATAGTCAGATTTACAGCTGTGCTATATTCTTTCCATTTCTTGATGATTGACTTTAACTATACTCCAAGAATATTCAGTGACTTGGAAGTTTCCTTGCATCCAACTCCTCACTTGTGCCTTTCATAACCTTTTGCAGAGTTGTTTGGAGTGTTCTTTTCTCTTTGTGATGTTGTTTTTGCCAGGATACTAACTCACCAGCAGTTGGACCTTCCAGATACAGATGTATTTTTACTACAATCAATTGAAATGTCTTGACTACACACGGCAATCTCCATTTAACTAATCATATAACTTGTAAAACCAATCAGCTGCACCAATGATTCAGTGTGTCAAATAAAAGGAGGTGAATACTGAATGCAATCAACTATTTTGTGTTTTATATTTGTAATTAATTAAGATCACCTTGTAGAGATCTGTTTTCACTTTGCCACAAGAGTATCTTCTGCAGGCCAAATTAAATCCACTGTGATTCAATGTTGTAAAATAATAAATGGGAAAACTTCTGGGGGTGGGGGGAGCGTGAATATTTTTATAGGCACTGTATGTGGAAGGCAGTGCTCCCAATCAGTAGTAGTTGGGAGAATCACTTCTCCCAGATTCAAAGTTTCTAAGATCTGTAAGTTAGCTTGATCACTTGAACTCCGGTCCTACCTTAATGCCAAAGAAATACTGTGTCTGATTGGGTGACACTCAGGGTAGAGGGCAAGATTCAAAAAGCTACATTTATTCTAATAGGATTGCACTTCTCTGCTTATTAGCCACCACCATCTTGCTTCTGTGCAAGCTGAAATCAAGTCAAGTCATCACTTTTTGTTGTCATTTCGACCATAACTGCTGGTACAGTACATAGTAAAAATGAGACAACGTTTTTCAGGACCATGGTGTTACATGACACAGTACAAAAACTAGACTGAACTACGTAAAAAAAACAACAACACAGAGAAAGCTACACTAGACTACATAAAGTGCACAAAAACAGTGCAGGCATTACAATAAATAATAAACAGGAGAATAGGGCAAGGTGTCAGTCCAGACTTCGGGTATTGAGGAGTCTGATAGCTTGGGGGAAGAAACTGTTACATAGTCTGGCCGTGAGAGCCCGAATGCTTTGGAACTTCAACCACTAGAGTCCTCTCTTCTTCAAGCCTGCTTACTTCAGTTTTACTAGAGACTCTCAATACCTTCATTCCAAATACCCCTTTGATGTCACAACTTTAGTTCTTGGGTCAAGGAACTGATAAGATCTGGGCCTCTGTAATCCTGGCAAAAACCGAAATTGGGCAGGAGTAAACAAATTTATTATATTGTTCCTCTGGTCTTTACCTTTTGCCCACCAGTCTCTGCATCCAGTACAGCATCCTTCATCCTTTTACCAGCTGCAATGAAATCCCACTTCCAGCCATAAATTCTGCTCCCTCACCCCTTTCTGCATTCAACAAAGAGCACTACCCCCTCATGGATTGCTGGTCCTTTTATACCTTCCCCTCCCCAACCCTCTCTGACCCCCTAAGCACTTTCCCCTGAAACTGGATTAGGTACAACCCTTGTTCCTCCCTCACTACCATGCAGGGATCTAAATAGCTCTTCCAGCTGAGACAAAGTTTCATGTGCATCTCCTCGAAATTCATCTACTACATTTCATGCATCCAGTGTCGTCCCCCATCACTATTGCTTGCTTAAATTTTGACCTACGCTGCTGTGCAAGGGCCAACTGTGGTGCTAGTCTGGCTGCTACTGTTACTTTCCCTTGAAAGGTCAACCATCCCCACCCCGTCACCAACAGAATCCAAAATGGCATATTTGTCAGATGTCTGACATTTTCAATTTTTAATTTTTTTTTACTTAATTTACTAATTGTACACATCTTTACAGCAAATGATAATTCATTATTTACGTACCTGGCTTTTCCTTTATTTTGCTTATCAATGCCTTTGCTTTTCTTATCAATATCAAACGGACTACAGGGAGTTGCACTGTGGTAGTTAACCTCTGGGTAGCAATCCAGCTGTATGTATAAAGGTCTGTAATGTCTAGATAAAGCAACATTTAAATAAAAATCATTTAAATTTAAAAAATTGTTTTTTCACAAGCAACTAACAACGTATTTTGGAACTTTAAGATCTCCCTTTTATATACTGTACAAATGAGTTACTTGCTGCAATTCAATGCTTCTTCTTAAACAAAAATGTTAAGTGGAAGTTAAACACGTCTGCTAATATGGCATCACGTTCAGATGCAATGGCCTCTCAGAGGCCAACCAAAGGTGTTTTTGTCTTTTTTATAAATGTCTTGTTTACGATCGCAGGACAATGCTGGACATTAAGAACTTCAAATATCGCAGGTCTACACCATCAGCAAGCTGCTCGGTAGTAGAGGTGCCAGATTTGGTGCGGACCATGTTGCTGCCTGCTACAGCAAGGCATTGGATTCAATGCACAAAGGCAGTATGCAGTCTAACAGCGAGTGATTGTCTTTCCTATTTCTCTTGTAATTGCAAAACCCCATGGACATTGATAGTGCAAAATGCTATAAGCCTGTTTCTCTTATTTATAGGCGAGACTGAGGGGGAGTAGCGTGGCCTCAGCTGTAACAAGAACTAGGCCTCAAGCCACGTGCTTTCCTGGTACAACAATCCAAGAGAGGTGATTTGGAGATGATGTAGTGCGGCTTCCATGCTGGGTTGAGGGCTGGCCCCTTCCTTCAGTGGTGCACTCCAGTACTTAATCAGTGGAATGACAAGCTGGATTGCATCCTATGTACATTCAAAAGCAGGCTGTTGAGAACTGCTTGTTCTTGCCGAGAACACCCATGCACCATCAATTTACAAGAAGCGTCTCTCAGGGACCTGGGTTATATTATTTTTGTGTAACAATTATGTTTACTTGCTAACTTATATGTGCCTCGCAGTGTATGACTGTTGCTACTATACGTAGCACCTTGGGTCCAGAAAAATGCTGCACAACTTGGCTGTATTCATGGGTATTCATGTGTGGTTGAATGATAATTAAACTTGAACTTGAAACAGAGGTGTTCATACTTCTGGAATTTTCAGAGATTCTGTTTCCCTTTTGCAGGAGGGTCAATAAATACAGGATATAAATTTGAAATAGTTGGTACAAGAGCCAGGGAATTGAAGATTTTCTTTTCTTCCAGCAAGTTATGATCACTTTGGGTGCATTGGTTAAAGGATGGCAGCAGTAAATTCTCTGGAAGCATTCAAAGATAAACTGAACATGTATTGCAAAGGTAAAACCTTTCAGATAATGAAACAAATCAGGTTTTTTTTTAAAGAGTCAGCATGATGAACTGAATGATCTCTTGTACTTTTAAGATCCTTAAAACATAGAACAGTATTGCTCAGGAAAGGGACCTTTTGCCCATGATGTCTATGCCGACATTGATGCCAATTTAAACCTATACACCTGCTTGAACATCCCATATCCCTGCATTTCCATCTGTTCTTTTAACAGCCTAAGTGCCTATTAAACTTTTCCTTAGTTTCTGTACATACCACTCCCACCACCCCAATGTTGCAATCAAAGCATAACAAGTCAGGACATGATCAAACCTATGAAATACAGGTATGGCGGGATCAGCTTAAGATCCAATGAAATACAGCTTCATTTGGATCAGGAGACAAGAACGCTTCAAAAGGTTCTTCAAGAATGTCATTAAGGAGGAAAAGTAACGTGGTAAAGATACATAAAGATGGAATTACAATTTTGTGTTCCATAGGTACACAAATTAAATCTGGGAATGAGCAAGAACCCAGAATTGAATGTCCACTACTTAGGTCATGGACAGTGGAGGTTCTTGCATGGTGGTAAGTTTACAGAGTTCAATAAAAAATTGTATTGGAACAGTTTAGAGATTTAATCAGCAGAGAAGGGATGGCAATGTCACAGACCAGAAATGTGGGGATTGGTGAAAGCATGGTCTGAACATCTCAGAATAAGATAATACACCAAATTTGCAAAGGTTCAGTTTCAGAACAACAGACAGAGAAAGGAAATAAATTGGTAACTGGACAATAAAGCTTATACCAGGGCCTAAAGACAATGGCTCTCTGGTCTTCCTCATACTTAGTAGCAGGAAATATATACTCAGCCAATATTGGATATCAGACAAACAGGCAGGTAGAGTTAAAAGGAAACTCTTGGTAACATCAATACATACGTGTATCAGATGCTATTGCCAAATAGAAACAATAATTAAGAAACAGAAAGTGGCCAAGGATAACACAATGGTGTGTGTGTCAGAATAGCCAATGCTGATAAATCTGTTGACGTGACTCTGCAGAGAAAAATGGAAACAGCTGTGTGTGCCTGACCCAAATAGACCATATATCAAAGAGGGGCTGGAGGGGAGTTATGGAACCAACCATCCGATGAAAAAAAAGTTAGCCTGATTTCTCCCCGTAGATGCTGCCTCACTTATTTCTGACAATTCCTTTCATCTTAATCTTCCAGAACTAGCTACGTTTTAGCTTTAGAGAATATAGTGAATGCCTTGAGAATATATTTAATATAAATACATTTAGCTTACCGATTTATGGCTTCAACTTTGATAAAAGGCTTCTTCAGTCTTCCTGCTAATAATTCAAAGTTTTAATAAGTGAAATCAAGCCAAAAATGTAATCCCCTTTAGAGTTTGAAAGTTGACAGCAAAATGATTAACATCTGAACAAAGCAGTTACTATGTTTTTACTACAATTCTTACTATAATCTTAATTTTATTATTGATTATATAAGCAGGATTAAATACAAACCTACAAATTTCTAAATCAGTTAAGCACTGCACTGAAGACATATAAAAAGGTTAACATTACAAAATCTACCAAAAATATATAACAGAAATTGCTGATTTAATATTCTAACCACAAAGTTACTGAACTGTTTTCAAATATCAGTGACTCTTCTACGATGGTGTTGAAGTTAGATGAGAATTGCTCTACATCAATTGAATTTTATTACACTAAGTTACAAGTTAACCTATAAATATAAAAGTTCTTAAATATTTTCAGAACCTATTTTACTTAATGATAAACATTAGGAGTTAATGTGAGAAAACTAAGTGGAAGAGATAACTAACAAATGCTGTTGAAATACATCATCCATAATATGGTTATATGTAATGTCAACAGAGAAAAAGAAAAGGTCAATTTTTTTGAATAAAATAATGCAGAATTCCACAGATAAAAAATAGATCTTGCACAAATTAACAAATTAAATCTTGCCAAAGTGGTCAATGAATCAGTGTACCTAATGTTATTATTTTATGAATATATAACCTCAGCCACTGAATATCAATCTGTACTATACAGGAGTGGTATCATGAGTGCAGTTAAATAGAGAGTAAATATAATGTTACTTTGCCACTTTACTCAAACTACGTTGCACAACTTTGCTATTTTGCGAAAAGTGTAAACGAAAGGTTTATTTATACTTTCATAAATATCACTTGCCTACTTAACTTGTATAAATTATTATTGAAGGTGAATTTAAAAAGAAGGACATTTTATTAGGTGCACTACTCTAAGAAAGATACTTGACACTGCATTGAAATTGAAAATGGTGGTCAATGAAATTTAACTACAGTGCTTCTCCTGCTTCTGATTCATAACCAAAGAGTACTTAGCCAAATTATTTTTCATATTCCATCAATTCCTCTGTATTGTTTACTTCAGTTCCATTACTGGGAAACCCTCATTCAATTCTGTAAACCTGCCTCTGCTACAATTCTTTGTCTCCTTTTACTTCCCTGATGCACCATCAATAACACTCTCTGAGACAGGAGGCGAGATATCGGCTTTTATTGACTGGAAGAAAGAACAAGCAGTAATTGACCACCATGCTACATCCTAGAGACTGAGGGCAGGGCTCAGGTCTCAATCGCCTTTATACCGGGGTCTGTGGGAGGAGCCACGGTCAGTGGGAGGAGCCACAGGAGCAGTCAGCAGGGGGGGCGTGTCCAGACAGGTATACGTAGTTCACCACATTCCCAAAATAAAATTGAGTAAATTGGCACGCAAGATATTTTCATATGTTCAGAACCTACCTTTTGTTTTATGACCACTAGACAGGACAGTTCGATTGCTTTTCACCTAAATAAAACAAAACGTTTGATAAACATTATTCTCCAAAAGCAGAGAACAATCAAGTAATCCTGATTATCATATGTTGTGGAGGTAAACCTAAAAGGGTAAGTATAGCATACTGTCCCCACCACTTACACAATCACTACTAATCTATACTTGTAATAAATATATCCAGCAAAAAAATTAAATAAATCCGTTAATTACAAAAGCAGTATTTTACTTTACTGTAGTAGATCTTTTTGCAGCTCTGTTGATTTTCAGCAAGCCTTCATTGTTTTCCAAAGCATGTAATTTGATTCCTACTCATTATATGGGCTCATAAAACTACACCATGGATTTTTCTAAACTCATAAAACACTTAAAAGTTGATGTTTTTAAGTTACAAATGGATGTGATTCTTGTCCCAGGACAGCTCACCGCCTTAGAGATCCAAAGGGTTCAATGTTTGAGTTTAATATAAAGATTGAATACCAATATACTTCAAACTGCTAATGCCATAAAATCTTGAATTTTGATTTTTTATCTATTAGTCAAAGGCAGTTCTAAACATCATAACATCAAAATTCAGCAGGCTGTTTTTGAAATTATCAAGAACTGAGTAACAAAACATAGAACACATACAGCACAGTAAAGGCACTTCAGCCTACGATGGTATGCTGACCCTTTAATCTAACCCTTCCCTCATACATAGCTCTCTATTTTTCTTTGATCCATACGCTTGTTTCTTAAATGTCCCTATTGTATCTCTCTCAACCACCACCACCACTGACTGGTAGGGTATTCCACGCATTCTCTGTGTTAAAAAAACTACCTCTAACATCCCCCTTATACATTCCTCCAAACACCTAAAAGTTATGCACTCTTGTATTAGCCATTTCTGCCTGGGAAAAAAAAGTTTCTGGCTGTCCACTCTATCTATGCTTCATATCATCTTCTATAGTTCTATTAAGTCACTCTTCATACTCCTCTCCAAAGCAAAAAGCCATAGCTCACTCAAACTATCCTCATAAGACATCCTCTTTAATTCAGGCTGCATCCTGGTAAATCTCCTCTGCACCCTCTCTAAAGCTTTCATTTATTTCCTATAATGAGGTGATCAGAACTGAACGTAATACTCCAAGTGTGGTCTAACCAAATTTTTTATAGAGCTGCAACATTACCATGCAGCGCTTGAACTTAATCCTTCCTCTCCACTAATTAAAATCAGAATCAGGTTTATTATCACTGGCATGTGACGTGAAATTTGTTAACTTAGCAGCAGCAGTTCAAAGCAACATATAATCTAGCAGAGAGAAATTATAATAGATAAAATAAAACATAACAATAGATAAACAAGTAAATCAATTATGTATACTGAATAGATTTTTAAAATGTGCAAAAACAGAAATACTGTATATCAAAAAAAAGTGAGGTAGTGGCTAAAGCTTCAATGTCCATTTAGGAATCGGATGGCAGAGGGGAAGAAGCTGTTCTTGAATCACTGAGTGTGGGTCTTCAGGCTTCTGTTCCTCCTATCTGATGGTAACAGTGAGAAAAGGGCATGACCTGGGTGCTGGGGGTCCTTAATAATGGATGCTGCATTTCTGAGACACCATTCTCTAAAGATGTCCTGGGTACTTTGTAGGCTAGTGCCCAAGATGGAGCTGACTAGATTTACAACCTTCTGTAGCTTCTTTCGGTCCTGTCCAGTAGTCCTTCCATACCAGACAGTGATGCAGCCTGTCAGAATGTTCTCCATGGTACAAATACAGAAGTTTTTGAGTGTATTTGTTGACATGCCAAGTCTCTTCAAACTCTATTAGGAGTATAGCCTTCTTTATAACTACATCGATATGTTAGGATCAGTTTAGATCCTCAGAGATGTTGACACCCAGATGTTGAAAACCAACATATCAAAACTCCTTCTAACAATGCTATCATGTTGCACTGCACCTTTGAGGGATTTATGGATACAGACCCAAGACCCATCTGTTCCTCCATTTTTAGAAATTCTGCCATTAACCCTGTATTCTGCCTTTAAATTCGACCTTCTAAAGTGAATCATTTCACTTTTCTGATTGAACGCAATCTGCCACTTCTCAACGTAGCTCTAAACCCCATCAATGTCCCATGGTAAGATATAATAACCTTCTACACTTCCACAATGCCAGCAATGGCCGTGCCATCTGCAAAATGACTAAATCAGAATTGCACTTCCTCATCCAAGTCATTTATAAAAATCACAAACAGGAGCCAGAACAGATCCTGTGAAATACTACTGATCACTGACCTGCAAGCAGAATATGCTCCATCATATACCATCCTCAGCCTTCCATGATTCAGCCAATTCTGAATCACAGAACCAAGTTTCCCTGAACCCCATGCCTCCTGACTTTCTGAACGAGCCATGGGGAATCTTGTCAATCTCCTTACTAAAATCCATATATACTACATCCACTGCTCTGCCTTCATCAATTTGTTTTGTCACTTCCTCACACTCTAATCTTTTGCATAGTAGGGGAATTAAAGGTTATGTGGAAAAGGCAGGTAGGTGGAGATGAGTCCATAGCCAGATCAGCCATGATCTTAATGAATGGTAGCACAGGCTTGACGGGCCAGATGGCCTACTCTTGCTATTTCTTTCGTTCTTCTGTAATTCACTCAGGCTTATGAGGCATGACCTGCATCTCACAAAGCCATGCTGATTATCCCTAATCAAACTATACTTCTCCAGATGCTCGTAAATTGCATCTCTAAGAATCCTCTCCATTGATTTGTCCACCAAAGTAAGAACCACTGATCCATAATTTCCATGGTTACCTCAATTACCTTGCTTGAACAAAGAAATAACATCTGTCACTCTCCAATCTTTTGGCATTACTCCTGTAGCCATTGATGATACAAAGATCATCATCAAAGGCACAGCAATCTCTTCCCTCGCTTTCTGAGTAATCTGGGATATTTCCTGTCTGACTCCAAGGACTTATTTATCCTAATGATTTTCAGAAGTTCCAGCACATCCTCCTTCTTAACATTGACTTGTTCCAGCATATTAGCCTGTTCTACACTGAGCTGACATTCATCAAGATCCTTCTAACTGGTGAATACTGAAGCAAAGGATTCATTAAGGACCTCCACTACCTCAAGTTCAGTACATGAAGCAACATTCCTCTGGACCAAGGTGCATAACAGAGTACATGTAACTCACACACAACACAAAGTAATACTATATCTAATAAATTAACAAATAATAAAACATAGTCTAGAAGATTGACATTTAGCACAAGGTGCATTTACAATACAAGGTAAAATATAAACAGTTGATGCTACTCGTGCTTCATAGGTGGTGGCCGGGAGCTCAGTAGTCTCACAGCCTGGACAGAAGTTGCAGTTCACTGACTCCAAGCTTTTTTATCCCTGATTGATCCTACCCTCACTCTAGTCATCCTCCTGTTTTTCACATATGTGTAGAATGCATTAGGGTTTTCCTTAATCCTACTTTCCAAGGACTTCTTATGTTCCCTGTCAGCTCTCTTAATTCCATTCTTAAGCTCCTTCCTGACTACTTTATAGCTCTCTAGAGTCCTGTCTGATCCTTGCTTCTTAAATCTTTAGTATGCTCCTTTCTTCCTCTTGACTTGATGCTAGACATCTCTTGTCAACATAGTTCCTGCACCCCACTCTTCCCTGCCTTAATTGGTCAAAGCTATCCAGAACCTCATATAAGTGCCCCCTTAACAATCTCCACAATCTCCATGAGTATTTCTCCAAGTATATCCATTCCCAAGTTCCTAACTAATATCATAATTCACCCTCCTCTCATTAAATACTTTTCCATACCATCTACTTATTTCCCTATTTCCCTGCCATGGTAAAGGTCACCACCTCCGAAATCCTGACCCACTGAGAGATCTTATAGCTTGTTTCATTGCCTAGTACCAGATCGAGTATGGCCTCTCCCTCTAATTGGCCTTCCTGGACCAACCTAACAAATTACACCCTATTTGAACTTTTTGCACTAAGGAAGTGCCAATCAATACTAGGGAAGTTGAAATCACCCATGACAATAACCGTGTTATTTTTATATCTTTCCAAATCTGTCTCCAGATCCCAATCTCCGCCTCAATATATCTGTTGCAATGGGTGGGGGAGTATATATAGAACATTCCTAATCAAGTGATTGCCTCCTTCCTGTCTGACTCAGTTGCCAATCCCTCCATGATGTCCCTCCCTTTCTACAGATGTGATGCCATCCCTGATTAGCAATTCCATTTCCTCATTTCTTTTAGTCATTATAAACCTCTCTAATGGCCACAACACTGCAGTTTAACGCACTAATTAATGCTCTGTTCATTGCCTTGCTCCTAAATAGCTCATCACGTTAAAATAGACACATTTCAACCCAGGTAACTAATTGCAATTATGCTCTGTCAACTGTTTATTCTTCCACAGTCTCTCTATATGCAAACTTCCCTACAAGAATGTTGGTCCCCATTGAGCTTCAGTGCAAATCATCCTTTTGTACAGGTCTTACCTTCCCCAAAAGGGATGCCAATGAAACCCTGCCTCCTATATCAATTCATGAACTATACATTCCTCTGCCAAATTGTCCTATTTTTACCCTTATGTCACATGGCACAGGCAGCAATCCAGAGATTACCAGCCTTGAGGTCTGATTTTTCAGCTTCCATGAGGTACATGCTACTGGCCAGGAATTCAATTATACTACTCTACCTAGGCACTAATAAACAAAGAAAGAGACACCTGATAGAAACCTCAAACTAGCCTCGGCCTCTTCTCGCTGAAGCCTCTCGAGTCAAAACTTCAACCTTCTCACTCAAACCCTGACCCACCTACAACATGGCTGTTCCGTATAAGCCTAACTTCTTTTTATTGGCCCTTGCCAAGTGCCTAGTAATCTAAATTATCTCAATCTCCACAAAAAGTCCGCACAATTTACATCTGCCACTGAAAACTCCACAAGCAACTGTCTCTGCGATTTCAGTATTGGCAGGAAGTCCTGACATGCCCCACTTGCCTTTTAAATCTGGTTTTAAATTTTAATGCAGCAAAGATGATTCTAACATTAATAATGTAAGACTAAAAATATTCTATACTTACCTCTGTGACACTCTCAGGTTCTATGTTTCTGGAGGCCGCCTTCTTCCTTGCAATATATGCTTTTATGTCTAAAATAATGATAAGGTTATAGAAAATATAAAAATTTGAATTGCAGTCAAACTACACAGATAATACCCAAGGTCATGATTTAAGGAGCATTCTTAATGTAGGGAATATAATGCTGTCTGTAAGCAGCTTGTATGTTCTCCCCATAACCATGTGGGTTTCCTCTGGATGCTCTAGATCTCTACCACAATTAAAAGATCTGCAGTTAGGGTTAGTGAGTTGTGGGCAGGATATGTTGGCACCAGAAGTGCAGTGATACTTATAGACAGTCAAGCACAATCCTCGCTGATTTGATTTGACACAAACAATGCATTTTTGATGTACATATGACAAATAAAGCTAATCTTTATATTTAATGAGAGCATTATCAAACACAATTTTACTCCAATCTGCAAAAAGAAATACTTGGGCAACAACCAAAAGCTTGCAAAGTGGCAAGTTTCATGGAATATCTTAAAAATGGAGGAAATAATTTACTTGAAAGGTAGTAAGCATTTACAGAGAGAATTCCAAAGCTCAGGGATAGAAAGCTGGCAGCATGACCAGTGCATTTAAAACTGGGCAATTTGGCTTTGTGTGTCTTGGGGTTGCAGGGCCAAAAGAGATACAAATATAGATATAAAACAAAATAAAGTGAAAGGATACCATCCACATAGAGTATTCGCACTCCCCAAGCTACCGCATTTGACAGGATACTGTTTCCATGGACAAATTCCTAATGTCGAAGGGTAGAGATAGATTTAGGACAGTCTTAAATATCCAAACAATATATTTCATAAAACAGCATCAGTACAAGTGAAAGCTAATTTTTTAAAAATTAATAATTAAATATATCACCCAAATGACATTCAAAGATGTTGCTGGGACAGTTCTATGAACATTTATTAAATAAGTAGACTGGTAGCTCCTTTTATAATATATTCCCAATTACTATTGCTATGAAATGCCCAGAAAACAAAAAGTTAATTAGCCCCAAATGATACAGTAAAATGAATAACTTTAAGAGACACTTCTGTTTTGTAGAAAAAACAAACTGCACATGTTTAGCTGTGCTTGGACGACGAGAAAAATGGAAAAAAATCTTCATGAAATCTTTTAATATAAAAATGTAGAACAATTTTTTTATATTAGATTCAAATTCCACTATATATACTTGACAGCATACATACCTTGACATTCTACTGTAGCTACGCTGTCAAAGAAACCTGTGAACTGATCCCCTATTGGCCTATCAAGCAAATATCTACATGAAACTTTGCCGTAGAAAAGCAGCATCCATCATCAAAGATCATCACAACCCAGACCATGCTCTTTTCTCGCTGCTGCCATCAAGTAGAAGATACAGGTGCCTCAGGATTCACACCACCAAGTTCAACAACACTTACTACCCCTCAACCATCAAGCTCCTGAACAAAAGGGGATAACTACACTTACTGTATTTCTGGTGTTCCCACAACTAATGGTCTCACTTGAAGGACTTTTTATCTTGTTATTTCATGCTCTCGTTATTTATTGCTGTTTATTCATATTTTAATTTCAAAGTTTGCTCATTGATCCTGTTTAGAGTTAATGTTCAAAAGATATGCTAAGAACCTCAGGGTTGTATGTGGTGACATGTATGTACTCTGATAATAAATTTTACTTTAAACTTTGAAATATAAAAGACCCCACAGATGAAGAGTGGCACAGGAACACACACCAATATCAAAGTCACCATTTATCCTTCAACCAAAAATAACAAAGCAAATTTTTTATTATCTAATTTTTGATTGTGAGTCCTTGCTGTACACGAGGAGCTAAACAAATTAGTGTTTTCAAACTTATCAATGTATTGAGTTGCATTGGATAATAGACTCAGTTTATATGCAACTTTTCAGTGATTGCATTATATACTTGACAAACTGAAATAAAGTACAAAATGAACCAAGGGGAATTTGAGTATGAATGTAAAGGAGGAAGTAGTGTTGGGTCTCTTAAAGGCATTAAGACCCCAAGGCCTAATGGGAAATACTAAGACCCTGAGACCTAATGGGATACACTCCAGGTTATTGAGACATGAGATGAGATTGCTGGGCCCTTGACCAATATCTTTGTGTCCTCTCTAGGATTTATGAGCACCTGGGAAACCATGGCCTAATTAGCTTTGCACAAAGCAGGTTATATCTCACGAAGGCAACACGAGTGAATCTGCAGATGCTGGTAATAAATAAAAACACAAAATGCTGGCAGAACTCAGCAGGCCAGACAGCATCTATGGGAGGAGGTAGTGACGATGTTTCGGGACAAAACCCAAAACATCGTCACTACCTCCTCCCATAGATGTTGTCTACATGGATTTTACTAAGGCGTTTGACAAGGTCCCTCATGCAAGGCTCATCCAGAAGATTAAAAAGCATGGGACCCATGGTGAATTAGCCATTTGGATTCAGAACTGGTTTGCCCATAGAAGACAAAGGACAGTGATCAAAGGAACTTATTCCAGCTGGGAATCTGTTATTAGTGGTGTTCCACAGTGATTGATACTGAAACCTTTGCTGTTCATGATGCATATAAATTATCTGGATAAAAATGTAGATGGGTAGTTTAGTAAGTTTGCAGATGACACAAAGATTGGAAGTGTGGATAGTGTAAAAGACTGGCAAAGAATACAGTGGGATACAGACCATTTCCAGATATGGGTGGAGAAATGGCAGGTGGAGTTAAACCTGGCCAAATGTGAAGTGTTGCACTTTGGTAGATCAAATGTAAAGAGACAGTACACTGTTAAAAGACAAGATCTTTAACAGTGTAGATGAGCAGAGGGATCTTGGGTTTATAGCTCCCTGAAAGTTGATAGGGTAGTTGAGAAGGCATATGACATGCTTGCCTTTATTAGTTAAGGTACTGAGTTCAAAAGTCAGGGAGTTAGGTGCAGCTTTATAAAACTCTAGTTAGGCCGCATCTGGAGTATTGCACACAGTTCTTATTCCTCCATTATAGGAAGGATGTTGAGGCTTTGCAGAGTGTGCAAAACAGACTTACCAGGATGCTGCCCGGTTTAGAGGACATGTGCTATAGTGAGAGGCTGGACAAATTTGGGATGCTTTCTCTGGAGCTGCAGGGGCTTAAGGGAGATCTGATAAGAGGTTGATAAGATTATGAGAAGCATAGATAGAACAGACAGACAGTATCTTTTTCCAGGTTTGAAATATCTAATAGGGCATACATTTAAGTTGAGATGGGTAAATTCAAAGGAGATATGAGGGGCAAGTTGCTTCTTTCTTTCTTTGTGTTTTTTTTACATAGAGAATGTTGTATCCTTCAAATCCTTCATATCCTTCAAATATGCTGCCTGGGGTGGAAAAAGCTGATACACCAGGGACTTCTAAGAGACATTTAGAAACGCACATAACAAGGGAGAAATTGAAGTATATGAACATTGTGTAGGCAGAAGGGATTAGTTTAGTTGGCTATTTGATTAGTAATTCAATTGGTTTGGCACAACATTGTGGGCTGAAGAGCCTCTTCTTATGCTTTACTGTTCTATGTTCTAAATCTCATTCTCCACTCTAATACAGTGGATTCTGGTTAATTGGGTCATCAGTTAAATCAGGGCAGCCAATTATTTGGGGCAACTCTTAAAGAACAAAAGCTAATCATGAAAATAGCAGATTCTCTCCATTTATTTGGGGCACTAAGCAGCTTAATTGGGATAGGAGACTGTTGCCAAATGGTTTCTAACTAATATTAGTTGCATGAACCTGTGTGGCCACTAGACACTAAGACATGCTTAAAGTAAACAGTTTTTAAATAGTGCCAGTTGCATATGTTTGCTTTCAAAAAGCAGTAATTTTTATCACTGCTAGTTGGCAATAAATAAGCAGTAAGAGAATTGAAAACAGTTTTGCTCATTGCAGTTTCAAGCATTGAGGCTCAGAGATGCCAGAAACGGCCGGGAGTGAAAATGAAAGGATTTCACTACTTGAACAAGTTAGTAACTATGAAGAATTTGAAGGTATTGACAGCCATCTTGAACAGTACAATGACTGTGAAGATCTGGAGGATGCAAAAGATTTAATGCATTTCTGTGAAACTTCAGCTAAATGGAAAAGCAGTTTAACTGAGCCAAAATGTACTGTGTCTCAATTTCCAAAGTCCACTGTACAAGTCATAAAGGACAAAATGTTCATTCTGTTCTATTAACAGCTCAATTTTTTCATTGTTTTCTTCTATTTTAAGTTTTGTGACTCCATTAAAAGATGTTAAAGGGTGTTACAGGCAGAACTGGCAACTCAATATTCCAGGGTTAAAGGATGAGGGGTGGCATTACTAGTCAGGAAAATGTCACAGCAGTACTCCATGAAGACAGACTGGAAAATATGTCTAGTGAGGTGTTATGGGTGGAGCTGAGAAATAAGAAAGGCACGACCATTTTAATGGGGCTATTACAGACCATCCAACAGTCATAGGGATCTAGAGGAACAAATTTGTAAAGAGATCACAGACAGTTGTAAGAAACATAAGGTTGTTATACAAGGTGATTTTAACTTTCCATATATTGAATGGGAATCCAATACTGTAAAATGACTAGATGGGATAGACTTTGTCAAACATGTTCAGGAAAGTTTCCTTCTTCAGTATGTAGAAATTCCAACGAAAGAGTATGCAATACTGAATCTGCTGTTAAAGAATGACACAGGGCAGGTGACAGAAGTTTATGTAGGGGAGCACTTTGCATCTAGTGACCACAATACCATTAGTTTTGAAGTAAATGTGCAAAAAGATAGATCTGGTCTGCAGGTCGAGATTCTAATTGGAGCAAGGCCAATTTTGATAGTATTAGAAATGATCTGGCAAATGTGGATTGGAACAGACTGTTTTCTGGCAAAGGTGTACTTAGTAAGAGGAAGGCCTTTAGAAACAAAATATTTACAGTACAAAGCTTGTATGTGCCTGTCAGAATAAAAGATAAACAAGTATAGGGAACCTTAGTTTTCAAGAGATATTAAGGCCTGGTTGAGAGAAAAAAGGAGGTGCCTAGCAGGTATAGACAGGTAGGAACAAATGAGCTGCTTATGGAGTTTAAGAAATACAAGAAAACACATAAGAAAAAAAACTCAGGAGGGCTAAATGAAGGCATGAAGCTGCTCTAGCAGACAAGGTGGAGGAGAATCCTAAGGGATTCTACAGATATGTTAAGAGCAAAAGAATTGCAAGGAACAAAATTGGTTCTCTGAAAGACCAGAATGGTAATCCATGCATGGAGCCAAAACAGATGAGGGGGATCTTAAGTGCATTCTTTGCATCTGTACTTACTCAAGAGAAGGTCACAGAGTCAATAGAAATGAGGCAAAGCAGCATCAACTTTGAGAACCCTGTACAGATTACAGAGAAGGAGGTGTTTGCTACTCTGAGGCAAATCAGGATGGATAAATCCACAAGGCCTGACAAGGTGTTCCCTTGGATCCTACGGGAGGCAAATGCAGAAATTGCTGGGGCCCTAGCAGAGATATTTAAATCATCCTTAGCAACAAGAGAGGTACCAGAGGATTGGAAGATAACCAATGTTGATCTATTGTTTTTAAAAAAGGCTCTAAACATTATCAAGGAAATGATATGTCGGTGAGTCTGAAATCATTTGTGGGAAAGTTATTGGAAGGTATTCTAAAGAACCGGATATACAACTTAAGTATTTGGATAGACATGGACTGATTAAGGATAGTCAGCATGGCTTCATGTGTGGTAGGTCATGTCTAACCAACCTTAAGAGTTTTTCAAGGAAGTTACCAGGAAAGCGGATGAAGACAAAGCAATGGATATTGTCTACATGGACCTTAGCAAGACATTCAACAAGGTCCCGCATGGGAGGTTGGTCAAAAAGGTTCAGTTACTTGGCATTTAAGATGAGGTAATAATTGGATTAGACATTGGCTTTGCGAGAGAAACCAGACAGTGGTAGTAGATGGTGGCCTCTCTGACTGGAGGCCTGTGACTAGTGATGTGCTGCAGAGATCGGTGCTGGGTCCTTTGGTGTTTGTCATCTACATCAATGATCTAGATGGTAATGTGGTCAACTGGATCAGCAAATTTGCAGATGGCACCTAGATTGGGGGTGCAGTGGACAGCAAGGAAGGCCATCATGGCTTGCAGAGGGATCTGCATCTGCTGTAAAAATTGACTGAAAATGGTAGATGGAATTTAAAGCAGACAAATGTGAGGTTCTGCACTCTGGTAGGACCAACCAGGGCAGGTCTTACATAGTGAATGGTAGAGCACTGAGGAGCATGGTAAAACACAGGGATCCAGTAACAAAAGTCCATAATTTGTTGAAAGTATCATCATAATTAGATAGGGTCATAAAGAAAGCTTTAAGCACATTGGCCTTCATAAATTAATGTATTGAGCACAGGAGATGCAAAGTTATGTTGAAGTTGTATAAGACATTGGTGAGGCCTAATTTGGAGTATTGTATGCCGTTTTGGTCACCTACCTACGGGAAAGATGTAAATAAGCTTGAAAGAGTACAGAGAAAATTTACAAGGATGTTGCCGGGTCTGAAGGACTTGAATTATAGGAAAAATTGAATAGGTTAGGACTGTATTCTTTAGAACGTAGAAGACTGAGAGGAGATTTGATAGAGGTATACAAAATTATGAGGGGTATAGATAGGGTTAATGAAAGCAGGCTTTTTCCATGAGGCTGGGTGGGACTACAGCCAGAGGTCATGGGTTAAGTGTGAAAGGTGAAAAGTTTTAGGGGAACGTGAGGGGAAACTTCTTCACTCAGAGGGTCGTGAGAGTCTGGAATGAGCTGCTAGCACAAGTGGTGCATGTAAGCTCAATTTCAATGTTTAAGGGAAGTTTGGACAGGTACATGGATGGTAGGGGTATGGAGGGCTGTGGTCCTGGTGCAGGTCAATGGGAGTAGGCAGTTTAAATAGTTTTGGCATGGATTAGATGGGCTAAAGGGCCTGTTCCAGTGCTGTACTTGCCTATGACTCCAGTTACATGTGTAAGTAATGCCCCCATCATTTAAAATATATGTTTAATAATAATTTATCTCAATCACAGGCCAATATTTGTTACCCAGTTGCCTTAAAGTCAGTTTCAAGGTTATAAGTTATAGCGTCTTTTGTGTTTACCCATAATCACCATATATAATTGCGTCTACCTTTACTTCTCATATTCTTTTATGCCTATTTGGCCCATCAAGTCAAAGCTAATTCAACAAGTATTGCCATCAGCGTCATTCCTTCATTTTCTCCCCTAGATGCAGAATGCATAACTTGCTAGCCCAAAGCATTCTAAACTTCATCAGGGTAGCATACATGGTGGTTGAGCTTCCAGCAGCAGTCAGTCCTACTCTATGCTTTCTAAAGTGTTAAAATTGTAATGGTAATTGGAATAGAATTTTATAAAATAAACTTAAGAGCTGAAGATTATATTAAAATATTGATCATAATTAAAAAACATTAAACTGAGCAGAAATATTTTAGACAACTTACTTCCCCTTTGCCTCTAAATCTGCCCTTCCACAACCCCCACTATAATCTTAAATTGGTGCAAAACTCAAGAAATAATTCTCCAGCAAAAATATTGTAGAATCTCAGCAAGACTAGGGTATACCACTGAATCTTTTTTTTTCAATGGGAAGCTCTGCAGTGGAACAATTAGCAAAGTCTCTTTCCAAATCTGTCAGGACATTTCCATATGTGACAGCACATGCTCAAAAAACATGAACTAATCACCCTTTTTAAACACCCTTGATTCTGTTCAATTCCATCAACATTAACAAGACTTGGCTTATTACATGAATCTACAACAGTAAGTGAACATTTCCACTATCCTGTCTCATGCTAACCATTACATATTATGGCAAATCTCATTCGCAATAATTTTGCAGCCTGTGCTTGGTTCATAGCTCATAGATACGCAAACAACACTATTCTTTGGTTTACAGGTTTTCGTGGCCTTTCTGAACCAACTTTATCTTTCAACTACACTTCTTGTGCTCAACATTTGCATGCACATAAAATTTATATGATTTCTAGCCAATTTCTTGTCTGTTATTATATCACATCCTCCATAAACAAACTGATTTTCTTACTAGGCTGCACATCATCCCCACAGATTGTGAAAGAAAATTGAATTTGAAAAGCAGATTTAACAACAGCAATTGTAGATTCAATAGGTGTCTCATTGAAATAAATCAGAAATGCCATTCTTAAAATCTACCTCTTGCTTTAACATTTACTTTTGAAATCTATCCCTTCTGGAATATAACTTAAATTTAGAAAGCCATGCGTGTGTCTTCTTGATTAACCACTTACCTGTTCCTTAATAACTTTTTTTACTAAGCTTTTTCCTCTGCTAATCTGTCAAATTAAACAAAAACAATTTTAAGGTATAGATCTCTAATTTTTTGATGAGCCAACAAAACTGACTTCAATAGCAAATAATTCTAAAAACTGCTAATCAGGATTTCAAAATATTACCATTAAGTTACTTAAATTCAGACCAATTCAACATGAATCATTGACATAAAACAGCTTTTCAATTTATTAAAATAAAAAGAAACTTTTTTTGTGGATCCATTGTCATTTTACACTACAAGGAAAAGAGGTTGGAAGATAAAGGAGTCATAAAAAGAAAGAATGTCAGGGCACACTGAGGTGACCCAAATCTGTGAAAAGAATGATACTGACAACCAGAAGATTGAAGTAATTAGCCTAAAAATTGGCACCTGTGAGCTCTTTAGATGGAGACTGTAATCATAAAAATGTAGAATTTTAAATTATAGGAAATCATACAGAAAGCAATGAGAGAAGTGACTTGCATTGAAGATTGTGACCTAACTGAAGATGGTGTAAGGTTTTAAAGCTCTTTGAATGACCAATAAAATTGGAGACTGAAATATGCAAGGAGTTATTAGGGCAGATGTTCAATACATTGGTCATCTTGAAACCATGATCAACAATGTAGTGATTCAACCCACTAGTGATCAAATGATCAGAACATTGTAGAGATAGAGAGATGGAAAATCATGGTAAGGTCTGAAAATAGAAATAAAAATGTTATAATTATGCTGAGATACTCAACACTGCAAAATCTGAGCTTGCGAATGTGTAGATAATTCTATTTTAATACTCCAAACTATGTACTAATCTTATCCTTTTATAATTGTAATTGATTTACCACATATAAATGTCTTAAATTAGAAATACACTTTAAATATTGCTTCCTAAAACAACAAACTTGTGATACACAATTCTTTAAATTTTGCCTGAGCAAACATTTCATTAATACTATTACATTTACTCAATTTGAGGACCTATAACCTGTACATACCGTTTCCAATGTTCTATGAGAACTTCCTTCATTGCTTTCTCGCCGACTACTAGGATGAGGAGACGTGTTAACAGTGTTCTGAACTGAATCTGGGCTTGGGACTGGAGAATTTTTGCCAGGAGTTTGGGCAAATTTGGCCTCACTTCTATTAGATATGATGTAATTAATATCTTTGCTAAGAAACTTTTCTATTGTCTGTATTAAAATAAAACAAGAGAAAAAGGCATTAGAAAAAGCCCTATTAAAATTAAAATGCACAAAAGTATACTGTTTAATTCCATATAATTTATTTTATATGGAGGTGGGGTGGTAGGTGAGGACAAGGGGAACCCTATCCCGAGTGGGGTGGCGGGTGGATGGGGTGAGGGCAGATGTGCGGGAAATGGGAGAGATGCATTTGAGAGCAGAGCTGATGGTGGAAGAAGGGAAGCCCCTTTGTTTAAAAAAGGAAGACATCTCCTTCATCCTGGAATGAAACCTTATATACAACACCTTATATACCGGCTGGGTAGCCTCCAACCTGATGGCATGAACATTGACTTCTCTAACTTCTGTTAATGCCCCTCCTCCCCTTCTTACCCCATCCCTGACATATTTAGTTGTTTGCCTGTTCTCCATCTCCCTCTGGTGCTTCCCCCCCCCCCCCCACTTTCTTTCTCCTGAGGCCTCCCGTCCCATGATCCTTTCCCTTCTCCAGCTCTGTATCACTTTCGCCAATCACCTTTCCAGCTCTTAGCTTCATCCCACCCCCTCCGGTCTTCTCCTATCATTTCACATTTCCCCCTCCCCCCACTACTTTCAAATCTCTTACTATCTTTCCTTTCAGTTAGTCCTAACGAAGGGTTTCGGCCCGAAACGTCGACAGTGCTTCTCCTTATAGGTTTTGCCTGGCCTGCTGTGTTCCACCAGCATTTTGTGAGAAGATTGAACAGCCAGTTGGGATGGGATGGGTCTTTAATGATGTTACAAGCGTGCCATAAGCATTGAAAATTGTAGATTGTCTGCAGGTCCAGTAGCTGAGTCTCAGTGACATTCTGAGCCATCCTAATCATCCGTCAGACTGCTTTGTAATCTGCCTTACTGCATGTAGGTAGAGAACCACATTGTCAATCCATATGTCAGTACACTCACTCTCGCACATCGATAAAACTTGGTCAGCAATTTTTGGGGCAGATTAGCTCTCCTTAAGCTCCTCAGGTAGTATAATCACTGTTGTTCCTTTCGTACTATCAAGTTTGTGTTGACAGACCAAGAGAGCTCCTTGGTGATGTTCATCCCCAAAACCTTGAAACTGGAGACCCTTTCCACTACCTCATCATTTAAAAATAGTGGAGGTTGTTCAGGACCTCTTGTCTTCCTGAAGTCAATTATAATTTGTCTTCTTGATGTTGAGTGATAGGTTGTGGCTCCTGTACCAATTAGATAATTTCAGCACCTCCTCTCTACGTGCAGATTCATAATCGTTTGTGATTAGGCTAATCATAGTTGCGTGGCCTGCAAATTCGATGACTGAGTTTGTAGAATGAGCAGGAGTGCAGTCATAGGTGAAGAGAGTAGAGAAGTGGGCTCAGTACACAGCCCTGCGGGCACCGGTGTTCACAGTTGGGGGTGGGGTGCGCAGGTTGATGTGCACTTGCCTAGTTTCATCATCTGGGTACAATTAGTGAGGAAGTCCAAAATCCAATTACAGGTTGATGTGCCAAGACCTAGATTGTGGAGCTCGACAGTCAGCATGTTTGGTAGTACAGTGTCAAAAGCCGAGCTGTTATCAATGCAAAACATCCTGACATAGGTGTCTTTGCACAAGTATTCCAATTCAAGACAGCATGAAGAGTGATAGAAATGGCATCTTCAGTTGATCTATTCGCCTTATAGGCAAACTGGTGCTGGTCCAAGATAGATGGGATTATGTTCTTGATGTGGGACATGACCAATCTTTCCAAGCACTTGGCAACTATGGGAATGAGTGCCACCTGTCTGTAGTCATTAAGACACGTTGCCACTGACATCTTAGAGATTCGTATAATGGTTGCTTTTTGAAGCGTGCCAGAACCGCAGCCTGGGACGATGAGAGGTTGTAAATACCTGTCAGAACTTCTGCCAGCTGGTCGGCACATTCCCTGAGGACCCAACAGGGTATGCCGCCTGGCACTGCTGCTCGGTGTACGTTGACATTACAGAGCACATACCTGTAATGTATGTTCAATTTCAGCACAGTTCCTCCACCCAATGTTAAGGCTCTCATCACTGGTTCATTATTGCCCTTATCAAAACTCTACATGGCAAAACGTCTTGTTCTCTCCACATTTCCAAATCTGCCAACTAAAATATATTGATTTCTGGTTCTAATGAAAGATCATTAATCTGAAATGTTAATTGCACAGATACTGCCCGACTTGTTGAGTATTTTCCATATGCCTGCCCTCACCCCATCCTCCCACAACCCCACCAGGGATAGGGTGACTCTTGTCGTCACCTACCACCACACTAGCCTCTGCATCCGAACATAATTCTCCATAACTTCCACCACCTCCAAATGGATCCACCACCAAGCACGTCTTTCCCCACCCCCCCATTTTCTGCTCTCCGCAGAGATAGTTCCTTACATGACTCCCTTGTCCATTCATATTTCCCCACTGATCTCCCTCCGGGCACTTATCCTTGCAAGCAGAACAAGTGCTACAACTACCCCTACACCTCCTCACTCATTACCATTCAGGGCCCTAAACAGCCCTTCCAGGTGGGGCGACATTGGGGCCATCTATTGTATCCAGTGCTCCCTGTGTGGCCTCCTGTAAGACCTGATGTAAATTAAGAGACCGCTTCCCCAAGCACCTATGCCCCGTCTGCCAGAAAAAGAGGGCTTTCCCAGTGGCCTCCCATTTTAATTCCACTTTCCATTCCCATCCCGACAAGTCCATCCACGGCCTCCTTTACTGTTGCAAGGAGACTACACTCAGATTGGAGTGTAGCCTCATTCCATCTGGGTAGCCTCCAACCTGATGGCATAAATATCAATTTCTCAAACTTCTGCTAATGTCTTACCACCACCCCCCACCACTTCTCTGTTCTCCATTCCCCTCTCTCACCTCTTCTCTTAGCCTGCCCATCACCTCCCTAGTGCTTCTGCCCCTTTTTCTTTCTTCCATGGCCTTCAGTCCTCTCCTATTAAATTCCTCCTTCCCCACCCTCGTATCTCTTTCACCAATCAACTTCCCAGCTCTTCATCTCTACTCCCCCCTCCCAGTTTCACCTATCACATTGTGTTTCTTCCTTCCCCTCTCCCCATCCTTTTACTGATTTCTCATCTTTTATCTCCAGTCCTACTGAAGAGTCTTGGCCCGAAACTCGACTGTACTCTTTTCCATAGATGCCCCCTGGCCTGCTCAGTTCCTCCAACATTTTGTGTGTGGTGATGAGTAATCCCAACATTTTTTTGTTTTTATTTCAGATGTCCAAAGTCTGCAGATTCTTGTTTTCAGTTAAAAACAGATGTTGATCAAGGCCTCATGTAAAGCTATCAAGAATGCCAGAAAAAAGACACTTTATATTTAGCAGAATGAATACCAGTTACACTTTGATATTAGCCCTGAAATCAGTCTGATTTCAACACAACATATCCTAAGTGTATAGCCAACACGAACAAGCAATGCAATGGGAATTGTTTTCTTAAAAAAATCACACTAATTTCACCTCTCCTGCTTGCCATGAATAAAAACTTGTTGCTTTACTCAAAAAAAAACCTCAAATTACATTGCTTACTAATAGAAAAGTAGCATTATAATTTACAGAACAAGCTAAGAGGTAGTATATATAGGTAAGGGTGTTAAAGATTGCAATCAATTCTATAAAAGTAATTATTTTTTAAATTATGAACTTACCCCTCCTAGATCTTGTAAATCCTTTTCTAAGTTTTCTGTATGCTTATTAGAAGGCAGGTCAAGATAAAAAATTTTTCCAGTAAAAGGCTTCACTTTGATGTCCACTACTTTATTACCGCCCCGCTGTAATACTTTTAGTGTTCCTTTACTTTTTCCCGATATTCCATGTGCTGTGATAATATATAACAAATTATATAATTACATTTGTTTTAATACAAATTGCAGTTTTAAAAATACACTAACACTAAACTGTAACAAGATATAGACCCGTGCTGTGAATCCCAACACTGGTGCCAAAGAAGAGAGCTTATTATTTCAGGAGAGATTTCATATAGCCACAGAAGTTTGTATTTTTCAGAGCACATTTCTGAAAATCTCAGAAGAAACAGAGAAACATTTGCCATGGTTTCACAAATTAATGGATGGAGAACAATAACTTAAAAATAAGAGAGAATAGTTTTTCATAAGTGAAAGTAAATTTTAATGGTTTCAAAGATTACTGACAAGCCTTTAACTTATTTACACCCCACCCCCCCCACCAACAAGACATACAAGAACAATATATAACGCATCTCAGTATTCTGGTAGAGTAGAGGACCAAAGGGATTTTGCAGTCTTAGTAAATTTATTAAAAGTTGGCCGACAGAAAAAGAATGGCAATCACAGTTCAAATTTTCATTTGCCTTTTTTTTTTACCTTGGATTGGGTGAGAGATGCAAGAACAAAGAAGTGAATGACTGCTTTAGTTACATAGTCCTGATTAAAGCCCATGTGTGATAAATTAAATATGAGGGCATTAATCCGATTGAGATATTTAAAATTCTAAAAGATTTGTAAAAAAGTAGATATTAAGAAATTATTTCCTCTGCGGAAGCAGCCAAAAAGGAGGAATAATTTTAAAACCAGAAAGAAATCAGGTATTCACTTTTCTTTTGCACAGTGCAAGAAAATTGCAACTCTCCCAGGAACACATGATTATTAGGCCAATTAGTACAGAGAAAAGGTGTTCTTGGGGAACATTAGCATGATTTGGATTGAACTTAGAAATGAGAAATGAATGATATCTTTGACGTGACACAAGCCCTCCTTAATATGCAGCAGGAATTAGAGGAGTGGGCATTTTGGGAATCTGAGATGGGTGTAGGATTAATTAAGCTCTAGGTTATCCCCAGTTATATCAGTGTTCTGTTCCTATAAACTGTTTGCAGCCCAAAGAGTTTGTACACTAAAAAGCAACCACAAACCTAATTCCCATCTGGCAGATGCCTGGAACCCTGCAACAACTGGTAAGTCTATACTGCCAGAATCCTAAATGTTCATTCATATATACTGGAAGGGAAACAGGATTTATTTGCATTTGGATAGGCAAATGCTGAGTAGGGATAATCATCTTAGTTTAGTCTTTTTTAGAAATTATAATTCCTACTGCATTGTTTATTAGCGATAGTCACCATGAATCTCATTCATTCTAATCTTCTGGATTAGCCCACTAGGAGGGTCTTTGTCAAATACATCACTAAAATCCACAGAATCAATAGCCACTGCACTACCCTCACCAATCACCTTTGTCATCTCTTCAAAAATCTCAAGTTTGTAAGACATAACCATCCCCATACACAGACAAGCTGACTATCCTAAAATGTGACTAAATCCTATCCCTAAAAATCATCTTATTCCCAATGCAACATGATTATTTAGAATTCATGATCAAGGA
Source organism: Hemitrygon akajei (assembly GCF_048418815.1). Classification (NCBI taxonomy): domain Eukaryota; kingdom Metazoa; phylum Chordata; class Chondrichthyes; order Myliobatiformes; family Dasyatidae; genus Hemitrygon; species Hemitrygon akajei. The sequence continues at coordinate 125,178,029 of NC_133131.1, read as the reverse complement.
AGATCCTAGAATATCATAGAAAAACATAGTTGCAAACTGACAGATGAGAGATTAGTTTTATTTGTCACATATACATCAAAACATACGGCAAAATGCATCATTCACATTAAGACCCGCAAGTGCCACCATGCTTCTGGCGCTAACAAAGCATGCCTACCACTCACTAACTCTTAACTGAATGTCTGAATGAGTGTGGGATGAAACTGAAGCACCAGGAGGAAACACATGTAGTCATACAAACATACAAACTCCTTACAGACAGCAATGGGAACCAAATCACAATCTCGCAATGTAAAGCAATTACGCCAATTGCTATGCTACCGTGCCACCCATTTATTATTTGTTGACTATCCAAATGCAAATCAATCCTGTCTCCCTTCTGGTAATGTTTACATTTGAATAAGCATTTGAGAGAAGCCAGTTTATTACTGATGTTTTGATAAAGGAAGACAGTGATTTCTCCTAAAAATTCTTAAAACCATTTTTACATGGACAACATTCAGACTAGAATGTTAGGGTATCATTCTGAGTTGAAAATGAGTTAACTTGCTGATAAACAAATCAATGACTGAAGTTAGTTTATTATTAATTAATAATTAATCATCTTATTACCATTTTAATTGATAACTATATCAAAATTCGACAGCTAAGGTTATGGCCTAGTATCATAGTAGTTAGTGTGATGCTATTACAACACCAGCAACCCCGGTTCAATTCTACTGATGTCTGTAACGAGATTGTACATTCTTCCCATAACTATGAGGATTTCCCCAAGATGCTCCGGTTTCCACCCACATTCCAAAGCCATATGGGTTAGTAGGTTAATTGGTCACATGGGTGCAATTGGGTGGCAAGGGTTCATTGGGCCCGAAGGGCCTTATACCATGCTCATAGTGCTGAAAGGGTCTCTCTAAATAAAAATGAATAAATGCCTCACAACATATTAAACACTCATGGAACTCAGCAGGTCGGGAGATCAGAATCAGGTTTATTATCATTGGCATGTGATGTGAATTTGTTAACTCAACAGCAGTTGAATGTAATACATAATCTAGCAGAGAAGAAAATAAATAAAATAATAATAAACAAGTAAATCAATTATGTATATTGAATAGATTTTTAAAATGTGCAAAAACAGAAATTATATTTTAAAAAAAGTGAGGTAGTGTCCAAAGATTCAATGTCCATTTAGGAACTGGATGGCAGAGGAGAAGAAGCTGTTCCTGAATTGCTGAGTGTGTGCCTTCAGGCTTCGGTATCTCCTACCTCATGGTAACAGTGAGAAAAGGGCATGACCTGGGTGCTGGGGGTCCTTAATAATGGACGCTGCCTTTCTGAGACACCAATCCCTAAAGATGTCCTGAGTATTTTGTAGGCTAGTACTCAAGATGGAGCTGACTAGATTTACAACCTTCTGCAGCTTCTTTTGGCCATGTGCAGTAGCCCTTCCATATCAGACAGTGATGCAGCCTGTCAGAATGTTCTCCACGGTCCAACTATAGAAGTTAGTGCATTTGTCTTGCCAAATCTCTTCAAACCCTAATAAAATATAGCTGCTATCTTGCCTTCTTTATAACTACATTGATATGTTGGGACCAGGTTAGATCCTCAGAAATCTTGACACCCAGGAACTTGAAGCTGCTCACTGTCTCCACCTCTGATCCCTCTATAAGGATTGGTATGTGTTCCCTCATCTTACCCTTCCTGAAGTCCACAATCAGCTCGTTCGTCTTACTGACGTTGAATGCCAGGTTGTTGCTGTGGCACCGTTCCACTAGTTGGCATATCTCACTCCTGTACATCCTCTCCTCACCACCTGAGATTCCACCAACAATGGTTTTAACGTCAGAAAATTTATAGATGGTATTTGAGCTGTGCCTAGCCACCCAATCATGTGTATACAAAGAGTAGAGCAGTGGGCTAAGCACACACCCCTGAGGTGCGCCAGTGTTGATCGTCAGCGAGGAGGACATGTTATCACCAATCCGCACAGACTGTGGTCTTCTGGTTAGGAAGTCGAGAATCCAATTGCAGAGGAAAGTACAGAGGCCCAGGTTCTGCAACTTCTCAATCAGGATTGTGGGAATTACTGTATTAAATGCTGAGTTACAGTCAATGAACAGCATCTTGACGTAGGTATTTGTGTTGTCCAGGTGCCATTCCACACCTTCACTTCGGGAAGTCTGATCACCTAGCTATACTTCTACTCCCTGAGTATAGGCAGAGAATGAAGACAGCAGCACCAGCAGTGAAGACCAAGAAGGTATGGACAAGGGAAGCATAAGGGTGCCAACAGGACTGCTTTGAATCAGTGGACTGGACTGTATTCAGGGATTCATTTTCGTACCTGGATGAGTATGCTGCAGTTGTTAGATGATATACACAGCTGATGTTAGGGGCTGAGATTGCTGGATGGAGATTGTTTATATTTAATCAAATGCTGTTTAGTGTAAATCAGTGTCATGGATTTGCCTATACATGGATTTTAACGTTATATCTTTGTGAACTACTAAAAAAAAGACTTTACATTAAGACACATTCAAGATGGTTGCATATTATTAATAGCACTGCCACAATGTTTCCTTTCCACTTAGCTAGCTTCCCAAAAATATAATTATATCAAAATATTGCACATTTGAAAGATTATGATACCCAGCCAAGAATATGCTACTTACCATGTGATAGTAATCTGTTAGTGCGAGGTTTCATTTTCAAGAAAAAATCACATTCTTCCTACACCATTTCTGTTCTTGAAGTATCTGATGAGGATTAAACAGATAACTAATTAAGAACTATTTGATATATTATTCATGCAATTAACTGAGGATCACTTAACATCAACATATAATACATCAGCTATTTCTTCAATAATGACCACAAAAAGCATCCTATTAAGCAGAGATTAATTCCAATCTTGTTCTAGATACAACAACGAAGTTTGAAACATAGTGCTAATTTTCAGCCTATTTTAAAAAACAAGAAAGTGGCAGAACAGTGGGATTTTAGCTAAGAAATCCACCATCTCTTCCTTTTTATCAGATGCTTACTCATCCAATAAGCTCTATCCATTATTTTACTTTGCAGATTATCAAAATTCCATATAGAAAAGCCTTTCACCATTTAATAAATTAATAGAAATTTTTTGTTCTTGCTATTGCCTTTAACTTGCCTAAAAAAACACAAATTCTGCTTTAATTCACTATTTTCCACAGTATTAAGCACATATGTAAAGCCTTCTTTTATCCTTGAACCTCATGAGACAGAAACCCCAGGATCAAGTTTTGTCAACTATTGAAGTATATACTCTAGGTTTTAAACCATAGAACCTTAGAATCATAGAACATTACAGCATAGAAACAGGCCTTTTGGCCCTTCTTGGCTGTGCCGAACCATTTTTTTCTGCCTAGTCCCACAGAACTGGCCCATATCCCTCCAAACCCCTCTCATCCATATACCTAAGTTTTTCTTAAATATCAAAAGTGAGCCCGCATTCACCACTTCATCTGGCAGCTCATTCCACACTCCCACCACTCACTGTGTGAAGAAGCCCCCCCCCAATGTTCCCTTTAAACTTTTCCCCCTTCACCCTTAACCCATGACCTCTGGTTTTTTTTCTCCCCTAGCCTCAGTGGAAAAAGCCTGCTTGCATTCCCTCTATCTACACCCATCACAATTTTATATACCTCTATCAAACCACCTCTCATTCTCCCACGCTCCAGGGAATAAAGTCCTAACCTATTCAACCTTTCTCTGTATCTCAGTTTCTCAAGTCCCGGCAACATCCTTGTAAACCTTCTCTGCACTCTCTCAACCTTATTAATATCCTTCTTGTAATTAGGTGACCAAAACTGTACACAATACTCCAAATTCGGTCTCACCAATGTCTTATACAACCTCACCATTACAATCCAACTCTTATACTCAATACTTTGATTTATAAAGGCCAATGTACCAAAAGCTTTCTTTACAACCCTATCCACCTGTGACACCACTTTTAGGGAATTATGTATCTGTACTCCCAGATCTCTCTGCTCTACTGCACTTCTCAGTGTCCTACCATTTACCTTGTATGTTCTACCTTGGTTTAAACTTCCAAAGTGCAATACCTCACACTTGTCTGTATTAAACTCCACCTGCCATTTTTCAGCCCATTCCTCCAACTGGTCCAAATCCCTCTGCAAGCTTTGAAAACCTTCCTCACTGTCCACTACACCTCCAATCTTTGTATCATCAGCAAATTTGCTGATCCAATTTGCCACATTATTATCCAGATCATTGATATAGAACATAGAATAGTACAGCACATTACAGGCCCTTCGGCCCACAATGTTGCACCGACCTTCAAACCCTGCCTCACATATAACCCCCCCACCTTAAATTCCTCCAATTACCTGTCTAGTAGTCTCTTAAACTTCACTAGTGTATCTGCCTCCACCACTGACTCAGGCAGTGCATTCCACGCACCAACCACTCTCTAGAGTGAAAACCCTTCCTCTAATATCCCCCTTGAACTTCCCTCCCCTTACCTTAAAGCCATGTCCTCTTGTACTGAGCAGTGGTGCCCTGGGGAAGAGGCGCTGGCTGTCCACTCTGTCTATTCCTCTTAATATCTTGTACACCTCTATCATGTCTCCTCTCATCCTCCTTCTCTCCAAAGAGTAAAGCCCTAGCTCCCTTAATCTCTGATCATAATCCATACTCTCTAAACCAGGCAGCATCCTGGTAAATCTCCTCTGTACCCTTTCCAATGCTTCCACATTCTTCCTATAGTGAGGCAACCAGAACTGGACACAGTACTCCAAGTTTGGCCTAACTAGAGTTTCATAGAGCTGCATCATTACATCACGTCTCTTAAACTCTATCCCTCGACTTATGAAAGCTAACACCCCATAAGCTTTCTTAACTACCCTATCTACCTGTGAGGCAACTTTCTGTGGACATGTACCCCCAGATCCCTCTGCTCCTCCACACTACCAAGTATCCTGCCATTTACTTTGTACTCTGCCTTGGAGTTTGTCCTTCCAAAGTGTACCACCTTACACTTCTCCAGGTTGAACTCCATCTGCCACTTCTCAGCCCACTTCTGCATCCTATCAATGTCTCTCTGCAATTTTCGACAATCCTCGACACTATCTACAACACCACCAACCTTTGTGTCGCCTGCAAACTTGCCAACCCACCCTTCTACCCCCACATCCAGGTCGTTAATAAAAATCACGAAAAATAGATATAGATGACAAATAACAATGGACCCAGCACAGATCCCTGTGGCACACCACTAGTCACAGGCCTCCACTCAGAGTAGCAATCCTCCACTACCACTCTCTGGCTTCTCCCTTTGAGCCAATGTCTAATCCAATTTACTACCTCTCCATCTATACCTAGCGACTGAATCTTCCTAACTAACCTCCCATGCGGGACCTTGTCAAAGGCCTTACTGAAGTGTATGTATACAACATCCACTGCCTTCCCTTCATCCACTTTCCTGGTAACTTCCTCAAAAAACTCTAATAGATTGGTTAAACATGACCTACCACGCACAAAGCCATGCTGACTTTTTCTAATAAGTCCCTGTCTATCCAAATACTTGTAGATCCTATCTCTTAGTATTCCTTCCAATAATTTACCCACTACCGATGTCAAACTTACCGGCCTATAATTTCCCGGCTTACTTTTTGAGCCTTTTTTAAACAACTGAACTACATGAGCTATCCTCCAATCCTCCGGAACCTGACCCGTGGATATCAACATTTTAAATATTTTTGACAGGGCCCCTGCAATTTCAACACTAGTCTCCTTCAAGGTCTGAGGGAATACCCTGTCAGGTCCTGGGGATTTATCTACTCTGATTTGCCTCAAGACAGCAAGCACCTCCTCCTCTTTAATCTGTATGTTCCATGACCTCCCTACTTGTTTGCCTTGTTTCCATAGACTCCATTCCAGTTTCCTTAGTAAATACAGATGCAAAAAAACCATTTAATATCTCTCCCATTTCTTTTGTTTCCATACATAGCCGACCACTCTGATCTTCAAGAGGACCAATTTTATCCCTTACTATCCAGCTGACTATAACAGCTGACATTATGCAGCATCTGGGGCTTAGTGTTATACTTTAGGATAGTGGTCACCAACCTTTTTAAGCCCAAGATCCCCTACCTCAGCCTTAGTGGAAGGCCAGATCGACCACAGAGCGATTAGTTACACGCATGCGCACTGGGGCAGAAAAGACCGGAAGTAAAACCCCACAACCCGGAAGTAAAAATAATGCATAAACACCAGGGGTCCCCACCCTTTTTTTGCACCTTGGACCGATTTAATATTGACAATATTCTTGCGGACCAGCCGCACTCCGGGCCAGTAGCATCGACGGTTCCCACCAGCCACGCTGCGGGCCAGTACCATTGGCGGTTCCCGCCGGCCGCGCTCCAGGCCAGTAGCATCGGCAGTTCTCGCCGGCCGCACAAAGGTATCACGACATTTAGGCGACTGATGACCTCGCGTGGGTTCAAGTTCAACAGTGGCCGTGACAGGGAATGAGGGAAAGTGCAACTGACTTACATTGTTTCCTCGTGGCCCGGTGGTTGGGGGCCACTGAGGTACACTGTAGTGAGAGGAACTACGCGTATGCACACTGGGCAGAAAGAATGGAACTAAAACCCCACAACCCGGAAACAATCTCTCAACAGTATTTGTGTATTTATTTTTCAATTTTTTTCGGGATCTGCTGAGAAAGTCTCAAAGATCGACCAGTCGATCGCGATCGACGGGTTGGCAACCACTACTTTCAGAGGTTACCCGGCAAAAAAAAATTGTGCGAATAGATCAGACTGAGGTCATCTTTCTCTCTAATGCATATTCAGTTCTGAATCCTAATGCGTGAAAATGGGTTCCTCTGGTGAATGCAGCCAGAGCCAAGGCCACAACACCAGTCATGGCTCAGTCATTTAAAGAAGGTAAAGAAATGTTGAGTAAGCAATAGTTTTAAGGCCGTGGACCACTATAATTAACCGAGGGGTCCGTGGGCCCCAGGTTTAGAACAGATATTTCTGCAATTACATACAAAACTTCTGTTACAGAATCAAGGATATCAACAAGCTGCAGCAGAGCATTCTAGGAGAGGGTAAAAAAAAATCAGAGTACCGGTATATGCTTTACATAGGTACCAAGGACAAGCTGAAAAAGAAAAGAGCTGCTGCGGACAGATTTTGAGCACCACCCACACTTTTTTTTACTGAATCACTACAACAGCGAAAGATGGCCTTAGAATTTTTCTTTTGTCCTTGGGTTCTTCATTTAACATCGACACTGCCTCCAAAGAAAAGAGCAAGATGATGGGACGTTCTGAGGAGACAACACCCTCAACTGCGCACTGTTGATGACTCCTCAATTGAAGCCGAAACGACTGCAAGCATTTTCCCAAGCTCGGCGACCAACTAAACTTCTAAATAGCCAATCCAAGCTAGCAATATTCCATATTTCAAAATATGCAGATATAGATTCCCCATGTGGTAGTTCTTACTTATTGTTCTTTACGCTGTTGGCATTTAGAGCAGCAATGAAGACCCTGTATCTCTGTCTTTCCATACAGTCGCACACAGATATAGGATTCTTCATCCAGTCAGGGTTGTTAGCCTGAGTTGAACCTCCAAACCTAGAGGATCGATGAACCACTCTTAGTCTGGACTCTATCCTTCGATCTGTTTGGTATGGGTGATCGTACCAAGAGCCAAAGCACAAGGTACTGTCTCCAGCCAACATTGCTCTCCGGGTCATGAGGCACACAAGCCTCCAATCCCTAAAACAAGGTTGGGGTCTGCTTGGAGGTGTGGTACTTCTAAAGGTAAACTGAGGGCACTTTCTGTGTGAATACATGATACAAAAGGTAGACAGGGTAGCCTAAAAGGCTTGTAAAATGCTGCCCTTAATAATAACAAGACTATGTTAAAATTGGATAAAATACTTGTACAGCCACAGCTTGAGTATTATGTACTAGAAGGATTTTAGAGACCTTGAATGATGTTGGAAGGAGTAGAAAATTAGGAAAGTGAGGAAAGACTGGATGGGTGAGGGTTGCCTTTTCTGAAAAAGGGAAGGTCAAATGGAAACAATATAAAATCTTAATGAGCCTAGACTGAATCGTTTGTGGACTACAGGAAGAATGACAACAGGCTAACCCCTAGTGACATAAATGAATCTGGAGCTGAAATGGTAAACAGCTTTAAGTTCTTCAGCATACACATCACCAAGGATCTCACATTGTCTGTACATACTGGCTATATGATGAAAAACGCACAACAGCGCCTCTTTCACCTCAGACGGCTGAAGAAGTTTGGCATGAGTCCCCAAAGCCTAAGGACTTTCTACAGGGGCACAATTGAGAGCATCCTGCCTAGCTGCATCACTGCCTGCTACGGGAACTGCACTTCCCTCAATCACAGGACTCTGCAGAGAGTGGTGCAGACAGCCCAGGGAATCTGTAGTTGTAAACTTCCCACTATTCAGGACATTTTCAGAGACAGGTACATAAAAAGGGTGTGGAGGATCATTAGGGACCCAAGTCACCCCAAACAAAAGCTGCTACTATCAGGAAACAGTACTGCAACACTAAAGCCAGGACCAACAGGCTCCAGGACAGCTTCTCCCATCAGACCATCAGACTGATTAATTCACGTTGATAAAATTATATTTCTATGCTATATTTATGGTCCTGTTGGACATACTATTTATTACAAATTACTATAAATTGCACATTTAGACAGAGACATAACACGAAGATTTCTACTCCTCATGTATGTGAAGGATATAAGAAATAAAGTCAATTCAATTCAATTAATAAGAACAACTTATAGCCTTTAACTGAGGGACCACGAGGAAACGATTTTAAAATTATTCATAGAAAAATAAGAGAAAATGAATCCAGATGATAGTAGGACCTTGGAACTCACTGTCTGAAAGGATACAAATGCAGAAACACATTTAAAAAGTACTTGGATAAATATTTGAAAAGCCATGTGCTGGGGCTCATGTTGAAAAATGGATTAGATAGGGTCGCTGTCTTTTAAACCAGTGCAGCTATCTTTGACCCAATGGCCTTCTTCTATGCCAAAACCTTTCTATGATATGGGAAATAAGATGACCAATTGATCCTGCATCTACTAGATTCTTAACTACCCCTTACATGACCTAGCAAACTACTATTTGCAGCAATCTAGCCTCTGTTCAGTATTCAAACAACCTTCTCAGGGCAGCTGAACACTATAATAAGGGCAGTTTGCCCATGATGGCCAAAGCTCAAAAGTCTATTTTTAAACTTTCTGAATTTGAAATCTGCTAGAGTACAACATTTGCACAGGGCCATGATACAGATTAAAAATTCACTAGCAGACAATTAAGATTGGGTGAATTTAGTCACACCTCTATTTATTTTTCCGATCAAGTCAATGTTTAAAAATAAATTTGCTGAGCTCAGGGACAGAAAAAAAGCAAATCTCATCACATTCTGATATTTAACTTGTCACCCCATCCATGCAAGTATCAACCAGTTACAAAGTAAACAGATCTACTATGCTCAAAGTTCAAAGTAAATTTAATATCCATTATGTATATGTTATCATATACTAACTTGAGATTCATTTTCTTGCAGGCATTTGCAGGGTGGAAAAAGAAATACAGTGAATTAACAAAACTATACATGAACAGACAAAGATAATCAACATGCAAAAGACAAACTGTGCAAATAAAAAAAACAGAAAACAGGAGCTGTAAAGAATCTTTGAAAGTAAGTCAGTAGGTTATAGAATGAGCTCAGAGTAGTTGATAATTGAAGTTATCAAATCTAGTTTAGGAGCCTGATAGTTGTAAGGTAATAACTGTTCCTGACCCTGGTGACATGGAATCTAAGGCTTCTCTGCTTCCTTCATGAAGGTAGTAGAGAGAAGAGGGTATGGCCTGGATGGTGGGATAATGAATGCTACTTTATTTGCGGCAGTGCTCCATGTATGTGTACAGTCGGCCCTCCTTATCCGCGGATTCCACCAACCGCGGATCAGGAAAACCCGGATGTTCTCTCTCCAGCACTCGTTGTTTGAGCATGTACAAACTACTTTTTCTTGTCATTATTCCCTGAACAATACAGTATAACAACTATATTACATAGCATTTACATTGTATTAGGTATTATAAGTAATCTAGAAATGACTTAAAAGTACAGTCCGTCCCCGGGTTATGAATGAGTTCCATTCCTGAGTCCATCTTTAAGTTGGATTTGAAATCGGAACAGATACATCCGGTATTATTTAGCGTCAGTTAGACAAATGTTTTTCTTAGTATTGTTACGAATGTGGAGCAACTCTGAGGGACCGAAGGGTGCAAAGTCGCCCCCTCCTTTTTGAGAATCGCAAGATCGCTAGTATTTCGGGTCTGAGACCCAGGAAATGAGAGATACACAGCATGTCAGTAATGGGAGAGACACAGGATAACAGCAAAGGCAGTTGTTATAGAGACGCAGAATACACAACCAGGTGGAATGTCTCTTAACAAAAGCGGAATGGAACCACTGATTACCGCTATTGTCTCTTGGAGAAGAAATTGTGTATTGAGTACTGTACTGGTCATTGAAACCCCTCAGGTGACAACCAGAGTGGTCTGGTTGAGGGATTGCATCATCCCAACCTGACTGACATCTGAGACCCCGTGAGTGAGGATAAAAGAAGGGTCAGGAGAAACGATAGAAATCCAGTGACAGCGTTTTATAGCGAAAGCCGGTGGGAGCTCGTGTGCGTCCTCCCTTGCCTGGGTGGCGGGCTCATCACGGAAGAATGGTTTAGCTAAAGGAGAGGTCACACTTGAATGGCCACACCAACGAGACACCGACGGATCGAAATCATAAAGGAAGATTGGCAAAACCAGTAGCGGTAACTGTTCCCATTCTCCTATCTCTCTCCAACAATTGCAACACAGGGACAAACGACGGCAGCCTGTGTGAACTGAAACGAACTGTATATTTCCATCAGACAATTTATTATCCCCTAGACAACGATAGAGCTTGTTTCTTATTGATTATTATTATACCCGCACTTTTAGGTTTAGTATTGACGATGTATATTATCTGTATATTTACATTGATATTATTTTTGTGTATTTTTACTAATAAATACTGTTAAAAATAGTATCACCAGACTCCAACGAACGCCTCTATTCTGGTAAGTAACCCAGTTACGTGGTTCGTAATAGTATATAGTACATATTTTACCTTTCTATGCATATAAAATACTTAAGAAACATATGTATTTCAATAATTAAACCACTGCATTGCTTAGTAATAATTGTAGCTTTAATCGGGGCAGGGCCTTTCACATGCTCCATTAAAATTGTTCCGATCACTGACCGACTGTAGCCTAACACTTTTCCAATGACCGATGGCATTTCACCTCTTTCCAATCACTTTATTACTTCCACCTTATTTTCAATCATGATCGTGATCATTTTCGTGAACAGAAATACTGCCGATTCAGAGCTTCACCACTGGGTCCTAATGTCCACGGCACTGAGTCACGTTAAATAAGATACGGGGTTCCGCTGGGTCCGAAAGACCACTTCACTGAGACAGGTTAAATAAGGGACGTGAGCATCTGCGTTTTTTGGTATCCGCAGGGGAGTCTGGGAACCAATCCCCTGCGGATAAGGAGAGCCTACTGTAGTCCCTGATGGGGAGGGCTTTACATATGCTGGACTGAGCTATGCCCACCACTTTTTGTAGCTTTTTCCATTTCTGGGCTTTGGCGTTTCCATACCAAGCCATGATGCCACTTGTTAGGATGCTCTCCACTGTCCATCTATTATAGGAGTCTGTCAAATTTTTGGTGACATGCCAAATGTATGCAAACTTTTAAATACTGGTTCCAGGACAGATGCTCTGATATGTTGACGCCAAGCAATTTATAGCTACTGACCTATGGATCAGGAAAAATAAGAGTTCATTGTAGGTCTCTATATTAAAGTTAAATCTAATATGCAAATGCTAATACAGAGAAAATGTATTTGTTGTACAAATTAATGCAAGAATGGTTTATTGGACTGCGAATAAACTTAGAAGGCTGAAGACAAAATTCAGTCTCCATGCAAGTTTCCTAATGCACAAACAGAAATTAATTAACAAATTGGCAGGATGGCAAGTATGTAACATTGCACTATATACAGAACACCAGTGTAATAATGGTGCAATACAGAACCAACAACACAAAAACATTGTTCAAATCCCACCAGAATGGACTGCAAAACCAAATTTAACAATGAGCAATCAATATAACAAATGTTTTATCAAAACCGCATCTTTTAGGGTGGCAAAAATATGATCCAAATTTCAGCAAGGGATTTGCAATAAACAACACCTTATTTAAATCACCTACAGTACAAGAAAAAGCTTATAGTAACACTGAAAGTAAGGCAACATACTGGGAAATTCAGAAATAAGATACTAGAAATGTTCATGCAGAATTCAATCTCTTCAGATGACAGGAAATTAAACCACTGCATCAAAATTTGTTATAATCCTATAGACCTGCTCAGGGACTTACAAAGGATTCTTGGCTTTACGAGTAAAAGCATAGATTAAAAACCAGACATGTTACAGTATAAAGACAAACCTGAGAAAATCTGCAGATGCTGGAAATCCAAGCAACACACAAAATATTGGAGGAACTCAGCTGAGTTTTTTTTCCAGTCCTGATGAAGGGTTTCAGCCCGAAACGTCACCTATACTCTTTTCCATAGATACTGACTAGCCTGCTGTTCCTCCAGCATTTTGTGTGTGTTACTATATAAAGTATTAGTTAGGTCACACTATGATTCTGTTATCACACAACAGGCAGGATGTTTCAACACAGCAGAGGATGCAAACAACATCTATAAGGATATTTCCAGAAATAAGAGACTGGGATTATATCCTTTCAGGCAATTTGATTGAAGCATGTAAAGTTATTTGAAAATGAGATAGGGTTAAAAAAAATCATTTCTTTGCAGAAAGGACAATAACTTGGAAACATGGATAAAGGCAGAAGTAGAAAGAAGTTGGGAAACAATTTTATGATCGATGATGATTGGGCTGTGGATGTTATTTACGTGGACTTTAGTAAGGGATTTGACAAAGTCCCTCATGGTAGGCTGATTTAGAAGATTAAGATGTATGAGATCTACAGTAATGTTATAGTTTATCTTCAGAATTGATGAAAGAAAAGAGAGAATAGTGATGGAAGGATGATATTCTGGGTGGAGGTCTATAACTAGTCGAGTTCCACAGCAGCCACTGCTGGAGGCTCTGTTGTTTATGATATATATAAATGACTTGTAAAGAATGTTTAGATAATACCACTGTTGCTGGCAGAATCTCAGGTGGCAACAATGAACAGTACAGGAGCGAAATTGATTAGCTGGTTGAGTGGTGTTCCAACAACAACTTTGCACTCAATGCCTGCAAAACCAAGGAATTGATTGTGGACTTCAGGAAGGGAAAGTGAGGAGATCATATCCCAGTCCTCACTGAGGGTTCAGTAGTAGAAGGGGTGAGCAACTTCTAGCTTCTAGAATTCAAGAGAACAGTGGATCGATCTATCCTGGGCCCAATACATTGATGCAATCACAAATCACACCAGCAACTAAACTTCATTGCAAGTTTGAGAAGATTTCTTATGTCACCATGGACTCTAACAAATTTCTACAAATGTACAGTGGAGAGGATTCTGACTAAATGCATCACAACCTGGTATGCAGGCTCTAATGAACAGGATCAAAAGAAATTGTAGATGGTTACAGACTCAGACAGCTCTAACACCTGTACAACACTCCTCACCATTGAGGACATCTTCAAAAGGCCAAACTTCAAGAAGGCAGTATTCATCATTGATGACCCTCACCACCTTGGATACCACCTCTACTTATAACTACCATCAGGAACCATATAGGAGGCTGAAAACCCACATTTAATATTTTAGGAACAACTTATTTCCCTCTGTCATCAGATTTCTGAGTGGTCCATTAACCCAGACAATTCCTCATTATTCTTTTTGGGTCTGCATGATTTAATTATTGTAATTTATAGTAATTTTATGTCTTTCCACTGTATTGTTGCTGCAATACGACAAATTTCTTGTCATACAAGACAGCATATAAATTAGTTACAGATATGTGTGGAGAAATGTCAAGTTAAGTTTAATCCCAGCAAGTGTGTGGTAAACCACGAGGAAATCTGCAGATGCTGGAAATTCAAATAACACTCACAAAATGCTGGTGGAACACAGCAGACCAGGCAGCATCAATAGGAAAAGCACTGTCGACGTTTCAGGCCAAGACCCTTCATCAGGACTAACTGAAAGGAGAGATACTAAGAGATTTGAAAGTAGTGGGGGGGGAGGGGGAAATGTGAAATGAAAGAAGACCGGAGGGGGTGGGATGAAGCTAAGAGCTGGAAAGGTGATTGACGAAAGGCCCTGAATGGTGGTGAGGGAGGAAGTGTAAGGGCAGGTGTAGCACTTGTTCCACTTACAAGGATAAGTGCCAGGAGGGAAATCGGTGGGAAGGGATGGTGGGGGACAGTCCCCCAGACAGTCCTTCCAGGTGAGGTGACACTTCACCTGTGAATCGGCTGGTGTGGTATACTGCATTTGGTGCTCCCGGAGTGGCCCTTTATATATTGGTGAGACCCGATGCAGACTGGGAGACCGTTTCACTGAACACCTACGCTCGGACCGCCAGAGAAAGCAGGATCTTCCAGTGACCACACATTTTAATTCCACATCCCATTCCCATTCTGATATGTCTATCCATGGCCTCCTCTACTGTCAAGATAAATCCACACTCAGGTCGGAGGAACAACACCTTATATACTGGCTGGGTAGCCTCTAACCTGATGGCATGAACATTGACTTCTCTAACTTCCGTTAATGCCCCTCCTCCCCTCCTGTTCTCCATCTCCCTCTGGTGCTCCCCCTCCCCCCTTCTTTCTCCTGAGGCCTCCCGTCCCATGATCCTTTCCCTTCTCCAGCTCGGTATCACTTTCACCAATCACCTTTCCAGCTCTTAGCTTCATCCCACCCCCTCTGGTCTTCTCCTATCATTTTGCATTTCCCCCTCCCCCCACTACTTTCAAATCTCATAGTATCTCTCCTTTCAGTTAGTCCTGACGAAGGATCTCAGCCCGAAATGTCAACAGTGCTTCTCTTATAGATGCTGCCTGGCCTGCTGTGTTCCACCAGCATTTTGTGAAGTGTGTGGTACTGCATTTTGGGAAATCAAATGAGGAGAAAGTACAGTCAATGACAAGATTCTGAACAGCAATGATGTACAGAGGGTTCTCACCCCCACCCCTACCGTCTGTAGCTCACTGAAAGTGGCCACACAAGTACTGTAGATAGGGCGGTAAAGAAGGCATATGACATTTTGCCTTTGTTATGAGTAAGGAAGATGTGTTGCAGCTATATCAAACTTTGGTTAATCTGCACTTAGAGTATCCTGTGTAATTCTGATCACCCATTACAAGAAGGGTGTTGAGGCCTTTAGAAAAGGTGCATAAAAGGTTTACCATGATGATGCCTGGATTAGATGGTATGAGCCATAAAGAGAGAATCTATAAAATTGGACAAACTTTGGTTGTCTGCTTGGCATCAGTTTGCTGAAGGGGGACCTAATAAGTTCATAAAATAGAGTGGACTGCCATAATCTTTTTTCCCATGGTAGAAATGACAATGATAAAAGGACAAGCATTTAAGGTGATGGGGGGGAAGAAACTTAAAGATGTGCCGGACAAGATTTATAACAGAAAGCGGTAGGAGGCACCTGCAATGGACTGTCAGGGTACTGGTGGAAGCAGATATGATAGTAGCATTTAAGAGGCTGTAAGATAGTAAAATTAATATGCAGGAAATGGAGAGACATGGATCATGTACTAGCAAAAAAAGATTTGATTTAAACTGACTTTGTGTTCAGTACATCATGGGTCTGTTCCTGCCCTGTGCTGTTCTATGTTTCACATTCAATGAAATAAGTACTGTAGTGCTGGTGTAGAGCTCACTGTTTGAAAGCAAGATGAGACGGACCGTCACAACATTTGATAAGTACCTGGATAACCTCTAGAAGAGCCATAAACAAGTGCTGGAAAGAGGGAACAACCCAAAAGTCTATTTTTGGATAGCATGGACAAGAGAGCTTATTGATCTTCTTCTGTGTCTGGAAATAGTACTTTTCAACACTCAAGATGGCAAGAACTACCAGAACCTTGCATGCTTAATTTCTTCAAAGCCCCAACAAACTTAGGCCAGTCCCCAAAAAAATATCTTCTCATAGAATAATACCTTCCCACAAAAATCAGTCTAGTATTCCTACTATTTAAGAAGGGGTGGGGGAGAACAGATCACGGGACTACTTATCCTTTGATCCCCATTTCCACTGATTTGTATAGTCAGCAGCTGTTTCTATGGAGGAATCAATAACTATCACTTGCACTTTTCAAGTGGTTTAATGGCCATTTAACAACTAATGTAAAAAATCTTTACCTTTTTATATTCCTAGAACATCAGGAAATAACTTAAGAAAACTGAAATAACACAGCCTGATGTCAAGTAACAAAAAGAAGTTTATTTAGAACCAACCAAAATAGTTCTGCAATGATTGATCAACATTGAAGTTTTGAAATTAAAAACAAATAATAAGTTTACAAATTAGGTATTTTTATGGCTATGATAAAAGAAGAAAATGCAAGGTCTGATCAACTACGACCGAATCAGAATTTCAGTGACACTAGATTCAAACTCTGACCGGAAGGAATCAAAAACAAACCCTAATCTCAGCATTTGGACATGACCATTCAGGAAAAAATTAAGTAACTCTTTTTCTAAAGCAACAATAGAAATATAGAATTTCCTTCCCCAAAGGACTGTACGTACTTAGATAACTGTAAATTTAAAGCCTGAGAATTATATATTCTTATAAAATAACAGAAGGCACTGCCTCTGCTGCCTGCACCACAGATCTTCCCTGAAACATTTCATGAAGCATTAGTTAGGATCAGCTATCTCACAATGACCACTTTCATGTACACATATATTCGGACATTTAGACCCTTAATATTTACTAAATTGATAGAAACGTGCGTTATTTTAGTTCTCATGACACGGGTGTCACATGCTCATGCAATCAAAAAGGGTTATCTAGATTAATGCCACTTTGCGGATTTAAGTTAGAGATTGGAATTGTTCGCCTTATTATAGGGAAGGTAAAGGGAGATTTGCGAATTGTGCTTGAAGGGTTTCAATGACAAATCATTTCCATTGTTTTAAGATTCAGTGACCAGGGTGAATAGATTATCAGTAATAGACAAATAAGAGGCTGCACAAGGAAAATTATGTACTTAAATATAAAGTCAGAATTATACTGTGTGGAAACAGGCCCTTCAGCCCAACTAGTCAATGCCGATCAAGGTAGTCCCATTTGTCTGCGTCATATCACTAACCTTTCCTATCCATAAATGTAACCACAGTGATCAACAATAGGAGATTCGAGCGTTTTCAGATAATAGGTAAAATGGGGGGGGGGGGGGGGGGGGAGAATAAATGTGTAGGGTTACCAGAAAGTAAGATCAAACACTTGCTGGCCCACTGGGCCGAATGTCTCCCTCCAGGGCTATGATCGTTCACTGAATCCCCCCACCAACAGCGTGTACCAATAAACATATATTTTAAATCCTCTTGAATGTGTGAGGAGCTGCGCAAAGCGGCGCCACTCCGGCCATTTAAACGCGAAACCGCTTCCCGCTATTTGAAAACCGTCACTGGCCCAAGCCCAAGACAACGGAGCCGGTCAAACTCACCGCGCCATCCACTCACACTTCCCCCTCTTGTTTTCCCGTCGCCTGATGCCACAAGTGCCAGTCTTTATCTGCCTCCCTCGCTGAGCTAGACCCTGCCGTCCGATCTCCTCTCCCACTTTTTCGCCTTTCTTTTCCTTTTTCCCGCCTCTCGCGCAGATCGCCGTAGTTCAGGTAAAACTAACCGCGATTCGCAGTTTCTACACTGCTATTGTACGATTTGAACAGTGGGTCGCCACGACTTTCTGATGACATTTGGAGAGGGACTCAAAATAGTAAATATTAATCGGATTATTACTAGAATTACTAACGTTTGACAAAAAGAGTCTCCCCATTGCAAGATATAACGAATCTGCTGAATAGCTGCAACTGGATGTGAGCGGCTGGTGATGAAATCAGCAGGAGTGATGGGAACGGCCGAGTTACGAGGAGAAAAACATGTTATTTATTCCGTGCCCTTAAAAGAATAAGGTTGATGATTATGAATTGTGAGCACAAGGGTAATGTGGTAATCAGGACAAGGCGTTGAAACAGAACAGGAGCTGGCAGGCCAGCCAGTTGAAGGGAGGGTCCCAGGTCACCGACAGACCGCTGGCGATGCTCAGCCCCCCTTCCAGTAACTGCGTACTTAGCACGCGTGTACGCCTCCTGTTACCACCATTCAGAGGTCATTGAAAACTAATTCGGTGGCACACGTGAAAGGGTAAGTGTACTTTGACGTTAGAAATTTTCAAAACTTCAGTCAATTCGCGAAACTTCTAGGTCGTTAAGTAGATGTAAGTTAAATATCTGACAAGAGCCGACCCATGAAGGGTTGTTGCAACTTTCAACAGCTAGAAGTAGTGCAAAATACTTCCGAAGGTTTGCCAGCTGTTTAATTTCTCAATTACAGTTAAGATTTTGTAACATCTTTATTACAAAATTCTGTATTTGAATACTTTTCATTAAATTACTACTGTTTTACTTATAATAGATACATCATCTCACAGCAACACACACAAAATGCTGGTGGAACACAGCAGGCTAGGCAGCATCTATAGGGAGAATTTGAATTTCCAGCATCTGCAGATTTCCTCGTGTTTGCTCTTTAAACATCATCTCACATCTGACTTTTAAGTTCGTCCCTTTTAATCTCAATGCCTGTTTCATATAATCTAATAAATATACTGTATTTGCTGTGAAGTGGTTTTACATAATTGATGAGTGCATATGTCATCTAATTAAAATTTGCTCCCTAACACTGTTCATTGCTATATTTTAGAGATTATCTGCCTCCACCAATTGACTTTGGATATAACACATATTAAGATTTTATTATTTTTATCCTATACACTAGCATTATATTTTATGTGATTATTGCGGATTTTAACTTGGTGTTTGTGGTGTGACTAGTTTGAACACATATAGATAGATAGATAGATACTTTATTCATCCCCATGGGGAAATAACATATGACAAATAAAACCGAACTTTATGTAACTTCGTTCAGAACATGTCAGTTATTATAAGTGTACCTTATAGTCACAGTTCTAATTGAATGGATGATTTCACTTGTAAACTGAGGAACATGGGGATTATTTTAATTACGGATGATATAGTTTGGTATTCAGGTGTTGTGTAACGTTAATTCAGTACATTTTGGAGCCATTTTGGGAATGACTGCGCGATAGACTACTCGCTCACGCTCACCAGATGTTGTAGACGCGAGTCAGACAAAACGGCATGTGTGTTCTGCAGCTCAAAGATTGGATTGGGTGGATCAGGTGAAGTGTATGATGCCACGAGTATTTTATTTTGAGGGGCTAGTGTAGGATTCGGATATTTACCCCAGCGGCAAAGAAAGAATGAAGGTGTATTTCCCAATCGAGCTGGGGAGCTATAGGAACACGACTTGTTGATTAAGTTTTTCTGGATGGTAAATTCCTTGCGTTTGTGGGCTGCTTTTGAGGAAGGCCTAGCAAGTTGCTGCAGTTCACTTTGTAAATGAGAGGTGGTCAGTACAAAGTATCTAGATGCTGAACATCATTTAATAAAATCAATTTTTAATGATTTTTAAATAAATTTTAATGATAAACAGAAATCATGTTTCATGCTCTGAGGGAAAAGTCACCAGTTTGAAATATATAAAGCTGGAAACAGCATTCTCTCAGCACATGTTACCTGACCAGCTAAAATGGTGTTGGAGGGTTGATAACAATCCTCAGTGAGATTGGTTGGTACACTCTGCTTCCTTCTGAAATCCCAGTACAGATCTTAAGACAGTTTGATTTGCTTCTGTGCTACCAGTAATCAAATGAAAAGTGTATGAGACTTGCTAACATCTGGTAATTGTGCTGAAGGTGGTAATAGTGCAATAACTCATCGAGTATGATGTCTTCAGGGAGTTGACGAGGCTGGTCCATATGACTCTGGGATTACAGACCTCACAATTCTGCCCCCTTTCATCACTGGCTGACTGCCATTGGACTTAATCTGGGATGTTGGGGTTGATTCCCTTAATGGAGAACACCTGTGTTTGACTTTGTTTAACAAAGAGATACTGCTGCCAGTCACCACACAGTCCTTGACTGTTTGGGGTCAAGGTCCAGCAGTATAGAATGAAAGCTGGCTGGTGACCTTTCACTGCTGCAGCCTTCCTCTGCCTTCACTGCTGTTGTGATGTGTCATCATCTTGTGCCAGTTCCGCAGTGAGGTCTTGGTTGGATCACTGGAACCTCACTGCCTTAGGTACCCTACCAGAAGCTGAGCACCAGATGACTAAACTCCAGGCGGCATCGCTCTCGCATCCTCAGGAACTCACAAGCTTCTCCATCACGACAAGATGATGATCCTCAGTGAAGTGTGCGGAAGATGATGCTGTGGAACTTGCCACACTTTTAGTCAAGCTGTTTTAGTACATTGATGAAATATTGTGGAAAATTGCCTTGATCCGTCCTTTTCACTGTCATAGCAAATGGTCACCAGTGCTCAGTGTCTGAGACATCAAGGCAGTTTTTCATCAAGAAACCTGAGTAGATCTGTTAACACTGGGAATTTAAAAAAAAAATCAACTTGAGGCATACCTAGTTTTTTTTTAAAAAAAACAAAGTACTAGAAATCCTTAGCAAAACTTGGCAGCTAATTTCTGCTGCCCTGTTTTTTTTTGAGAAATAAAAATCTATACTATGGGGATTAGTTTCTTTGATGGGAATAATACCATGAATTCTCCTAAGAGTAACTGAAACACCATAAATTTGTTAGGGAGACGTTCAGAGTTGTGTACATTGTATAGTACAGATAGGTTCCTATCAGTACAGTCACATTGACTTGCTTTTACAGTTTATAATAGGACAGAAATATGACCTTAGAGTTCAACCCTTTAAAAATGTTTTATGCTGGAGAAATGGATCTTTTGTTTATCTTTCTCAGCCACTCTTATCTGTATGGTGACATTTTTATGGTGCACAGTTAGAATCCCACGCCAGCTTAAAGAATATTGAAAATTTTTTTTAAAAATTGACTAAAGATAGCAAAAAAGTTTTCATTGGAACTTTTGTGTGACTCTTTCTTGGAAGGAATATGGACTCTTGACACCCATTACCAGTAGGAATAGCATCTTGTTCCAAGTCTGCTGAACATTAATTACTTGAATAGATGGTAATTCAGATATTGAATATGTTGCAGTCATCAACTGTTTCTGTTTAGAGTGATAAACAATCTGCTGGATGAATCCAGCAGGTTAAGCTGCTGAGGAAAAAAAATTGTCAACATTTCAGACCAAAGCCCTGCATCAAGACTGAAAGTGATGAGTGAGATGGTTTAAAGTGATTGGAGAACTGAGGAGGGGTGTAAGCAAACAGGCAGGTTGTAGCAGGTAAAGGAAGGGGAGCAGGGGTGGATGTGATAAATGGCATGTAATGATAGGGGAGAGAGAGAGAGAGAAGAAAAAAAAGCCATGGAGGCACAGATGGAGTGAAGTGGGAGGAGGGGAGTGTAAAGATTGTAAATGGTTGTTGAAGGGAGATAAGTGGAACACAAAATGCTACCAGTGCTGGACTCTGATAAGTAAGGAGGTTTAGAAGGAAGAGGTGAATAGCAGTTGAAACCAGAGACGTGAGATTCTGCAGATTCTGGAACATTGGAACACTCACAAAGTGCTGGAGGGACTCAGCAAGTCAGGTAGTTTCTATGAAGGGGGAATAAACAGACGTTTCAGGCAGAGACCCTTCTTCAGCACTGGAAAAGAAGGGGGCCGAAGCCAGAATAAGAAGGTTGGGTGGGGTGGGGAATTCAATCTGGCAGGTGATACATAAGACCTGATGAGAGGGTGGGGGTGTGATGTAAGAAGGAGAGAGGCAGAAAAGGTAAAAGCCGATTTGGTGTGTATTCAGAATTGGATTTGACTCCTCTGCTAATGTCATGATGTTTGTTTTGGGGCAGCAATACAGAACAAGACTAAAAACTTAGTGTAATTTACAATAACTAGTGCAAAAAAGGAATAACTGTTCTTGGGCTGTTCAGATATCTGATGACGGGAGGGCGAAAATGTGGAGAGCGAATTGTCAGGCCCTTGTACCTCCTCCCTGATGGTAATAATGAGAAGAGGGCATGTTTTGGATGGAGAGGGTCCTTAATGATGATTGCAGTCTTCCTGAGACAATATCTTTTGAAGATATCCTTGTTGGTGGAAAGGGTTGTGTTCATGATAGAATGGCCAAGTCTATATCCTTTGTAGCCTTTTTTGATCCTGTGCATCTAAATCTTCATACCAGGCATTGATGCAACCAATCAGAATATACACCATATATAGGAGCAGAATTGGGCCATTTGGCCCACGAGTCACTCCACCATTTCATCAGGGCTGATCATCTCCTGCCTTCTCCCCACACCCCTTCATGCTCTGACCAGTCAAGAATCTATCAACCTCTGCTTTAACTATACAAAATGAATTGGCCTCCACAGCTGCCTGTGGCAAAGAATTCCACAGATTCACACTCTCTAGCTAAAGAAATTCCTCCTCCTCTGTTCTAAAAGGACGCCTCTCTACTCTGAGACTGTGTCCTCTAGTTTTAGACTCTCGCATCATAGGAAACATTTTCTCCATATCTGCACTATTAACACCTTTTACCATTCAGTAGGTTTCAATGAGGTTACCCCTCATTCTTCTGAATTCTAGTGAATACAGGCCTAGAGCCATCAAATGCTCTTCACATGACAAGACATTCAAACTTGGAATAATTTTTGTGAGCCTCCTTTGAACCTTCTCCAGTTTCAGCACATCCTTTCTAAGATAAGGCTCCATACTGTAAGTGAGGCTTCACCAGTGCTTTATAAAGTCTTAACATTACATCCTTGCTTTTATATTCTAGTACTGTTGAAATGAATGCAAACATTGCATTTGCCACCTTCACCACCGACTGAATCTGAAAATTACCTTTATGAACTCCTGAAAAAGCACTCCCAAGTCCCTTTGCACCTAAGGTTTTGTATGTAACCCCCAGGTTCGGCAGGCTGCATTAGTCTAAGGGAAGATAGTTGCTGCCTCCGCCAAACTGATGAAATCTCGCTTGTGTGGATGCTAGGTGATGTGTTTCCCTGTTACAATTCAGTACCACGGAAGATCAGATGGTACACCATATGCAATTAAACAATTAAGCTTTATAATTCTTGATTTGACTATAGAGTTAGTACAGAAAACAAAAAAGAAAAAGGGCCCATTTTATTGAAACAGTCTATTGTGCACATTGCAGCTCACAGTTTTCTGCCCTTGAATTCCCCATCGATTTCCTCCAAGTGTCGTTGACTCCTGGACCCTCACTCCAAGTCCACTCTGTCCTGCTCGCTCCTCTCACGTCTTCTCTCTTCATCTCTCACCAACAAAGGACTGCGAATACCTCCTCTCAGACACACAAGAAAGAAATGACACGCCTCTCATTGGATGGTGCACCTTCCAAAGGCCCATTATCTCTTGTCATAACCCAAATGTTGCTGCTACAGAGGAACTATTACATTAGCAGTGAAACCTTACAGAGTGTTAATGTATTTTCTCTCCATTTAGAAAATAGTCAACCCTTTCATTTCTTCTACCAAAGTGCATGACCATACACTTCCCAGCACTGTATTCCATCTTCCATTCCCCTAATATATCTAATTCCTTCTGTAGCACCTCTTCTTCTTCAAAACTACCGGCCCCTCCGACTTGCTTCATATTGTCTGCAACCGTTGCAACAAAACCTTCAATTCCGTCATCCAGATCATTGAAATATAACACAAAAAGAAAGAGTCTCCACACAAACTCATGTGGAACATCACTAGTCACTGGCAACCAACCAGAAAAGGCTCCCTTTTTTCCCACTCTTTGCTTCCTGCTGTTGTTTTATCCATGCTGTAATCTTTCCTGTAGTACCATGGACTCATAGCTTGTTAAGCAGCCTCGTGTGGCACCTTGTACAAAGGTCTTCTAAAAGTCCAAGTACACAACATCAACCAATTTTCCTTTGTCCATCCTGATTGTTACTTTTTCAAAGAATTCCAACAGAGTTGTCAGGCATGATTTTCCGTTAAGGAAACCATGCTGACTACAGCCTATTTTATCGTTTGCCTCCAAGTACCCTGAAACCTCATCCTTTATAATCAACTCCCAACATCTTCCCAACTATTGAGGTCAGACTAACTGGCCTATAGTTTCCTTTCTTCTGCCTCTCTTCCTTCTTGACGAGTGGAGTGACATTTGCAGTTTTTCAGTCTGCCGGAACAATTCTAGAATCTAGTAATTCTTGAAAGATCATTATTAATGCCCCCATGATCTCTTCAGCCATCTCTTTCAGAATCCTGAGCTGTACAGCATCTGGTCCAGGTGACTTGTTCACCTGGAGACCTTTCAGTTTCCCAAGAACCTTCTCTCTAGTAATAGTAACCACGCACTTAATGACCCTTGACACCTGGAATTGCCACCATACTACTAGTGGCTTCTACAATGAACACTGATGCAAAATACTTATTGTTCATCTGCCATTTCCTTGTCCCCCCATTACTACCTCTCCATCATCGTTTTCCAGCAGTCTGATTATACACTCTTGTCTCTCTTTTACACTTTATGTATCTGAAGAACATTTTGATATCCTCTTAAATATTATTGGCTAGCTTACGCGCTTTGGATTGTTGTATTACTCTTTGATGAAATTCATCTGATTCTTCCACTGTACTCTATTGTCAATATTGCTTAGTTGAAAATTGCTACCGATGAGAAAAGGATTGTTGTGACTGGCCAACATGATGAACAAGGGAAACCAGTTGCGATGGATATTAAAGGCCTACTGTGTCCAGACTCCATTTGAGGTTAAGAATGAAAACTGCTTGTTAGAAAGTCAAAAAAATTGTTCATAACATCTTCAAGCAGATGATGTTCAAACGAGCAGAGAAAATGCTTGTGACACTTCATTAATTGAGGGAGGACGTGGAAGATAGGATCAATGCTAAGTAGTTATGTGAATGCATGATTCCTGCAAGCAGCAGGGAGGGGCTTTCTTAAACTGACTTGAAGGGCTTTGAGAGAGGGAGGTTCATAACTTGTCCTTTTTGAGAGTAAAGTCATTATAAAAGTTCAAAATAAATTTGTTATCGAAGTACATATATGTCATCTTATACAACCCTGCAAGTCATTTTCTTGTGGGCATACTCAATAACCTATATAATAATGACCATAACGGAATCAATGAAAGACTGCCCAACTCGGGCGTTCAACAAGAGTGCAGAAGAGAACAAACTGTGCAAATGCAAGATGAAGAAATAATAATAATAATAAGCAATAAATATCAAGAACATGAGATGAAGAATCCTTGAAAGTGAGACCATTGGTTGTGGGAACATTTCAATGATGGGCGGGTGAAGTTATCCCCTTAGATTCAAGAGCCTAGTGGTTGAGGGGTTGTAACTGTTAATGAACCTGGTGGTGTGAGTCCCGAGTCTTTTGTATCTTCTTCCTGATAGCAGCAACGAGAAGAAATCATGACCTGGGTGTGGGGGTCCATGATGATCGATGCTGCTTTCCTTCAACAGCAATTCATGTAGATGTGTTTGGGAGGCTTTTCCTGTGATGGACTGCGCCATACCCATTAGTTTTCATAGGATTTTTCCTTCAGGGACATTGATATTTCCATACCAGGCTATGATGCAGCCAGTCAAAATGCTCTCCACTAAAATGTTATCAAAGTCCTAGATGTCATGCTGAATCTTCTGAAGGAAGTAGAGGCACTGCTGTGCTTTCTTCGTAATTGCACTTGTGTGCTGGGCCCAGGACTGGTCCTCTGTAATAATAACACTGAGGAATTTAAAGTTGCTGACCCTCTCCACCTCTGATCCTCTAATGAGCACTGGATAATGGACCTCCAGTTTCCTCTTCCTGAAGTCTATAATCAGCTCCTTGGACTTGTTGACATCGAGTAAGAGGTTGTTGTTAGAACACCTCTCAGCCAGATTTTCAATCTCCCTCCTAAATGCTGATTCATTACCACCTTTGATTTGGCGTACGACAGTGGTGTCATCAGCAAATTTGAATATGGCATTGGAGCTGTGCCCAGCCAGACAGAAGTTAGCATGAGGAAAATTTTTTATGTTCTTTCTTTTCATGCTTCAAGGTCAGGGTTTGAGCAGTGGTGAGGAATGGAGCTGACAAGGCTCTGCACAGTTATAGCTTCTTTGGTCTTCATCCATTTTTAAAATTAGATGTATTAGTCACACGTTCATCTAAGTACAGTAAAATTTATCATTTTTAGCAACCAACACATCTGTGGATGTGCTAGGGGCTGCTCACAAGAGTTATCACACTTCTGGTTTACTTTATATGTCCACAATATTCAGCAGAGCAACACACAAGGCAGACACACCAACAGGAAAGCAATCCCCTTCCTATTCTCCTCCCCCACCAGGTCCTATTGACCTCATGCCTCACAACCCCAGGACTGGCCACCTTCGGGCCTCCAACCTTCAAACCTTGGCCTGGGACACACCGACATCTGACGTCAGGACTTGTTGACTCATCTACCTCCTGGGACTCAAAGTATAATGTAAATTTTATCATCAAAGTACGTGTATGTCACCAAGTATTACTCTAAGATACATTTCCTTGCAGGCATTCACAGTAGAACAAAGAAGTGTAATAGAATCAATGGAAAACCTACACACAAAAAAGACATAAATTGTGCAAATCCAAAATGAAACGATCATAAATAAATAGTCAATAAATAAAACAGAACATTAGTTGTAGAGTTCTTGAAAGTGAGTCCAAAGGTTGTGTTCAGTGATTAGTTCAATTTTGTGGTGAGTGAAGATGTCCATGCTGATTCAGGAGCCTAATGATTGAAGGGTAAGAACTGTTCCTGAAACGGGTGGAATTTGCCCTGAGTTTCCTTTCTGATGGTAGCACTGAAAAGAGAGCATGGCCTGGACAGTGGGTTCCTTGATTTTGGATGCTGCTTTCTTGTGGCAGTCCTCTTTGTAGATGTGCTCAGTGATGGGGAGAGCTTTTCCTATGATTAACTGGGCTGTAAACACCACTCTTTGTAGGCTTTTCCATTCTTTAGCACTGATATTTCCATACCAGACCATAATGCAACCAGTCAGGACACTCTACAATGCATCTATATACGTTTGCCAGAGTTTTAGATGAAATACCAAATCTTTGCAAACTTCTAAGGAAGTAGAGATGTTGCCAGGCTTTCTTTGAAATGGTATTTACATACTAGCTCCAGGACAGATTCTCTGATATGAGAACGGTTAGAGATGTTATGTGACTTTGCAACTCCGATTCCCTCTGTGGTTTTCCTGACATTGAGTGAGGGGTGGTTGTTATGGCACCACTCAACCAGATTTTCAATATCCCTGCTGTGAGCCATTCAGTCAATGACAATGGTGTCGTTAGCAAACTTGAATATGTACTTGGAGCTGTACTTAGTCTCATGGTTATAAGTATAAAGTGAGCAAAGCAAGGGGCTAAGTACAATGCCTAGTGGTGCACCTGTGCTGATGGTGGTAGTGGCGATGTTGTTGCCAATCTGAACTGGCTATGGTCTGCAAGTGAGGAAATCGAAGATCCAATTGCACAAGGAGGGATTGAGGCCTTATTGAATAGTTTTGAGGGGATGATAGTGTTAAATGCTGAGCTGTAGTTAATGAAGAGCATCTTGATGTATGCATCTTCACTGTCCAGATGTTTTAGAGCTGAGTAGAGAGCCAATGAAAAGGCATCTGCTGATGACTTGCTGTGACTCGCCAACCTCGAGGACCACCGGCCCTTGTACTGTGGCCCGCCAACTGCTGTCCTTGTCCTTGGGGATTGCAGGTCTTTGTCCTTTAGCCTACTGACCTGAACTCTATCTTTGGAGACCGTTGGAGTTCAGTATCGGGATCTGCCAACTGACCGTGGACCTCTGGATCTACCAGGTGACTTTGCAGTTCTTTGTCACATTTGTCACATTGTCACATTTCCTTCAAGGCCAATTTCTGATTGAATTATGCCCCCAAACAGAATTTGACACTCAGTGGCTACGTGTTTGAGCTGTTGTCTTCCTGTCAGCTTGAACCAGTCTGGACATTCTCCTCTGACTTCGCTCATTAATAAGGTGTTTTTGCCTACAGAACTGCTTCTCACTGGATTTTTTTTGGCATTTTTCACATCATTCCCTAAACTCTAGAGGTTGTTATGGATTAAAATCCTAGGAGATCAGTCAGAGGTTTCTGAAGTACTCAATCTGGAGCCAACAACCAATCCATGGTCAAAGTCACTTGCGTCACATTTCTTTACCATTCTGATATTTGGTCTAAACAACAACTGAACCTCTTGACCATTTCTGCGTGCTTTTATACATTGAGTTGCTGCCGCATGATTGGCTGATTAGATATTTCATGAACAAGCAGGAGTTAAGGTGTAGCTAATAAAGTGGCTACAGATGTATATTTAGTTATGATGTGATCACTTCTTTCTCAGGATGAAGTTCCTAAGCTTGTTTGTTTTTATGCCTCATAATTGTCATGGTCTTGTAGAAAAAAGAAAACTGTTAGTTCCTTGTGCATGAAATTGTAAAATTGGCCACTGTAAACATGTAAAATATGAACTTGGGTTGTTACAGAATGCTTCATGCATGTTATTGTTCCTGAATCTCACTTTATTTTCTGTTGATTTGATGAAAATCATATAGTTCAACATTTATAAACAAAGTTCTTGCTACACGTTGAAGATTTTATATAAATGTCGTATATATGTGTGAGATTGATGATGCTGTAAAATGCTCCCAATTCATTTCACCGACAGTATCAGAAACTCACTTTGAAATGCTGGATGATGTTTGGACAGATAAGTGAAACCTAAGTGAATGAGGTAGGTTTTCATGGTCATTTTACAGAAAATGGAGATCAAGTTTGTAAATGGCTTTCAAAAGTAGTACTAATATCTGGAATTTAAATTTTATTTAAAGAATTGTAAAATTTAATTCTAATGTTTTGTCTGTACTGTAGAATAAAGGAAAATGACGAGTTCAGAGATGGTCACTGGTTTGAACGGAATCACACCTGTCCAGCAAATGATGGCATCATGTTCTGGTGCAATTGTGACATCGTTAATTGGTATGACAATGTGAAAATGGGAAGAAAATGTATGCTATTTGTATAAATACTACTGGGACTTGTATGTAGATTTGTTTTTAATTAAACTGCATAAACTGATAGACAGACTTTGGCACAATTACCGTAGATTCCGGACTACAGAGCGCACCTGATTAAAAGCCACTGGCTCTAATTTTAGAAATAAAATCAATTTTTTACTTGTACAGGCCGCACCGGATTTTCGGCCGCAGGTGTCCCACGTTGTAATATGAGATATTTACACAGAAAGATATTACACGTGAGGATTTTTTAACTTTTAATTAAATCCATATGGTAACATAAACAAATACATATTGCAAATGCTTTTTTTCGAACCGTGCCTGTAACGCGGCTACTTTTAAATATACGTTGCGTATACTTCTTTACTGAACAACATTCCAATATCTCCTAACGACTGGTAAAAAATATATATACTGCAGCCTACCAGGAAAAGTTATTGATCGCCTTTAACGTAAAAGCAGCATTTTAGCTCCGCCGCTCGCCCCCGCCTTCCTGTTTATCGCAAACCGGCATTTTCCCACAAGACGCGGCGAAACCGGCTGTGACGTCATAGCATCCCGCGATGTAGTACAGAAAACAAATATAGTTAAAACAGTTCTAACTTTAACTAACAAATGAATTACTAAGCGAAAATATTATAAACTAAATAACTGCCATAAAGGCAGCACAATGCTTTTCTTCGAGTGTTTTCCATGTTGATGAGGGTGAGTACAAATGACTGATTTACAATAATTTAATTGTGAAAGTGCGCTTGATTTATCGTACAATTTCATTGGACCTCTGTGAACTACTCATCAATTTTATTGGTCTACTGTTACGAGGCAAAATGTTTTTGGCGGCATGAAAAAAAATAATGCATTAGCCGCTCCGTATTAAAGGCCGCAGAGTTCAAAGCTGTTCAAAATGTGGGAAAAAAGTAGCGGCTTAAAATCCGGAATCTACGGTACATTGAAGTCTGTCCATGGTTGCATATAACTGGTATGAATGCAAATGGTCTATCTTGCTGCTCACAAGCATCCAAAGTTTAATCATCAGCAAGGCCTTCAGTGGTACTTTGAAGAAGTCCTAAACCAGAGTTTCAAGGTGAGCCTTAAAGAGCTGGGGTTTTGTCGAGGACTTTCACTCCGTCCGCAACAAGCAAGATTTCCTGGTGGCCACCCTAACTCCACTGCCCATTCCCATTCTAACATATTGGTCTATGGCCTCCTGTACTGCCACGATGGGGCATGCTCAGGTTGGAGAAGCAACACCTCATATTCTGTCTGGGTAGCCTCCAGCCTGACACCATCAACATCAATTACTCTGATTTTTGGTAATTTCCTCATTTTGGCCCCCCCCCTTTTTTTTATCCATTCCCTGTTCTGGCTTCCTCTTACCTCTTCCCTTCTCCTCACCTGCCTATCATTTTCTGGGGACCCTTCTCATTCCCTTTCTTCCATGGTCTACTCTCCTCTCCTATCAGTTTCCTCCTTACATCCTTTACCATTTCTACCTATCATCTCTTAACTTCTCACAATTGCTGCCTCCCTATCCACCGACCTTTCCCCGCGCCTGGTTTTATTTATCATCCTCTAGTTTCTACTCCTTCCCCTCCCCCACTTTCTTATTCTGTATTCTTCCCCCTTTTCCAGTCTTGATGAAGGGTTTTGGCCAGAAACATCATCTCTTTGTTCCTCTCCGTAGATGCTGCATGACCTGCTGAGTTCCTGCAGCATTCTGTGCGTGTGTTACTCTGGATTTCCAGCAACTGCAGAATTACTTGTGTTTTTCTAGTTTGGAGTTACTGTTATGTTTCAACAAAATACAGGCCTATATTAATGCAGTTCTTCTGAGCAAAATTTACTCAATTGCCCTTTGATTTGACACTACTCTCCCACTGGTATTGTAGACAGTATGTGATTATGAAACCATTTTTATTGTCTACTTCAATTTTTAAGAAATTGTTTTCATGTCTAAATAATTGTACAGCTGATACTGCTGTCTCGCAGAGTTCAATTGTGACTTCCAGTGCAGTCTATGTTGAGTTTGCACTTTCTTCTTTTGGCCACTTTTCCTCCCACACTCCAAAGATGTGCAGGTTGGGACAGCTTCTTCCACCAGGCCATCAGACTGATTAACTCACTCTGAGTTGAGTGTATTTCTATGTTACATTGACTATTTATTATAAATTACTATGATTGCACATTTAGATGGAGACGTAGCGTAAAGATTTTTAATGATGTATATGAAGGATGTAAGAAATAAAGTCAATTCAATTCAATTTGATTAATATGTAAGTGAGTTAAAATCTGAGGGCAGTTGATGGGAATGTGGGAAGAAGAGCTCAAGGGAAAATTGGAAGGAAATGGGATTCCTCTGGGCTCCAATTTAGATTCAATGGCCTAAAAATAACCTACATTGTTTAAATTCAAGCTCAGTTTATTGCTATTCACTGAACACATGTATACCACTAAATGAAACAGACCAAGGCGCACAACACATAAGAAAAAGTATGTTATTGTAGCATCATAACATATTAAGTAAACAATGATACATGCAGAATAAACTGCCACATGATTGGTTGAATTTGGCTTTTTTTGCATTATTTAAATGAAATCTAAAATAAAACTTTTACAACATAATATTGTGCTGGGCATTAACAGGTTACAACTTTTTTACAGTTACTCCATTTGATGTTGTGAAAATACGACTACAAGCACAAAGGACTCCATTTTTTAAAGGTAACTACTATAATAACTAAAATGAAATACTAATTTTTACTAACTAATGTAAACTTCTCCATTGCATAAAGTAAGATGCTGAAGGAACTTTGGGTAAACTTTTTCGATTTCTTTATTTGAATGGCAAAATTTAACATGACTCAGAATGTCTCAAAATGTCTGAGCAGCTGCAAGTTGGAATATACTGTGTTGCTGTGAGAATTGAATTTCCCTTATTTTGTTAGTATATACAATAAATTCCATTGAATTTCTTCTGTGTTATTTGTGTTTACTGATTTTTCTTACAGTCTATCAAACATGCTATTTATACTTATTTAAATTATTTAAAATCTAGGCAAATGTTTTCTGTACTGCAATGGCCTGATGGACCATTTGTGTGTCTGTGAGAATGGAAATACCAGTGCTTGGTATAAAGCTCCTGGACAATTTAGAGGAACATTGGTAAGCATCTTGCCTTCTGGAATTCATTTCTGCGACATTTTTATCCATATTAATATTTACTCATTGACAACTTATGATAGAATAGGAATCAATTTGTTTAATGATGTTACTGTCAGCTCCCAGGAGCTTCCTTCAGCTTCCTATAGGTTGTTATTTATTTGATGTTAATCTACACAAGGTATACTTTACACTAGTCACTTCATCTACAGCAGTTCTTCAGAGAGTGTGATCAGACGAGATCACCCAGACCAAACATTTCAAGTCGCGGAAAGAATATGCATATTCTGCACATACATCACTTGACATAAGAGCATACACTGCCCCTGAAGCTTTAAGGTGGCCACTTTAATTACTACAGTGTTATATACCAATTATTATAATGCTAGCTCAACACAACTTGTGAATTAGGAATTTCATCTGAGCATGTAATTTTGATACTGATACATGAAGCATGTTTTCCTAATAATTAATCCTGCTGTTGATATGTCCAAATGTGTATTATGGCAAACAGCTAATCTATATCCGCTGAAAACAGCATTTAATGGTCAATATTGCTTTCCATTTAAGATGAGGGATTGGGTAGACCTATGTACAGTTGCACACAGATTACTGAAAGCCAGCATGTAAGTGCAGCAAACAATTACAAACAGGAATGGCATGTTCCCCTTTATTAAGAGAGGACCAGAATATACGAGTAAGGTAGTCCTTTTGCAATTTTGAAAACAATCTACTTTGCATTGTAGGTTTGCAGTGAAATCTGGATTGATTCCAAGGATGGTTAATTTCCAGTATGAAGAGAAATTGAGTAGAATGAGGTTGTAGATGAAGATTGAAATCTCCTCAAAGCATACAAAATTCTTAAAGCACCTGCAGGAAAGATTCAGGGAAAATATTTCCACTGGCTGATTAGATTAGATTATGAGGACACTCAGTCCTCGTTTATTGTCATTTAGTAATGCATGCATTAAGAAATGATACAATGTTCCTCCAGTATGATATCACAGAAACACAAGACAGACCAAGACTAACTGACAAAAACCACGTAATTATAACATTTAGTTACAACAGTGCAAAGCAATACCGTAATTTGATAAGAGCAGACCATGGGCATGGTAAAAAAAAAGTCACAAAGTCCTCGATAGCCCATCATCTTATGTAGACGGTAGAAGGAAGAAAAACTCTTCCTGCAATGAACCTCCAGCGCCTCAAGACTTCTCAATGCAGCCTCTGGAAGCACCCGACCACAGCCAACTCTGAGTCCGTCCGAAAACTTCGAGCCTCCGACACCGAGCACCATCTTTCCCGGCCCCGGCCGCCAAACAACAGGCAAAGCCGAGGATTCAGGGCCTTCCTCTCCAGAGATTTTTCGATCACACAGTAGCAGCGGCAGCGAAACAGGCATGTCAGAAGTTTCACCAGATGTTCCTCCGTGCTTCTCACATCCGTCTCCATCAAATCAGGATTGTGCACGGCATCCTACTTAACAGATATTCATCCTGAAGTGTCTGCTACGCGCTGCTGTCGCGCCACCATCTTGCTGCATCAGTCTAAAATGAAGATTTCAGAAGAAGGGTTAGGTAATTTAGGACTGAGATGCAAAATGTATCTTGGATGATAGCACTGAGATAGAAGATCAAGCATAGTCTTTTCAGCAGGCTGCAATCATAATGATCTATTAGGCATGGGGCAGTAAAAGGACGTGGAGTTTAAGTGGAGCATCCATTGTTGGATGTTCAAGATTTGACTCAACAGACTTGGGTGAGAACAGACGGAGGATGAAATAAAGTTTCTAATAAGTTGTCTTTCTCTTCCTTTACCTATTAGTATGTACTGTAGCTAGTGCAGTGAGAATATGTCTAGGGTTAGTGGTGTGTACTTTGTGTAAGATGTGGGAGACCTCCAGTCTCCCTGATAACAACATCTGCACAAGGTACATCGACCTGCAACTCCTTAGAGACTGTGTTAAAGAACTGAAGCTGCACCTCTATCACCTTTGGATTATGAGGAGTTGTAGATTGACAGGTTTAACGTTGTGGGTATCACTGAGTTGTGGCTGAAAGAAGATCACAGATCAAAGAAGCTTAATATCCAAGGTTACATGGTATTGAAATGACAGGGAGGTAGGCAAGGGGGTAGAGTGGCTCTTGGTTAAAAAATGAAATCAATCCTTAGAAAGAGGTGACATAAGCTTGGAAGATGTAGCATCCTTGTAGGTAGCATTAAGAAACTGCAAGGGTAAAAATATTCTGGGCATTATACACAGGCCTCCGAACAATAGCCAAGATGTGGGATACAAATTACAATGGAAGTTAGAAAGGGCTTGTAAAAAAGACAATGTTATTATAGCCGTGGATGATTTCAGTATGCTGGTAAATTTGGGAAAATCAGATTGGTGCTAGATCCCAAAAGAGGGAATTTGTGAGATGGCTTTTTAGGGCAGCTTGTGATTGAGTCCACTAGGGGAAAGGCAATTATGGATGAGTTGTTGTGTAGTGAACCAGATTTGATATGGAAACTTAAACTAAAGGAATCCTTAGAAAGCAGTGATCATAATATGATAGATCTCATCCTGTAGTTTGAGAGGGAGAAAGTAAGGTCATATGTATCAGTATTACAGTGGAGTAAAGAGAATTATAGAGGCATGAGAGAGGAGCTGGTCAAAATTGGTTGGAAGGAGACACTAGCAGGGATAACAGTACAGTCAGCCCTCCTTATCCGCGGATTCCGCACGCGCAAATTCAACCAACCGCGAATCGCATAAACCCGGAAGTGCTTTTCCAGCACTTGTTGTTCGAGCATGTACAGACTTTTTTTCTTGTCATTATCCCCTAAACAATGCAGTATAACAACCATTTTACATAGCATTTACATTGTATTAGGTATTATAAGTAATCTAGAGAGGATTTAAAGTATACGGGAGGATGTGCATGGGTTATCGTGCATCAGGATCGAAAAAAATTGGAAGTTCTCTTACTAAGTAAGTTGTAACAGGTACATCCGGTATTATTTAGCGTCAGTTAGTCAAACATTTGTCTTAGTATATAGTATATATTTTACCTTTCTATGCATATAAAACATTTAAGAACGTATGTTTCAGCGCCAGGCTCAGGAATGGAAGTTCTCGGGACTCGGGACAGATCGCTCCTGAGAGCGCTGTCCACCATGCCGAGTTGATGTGGAGGATCAAAAACCAAAACCCAATAATTAAACCATTGTGTTGTTTAGTAATAATTGTAGCTTTAATCGGGGCAGAGCCTTTCTCACTTTATCTTTTAAAATTGTTCTGATCGTTGACCGACGTAGCCTAACACTTTTCCACTGACCGATGGTGTTTCACCTCTTTCCGATCGGTTTATTATTTCCACTTTATTTTTAATTGTGATCGTGATTATTTTCATGAACAGAAACACTGCACGCTCTGGCGCCCGGTCCTAATGTCCACCACATTGAGAGAGGTTAAATAAGGTCTGGGGTTCCACTGGGTCCTAAGATCCACCAGATTGAGACAGGTTGAATATGGGACTTGAGCATCCGTGAATTTTGGTATCCACAAGAGGTCCTGGAACCAATCCCCTGTGGATAAGGAGGGCCAACTGTAGCTGGAACTTTTGGGAGCAATTCAAAAGGTGCAGAACAAGAGGTATCCTAAAGATAGGATGACATAAGAACAACATAAAAGCAAAAGAGAGGACATGTGATAAAGCAAAATATAGTGTAACGTTAGAGGATTGGGACGCTTTTAAAAACCAAAAGAAGACAACTTATAAAGCCAGAGGTGAAACAATGAAATTTGATTGCAGGCTAGCCAATAATATTAAAGAGGATACCAAATGTATTTTCAGATATGCATAGAATAAAATACAGATGAGGATTGATATCGGATTGCTGCAAAATAATGATGCAGGAGAGGTAGTAAAGAGGGATAAAGTATTTTGTGTCATTCTTCACTGTAGAAGACGCTAGCAGTATACCAAAAATTTGACAGCTTCAGTGAATAGAATTGAGTGTAGTTACTGTTACTGAGGAGAAGGGAAGCAGCGAAATCTGAAGGTAGATGAGAACGGAGATGAGCAAGAATTTCTTTAGACAGAGGGTAGTGAATCTGTGGAATTCATTGACATTTCAGGAGGGCAATTCATTGGGTATTAATTGTTAAGCTGTAAAGATAATGACAATTAATCAGTCCAGTAATCTAACAAAGGCAGAGTGAGCTCAAAGGGAATGGTGGCCTTTTTCTCCTGTTTCTTGCATACCAAGATTCAGGTTTTTTTCAGTGATGTGTTTCATGAAATTTGTTGTTTTGCAGCAGCAGCATAGTGCAATACAGATATTACTATAAGTTAACAAAAAAGTATGGAAAAGAAATAGCAAAATAGTGTTCATGAAACCTGATGTTGGAGGGGAAGAAGCTGTACCTAAACCATTTGAGTGCGGGTCTTCAGGCTCCCCTACCTCCTCGCAGACTGTGGTTGCAATTCACATGATCCAGACGGTGAAGGTCCTTAATGATGTATGATACCTTCTTTAGGCACCACCTTTTGTACATGTCCATGATTGTTTGAAGGGTTGTGCCTGTGATAGAGATGGCTGAGTCTACAACTCTCTACAGCCACTTTTGCTCTTGCAAATCAGAGCTTCCACATCAGATGGTGATACAGCCAGTCAGAATGCTCTCTACGGTACATCTGTAGAAACTTGCAAGAGTCTTTGGTGACGTACCAAATTTCCTTGAACTCCTAAAGAAATATGGCTGCAGGTGTGCCTTCTTCATGATTGCATCAAAGTGTTGGGACAGCATAGATCCTCTAACCTGTTAATGCTCAGGAACTTGAAGCTGCTCACTCCTTCCATCACTGATCCCTTAATGAGCATCAGTGTGTGTTCTCCCACTTCCCTTTTCCTAAAGTGCTCAATCAATTTTGTAGTGTTGCTGATGTTGAGTGCAAGATTGTTATTGTAACCACAGCAGTTAATCTATCTCACTCCTATTATTTGCCATCTTTTAACATCTCCTAAACTGTGAACTCCAGCATCAAGAAAGAGGAGTCAGCAGGGGCATGGAATCATCATTGGGTCTAATTCCTAGATTTTCCTCATTGACCAAAGGTGATACAATACTTCAAGAAGATGGCTCACCGTCATCTTCTCGAGGGCATTTGAGGGTAGGCTTGCCTCGCCAGCAAAGCTAGGTAGTAAACATGGGAAAATAATAAATAAAAATGATTTTGCTTCAAACAATTCAGGGTTTTTATCAGTTGCCTATTCTAGGGAGGATAAGATTGGTCAGAGTGGGATTAGTGTTTTAGAAAAAAATAAAATGGGTCCTTGATGGTTTATGCAGGCAGTGGGCCAAGGGTTTCAAATTTTGAACACCATTTGGTAAGATGTTAAATCAAATGCAAAATGACACATTTTGGAAGTTAAACCATGAAAGATCAAGCATGTTAAATGGCAAGGATCAGGTGAGTACCTTTGAACAGAGCTACTCAGGAGTATAAGTATATAGTTTGCGGAAAGTGGCAATACAAGTAGACAGGGTGGTGAAAAAGGAATATGGAATGTTTGCCTATATCAGTCAAGGTATTGAGTACTAGAGTGTGGATGCCATGTTCAAGTCAACCATAACTGCTGGTACAGTACACAGTAAAAACAAAACAATGTTCTTCCAGGACCATGGTGCTACATAAAACTACACTAAACTACCTGAAACAACACAAAACTACACTAGACTACATGAAACAGCACAAAACTACATTAGACTTTAGACCTACACAGGACTACATAAGTGCACAAAACAGTGCAAGACAGTACAATAATTAATAAACAAGACAATAGGCACAGTAAAGGGCAAATTACAATATGATGTAAATGAAAACAATATTTTAGCAGGAATTGAAAAAGAAATGAACAAAAATTGCAAAGGGAGTGGAGTGGTGTTCGAGAGAGAGAGTGACTGACTATACTCTGGGAATTGAGTCTAATGGCTTGGGGGACGAGACTGTTACACAGTCTGCTCGTGAGAGCCCGAATAGTTCGGTACCTTTTGCCAGATGGCAGGAGGGAGAAGAGTTTGTACAAGGGGTGCATAGGGTCCTTCACAATGCTGTTAGCTTTGCGGATGCAGCGTGTGGTGTCAATGTCTGTAATGGCGGGAAGAAACGCCCCCCCCCGATGATCCCTTCAGCTGACCTATCTATACTTGAACCCAAGTATAGATAGGCCACACTTGGAATATTGTGTGCAGTTCTGCTTGATGTACTATTGAACAGATGTGGTTAAGCTAGAGAGGGTGTGCAAAAGATTTTCTACATAGTAGGGCTTGAGTAATAAAGAACTTTGTTAACCTGGGTTTTCCATGGAACAATGGAAGCTAAATTTGTTATGATAGAGATGTATAAAAACTCTGAGAGGTATAGTAAGGTAGAGAGTCATTGTCTGGTTTACATGTTTGGGAACTTGAAAACTTTATGTCATAGGCTTAAAGTGAGAGGGGGAAATGTAAAGGGGATCTTGGTATATTCTTCACACAATAGTTGGTATCTAGAGTAAGCTTCCGGATGGGGTAATGGAGGTAGAAATAGTAAGAATGTTAAGAGGCATCTGAACAACTTCTTGAATGAGCAAGGTATTGAGAGAGGTGGAATTAATGCAGACAAATAGGATTTCTACAGGCAGCCATAATGGGCAGCACAGACGTGGTGGGCTAAAGACCCGTTTTTATGGCGACTAAGCCATGTACACTCCTCAGAGAACATAAAAGGTCACATCCCACAGTTGAAGACTGCCAGAAGGTATCCCAGTTTCCTGGGGTGGCATTCATTTTCCTGCAGCCAGAAGACCAAGAAATTGTACCTTGGTGTTGAGTAGCTTATTGTTAATGTTACTTAGTGTACATTTAGTACAAGTTACTTACTATGCATTGTGCTTTACTCCAGTATTGAGAGGTGTGAATATATTTGTTGGAAGTATGTGGCAGCATATCAAAATTAATATTTGCTCATGGGAGGTAGAAAACACCAACCAATCAATGCTGTGATAGGTTTATCCTTTCAAATGAGCTGATTTTATATCATTGAAATAATACAAGGATTTTCTTATTTCTGTATTCCAGGACGCATTTATTCAAATTGTTCGTAATGAGGGTCTAAAGTCACTCTGGAGTGGACTCCCTCCAACATTGTAAGATTATTTAAGTCATACTGCCTTAAATTTTGAGACTTCCAATTCTGAACTGCAGTTCTGCATATAAAAATAATTTGGGTCTGGGTTAATTCAAAACATCCAATTATTTATATTATAAATGTTTTGCCACTATCAGAAAGAATGAAAATTAATCTGCAGATGCTGGAAGTACTTAGCAGGTTAGGCCACACTATGGGAAGAGAGACAGCGTGAATGATTTGGGACAAAGACTGTTTGTTAGAACTGGGAACTAAAAAGCCATAAGGAGAGTAAAAATGAAATGTGAAGGGAAGCTAGCCAATAATATAAAAGAGGATACCAGAAGTTTTTCCAATTTTTGGAAAATGAATGGAACCTAAATTTTGCTCTTTTCTACTGACAAAATAGAAAATAGTACAGCGCAGTACAGGCCCTTCGGCCCACAATGTTGTGCTGACCCTTAAACCCTGCCTTCCATATATCCCCCCACCTTAAATTCCTCCATATACCTGTCTAGTAGTCTCTTAAATTTCATTAGTGTATCTGCCTCCACCACTGACTCAGGCAGTGCATTCCACGCACCAACCACTCTCTGAGTAAAAAAAAAACCTTCCTCTAATATCCCCCTTGAACTTCCCTCCCCTTACCTTAAAGCCATGTCCTCTTGTAGTGAGCAGTGGTGCCCTGGGGAAGAGGTGTTGGCTGTCCATTCTATCTACTCCTCTTAATATCTTGTATACCTCTATCATGTCTCCTCTCATCCTCCTTCTCTCCAAAGAGTAAAGCCCTAGCTCCCTTAATCTCTGATCATAATGCATATTCTCTAAACCAGGCAGCAGGCAGCATCCTGGTAAATTTCCAAGTGTGGCCTAACCTGAGTTTTATAGAGCTGCATCATTACCCCACGATTCTTAAACTCTATTTCTTGACATATGAAAGCCAACACCCCATAAGCTTTCTTAACTACCCTATCTTCCTGTGAGGCAACTTTCAGGGATCTGTGAACATGAACCCCCAGATCCTCCTGCTCCTCCACACTACCAAGTATCCTGCCATTTACTTTGTACTCTGCCTTGGAGTTTGTCCTTCCAAAGTGTACCACCTCACACTTCTCTGGGTTGAACTCCTGCCACTTCTCAGCCTACTTCTGCATCCTATCAATGTCTGTCTGCAATCTTCGACAATCCTCTACACTATCCACAACACCACCAACCTTTGTGTTGTCTGCAAACTTGCCAACCCACCCTTCTACCCCCACATCCAGGTCGTTAATAAAAATCACAAAAAGTCGAGGTCCCGGAACCGATCCTTGTGGGACACCACTAGTCACAGCCCTCCAATCTGAATGTACTCCCTCCACCACGACATTCTGCTTTCTGCAGGCAAGCCAATTCTGAATCCACCTGGCCAAACTTCCCTGAATCTTATGCCTTCTGACTTTCTGAATAAGCCTACCATGTGGAACTTATAAAATGCCTTACTAAGATCCATGTAGATCACATCCACTGCACTACCCTCATCTATATGGCTGGTCACCTCCTCAAAGAACTCTTGTTAGGCTTGTTAGACACGATCTACCCTTCACAAAGCCATGCTGACTGTCCCTGATCAGACCACGATTCTCTAAGTGCCCATAAATCCTATCTTTGAGAATCTTTTCCAACAGCTTTCCCACCACAGACGTAAGGCTCACTGGTCTATAATTACCCGAACTATCCCTACTACCTTTTGTTGAACAAGGGGACAACATTCGCCTCCCTCCAATCCTCCAGTACCATTCCTGTGGACTATGGGGACATAAAGATCCTAGCCAGAGGCTCAGTAATCTCTTCCCTCGCCTCGTGGAGCAGCCTGGGGAATATTCCGTCAGGTCCTGGGGTCTTATCCGTTCTAATGTATTTTAACAACTCTCAACACCTCTTCTCCCTTAATATCAACATGCTCCAGAACTTCACCCTCACTCATTGTCCTCACCGTCATCAATTTCCCTCTCATTGGTGAATACCGAAGAGAAGTATTCATTGAGGACTTCGCTCACTTCCACAGCCTCCAGGCACATCTTCCCACCTTTATCTCTAATCAGTCCTACCTTCACTCCTGTCATCCTTTTGTTCTTCACATAATTGAAGAATGCCTTGGGGTTTTCTTTTACCCTACTTGTCAAGGTCTTCTCATGCCCCCTTCTTGCTCTCCTCAGCCCCTTCTTAAGCTCCTTTCTGGCTACCCTACTTTCCTCAATAGCCCCTTCTGATCCTCGCTTCCTAAACCTCATGTATGCTGCTTTCTTCCACCTGACTAGATTTTCCACCTCACTTGTCACCCATGGTTCCTTCACCCTACAATTCTTTATCTTCCTCACCGGGACAAATTTATCCTTAACATCCTGCAAGAGATCCCTAAACATTGACCACATATCCATAGTCCATTTCCCTACAAAAACATCCCAATTCACATCCGCAAGTTCTAGCCTTATAGCCTCATAATTTCCCCTTCCCCAATTAAAAATGTTCCTGTCCTCTCTGATTCTATCTTTATCCATGATAATGCTAAAGCCCAGGGAGCGGCAGTCACTGTCCCCCAGATGTTCACCCACTGAGAGGTCTGTGAGCTGACCTGGTTCGTTACCTAATACGAGATCTTGTATGGCATTCCCCCAGTCGGCCTGTCCACATACTGTGACAGGAATCCATCCTGGACACACATAACAAACTGCCTCATCTAAACCATTGGAACTGATCAGGTGCCAATCAATATTAGTGAAGTTAAAGTCACCCATGATAACAACCCTGTTATTTTTGCACCTTTCCAAAACCTGCCTCCCAATCTACTCCTCGGTATTTCTGCTGCTTCCAGGGCGCCTATAGAATAGTCCCAGTAGAGCATATATGTCAAACTCAAGGCCCGCGGGCTAAATCCGGCCCGCGGTGGAATTATCTTTGGCCCGCGAGATAATATCTAATTCCTATTAAAGCTGGCCCCAGTAATCGAAGCGCCTATGGCGTATGATATGGCTAATGCTGAGTTTATTCAGGTACCAGGTTTTCAGGGTTTTTAGTGTTTATTCGGCAGTCTTCTTCATAAACGGAATTTGTAAAGTGAAACACTTTGTAGTTATAGCAGAGACTGAGACACATGAGAGCAGGCTGAAAAAACGGAGGCAACGAAAGCTGCGTTCGCACGCGTCCGACTGATCCGGCCCGCATGAAGCTGCATTTTGCTCAATCCGGCCCGTGACCTAAAATGAGTTTGACACCCCTGCGAGTAACTGCTCCCTTCCTGTTCCTGACTTCCACCCATGCAGAAATGCAGAAGTTCAAAATAAATCTAAGTCAAAATTTATATTGGAAATCTAGGGGTGCCTAAGATTTTTGCACATTGTTTCCTGTTAACTTCTAATGAGGATGGGATTACTTTATCTTAGATATGCAGAGTGGTGGCCACCTTGGAATTATTGGAGAC
Organism: Hemitrygon akajei; assembly: GCF_048418815.1. NCBI lineage: Eukaryota > Metazoa > Chordata > Chondrichthyes > Myliobatiformes > Dasyatidae > Hemitrygon > Hemitrygon akajei. Next base: position 125,134,757 of record NC_133131.1, on the reverse strand, counting down.
TATAGCTATTGTAAGACATTACTATTTGTAAGTTTTGTTTCACAGTTTAATGAAAGGTTACAATCTTAACATTGCAATAATAAGAAATATATTTTGCATTGTTACATTTGCACACTTCAGATTGCTATAATGTACTTTTATTATGATGTATGACTTTTTTTTTACAGAATAATGGCCGTGCCTGCTACTGTTATTTATTTCACTTGTTATGATCAGTTGCGGAATTTAATGAATTACCGTCTCGGATATGATGGCAGCTATGTTCCATTGATAGCTGGTGCCTCAGCTCGAGGTAAATTAAGAATATCTATGAATATTCCTGAACGTCTGTTGTTTATCTCTCCTCTCACCCAAGATAAGAGAGCAAAATTCAACATAGTCTCATTCTAACATTACTTCCCTTTTGCACAAGCAACTAATGGTAATGTTCTTTTACAGAATAGAAAAGCTGACCTAATGGTGGAGTTTTAATTGCTGTTAAATTTGTGTCCCAAAATCTTGTCTAGAGGTTCACATTTTGCATTGCTATCAAATATTATAAAATAAAACTTTATTTATGGCGCTAAGCTTGATATACTCCCTTCCCCAAAAGAAGATTGGCCAGCTGTGGTTTCCCATTGGTTCCCACTGGACATCAGAGGCAGCTTACAACAAAGCTTAGTTGCACTTCAGCTTGTGAAACGGCAGTGACCCTTCTCTTGGTTTCCTGATAAAATCGTCTAGTTAAGACTTAAAATCTTAGAATGAATGTGATTGGTTTGTAGAATATGTGAAGCATTATACATCATCCTGATGCTATTTAGTGCAGGAAGATTTTCTGATTACACTATTTAAATACCCCTTAATCCCATTGGAAAACAAGCTACAGCTGCTGGAATTTGAAATAAAAACAAAAATGCTAACTCAGCCAGTCAAGCAGCATCTGTGGAGAGAAAAGCAAGTTAATATTTCAGATTGGGGTCTGTTCCTCAAAACTGCAGTGAGAAGTTGGATGTAATTGAACTTAACTGCCTGAGTAGAATATTTATAAACTTTGTTATTTGTCAAACATTTTCAAATGAAGTTCTTGGCCATTGTGAGTGTTTTAAAATGCACTTTCTGAAATAGTATAATTGGTTTTACATGTTAATTATTTTTCATTTTCTTAAATTTCAATTAAAAATTATCAAGAACTTTAACAGTATTGATGTGCAGGAGGGTCTAGTGGTACAAGTCCATAGTTATTGAAAGTAGTTACTCTGCTTGATAGGGAATAAACTCATATAGCATGCTTGCCTTTATTAGTCAAGGAACATATTTCAAGGGTTGGGAAGTTAGGTTCCAAATTTGTAAAATCCAAGGCTACATCTGGAGTATTGCTTTCAGTTCTTGTTGCTCTATTGCAGGAAGGCTGGGGGCTTTGGAGAAAGTGCAGAAAAGATTTACCAGGATGCTACCTGGAATAGGGGGGAGGTTCCGTAAACTTGGAAAGTTTTCTCTGGAAAGGCTGAGGAAAGATCTGATTGAGGTTTATATGATGTAGGTAGAGTAGATTGCCAGTATCTTTTTTCCCTGAGTTAAAATTTCAAATACCAGAAGCCTTGCATTTAATGTGAGATAGAGGAAGTTTGAAGGAGATTTGTGGGCAGGGTTATTTTTTTACATGAAGTTGTGGATGTCTGCCTGGGGTGATGGTGGATGTAAATACAATAGAGGTGTTCTACGTGTTCTTAGCTGCATGGATGTGTAGGGAATGAAGATAAGGCCATTGCGTAGACAGAAGGAATTAGTTTGGTTGATCATTTGATTACTAATTAGTTCAGCACAACATTGTGATCTGAAGGGTCTGTTCCTATGTTGTACTGTTCTATGTTCTAAAATCAAAATGGTGAAAACATTTAGCAGATTTGACAGTATACATTGAGCAAGAGAGTTGATATTTCATGCCAATGAGCTTTCGGTGAACCTAGAAAAGGTTAGACATTACCTGCAGGAAGGGCTGGTAAAAACATTCTCATTGTTCTCTTCCCCCTAGTCCTTACTTCATTCTTAGCAAATTTTTTAACACTAACTTTTTCCTAGTTTTGATAAAAGTTCATGAACCTGCCATGTTAACTCTATTTCTCCCCACTTGTGTTACCTGCTTTACGGGTATTTTTATTTCAGAATTCTTGCATCTGTAATTTTATTTTGGTTTTCACTCTTTCCATCTTTCAGTGGGTGCAGTTACTGTCATAAGCCCTCTGGAACTAATCAGAACAAAGAGCCAGTCTCGTAGGCTGAGTTACAGAGAATTGAAGAATGTTATTCAGACTTCAGTAGCACAGAATGGTTGGCTGTCTCTCTGGAGAGGCTGGGGTCCCACAGTGCTTCGAGATGTGCCGTTCTCAGGTTTGTCTGCTTAATGTATTTTAACTGAACAGTTAAATGTTCAAATAATTTTGGGGGGTAGATCAGTTTAATGAAGTACTTGATTAGTTGCTTTTAGTTTTGGTATCATAAGTGCTTCAAGAAAATAGAAGCTAATGTGACAATTAAAAAGCAAATTACATGCAGAATATATTGATATTGAAGTAACTAGTTCTAAGTTGCATCACGCTCTGTCTCTTTGGACTTGTGCATTTTACCTACTTATCTCATTCCTCATTAGGGAATGCAGGCTTTGGAGCGAATAATTACACCGGTGCTTTTTGTAAGCTGACCACAGCATCCAGTTGAATGATTTTGCATTTTTAAATAGTTTGCAAATGCAAGCAATGCTTGTAAAGTGTTCCAAAGCAAAAATGCAAAATATGATAGCAGTAAATGTCTATGACCTAGTCTTGGATTCCACTAATTTTACAATGGATATAGATTTAATTGCTTAGTGGTAGCACATTCTGTAATTACAAGAGCAGCTTTGGTTTGAAACACTGGTTTTGAAATTAGTCTTAAAATATAAGCTTAGAAATTTGGCCACCAAATTTTGTGTGTGTGCTGTGTTTGTACTTTTAATTTAATATACAAAGATGTGATCTCTGGCTTGGAAGCCAGCTTCATTATCCTCATTGAGCAATGAAACCTACAGCAGAAGGAGCAGGCTAGGATCAGCTGAACTCTCATAGTTGCATCAGTGTTGATATAGATGAAGTGCATGTAACTTGCTACACTGCAAGAAATAGCTCCACCCACTGTGCATAGATTTCTTACAATCGTTCTAGTGTCTTTCGCTCTATTAGCTCAGGAGGGACTATAGAGTACTTGACAAATTCAGTAAGCCACAAATTGATCTTAATGATGGTGTGTAAGTTACAATCCTAATCAGTACATGTACAATAGTGCCAATCTCAATAAAGGAAAATGTCAAATAAGGTTGTATTATTGCCATACACATTTATCAAAGTTTCTTACCTCCAGCAGAAATGGAACTAATATTCGTAACTAATGTGAGTTATCGGAGCTTCCATGGCAAAAGTTTTATTTGTTATTCTAGCTCTATGACAGCAGTTTATACTGGTGTAGAAGCAGCAAAAGCTTAACAAAAAGTCATTTACTACCATGTGATGCACGTAGAGGCCCTGAATAAATCTGCCTACTTAGCCTTCTGCAACACTTGTAGCAGAATTCAGATTCCACAGTTGCCTAACCTCAGACCCCATGGGAGTAAGCGCCTTCCATGACACTAGACACTGCCTAATAAGATATCTAGTCATGGTCTTCTGTGACCTTTACCTCACCTATCATTATAAATGACAAATGCAGATACTTGAAAGCCCATCTATCTGCAAATCATTTTCATCAGAACCCAACCACAGTCTATTATAGTTGTGTTAGGCAAGATTCTTAGCAGTGTGCAGGAACAGAAGGATTTCGGGAGTCCCTATCCACAGATCCCACAGAGTTGCTGCGCAAGTTGATAAGGTGGTTACAAAGGTATACTGTGTGTTGGCCTTCACTAGTTGGTGAACTGAATTCAAGAGCTGTCCCCATACAGCCCGTTCCCAGGTAACAAACAGGTTCTGTTTTTACTCTCATCTTTAAGTCTAACATGTATAGTAGTCAAAATATCTACAGATTGCTCAATGACAACCACTTCTCTGCAGCATTGTAATAAGCCGCATCAAAACACAGCATTTTTTTTTAAAAAGTGGAGGAAGAGAAACTAGGTCTGCCACTCATAGGAATGAACATACAACATGCATCAGGTGTTTGAATCAAATAATGTTATGGGATCTCACTCATATGCACAGATGACATAAGTTGGGTGTTAGTAACCTGGGATAGTCTATATTGGACATAATACTCTTCTGTATTCTGTGCAAACATTGAGTAAATTTGGACGACTTTGCTTCATGAAATTGTACACAAATTCTCTGGAATATTTCCCTAGTCAATCCAGTAGTATATTAATGGCACTTTTTTAAAGTCAATGACTATAGAGTAGGTTCTCTGCAGCAACCTTGCCTTAGGATACAGTGTTCTTTCTGTCTGCCCTAATGATGAATTGGTCTTCTAACTTGATCTTTCGAAGTCTATATGATAGTGATTTCTAAGATGATTGGTTTGATTCCAGTTCAGAAATTGTGCTCCTTCAGGAAAACTAGGCTTTGCTACCTCCACTTCCTGAGGGGATAATATTGCCAATAACAGACCAATACAGCACAGCAGGAGTGCTTCAGGCCACGATGTTGCGCCAACCTTTTACCCTATTCCAAGATCCATCTAATGCTTCCTTTCCACGTAGCCCTCCAGTTTTCTTTCACCCATGTGCCCATGTATTAGTTGCTTAAATGTCTCTAATCTACTGACCATCACCCCAGCAACATGTTCCATGTACCCAGCACTCTCTTTAAAGCCAAAATCAACCCGTGACACCTCCCCAAACATTTTCCTACCATTTTAAAATTATGCCCTGGGAAAAGGGTGCTGGCTATCAACTGTTGCTATTGCTTCTTATCATCTTAAATACTTTGACCAAGTCATCTCTCATCTTCCTGTGTTCCAAAGAGAAAAGCTGTGGCTCATTCAACTTTTCCTCATAAGACATGCTCTGTAATCCAGGCGGCATCCTGATAAATCTACTCTGTACCCTCTCTAAAGCTTCAGAATCCTTTCTATAATGAGACATGAAGAACTAACTACAATTCTCCAAGTGTGGTCTAACTAGAGTTTGATAGAATTACAACATTGATTCACAGCTCTTGAACTCAGTTCACCAACTAATGAAGGCCAACACACCATATGCCTTTGTAACCACCTTATCAACTTGTGCAGCAACTCTGAGGAATCTGTGAATATGGACTCCCAAAATCCCTCTGTTCCTGCATGCTGCTGAGAATCTTGCCTAACACAACTATAATAGACTGTGGTTGGGTTCTGATGAAAATGATTTGCAGACAAATGGGCTTTCAAGTATCTGCATTTGTCATTTATAATGATAGGTGAGGTAAAGGTCACAGAAGACCATGACTAGATATTAGGCAGTGTCTAGCGTCATGGAAGGTGTTTACTCCCATGGGGCCTGAGGTTAGGCAACTGTGGAATCTGAATTCTGCTACAAGTGATGCAGAAGGCTTAGTAGGCAGATTTATTCAGGGCTTCTATATGCTTCCTTTGAAAGGATTTAAGGTTCTGAAACCCTTTTGCATTCTGAATGTATGTGAGCCAGGAATTTTCAACCGTCAGTGGAGATGTTAGTGTTTTTCAAGGAGGCTTTTAGAGTGTACCTCCATATATATTTTCGGTATGATAGAGCTTGAAATAGAATGTTTTGGTAATCTAATGTTAATTTAAGTTCTGTGCTCTAAGCAATAAGCCAAGTGCATTTAGAGCCTTGGTTATGAGCCTAGGAAAGGATGTAACATTGGTTTTGCAGGATTTTGTGGAGACTATGTTGGTGACACAGCTTCAGTGCTTTAATGTGCCTGCTGTAGATTTTAATGTCTCAGAAGCATACACTGTTGCCAGGTAGACCATGAGCTTTGTGCTGGATTTGCGGACTTGATCTTTAAGTACATTTCCTCAGATTGCCAAAAGCTGTTTCCGTGCAATAAGTTTCATCATTTTTATCTATCAAGAACCTATCAACCTTTGCTTTAGATATACCCAATGATTTGCTCTCTACAGACATCTCTGGTAATGAATTCCACAGATCCACAGCACTCTGGCTAGTGAAACTCCTCCTTATCTCTGTTCTGAAAGAATGTCCTTCTGTTCTGAGGCTGTGCCCTCTGGTTCTAGACTTTTCCACTATTGGAAACATACTCTTCATATCCACCTTATCCAGGACTTTTGATATTCAGTAGATTTCAGTAAGATTTCCCACTCATTCTTCTAAACCCCAGCGAGTACAGGCCCAGAGCCATCAAACATTCTTCATATGTTAGCCATTTCATTCCTGGGTTCCTTTTTTTGTAACCTTTGATCCTGCTCCAATGCTAGCATAGCCTCCAAATGTGGTCTGACCAAACCTTATTAGGCCTCAGCATTACATCCTTGCTTTTATATTTTAGTTCTCTTGTAATGAATGCTAACATTGCATTTGCCTTCCTTACTACCTGCTCATCTTAATACAACTCCTGCTGAAGTTGGGTGACTATAGTTTAGAAGTTGAGATAAATGCTTTAACAGTTGGGTTTTTACTCCAGTCTGCTGGGAGGCTTGTTGGAAGTGGGCTTTAAACAAATGAGAAAGATTGAGGAGCGAAGTTGCAGCCTTGCTTGATATTCTGTACTGATATTAGGCCTGTTGTGTACCCTTTCGTTATCATTATGGCTTGCATGTAGGATGGTAACACTGTTCTTTAGGGCGTCTGAATTTAAAATGATATTATATAGTGTCCAATAGTTAATGATCAATTTTTTTTGTAAAGTCAAAATGGGACCTACAGTGGTGCTAGAAAGTAAGTCCTAAAACTAGATAAAGATACCCAATTAAATAAGTAACACAAAAAACATTAGAATTGTTTGTTTATTTATTGAGAAAAATGATCCAATAATTGCATGTATTTGTTGGAAATAGTTTGTGAACCTCTAGGTTAATGCCTCCTACAAGAGCTATTTGGAGTCAGGTGTTCCAGTCAGTGAGTTGAGGTTGGAAGTATGGGTTGTAGAGGTGCCCTGCCCTATGTATAAAAGAAAGGGACACACAAAATTGGATTACTGACAGAGCCTGCTCTTCTGAAAGAAAGAAAGATCTGTTTATATGCACCATGCCTTAATCAAAATGACTTTCATAGGATCTTAGAAGAAGAATTGTAGAGATGCATGAAGCTGGAAAAAGCTAAAGACCTGAGTGTTCATCAGTACACAGTAAGGGAAATTGTCTACAAATAGAGGAAACTCAGTACTGCTGCTACTTTCCCTAGGAGTGGGCATCCTGCAAAGAGCACATCAAGAACACAACATGCAATGCTGAAGGAGGTGAAAAAGAACCCAAGGGTAACAGCAAAAGACCTGCAGAAATCTCTAGAACTTGCTAAAGTCTCTGATGTTTCCAATATAATAAAAACACAAAACAAGAATGGTGTTCATGGAAGGAAACCACAGAGGAAGCCACTGCTTTCCAAAGAAAACATTGCTGCGCATCTCAAGTTTGCAAAAGATCATCTGAATGTTCTACAATGTTTCTGGGACAATGTTTTGTGGAAAGATGAGACAAAAGTAGAACTTCTTGGTAGAAATACACACTGCTGTGTTTGGAAGAAAAAGGGCACTGCACACCAACACCAAAACCTCACCCCAACTGGGAAGCATGGTGGAAGGAGCGTCATGGTTTGCGACCACTTTGCTGCCTCAGGGCCTGGACAGCTTGCAATTGTTGAGGGAACAATGAAATCAAAATTGTAACAAGTCACTTTACAGGAGTATGTCAGGGGTTGCGGTCCATTACCTGAAGTTTAATAGAAGTAGGATCATGCAACAAGACAATGATCCAAAAGACAATAGTAAATCAACAATAGTGTGGTTTAAAAATAAGAAAATTTGTGTATTGGAAATGCCAAGTTAAGGTCCCAACCTTAATCTTATAGAAACGTTGTGGAAGGACCTGAAGCAAGCGGTTCATGCAAGGGAACCCACCAACATCCCAGAGTTGAAGCAGTTTTTTATGGAGGAACGGCCTAAAATTCCTCCAAGCCGATGTGCAGAATTGATCAACAGTTACTGGAAACATTTGGTTAAAGTTACTACAGTACAAGGGGGTCACACCAGTTACTGTTTCCATCAAATACATGTAATATTGAATCATTTTTCTCAATAAATGTACAAGTATAATGTTTTTATTTATTTAATTGGGTTCTCTTTATCTACTTTTAAGACTTGGTGTGAAGATCTGATCACATTTTGGATCATATTTATGCAGAAATAGAGAAAGTTCTACAGGGTTCACAAACTTTCTAGCACCACTGTACATAGTGACTGATGCTACTTCCTGACTCTTGGAGTTGATGTGTGCCATAGAACATGCACATCTTAGCTCTAGATCAGGGGCACACAAGCTTTTTTTATGCCATGGCCCCTTAATCATCAACTGAGTGTTCCGTGTTGGGAACCCTTGCTCTATGTGAATAACTCTGGCTGGTGGAAGGAGAACACTTGTGAAATCTTCCCTTATGGCAGTCAGCTGGAAAAACTGCTGAATTTATCACAGACAGATTTCTCTCATTTCTTGAATCTGGCTGCAGGCACCATGTCTGAGATCCTGTGGCTTGTTCCTCAAGCAGATGTGAATTTGTGAAAGAAGATCCTCTTCACCAGAACTTCCCTAGGGATACCATCTGGTTTTGCAGTTGACATATAGGTTTACTTATTGGTCTAGAATGGCATTGAGATGCTAAAATGGCTGTGGTTGAGGCATTTTTCGAGTGTCTCTCAACCTTAAAATTTTCCACTGTTCTTGCGTTTCAGTGTGGTTGATCCTTGGATGTTAATACCTTGTAACATTACCACATCTCCAGCAGCCACAGCTCCCATTCTGCCCTTTATAGTAGTCAATACTGTATATGGACAAATGGACTCTTTTTTTTCTCCAGTAGTGGCAGTTAGTTGCTTTAAATTGTGCTCAAACTCCTCTTGCAAGAAAAGAAGTGAGTGAATTAATGAGATTTGAGGGATTTTTCATGCATGTCCATCTTGATTTAATAGCATATATGTTTGCCTTTTAGATAAGTGTATTTGTGTGTCCAAAGATAACAAGACAGTACAATTTGGGAAGTGTATTGTGATTTGTGATTGATGAAACACTTGGTGTATTTCAATTGTTATCTTAACATAACAACTTTTGTTTTATTTCCTATCTTTACCCTTCCTTGCATGTGATTGTCTACAGAGCTTTCTGCAAGGAGCATAAAGCATCTATTCTGTGTTACATACATGACCCAATTGAAACCAAATGTATTATCTTAAACACTTTTTCAATTTTGCACAACCTATTTTGTTTCTATCATTAAAATAATTCCCTGAGAAATGTTGAGAACAATATAGATGTGTGCAAAATCATACATGTTATCTGTTCCTTATACTATTTGAATCAATTTCTGTATCATTCTTTACTGCATTCACATCCCTGCTTTAATGGTCCCAGTGTTCATGAAAATGTAATGAGATGCAGAAATTGAATCTTTTATATTTTTTTCCAATTATACTGGAAAGTATGTTATTCTCTTGCTCAAATGTCACCTCTTCATTCGAGAGTTGGATAGACAGTTGGGTTGCTAATCAACAGACGTTTAATATACAGATAAGTTAGTTGGCTAGCTCTGTTTTTATCTTCATTTTGAATAAAACCATTTACTTTTTTGATTGCTTGATGTGCATACGAGGGTATTTATTCATATGGCTCTGAATAACGAAATGTTGTATATAATTTCAAGCTCTGTCACCTTATGTTCCATCTATAATATTCTTGTGTCCATATCCCTTGTTAACCGCTTTGTATTCTTCTTTCTATTCACCTCTTCACATTTTTTCTTCTGTTCACATCTTCCCAGTTTTATTTCCTATTTACATCATAATTTGTAAGTCATTGCTGCAGATTTTTTTAGTGCCTAAGCACCAATCCCCATAATGCTCATTAGTTACAGCCTGCCATCTTAAAAAAAAACGGTTTATTCCTTGGAGCAAAATAAAATCTCAGTTTTTGGGAATTTGAAACAAAAAGTAAGCTGAAAGCATACAGCAAGTCCATTTTATAACTTATTCTACAAAACATCTTGGTTAGTCCTGCCCATTTCCCGGCCCCTCCTCATGATAATCACCAAGTCTCCAAAGGGACATTGTTCCACGCCAAGCATAGTTCATGTCCAATCTTTTGTCTTTGGCTTGTATGTGGTAAGTTATTACTTTTTCTGTTACTATTCTCTGTCCTCTGCCCTTTCAAAGTTGCCATTTTACTCCACTTTTTTACATTTTTATTCTCTATTCTGATGATTTTATCAATTGAATCAAATCTTCTACCATGGCCATTCAGCCAATTTTGTAATGGCCATAGTTGCAGTCATGTATTAATATAATGAAGTGAGCAGAGAAGAAGCTAGATTCTGCTGCTGAGTCTGAGTGGACCAAAAACATTGGATTAGCTTTGTTGAGTCTGTGGCTTCTGGTGTGATTGTATACTGTTTATACTCCTTTAATGAAACTGACTATTCCATCCCCCGAGCAATGTCATCCACAGTATACTTAAGTATAAATGAGCCTCATCTGGGCCTAACTTTCATGATGAGGTTACTAAACCTGATTCTTTATAATAATTCCAATAGGTTGTAACTTTTATTGTCTGCCGTTAAAATTTCATTAGTGGCACGGGTATCAGTTCCCACATGTATGCTGATGTGCATTGATTTTCTTCTTTTGTTTTGACTCCATCACTGTTACCATTCTCTCTAATGACCACTGACTGATTAAAGACAGATGAGTTACAACATTGCTCCTACTTATACTGCCTATAAAAGTTTTTGCCCCTTGTGTTTAAAAAGTATTAAAACACAAAATAATTGCATAATTACTCATCCCCTTCAAGATAGTAGTTGAACCTTTGGCAGAAATTACAGCCTTGAGTCTGTGTGGATAAGTCTCTGTCAGTATTGCACATCTGGACGCTGCAATTTTTCCCCATTCTTCTTTACAAAACTGCTCAAGCTCTGACAGATTGCATGAGGATCTTGAGTGAACAGTCCTTTTCAAGTCCAGCCACAAATTCTCAATTCGATTGAGGCTTGGGTTCTGACTTGGCCACTCCAGGACATTAACTTTGTTGTTTTTAAGCTATTCCTGTGTAGCTTTGGCTTTATGCATGGGGTCCTTATCTTGCTGGGAAACAAATCTTCTCCCAAGTCGGAGTTCTCTTGCAGACTGCATTCAGGTTTTCCTCCCAGGATTTCCCTGTATTTTACTGCATTTTACTCTCTACCTTCACAAGACTTCCAGGGCCTGCTGCAATGAAGCATCCCCACTGCATGATGCAGCCACCATCATGCTTCATGGTGGGGATGGTGTGGTTTTTGATAATGTGTGGTATTTGGCTTGTGCACTCAGTGTAATAGCCAAAAGGCTCAATTTTGGTTTCTTCAGATCATAGAACCTCCTTCCAGCTGACTTCAGAGTTTCCTACATACCATTTAGCAAACTCTAGCCAAAATTTCATGTGAGTTTTTTTGTAACAGTGGCTTTGACTTTGCCATTCTCCCATAAAGCTGTGACTGGTGAAGCACTCAGGCAACAGTTGTATACGCAGTCTATTTCTTGATGATTGACGTAACTATACTCCAAGGGATATTCTGTGACTTGGAAATTTTCTTGTATCGGTCTCTGACTTGTTCTTTTCAATAACCCTTTTGCAAAGTTGCTTGGAGTGTTCTTTTGTCTTCATGGTGTAGTTTTTGCCAGGATACTGACTCACCAGCAGTTGGACCTTCCAGATACAGGTGTATTTTTATAACAATCAATTGAAACACCTTGACTGTACACAGGTCTCCAAAAACAGATCACCATTTAACTAATTATATGACTTTTAAAACCAATTAGCTGCACCAGTGATGATTTGGTGTATCGTATTAAGGGGGGGGGGGGTGAATACTTATGCAATCAATTATTTTATTTTATATTTGTGATTAATTTTTAACTTTGATACGAAAGAAGAGTCTTTGCTGTTGATCAGTGTCAAAAAAGCCAAATTAAATCCACTGTGATTCAATGTTGTAAAACAATAAAACTTCCAAGCAGGTGAATACTTTTTATAGGCACTATAGTGTCAGTAGAACTAAAGCTACGTGTAGGCAATTGCACGCAGTACATTTTTTTAACCACCTTGAATGCCACCAGTGAGCCCTGATGCTCTCTTTCTTCTGTCCTTTCATTCTGGTATTTGCTACTGTCATTGCTGCTCTTGCTCAGGTACAAAGTAGCATTTATTATCTTAAGTACTGAAACTTCCAGACTGCATTTTGTGTCATAATCACTTTCATTCACCTGTATCACAACTAGAGGGCTTATGACATTATATAAAAATTGTCTTACTACATCGGAATGTCATGAGTTTGATTTCCTTTTAGAGTAATCGCAGCATTAGTTGCATTCCCTGGTGAGATGTTCATTCTAGTTTATTGTTGTGGATTAGACAAGTAATACTGTGCCAACAAACAATTAATAGTCATTTACGACAAATAAATATTAGTTTGTTGTTAGTAATTAAGTTGTATTGAGTACAAACCGAAAAACCTAACTACTGAATCAAAGATAATTAATGAACGTCTACATTATCTTGTTTATTTCCTCATTTGCAATGAGGTGTGTTGCCTTGGAACTATAGAGTTACACAACAGGGTTTTAATTCAGCTATCTGTCTCACAGCCATTTACTGGTTTAACTATGAACTGATGAAGAAACAGTTATGCAAGAAGTACAATATCAGTGAACCTACGTTAACGATCAGTTTTTCCTCAGGAGCATCATCAGGCGCAGTAAGTTTGACTCCAGTTATGTAAGCAATTCTACCAGGGATAATAGGTGATTTTAGGTCACATATTGAAACCAAATGCATTTCACGATAAATTGAATGTTTTGTAAATCTGAAATTATTTCTATTGTTTTAACTAATTGTCTTACTCAAGCACTCAAACAATCAAAATCTCAAATAACTGTTACTCTGCCTTTTGTAAAATAATTGTCCTCATTATTATTTAATAGCCTTTGGTTGTTTAATGTTAAAATATATGGGCAAATTGCAAAATTAATTAAATTCTGATTAAAATTGCAAGCCTAGGGTGTCTTGAAAGAAAGGCATGGATGATATCTCTTTAATCCCGAGAGGTTTTACAATGATCTATTGTCATTTCATATCAAATAATTTTCCCACAGTAAAATTGTGTGTTGCTTAACAGAGTTTACTTGTATTTATGTAACTTGAAAAAGCCTTTTCTATAAATTTACTTTTCCAGCTTTATCTTGGTTTTTCTGTTTGTTTTGAATAGTTCTCTATTCACATTAAAAATAGGAGTTATTCTTGTGTTTGCTTCATCTGTATACCAAGTCATTGAAAGTTCTGTGGTAAGGTTTTGGCATTGCATTTACAGTTGAAGTCAGAAGTTTACATACACCTTAGCCAAATACATTTAAACTCAGTTTTTCACAATTCCTGACATTTAATCCTAGAAAACATTCCCTGTCTTAGGTCAGTTAGGATCACTACTTTATTTTAAGAATATGAAATGTCAGAATAATAGTAGAAAGAATGATTTATTTCAGCTTTAATTTCTTTCATCACTTTCCCAGTGGGTCAGAAGTTTACATACACTTTGTTAGTATTTGGTAGCATTGCCTTTAAATTGTTTAACTTGGGTCAAATGTTTTGGGTAGCCTTCCACAAGCTTCTCACAGTAAGTTGCTGGAATTTTGTTCCATTCCTCCAGACAGAACTGGTGTAACTGAGTTAGGTTTGTAGGCCTCCTTGCTCGCACACACTCTTTCAGGTCTGCCCTCAAATTTTCTATCGGATTGAGGTCAGGGCTTTGTGATGGCCACTCCAATACCTTGACTTTGTTGTCCTTAAGCAATTTTGCCACAACTTTGGAGGTATGCTTGGGGTCATTGTCCATTTGGAACACCCATTTGAGACCGAGCTTTAACTTCCTGGCTGATGTCTTGAGATGTTGCTTCAATATATCCACATAATTTTCCTTCCTCATGATGCCATCTATTTTGAGAAGTGCACCAGTCCCTCCTGCAGCAAAGCACCCCACAACATGATGCTGCCACCCCCATGCTTCCCTGTTGGGATGGTGTTCTTCGGCTTGCAAGCCTCACCCTTTTTCCTCCAAACATAACGATGGTCATTATGGCCAAACAGTTCAGTTTTTGTTTCATCAGACCAGAGGACGTTTCTCCAAAAATAAGATCTTTGTCCCTATGTGCATTTGCAAACTGTAGTCTGGCTTTTTGATGGCTGCTTTGGAGCAGTGGCTTCTTCCTTGCTGAGCAGCCTTTCAGGTTATGTTGATACAGGACTCGTTTTACTGTGGATATAGATACTTGTCTACCTGTTTCCTCCAGCATCTTCACAAGGTCCTTTGCTGTTGTTTTGGGATTGATTTGCACTTTTTGCGCCAAAGTATGTTCATCTCTAGAAGACAGAATACGTCTCCTTCCTGAGCGGTATGACGGCTGCGTGTTCCCATGGTGTTTATACTTGCGTACTATTGTTTATACAGATGAACATGGTACCTTCAGGCGTTTGGAAATTGCTCCCAAGGATGAACCAGACATGCCATCATTTTCTGACCTCAATCTGTTAGAAAATTTGTGGGCAGAACTGAAAAAGTGTGTGCGAGCAAAGAAGCCAACAAACCTGACTCAGTTACACCAGGTCTGTCTGGAGGAATGGAACAAAATTCCAGCAACTTACTGTGAGAAGCTTGTGGAAAGCTACCCAAAACATTTGACTTAAGTTAAACAATTTAAAGGCAATGCTACCAAATACTAACAAAGTGTATGTAAACTTCCGACCCACTGGGAAAGTGATGGAAGAAATTAAAGCTGAAATAAATCATCCTCTGTACTATTATTCTGACATTTCACATTCTTAAGATAAAGTAGTGATCCTAACTGACCTAAGACAGGGAATGTTTTCTAGGATTAAATGTCAGGAATTGTGAAAAACTGAGTTTAAATGTATTTGGCTAAGGTGTGTTCAACTGTACATATAGCCCAAGGTTACATGAAGGCAATTCTGGATCCTATTAAACACTTTCAAATGGATCATTTGTCTTTAATGGCAGGCAGTTGCAACTTTCATGGAAACTTTTGTGACTGCTTACATTTGGAGGAATCCTGGACAAGTACGTTTATCTAATTTCTCCACTACTTAGGCTGGTGACAAATTGGGAATCCTTGGAAATCTTAAACGGGCTTTCCAAATTTCAGCTGGGCGAGGTGTTCCTGACATCCTTAAAAGGATTTTGAAAAATATTGATTCTGCCTCTAAATAACTGCACGTGAAATGTAACTGTTCTCAAAATCTCTCAGTGATTGCCTAAAGCAGAAGGGGGTTATTTGCATCAAATTTTTGGTATCTGTTATTTTCCTACATACCAATCTGACACTGGGAGTGTGACTGAAAACTGCTGACCTTAAAGGTCACAGTGAGAATGCATAGATCAAAAATACATGCTCTATTTTAACTACTATACTTCAATAGAAGTGTTTTGAAAAGGGGCTGAGATTGCTTCTCCATACCTTCTTAAAATGTGGTATGAATATCAAAACTGATATTTGGCATTCATAATTCATATACTAATGGGAGCTGATAAAGAATACAATTGTATTTCTAAGAGTGGATGGTGAGTAATTGGTGATATCGTGCTGCCTAGAAAGTAGTATTAAACCAGCTAGATTTTCTTTGGATATAGGATACATTAGGAAAATGTGTTCATGTTGAATAACAGCTACATCAGACATTTTATGGACCTCCAGCATGGTATTGCACCTGTGAACAACATTTTCCAGGACATGATATAAATTTAATATTTGCTAGAAATGTGTGGCAGAGCAGCAAAATACTGCTCCACGATGATAATGAGTAAGTGACTCAAACCACTAGAGTCATAGAGAGAGCACAGAAAAAGGTGGTTCAGTCTACTGAGGCTATGTCAACCATCAGGCATTAATTTTTACACTGATCCTTCCCTATTCCCATCAACTTGCCACCCCTCAGATTTTGCAACTCATCTACACAGTAGGGGTTATTTATCTACTAACTGGTACACTTTTGGAAGATGAGGCACATGACAAAATAGGCTAAAGTCAGCATGGTTTCCTTGAGATGAGATCTTGCCTAAACAAATCCATTGGAATTCTTTAGAAAAAAATACAGACAGTCTGGTCAGTGGATGTTGTTCACTTAGATTTTCAGAAGGCCTTTGACAAAGTGCTGTAAATGAGGCCAATTAAGATAAGAGCCATGGGACAGAAAATAACTGGTGTGGATATAAAATTAGCTGATTGGCAAGAGGCAAAGAGTGGGAATAAAGGGGGACTTTTCTGGTTGGCAGATGGTGACTAGTGGTGTTTCACAGACGTCGGTATTGGGGCCGCTACTTTTCACATTTTGTGTTGATTGAATAACGGAATTGATAGCCTTGTGGCCAAGTTTGCGGATAATACGAAGATAGGCCAAGGGAATGGTAGCGTTGAGGAAGCAAAGAGTCTGCAGAATAACTTCAACAGATTGGTAGAATGGGAAAGAAGTGGCAGATGGAATATAGTGTAGTGAAATATATTGTCATGCACTTCTTGAGAAGGAATGTTTTCTACAATACAATGTTTTCTAAACGGGAAAAATATTCAAAATTCAGAGGTGCATTGGGACTTGGGAGAATTTATGCAGGATTCCCTAAAGGTTAACTTACAGGTTCAGTCAGTGGTGAGGAAGGTAAATGCAATATTAGCACTTACTTCAAGATGTCTAGAATATAAAAGCAAGGATGTAATGCTGAGAGGCTTTATAAGGGATTGGTAAGGCAGCACTTCAAAGTTCAAGATAATTTATTATCAAAGTACGTGTATGTCACCATATCCAACCCTGAGATTCATTTTCTTGCGGGTGTACTCAGAAAAATCTAAGGAATATATTAGAATCAATGAAAGACCACACCCAACAGGATGGACAAACAACCAATTTGCAAAAGATAAACTGTGCAAATACAAAATTTTAAAAATACATAAATAAGCAGTAACTGTCAAGAACATGAGATGAAGAGCCCTTGAAAATAAATCCATAAGTTGTGGAACAGTTCAGTGATGGGGTGAGTGAAGTTATCCCCACTAGTTCAAGAGCCTGGTTGCAGAGGAGTAATAACTGTTCCTGAACCTGGTGGTGTGAGTCTTGAGGCTCATGTATTTTCTTCCTGATGACAGCAGTGACAAAAGAGCATGGTCAGGATTGTGGGAGTCCTTGATGATGGATGCTGCTTTCCTGCGATGCTTCCACGTAGATGTGCTCAGTAGTGGGGAGGGCTTCACCTGTGATGGATTGGGCCGTATCCGTTACTACTTGATTTTCTATTCAAGGACATTGATGTTTCCATACCAGGCCATGATGCAACCAGTATTGTTGAGTATGGAGAGCAGTTATGGATCTGTTATTTAAGAGAAGATGTGCTGGCAAAAGAGAGAGTCCAGAGGATGTTCACGAGAATGGTTCCAGAAATGAATAAGTAAACATATGAGTGTTTGGTAGCTCTGGGCCTGTATCCACTAGAGTTTAGAAGAATGGGAGGAGTGCGGGATTCACTCGAATCCTTTCAAATATTGATAGGCCTAAATAAAATGAATGTGAAAAGGATGTTTCCTTTAGTAGGTGAGACTAAGAGCAGAGGGTACAGCCTCAAAATAGAGAATATTCATTTAGAATAGAAATGACGAAGAATTTCTTTAGCCAAAGGGTAGTGAATATGTGGAATTCATTGCCACAGGCAACTGTGGTGGTCAAATCATTGGGTATATTTAAGTTCAAAGTAAATTTATTAAAGTACATATACAGTGGCATGCAAAAGTTTGGGCACCCCGGTCAAAATTTCTGTCACTGTTAATAATTAAGTGAGTGGAAGATGAATTGATCTCTAAAAGTCATAAAGTTAAAGATGAAACATTCTTCTCAACATTTTAAGTGTATTATTTTTGTTTTGTACAATTTTAGAGTGGGGGGGAGAAAGGAAAGGAGCACCATGCAAAAGTTTGGGCACCCCAAGAGATTTGAGCGCTCAGATAACTTTTACCAATGTCTCAGACCTTAATTAGTTTGTTAGGGCTGTGGCTTGTCCACAGTCATCATTAGAAAAGGACAGGTGATGCAAATTTCAAAGCTTTATAAATACCCTGTTTCCTCAAACCTTGTCCCAACAATCAGCAGCCATGGGCTCCTCTAAACTGCTGCCTAACACTCAGAAAATTAAAATAAATGATGCCCACAAAACAGGAGAAGGCTATAAGAAGATAGCAAAGCGTTTTCAGGTAGCTGTTTCCTTAGTTCATAATGTAATTAAGAAATGGCAGTTAACAGGAATGGTGGAGGTCAAGTTGAGGTCTGGAAGACCAAGAAAACTTTCTGAGAGAACTGCTCTTAGGATTGCTAGAAAGGCAAATCAAAACCCCCTTTTGACTGCAAAAGACCTTCAGGAAGATTTAGCAGACTCTGGAGTGGTGGTACACTGTTCTACTGTGCAGCGACACCTGCACGAGTATGACCTCCATGGAAGAGTCATCAGAAGAAAACCTTTCCTGCATCCTCACCACAAAATTCAGCGTCAGAAGTTTGCAAAAGAACATCTAAACAAACCTAATGCATTTTGGAAATAAGTCCTGTGGACTGATGAAGTTAAAATAGAACTTTTTGGTTGCAATCAGCAAAAGTATGTTTGGAGAAAAAAGGGTGCTGAATTTCATGAAAAGAACACCTCTCAACTGTTAAGCATTGGGGTGGACAATCATGCTTTGAGTTTGTGTTGCAGCCAGTGGCACGGGGAACATTTCACTGGTAGAGGGAAGAATGAATTCAATTAAATACCAGCAAATTCTGGAAGCAAACATCACACCGTCTGTAAAAAAAAAACAAACAAAACTGAAGATGAAAAGAGGATTCTTCTACAACAGGATAATGATCCTAAACACACCTCAAAATCCACAATGGACTATCTCAAAAGGTGCAAGCTTAAGGTTTTGCCATGGCCTCACAGTCCCCCGACCTAAACATCATCGAAAATCTGTGGATAGTCCTCAAAAGAGCAGTGCATGCAAGATAGTCCAAGAATCTCACAGAGCTAAAAGCCTTTTGCAAGGAAGAGTGGGCAAAAATCCCCCAAACAAGAATTGAAAGACTTAGCTGGCTACAGAAAGCGTTTACAAGCTGTGATACTTGCCAAAGGGGGTGTTACTAAGTACTGACTATGCAGGGTGCCCAAACTTTTGCTTTGGGCCCTTATCCTTTTTTGTTACTGTGAAATAGTAAAAGATGGAAATAAAAAAAGTAATCTTGCTTAAAATATTAAATGTGCCATCTTTAACTTTATGCCTTTTGGAAATCAGGTCATCTTTTACTAGCTTAGCTATTCGCAGTAACAGAAATTTTGACCAGGGGTGCTTAAACTTCTGCATGCCACAGTATGTCACCATATACAGCCCTGAGATTCATTTTCTTGTGGGTATACTCAACAAATCTATAGAGTAGTAGCTATGACAGAATCAATGAAAGACCAACCACGGAGCCGGAGATGCCAAACTGCAAATGCAAATATAAATAAATAGAAGTAAATAACATTTCAATTGGTGGAGCAAATGAAGTTGAGTATAGTTAACCCTTTTTGTTCAAGAGTTTGATGACTGAGGGTTGGTAAGTGTTCTTGAACCTGGCAGTGCAAGTCCTGAGGCTTTTCACCTTCTACCTGGTGATAGCAGCAAGAAGAGAGCATGACCTGGGTGGTGGGGATCCCTGATGATGGATGCTGCTTTCCTACAACAGTGTTTCATGTAGATGTGCTTAAAGGTTTAGAGGTCTTTACCTGTGATGTACTGGGCCAAATCCACAACTTTTTGTAGGATTTTCCATTCAAAGGCATTGGTAAAGCAGAGGTTGATAGGCTGTTGTTTAATTGGGGGGGGGGGTCATAGGTTTTGGGGAAGAAGGCAGGATAATGGGATTGAGAGACATAATAAATTAGCCATAAATAGAATGTCGGAGAAGATTCAGTGGGATGAATGGCCTAGTTCTATTCCTATGTCATGGTCTATAAAGGAAACCCATTTCGTGATTATGGAGGATACTAACCAATATAGATATACTGCTGTTCAGGATTGAATTCAGGTTGCTGTGAGGCAGCAATTCTACTCGCTGTGTCACTGTGCCACCACTATTTCTAGTCTCTGTTACATGAAGACTTCTTAGTATTAAAATTGCCTTACGAAAACCAGAAACTGAAGGAAAGACATTTTTTTTGAATTAGTGCATTTTTAAGGAGCGAGTTCCAGATTGGCATGTGTACTCTTTACCAAAGGAGAAATATCTCAACACATTTTCATTTACCATCAATATAAAGAATAAATAATACAATATAGACAACTTTTTTAGTCTTTCCTATTAAAATTTGAATCTTGTTTAAGCTGAATAAAAATAGAAATAAGTGGAATTGTGTTGTGCTTTTGCTTTCAGATTGCAGCTGTATTGACTTTACCATTTGATGTTGTGAAAACCCAGAGACAGATTGAGATTGGAGAGTTGGACATAATGAGTATGTAATTTTAGACTTTAATTTAAAAGTGTAATTTGCTTATCAATTTGTCATAAGTGCTCATTGCATTATGTATCTAAGCAGACCTTTGGGGAGCCTTACAAAACTATTCAACCCGTCATGCATGTGTCTTCAAAAGAGCTATCTAATAAAATTCAAAGTTGGATCACTGAATATGTTATGAAGTTCTTCAGCCCGCTTCTTGATTAATTTCCAGTTCCATCTGCTTTCTAGCCAAGTATTTATTTTTGTCTGTAAAAGCCAATGAATTTGTAAGATAAAGCAGTAGTAAAGTCTGTGCCTGTAAAGTTGAAAAACACTCTTGGCATATTTCTTCTTATATTATTTATTACTTCAGCTAAGTTTTAGACATACCTTTGTACTTTTTATCTCTGCATTTTGAGAGGTGTAAAATTCAGAAAATGAGTTATCTTTGTTATTTGCTATTGTACCTATGAATTGGGAGATAGAATAAGCACTTACAGGGTGTATTTGTTTTTCTGCTGAACAGCATCATAAAAATGTTTGCACCATTTCTGTTTGATTGTGCAAGCATATGTTTAGAACATAGAATGGTACATCAGAGGAACAGGCTATTCAGCCCATGATGTTTTATCTCAGAGCCCTTTAAACACACCTATTGTGCATCTGCTTCCATCACCCACCTCAAGAAGCACATTTCAGGCACCCAGCACTGTTTTATTAAAATTTAACTTGTCCTGCATACCCCTATTGAAATTCCCCCTCATCTTAATTATACGCCCTCGACTATTAGATATTATGATTCTCTGAAAAGGCACTCTACGCCCGTCATAATTTTATAAACTTCTATCAGGTCTCTCCTCAGCGTCTGCCACTCCAGAGGAAACAACTCTACTTCATCCAGAACGTGTGTTCTAGTCCAGGCAGCAACCTGATAAACCTTTTCTAAACTCTCTGCTAGACTCCAAATCTTCCTACAATGGCACAACCGGAATTGAACGCAGTACTCCAGTTGCAATCTAACTAGTTTTGTGAACTCCATGCCATGATGAATAGGGGCAAGTGTGCCAATGTCACCATTACCACTCTATAAATGTATGGCCACCTTCAGGGAGTTATAGACTTGGATCCCTCTGTACATCAGTGTGGTTAAGTGTCCTGCCATTAACTTTATATTATCAGACCACCCAAAATGCACCAGCTTACAGTTGTCTGATTAAACTCCATCTGCCATTTCTCTGCCCATATCTGCAGCTAATCTATATCCCACTGTGTCCTTTGGTAATCTTCTACATTATCCAAAATGCTACCAATCTTTGTCATCTGCAAACTTGCTAACCCATCCATCCATGTTTTTATCCAAGTCATTCATATCACAAACAACAGAAGTCCCAGTACAGATCCCTGCAGAACACCACTAGATACAGACCTCCAGCCGTAATTGACCTCTGCCTTCTGTTTTCTATGGGCAAGCCAATACTGAATCCAAACAGCTGTCATCAAGAATCTCATGCATCTGAATGAGGCCCGAAACATTGACTACTCTTTTCCTTAGATGCCGTCTGGCCTGCTGAGTTCCTCCAGCATCTGCAGATTTTCTCTAGTTTCTAGTTGGTAAGACGTGGCTTGCCCTGAACAAATCCATACTGCCTGAATGCCTATAAATAGGGCACACTTTTCCAAATGCTCAGAAATCTTATTCAGAAGAATTTTCTCCAAAATCTTCCAAACCACTGATGTGAGACTCACTTGCCTATAATTTCCAGGATTATCCCAATTTCCCTTCTTGAACCACACAACAACATTAGCTACTTGCCAGCCCTTTAGGAGTTTTCCTGTGGCTACAGAGCACACAAAGGTCTTGGTCACTTTTGAGGGAACTGGTGTAATGCTGAAGGAGCTTTTAGATAGATAGATACTTTATTCATCCCCATGGGGAAATTCAACTTTTTTTCCAATGTCCCATACACTTGTTGTAGCAAAACTAATTACATACAATACTTAACTCAGTAAAAAAATATGATATGCATCTAAATCACCATCTCAAAAAGCATTAATAATAGCTTTTAAAAAGTTCTTAAGTCCTGGCGGTAGAATTGTAAAGCCTAATGGCATTGGGGAGTATTGACCTCTTCATCCTGTCTGAGGAGCATTGCATCGATAGTAACCTGTCACTGAAACTGCTTCTCTGTCTCTGGATGGTGCTATGTAGAGGATGTTCAGAGTTATCCATAATTGACCATAGCCTACTCAGCGCCCTTCGCTCAGCTACCGATGTTAAACTCTCCAGTACTTTGCCCACGACAGAGCCCGCCTTCCTTACCAGCTTATTAAGACGTGAGGCATCCCTCTTCTTAATGCTTCCTCCCCAACACGCCACCACAAAGAAGAGGGCGCTCTCCACAACTGACCTATAGAACATCTTCAGCATCTCACTACAGACATTGAATGACGCCAACCTTCTTAGGAAGTACATTCGACTCTGTGCCTTCCTGCACAAGGCATCTGTGTTGGCAGTCCAGTCAAGCTTCTCGTCTAACTGTACTCCCAGATACTTGTAGGTCTTAACCTGCTCCACACATTCTCCATTAATGATCACACTTATTTATCACACTTCACACAATTGTGATAAAATGAATATGCTAAGAACAGAAGCAAAGCTATTCAGTGGCCTTATGGGCTCTGTAAATTACCTAATTTGATATATCTGCCTTTCTTCCATACTTCTTAATAGTTTGCAAATCTGTTAATTCAAGACTTAAAAATGATTGTTTACCAAGTGTAAATTCTATTTATGGAAAAGTTTCAAACTTCTTCAGCCTTCACATGCCAGAACAGTTGGCTCTAATATTTGCTATGTTCACCCTTTTCCAAAAATTATCCAACCAGTAAAAATAGCCTTCCTCCATATATTTTGTCAGTTTCCTTCATCAGCCCACAGTTTGCTTGTAACAGTTTAGTACAGCTGCAGCATAAATATCTCTCGTTTTCTAGTATTCTAGCTACAAAGTTTAACATTCTTTAAGAATTTGATTACTTTCTGTACTCAACTAAATTGTCTTTAATGAACTATGTTTGTGCATTCCCAAATCCCCTTGGAACCCTACTCTTAGCTTTTCAATAGCATAATAGTTTTTTTTTTAAGATTCAAGCATATCATTTTGTATTTGTTACATTGAAATTCATTTTCCATAGTTGTGTCTAATAGCTTAATCTTAATCGTTCTTGGTAATGCTTCAGCACAAGTTACAGTGCCCTCCATCTTTCTGTATTAACTAACTAGGATTTAAACATTTTTAATCTAGTTAGTTAATAAATACATTGAAAAATTAAGATCCCAACAAAATTCTTAATATTCAGCTAATTTTTTATCCAGTTTAGTAATTTGCCTTCAATTTAGTGATTTGTGATGCTATGGGGGAAATCCTTAATAGAACATTTATAGACATCACTTCATGCAGTATTTTTAAGTACTTCAAAAAAGGTAAGCACATTCTGCCTTAGGGTTTCACTTGTCTTTCTCCAATTATAGACACATTTTCCCAAAAAAAGCTATTCTCATATTGCTGGGATAGATTATTTTCCTAACTTACAAAAACAAATCTCTGTATTTAGAAGCATAAGCAATTGATTATCAGTTAATGCAATATAACCAATATGCTTAATATTTGTTCTAGACTCTCAAAGTAAATTATCTTCCACCTGGAAAATAATGAAAAAAATATTGAGTCAATCTGGATTTGGAGGTTTATTTGTAGGTAAGTAAAACCACTTAAGTTCTTGCTATACACTGGATTGACTTAATAGTCATTTTATCATTGGGAGAAACTGTCCTACAACTGCAACAGGAATTTTAATTTTAATTTTTATAGCAAATGAGTGTCAGTCTTGAACCTTGGAGTGGCTAGTACCTTTCCTCATAACTGTTCTAAATATTATATTTTGCATGCTATTTCCTAGATTCTTCACTATTGTTTGCTTCTCTTGGAATGGGCAATCTCCAAGAATCAAGTACATCAGTGTAGCCTTCCTTATCAGGCAGAGAAGTAAACTAATAAACCTCAATTTAAATTTTGGTGTATACTAGTTTTATGGTTTGTGCATACAGTAGGTGCTATATCCTCAAAATGTTCTCCTCAATATTTTCACCACTACCTGAGAGCTGACAGAATGTACCGTAATGGAATTTTGTTTTCAAACTCAAAGTGCATTATGACCATGATCAATACAGAATATTTCCTTAGCTTAGTCAATATTGCCCCCTCTATGCTTTCTTCCCTTCTCTCTTTCCTGAATCCATTGTATCAAAGAATATTTGAGATTAACTTATCATTCCTTTTTTAAATAATTCATTACTCTCCTTAATGACACCCATTGTTGCCACAGCTTTTTATTTCCATTTGGTTAATTGGGTATCTGTAGTTCTCCAAATCTGCAGTGCTTAGTGCATTTCTTAGGTTCACAGTAAGTATAGTGGATTCCAAGTAATTGGACCATCAGTTAATTGGGACAGCCACTTATTTAGGGCAATTCTTAAAGAACAAAAATTCATCAATAAAATTGCCAGGATTCCCTTCATTTATTTGGGACATAATACTGCTTAATTGGGGCAGAAAACTGTTGCCAAACAGGTTTAACTAGGGTCAGTCATGTGCACTTGTGTGGCCATTTGATGCTACACCATGCTTTGAGTGAACAGTTTTTAAATAGCATCGGTGTATGTGCTTGTGTTCAAAAAGCAGTGATTTTTATCACTGATAGTTGGCAAGAAATAAGTAGTAAGACTATTCCAAACTGTTTTGCTCATTCCGGTTTCAAACATTCAGGCTTGGAGGTTTCAGAAATGACCAGGAGTAAAAATAAAATGATTTCACTACTACAAACAGTTTGAAACAATCATTCAAGATTATTGTCAGTACCTTCAATGTTACAATGAAACTGAAGATTTGGAGGATGCAGTCATGACAAGTATTGTATGAAGGCAGTCTTTTGATTTTGTTCATTGAATAAACTGGATGAATGCTTCTGTCAATAACTATTAGGAACTAATAGTTTTATAGTACTGTAGTGTTCTAATTTGTTTCATTTAAATACATAATTTGTTACTGTTTGTCTTCTGTAGACCTTTTTAACTATTTCCATGGAATTTCAGCTAATTGTGGCAGCTGCTGAATTGGGCCAAAATATACTGGTCCCGATGTGTCCCAATTAACCAGAATCCACAATATATGCATTTTAGACAATCTTGCACTGGTTCAAGTATGCCCAACATTTGTTACTTTTTATTTATTTTATTGTTTCTTCAAGTCAAAAGTGATGTCCATGAAGGCAGTGACTCAGGTTTAGTTGTTTATGTTTAGGTTGGTTGGCATGGTTTTGGGGAATAAAGGGGTTAGGGTTTTGGAACAGGGATGTGCGGTGTTAAGAGATCAGGCCAGCGTACAGATCGTTGCTTAAAGGCCAGTAATTCCATCGACAGATGACAGGTCTGCAAGCACTGTGGACAAAAGACCAGAGAGGACAGCAGCTGGTAACTCCTCAGGTCAACAAGTCACCCTGGTTGGTAGGTATTGGAATCAGAGGTCCATGAGGGCAGGAAGCACAAGGGCCAGGGACTCGGTAGTGAGTCTGGAGTTTGGGTCCTTTCATCGAGTTCTGACGTTGTTATCGAAGATTGAAGCTGGAATGTTGAAGACTGAAGTCTGCAAATTGAGAAGTCAAGGCTCATTGGCCTAAGCCCTGAGTCTGCATGTCCACTGAGAAAGTCGGAGGCCTGATGTCTGAGAGATCATTGAAGGTTCAGAGATGGCCTGTCCTGGGGTTAGTAGTCTGTCTGCATCTGAGTGAGTGGGTGGAGGAAGGAAATGCATTTGTTCTCTGCTTTTTTTTAGTTTGTTATTTGTGCTATTCTACTGTACATTGCAGGCATACTATGCTGGCACCAGAATATAGGCTGCGGTCAGCGCATCCTTGGGTTGTGTTGGTTGTTAACGTAACCAATGGATTTCACTGTAGGTTTTGATGAACATATGATAAATATGTGAATCTGAACCTTATTCTCTGCAAATTCATCGTCTAAACATTTTCTAGCAACAGCATTTGCTGATTGCCTTTGTATGGTTTCTCCCTAGCAGAGATTACTTACCTGTATCAATTAATGATAATTTCTGCTTGCTGTAATTGTTGCATTCCAAGTGCACTTTTGCCCAAGTATAACACCAGTTCAACTCTTTCTTCCAGTTTGCCAATCAACAAGCTAATCTGGGTTTGAGTCTATTCTCTTTAATTGATGTAGAATAACATCACAACTTTCTACGTGTGTTGTATGGAGACTTGAACTGCATCTGTAAACTAGTAACATAGTATGAAGAATTGCTTCTGCATGTGCATTTATATACTAAAAATTTAACCTGCCTCTGCACTTGCTCTGACTTTGTGCCATTGAAACTGTCCTTGGTTATCAGCACAAGCACTAGCTAAAGGTGACATTACTCAAACCTGCACATGACCAAAGAAAATTGATTGAAGTAGTTAACCACTAGTATTATCCAACCAATACCTTCAATGTTATGATAGGTTATAAACATGAACTTTTAATTTTGAACATTCAAATTTCATCAAAAGTAATTTAGTTCTGCTGCACTTGTCAAATTAATAGACACTTTTTTTTAAACATGTGGATAAGTAAGAATGTTTCCTGATCTAAATTTTGCACTGCCTTAATCCCCAGGTTTGTTGCCTCGATTAATGAAGGTAGCGCCAGCTTGTGCGATTATGATCAGTTCCTACGAATATGGAAAATCCTTTTTCCGTAAAATCAACACAGACCGGGAGAGCGAAAAGGCTACAAGTCAGGCACTGGCTGAGAAAATACATACAGGTTGAGCTTGAGGAAGAAAGAAAGCATGATGGCAATCTTTCCAAAAATTATGGACAAAAAAAAACTTCAAACATGGCCTACCCGTGATTACAGAGGTGAACCCTTGGAACATTAAGCTACTTGTGAATGGACACTAATATTATTAGTGAAATATATTTACAAGTTCATTTTCCAGTGCTTAACCTTGCTGAAATCTGTGCCTTGAAGTCAATGTGTTTTACTGTGTCTGGTTATAATAATATGAAAGCTATATGAAATAGTCTTATTAAGAAAACTATAAGATTTACTGGTTAAGATTGTGAAAATGGTAGGATTTTACCTACAAAACTAGATGGTAAAGAAAAGTTGTATCACATTTGATGTCCAGAATGCAGCTGTAGAAAATGAAAGTGCAATACCAATTTAGAAAGCAATGAAACTCAAGACATTTTGCAAAGTATATCAGCTAACTATTATGGAAACCTTAACTAACCACAAGCATAGCAATGTTACCTTTGTTTTACACCTTAAAAGTAATCCCACTAAAAGATTTATAACAAAATTTCTGCCAGTACAGTTAATAAACACAAACTGGACTGGTCAGATAGTTGTGGGTATATTTTATCTGAACACTCAATTTATTGCATTGAAGATTATTTCCTTAAAATAGTTGAGTAAATATTAAATTTGTGAAATTGTGCAATTTTTTTTTCTCATTTTGGATGTCAAATAAACAAGCAATGCACATACTATCACCAGACCTTTTGATTCGATTAATGTCTTGTGAAAAGATTTAATGACAGATGTCAGTTTTTAAACTACTTTTCCCTCCAATTCATTTTTAGGTTTCCAGATATGGCTGCATGTGTACAGAAGTTCATCTTTCCCCAATAAGAATTGTTTACATGGGATTTTAAAAAGTTGTCTGCATTTTATAAAGACCATGTGAGATCATGCATTGACATATTACCATTTGAAAGGTTGTGAAGACAGTGCTCTTGGAACTACCCCCTTTTTTTCCCTAGCAGCCTCGCTATGACCATCCGGCATTATAAGTTGGAAAACTAGACAAAGGTACTTGAAGATCTGTTGCAGGTGGTGTTTCCTATAACTTAGGAAAAGTAGATAAAAGGCACCACCATGTCAAAACATTTTAAAAGGCATTCTTACAAAAAATTCAAAAAATACCTTACAGCATTTGACATACTGGCACATCAGGAAACTTTAAAGTTTTGTGACAGGCTTGAGTGCTTTTAGCAGTTGTTAAGCTGTGCCCTATTTTTGTCGTCTTACTTTGGTGCTCATTGCAAGGCATCAAGAGTCGATTAAGGCACAAAAGACTACAGATGTTGGGATCTAGAGCAAAAAGGCAAGTTGCCGTAGGAAGTCAGTGGGCTGAACAGCATCTGTGGGTGCAAAGGGATATTCAGTGTTTTGGGTTGAGTTCCTCCAGCAGATTGGGTTTTACCAAGAATTGGTGGCAAAAATAAATGGATAACTGAACCTCACTGTATCGTCAAACAATCTCGTCACTTTCTCAAAAGCCCTGAGATTTTTTTCGAAATTGTATTTTCTGTATGCATTAGGATTAGGTTTAACTGGTTTAGAAATTAATTTTGCAATTAACTATCCACAATTAACTATAATTGTATTTGTGAGACAATGGAACTCTGAAATGAAAACAGGTTGGAGATACAGGTGCAGAAATGGCAGATGGAATTTAATCCGGAAAAAGTGTAAAGAGCTGCAATTTGAGCTCAAATACAAGCTACAAAAAACATGACAGGACCCTTGGGAGTATTGATATACAGGGTATCTTGGGGAACTCCCTGAAAGTGGCAACACAAGTAGATAGGGAGGTAAAGAAATTTTACAGCGTGTATACCTTTATTGGTTTGAGTATAAAGGTTGGGGAGTCATGTTGCAGTGTATAAAACTGTGGTTAGGCTACAACTGACTATAGTGTGCAGTTCTGGTTGTTGCATTTACAAGCAGCATGTGGAGACTTCAGGATGGCTGCAAGAGATTTACCAGGCAGTTGCCTGGGTTGGAAGGTAATAGCTATAAGGAGAAGTTCGACAAACTTGTTTCTCTGGAAGAGAGACCAAGGGATGACCTACTAGAAATAAAATTTTGAGACATTGACAGGGTAAATAGCACTTTTCCCAGTGTGGAAATGTCAGATACTAGAAGGCATAGTTTTACCATGAGGTAAAGGAGATTTATGACACAGGTTAACTTTTAACACTGGCAAATCCTTGGAATGTGTGGAAGCAAATGCACTAGCAACATTTAAGAGGCATATTACAGACACATGACAAAACAGGGAGTGGAGAAATATAAACCATGTATAGGCAGATGGGATTAGTTTAAGTTGGTATTGTAGTTATTCTCCATCCGCACAAGTGCTTCGTAAGGCTGTGTGCCTAGCCCCCTACTCTACTCGCTTTACACTTATGACAGAGTGGCTAAGCACTGCTGCGATGCTGTATTTCTGTGGCTTCCACTGTCTTGTGTTGCCGCGTGGCTTAGTAGGTAAGGCATCAGACTAGTAACCTGAAGGTCACTGGTTCGAGCCTCAGCTGAGGCAGCGTGTTTGTGTCCTTGAGCAAGGCACTTAACAACACATTGCTCTGCGACGTCACCGGTGCCAAGCTGCATGGGTCCTAGTGCCCTTCCCTTGGACAACATCGGTGGCGTGGAGAGGGGAAGGCCTGCAGCTTGGGCAACTGCCGGTCTCCCATACAACCCTGCCCAGGCCTGCACCCTGGAAACTCCAGGCGCAGATCCATGGTCTCTCGAGACCGACGGATGCCACTAATTTCACTGTCTTAGGCAGAATCAAAGGCGATGATGAATCAGCATATAGAAAGGAGAATGAAAATCTGGCTGAGTGGTGCCACAACAGCAACATCTTACTCAATGTCAGCAAGACCAGGGGATAGTTGACTGCAGAAGGAATCCAGAGGTTCATTAGCCTCTACTTTCTTAGGAGTTTGCAAATATTCAGCATGACATCTAAACCTTTGACAAATTTCTATAGATGTGTGGTGGAGAGTATATTGACTGGCTGCATCACAGTCTGATGTTGAAACCCCAGTGCCCTTGAACAAAAAAAAAACCCTAAAATAGTGGACATGGCCCAGTCCATTATGGGTAAATCCCTCTCCACCATTGAGCACGTCTACATGGAGATTTGCCGCAGGAAAACAGCACTCAGCAGCAGGGGGCCTCACCACCCATGCTCTCTTCTCGCTGCTGCCATCACGAAGAAACAGTTATTACCCCTCAGACATCAGGCAATTGAAGCGGGGGGGGGGAATAACTTCAGTTGCCCTGTCAATGAACTATTCCCACAACCTATGGACTTACTTTCAAGGACTTGTCTCATGTTCTCAATATTGATTATTGTATTTGCACTGTCTGTTGTCTTTTGTACACTTCGAACGCCCAAGTTGTGCTCTTTCACTATTCTATTATGGCTGTTAGATTTATTGAATCACTTGTCACTATAAGCAAACCTGACGATAAATTTACTTTGAACTATACTACACTGTTCCATCTTCAATATAAAACATTTGAAATACTTAGCAGACCAGGTGGCAGTTAGAAACAGCAAAGATAAGGTTGTCTTGTCCTAGTTTCCACCCTACTTTGAGAGGTTCATTGTCTAAATTCTGATTACCTTCAATGCAATTCCAATATAACACGCATCTTCCCCTCTCCATCTTTCACTTTTAAACTGAATTGTACCATCTGCAATTTCCCCGTTTCATCTGTCCATCCCAACATCCACCCACTCCCATTCTCATGGCACTTTCCTCCACAACTAAACAACTGCTTTTACCTCTTCCTACCAATACTAGGTAAAGCAAAGATTCACTTTAACTTCCAATCTAGTGCATTCCATTTGTGCTTGCAACATGGTCATGCAACAATGAAGAAACCAAATATGGATGGGCTAACTGTTTTGAGAAACAGTCCTGTTCAATTGCAAAAGCTTCCAACTGTCCGTCTCTTCGTCATCTCATTCCTAATCGCCTTCACTTTGGGCTTCTCCGGAACAACGTAAAATATCTGGCAAACCCGGAACCACATCTCATCATGACTAAGCAGATCATAGCTCTCAAGACCAAACATTAACTTTAATTACTAATAAATTTTGCTGAACATTTCAAGCATTCTCTTACAGATTTTTCTACAACTGCAAGTCAAGCATTGATCTCAGCACACCCCCTCCCTGACTTTTTCAATTTAATCTCCTCCAAATAAGTTACCTTGGTCTCCAGCCTGTCAACAGAAATTCCTTCGTTGTACTCTTCTTTTTTAGAAATTAGATCAGAACAAATTTGACTTTAAACTTTTCCTAGTTGAGATGAACAGGCAGGCAACAAAGCTGGGGTGGGAGTTCATGTACTAACTAGGATACCGCTGTTGCTACCTTAATATCTGTAAATAAGTTTCAAAAGTGTGTTATCTGTAATGCACTTTGAGGCACCCAGGGAGGGATTTGAATTGTAGGTTACAAATGCTCCTGCATTGGTACTTCTCATTCAAGTCAGTTGACAGCATGAATTTCAGCTACGTACCCACTCTCTAGATGTTGCTGTGTCAATCTGAGCAGTAATTATTTTTTTAAAGCAGCTTCATAAATCTTATCACTACCAAGTAACCTATGCAGTTTCAATGGCAGAGTCTCAATCCTCAAGATTTAATTGGTGTTTTCTCTTCCTTCAACATGGGGGAGAAATCCTACTTCCTTACTTCGGTTGCATAATTCTACTTACTTCAATTTTTATCAGTTGCATAGTTTTGCACAGGTTCAATTTTGTAATATATCCACAAGTCTCAGAATTCTTCAGTGGGGTTGCTAGTAAAAATACTTCTGCTTACCCTGCTCTTACCCAGGTCTGGGGAGGAAATGAGAGGGCAGTGTGCTACAAAGGATCTTGCGTTCGTGACAAGATGCTACTCAGAAGCCTACAGTTGGTAGCTGTAATGAACAGTAAATGCCACACCTTTACTGTTTATTCCCATGCTCATACACATCCTTTGAGGTAAAGTTGAGGATGAATAATTTTCATATTACAGCTGATGTCAAAATATTCATATAGATGGCCAAATAGCATATTTTGTTTCACTTTTATTATACATGCAGTTATTAAGACTCACATAACTTATCAAGACAAAAATGAATACAGTTTAGGCTTTTTGACTTCCTCATTTAGATAAGACAGAACAAAGTAAATATTCTGTGAATACGTACTGGTGCAAAAAGAAAAACTTATCATGCAGTATGTACATGTTACCAGCAGCTTAATACTAGTTCAGTACACAAATCACTCACTAACAGTTTGTATTTAAATGTAAACAATAAAAATAGGACGAGATGATTGTTCTTAAAATAAAGCAAAAAGATTCTGTCCACCATTTGTCCCTGTGATTAGTTTTGTGTGTAAACTTTTCAAAGTAAAATGATGAAACACAGAAACCACATAGCTAATGTGCATTTAAAAAGATCAAAAGGTATTGACATTTTTTAATATGCAATAGAGTCAAAGACTGAAATGGAACTTTCAATTTAAAACTGAAAGTCTTTGGGGGAGAACATCATACCTGATTACAGATAATAAATAATCAGTGTATCCTAGTGGCATTTTTTTTTGCTACATACATAAAAGCATCAAAAATAGCTCCTACAAATTCCTAACATGTTTAATTGCTGATATATTAATTTCTTTCAATGACAAAGGGAAATGTATCAAAAACAATATTTGACGTCGTAACAGTGAAATTAGACAATTACAATATGAAATACGGCATTAGAACCAGTGCAAGATTGATTGGCAACCAATCTTTGTTCCCAATGTGAATAAATAGACAGACCCTGCCACAATGTGAACACCACCATCTTTCAAAAATCAGGAAAACCATCAAATGTTTGCTGCCATTTACTTTGTTTTGAAAAAGGCATCTCAAACTTTTACATTAACATTGATAAATTCAGTTCTGGCAGAATTTCAAATGGTATTGCATTTTGATTTAATCAAGTAATTCAAGACAACAATTAGGCATCACCTTCACTTGCATCTATGGGCAATAGTTTTAATACGAGCAGTTAGAATGTCAGAAGCTAGATGGACTGGAAGTTCTTCAAAACAAAAGCACAACAGCAGACATACCTAGAAATCTGCAGACTTAATTAGAACAAAAACAATTGCACTTAAAATCGCCTGAAAAAATAGTAACATTTTAAGCTAGTAATGAAATAAATTGTACATATTAACACCCTTTTTGATCCACAAATACACAACCATATTGCTTGGACCTTCTGCAAATTCTCAAAATTTTCAGCAGAAACAAAAACACTTTTATGGAATGCTCCCTTAACCAGCCATTTTAGGAAGGAAAGAAACAAGACAAACAGTGCAGCCAACACTTTTTAAATACCAGGAACAATTTCCAAAGCAAACACATTCAAGTAAAGCACTCCGCATGAAGTGACCTGAATCTTTTGCAGATGGTTGTGGTATCACAAAACAGTGCAGCAGTGCATTTTCAGTTGGTTTTCTGATTAAATAAAATTATTGGACCTATTAAAGTCTCAAGTTGTCAGGATTGGTTAAATAATTGGGATATCACTTCAGTGCATACCAAGATACCAGGTTCACTCTGGTTTGGATGGCAAGTTGCTCCTAAAATGGAGTGAGCCCTGGGCTGCTAATCTCAGCATTTGGACTTGCAAGGCATTCACTGGATTTCAAGCTTGTAAGAGATTTGTAGCTGGTCATGGAAGTCAAGGATCCACATAGACCTAGTAATGAGGGAGTGTCCTCCTTCCCTAGAATTTAAAGAAAATATGTTACAATTGTTTCAAGATTTAAGCACATTCTGATTACTTATGAAGGAAATGAAACAATTTTATTCACATAAAATAGATAAGTCACAACTAAATCTCAATTTTAAAATGATAACAGCAGAGGAGATGAAAAATAAGAATCAACATTGATTCTGTTTCTCATCCCATCGATACAGCCTGACCTACTGAGTCTTTCCCTCAATTTCTCTTTTTGTTTTACAACACAGAAACAGGCTGTCCCAGCTCTTTGCAAGACTAATCCAAGCTAGTACCATCTCCTCACCCTTTTTACATGGCCCTGAAAATTTGTCTCTTTCAAATACTTACCCAGCTCCTTTTGAGCACTACAATTTAATCTGCTGCCATTAACACTTCATGGAAATAATGTAGAAATATTGGCCCAGATTAATTGGAAAACTAAGAAATTAGCATCAATAAAACAAAATATGGGGAAATTAATGAGACCTAAAGGAAATATTTGTAGAACCTGATCACCTGCATCCTAGAATTCTGAAGGCATTGTGGGTAGTGGATGCATTGGTGTTACCTTCTAAAATTCTATAAATTCTACAGTGGTTCCCACTGATCAGAATGTTGCTAAAGCAATCCAGTTATTGAAAAGGAGCGCAAAAGAGCAAGCACAGATTAGGTTGAGTGGTAGAAGAATTGCTGTAATCTATTTTCAAGTAATAACGTAGAAAGTATGATTGGCTACTGTCAACCTGGAACTAACACGAGAAATCTTGCTAAGTGTGTTGAGTATTTCCATCATCTGTAATTTTGCTTCATTGCACTCAAAGCAATTCACTGAAGTCAAGAGCCTCCTACTTACTCAATCCAATAACATATTTATTAGACTCGTGCAGTGAACTACAATTCACCATTCTGTAAGCCATTACCCTGGAACATTCTACCCAACTACATTGTTGGAACAGCTTTACCACAAACACTAGAACGGTATTGGGGGGGGGGGGGGAGGGCAAGCAAGCTAATCACACCCTCAGAGGGTTACAGTGGGCCTTGCCTTCTGAGTGAGCTGAACTGAAAAAAATCATATTTTAGTTTTTCTCATATATGTTTAGCTTCGTTAGTCACACGACTAGATGACCTCCAGTCAAACTTTCATTTACGTTGCTTTTAAGCTTGTCTCTAAAAAATAAATAACAGCTGAATCCTCCATCCGTAAAAGAGGAAAATGCTTAATTTGAGCTTCATGGGTGGGAACATTTTATATATCCATTCAAATGTGGCTTTGGGGGCGAAGTATCTAATTGCCAATCCCTAACTGCCCTTGCAGCTGGAGGTGAGATGCCTTATTGAATCACTGTAGTCCTTGACATGCAGCCATACCCATAATGCTGTTAGAGACAGAATTGGATTTTGACCTGCAACAATGAAGGAATAGCACTACATTTCCAAATCAGATTGGTGTGTGGCTTGGAGGGGTAATTTTCAGGTGGTGCTCTTGCCCTTCCAGCTGGGACAGATCATGGGTTTGGAAAGTACCATCTAGGATGTCTTGGAAAACTGCCACAATGCTTTCTGGAGATGGTACAAATTGTTGCTACTGAACGTCAGTGGTCAAGTAAGTGAATGGTTGAGGATGTGGTGCTTATCAAGTCGGCTGCTATCTTCCTGTTCAGAATCAGGCTTTCAAGTATTATCGAAGCTGCACACATCCAGGGTTTGCAGTGTGTTCCATCAGACTCCTGACTTGAGACTTGTAGTGGAGAACAATTAAGAATTAAGAGACAAGTTAGTCGCTGCAGGATTCCTAGTCCCTGGCCCACTCTTGTAGCCACATTATGTACACATCTACTCCAGTCCAATTTCTGGTCCTGGTAGCCCCAGGATATTGATAATGGGAAATTCGGTGATGGTAATCCATTGAATGTCAGGAGAAAAGGTGGTTAGTTAACTATTGCAACTTGTCACCTATCAGCCCAAGCCTGGATATTATCCAAGATTGCTACATTTAGTGTGGACTGCTTCATTATACAAGTTGTGAATGGTGCTGAACATTATGCAGCCATCAGTGAACATCCTTATTTCTGACAAAGATTGATGGAAGGTCACTGATGAAACAGCTGAAGATGATTGGGCCTAGGACATTATCCTGAAATTGCCCTGGAGATATTCGAGTCCAACCACCTCAACCATCTTTACAGTAGATACAATTCCAACCAGTGGATGGCTCCTCCTACCAAATCCCATTGCCTCAATTTGAGCTAGCTTACTCACTACAATGTCTGATCAAATCTGCCTTGATAACAAGAGTGGATACTCTCACATCATCCTTGGAGTTCAGCACTTTTTCCCCCCATGTTTGAACCAAGGTAAAAACGAGGCCAGGAACTTTGTGGAATCGAACCAGTTTCTGTGGGCCAAGTTTTGCTAAGCAAGTGCCATTTTTGGCACTATCAATTATCCCTTCCATCACTCTGCTATTAATCAAGAACATACTAATGGGGCGATAATGTTTGATCATTCTATTTCTTGTGAACAGGACGATACTCAAGCAATTTTCCATCATTAGGTAGATACCAGTGTAATAGCTGTATGGGAATAGCTTGGCCAAAGTGCAGCAAGTTCTGGAGCACAAATCTTCAGTACTATTTCTAGTATGTTGGCAGTCCCATAGCCTTTGCTGTATCTCGGTATCAGTGGAGCAGACTGGATTGGTTCAAGCCTGGTATCTTCTACACTGGGGACTTCAGGAGGAGGCCAAGATAGATAATCTATTCCGCACTTCTAGCTGAAGCTGTTTGCAAATGCTTCAGGTTTCACTTTTGCACTCCCCCATCACTTAAGGCTGGGGATATTTGGGGAGCCTGCTCCAGTCAGCTGAGTAAATTCTTCACCACCATTCCCAAAAGATTCTCAAGATGCAGGAAATCCAAACCAAGGCACAC
Source organism: Hemitrygon akajei (assembly GCF_048418815.1). NCBI lineage: Eukaryota > Metazoa > Chordata > Chondrichthyes > Myliobatiformes > Dasyatidae > Hemitrygon > Hemitrygon akajei. Next base: position 125,097,417 of record NC_133131.1, on the reverse strand, counting down.
AAAATGCTAGAGGAACTCAGCAGGTCAGGCAGCCTCTATGGAAATAAATAAGCACTAGACATTTTGGGCTGAAAAGGAAAAGGAGGGGGAATGATGCCAGAATAAAAAGTTGTGGGAAGGGAAAGGAGGACAAGCTAGAAGATGGGTGGGAAGAGAGAAGAAGTGAAAAGCTGGAGGTGATTGGCTGGAGAAGGAATCTGATAGGAGAGGAGAGTGGACCATGGGAGAACAGGAAAGAGGAGGAAAAACTAGGGGAGCTGATAGGCACATGTGGAGAAGTGGTCAGAGGCCAAAGTGGGGAATGAGGATGAGGGAAAGGAGAGGGGGAAAAATTACTGGAAGTTGGAGAAATCGATGTTCATGCCATCAGGTTGGAGGCTACCTAGACAGAATATGAGGTGTTGCTCCTCCAACCTTATCATGGCAGAAGAGGAAGCCATGAAACAACACATCAGAACTAGAATGGAAATAGGAATTAAAATAGTTGACAATGGAAAAAATACAGTTTTTTGTGGATGGAGTAGAGGTGCTCGACAAAGCAGTCCCCCAATTTACATTAGATTTCATTGATGTTGAGGAGGCTGCATCAGAAGCGCTGATACAGTAAATGACCCCAGCACATTTGCAGGTGAAGGGTTGCCTCACCTGGAAGGACTATTTGAGCCCCTGAATGGAGGTGAGGGAGGAGATAAATGGGCAGGTGTAACACCTCTGCTGCTTGCAGGGGTAACAGGAGGGAGATTAATGGAGAGGGACAAATGAACAATGGAATCACAGAGGAAGTGATCCCTGCAGTAAACTGAGAGTTGTGGGGGGGCGTGAGAAGAGAGGTACAGATGTGTTTAGTGGTCGGGTCCTTTTGAAGGTGGTGGAAGTTGTGGAGAATCATTTCGCACCTTCAACAATTTCCCCTTTAGCTCCTCTGACTTTCCCCATGCTCAAGGTGTAACCATGGGCCCCGGCTGCTGTATGTTTTCCTTTTCAATGGCTATGCAAAACAGTCCATGTTCTATGCTTTCCCTGGTAATGGTTCCCAACTCTTTCTGTGCTACATTGAAAACTACATTGGTGATGCTTCATGCACCCATGCTGAGCTCGTCAACTTTGTCTTCAACTTCCACCCTGCCCTTGAATTCATGGTGCATTTCTAACAACTCCCTCCCTTTTCTCAATCTGTCTCCATCTCTAGAGACAAACTGTCTACTGGTATCTTTTATAAGCCTACCGATTCCTATGGCTATCTTGATTATATTCCTTTGCACCTTGTCTTCTGTAAAAATGCCATTCCCTTTTCTCAGTTCCTTCGTCTCCACGCATCTGTTCCCTGGACGAGACTTTCCTTTCTAGGACATCAGAGATGTCCTCCTTCTTCAAATAATGCAGTTTCCCTTCCTCCACCAGTGATGCTGCCCTCACCCATATCTCTATGTCCTGGACATCCACACTCACCCAATCTGCCCATTGCCTTAACAGTTATAGAGTTCCTCTCTGCATCCAGCACATCATTCTGCAAAACTTCTGCCATCTTCAATGGGACCCTACCACCAAACATACTTTTGCCTCCCCCCACCCCATCAACCACCTTCCGTTTTCCACAGGGATCACTCCCATTGTGACTCCTTTACCCATTTGTCCCTTCCTACCAATCTCCTCCCTGGCACTTATCCCTGCAATCAGAAGTGCTACACCTGCCTATTCATCTCCATTCAGGGCCACAAACATCCCTTCCAGATGAGGCAACATTTCACTTGTGAATCTGTTGGAGTCATCTACTGTATTCAGTGCTCCCAGTGCAGCCTCCTGTATATCAGTGAGGGCCGACGTAGATTGGGGGATTGCTTTGTCAAGCACCTTCGCTCCATCCGCAAAAAGTGGAATTTCCCAGTGGCCAGCCATTTTAATTCCTATCCCCGTTACTGTTCCAACATGTCGGTCCACGGTCTCCTCTTCTGGCACAATGATGACCTCACGTTGGAGGAGCAACACCTCATATTCCATCTAGGCATGAACATCAATCTCTCCCAGTAATTTCCCCCTCCCCCTTCTTCATTCCTGACTCTGGCCTCGAACCTCTTCGCCTGCCTATCACCTTCTCCTTGGTGCCTCTCCTCCTTCTTTCTCCCAAGGTCCACTCTCCTTTTTTTGTTTTTATTCAGATTCCTTCTTCTCTAGCCATTTGCCTTTTCCACCCATCACCTCCCAGCTTCTTTCTTCATCCCCCTACTCACCAGCTGGCTTCACATAGTTCATAGTTGAATTGTCATTCAACCGTACATGAATACCCATGAATACAGCCAAATGGAAGAGCGTTACTCCACGGCCAAGCTGCAAAACACAGTACCAATAGTCATACACAGCACAGGACAAGACAAATATAGCACTTAGACATATCTATAAAATACAGCCACACAAAAATAATAAGTCCAGGATCCTGAATTCATGGCTGTTGCAGATGAACAGAATAGGGCTTGTTTTCTACTGAACAAACACTGGGGGGCAGCACTGACTCCAGTCTGGATGTCATTCCACACAGCCCCCAGCACTCCAGTGGAGCACATCAACCCAACGCCTCTCCCCTGGGCAGATGTAAACAGGTGACTCTGCACCTTGAGGACTAATCTCACCATGACCAAGGCCAGCACCCACCAATAAATCAGTGAATCAAATTAGTAGCATTCAACATTAACAGTGTCCACCTGGGTCTCGTGATCAAAAGAGAAGTGACTAAGACGATCACTCACTGTTAGACTGTACACCCATGGCTGACCCCGTAGAAGCCACTGCAACCAAGCATGCTGCCACCATCTAGCTTGTCCTCCTTCACCTTCCACCATCTTATACTGGTATCTTCCCCCTTCCTTTCCAGTCCTGATTAATGTTCTCGCCCTGAAACATGGACTATTTGTTTATTCACCCTGGTACGGTGGCATAAAGAAAATAACCTCTGTCTCAATGTCACAAAAGCAAAGGAGCTGGTTGTGGACTACAGGAGGAATGGAGACAGAGCCACCCCTATTGGCATCACTTGGGGATGAGAGGGTGAACAACTTCAAGTTTCTCGGTATCCACATTACTGAGGATCTCACGTGGTGTACACAAGCCAGCTGTGTGGTGAAAAAGGCACAACAGCGCCTCTTTCACCTCAGACAGTTGAACAAGTTTGGCATGAGTCCCCAAGTACCAAGGACTTTCTACAGGGGCACAATTGAGAGCATACTGACTGGCCGCATCACTGCCTGGTATGGGAACTGTACTTCCCTCAGCTGCAGGACCCTGCAGAGAGTGGTGTGACAGCTCAGTGCATCTGTGGATGTGAACTTCCCACTATTCAAGACACGTACAGCAACAGGTGCATAAAAAGGGCCGAAGGATCATTGGGAGCCCGAGTCATCCCAACCACAATCTATTCCAGCTGCTACCATCCAGGAAATGATACCGCAGCAAGAAAGCCAGGACCAACAGGCTCTGGGACAGCTTCTTCCACCAGGCCATCAGACTGATTCATTCATGCTGACACAATTTCTAAGCTATATTGAATCTCCTGTTGTACATACTATTTATTACAAATCACTATAATTTGCACATTGCACATTCAGACGGAGATGTAACGTAAAGATTTTTACTTCTCGTGTATGTGAAGGATGGAAGAAATAAAGTCAGTGCAGATCAATTCAATTCATTATTGATTTCCACAGACGCTGCCTGACCACAGAGTTACTCAAGCATTATGTGTATTGCAACTCCATTCACATCTGAGTGTGGCAGGACTGCAGAGTTTAGCTCTGATCCATTGATTATGTGGTAAGGTTAGTAAGTCTCCTTGTATTTCCATTTACTCTTCTGTTAACCCAATTATCTGAGAAATACAATCAGTCTAGTCAGTAATTACAAACAAAGGGCAAGAACTAGCAGGTGCAATGCAGGGATGTCAAACAACAGTTCTTATAATTTAACTGGGCTAACTGCATTTTTTTAAATAAATGTGTTTAACTAAATCCAATACTTTGTAGTGTTCTCCTTTGGAACAAATCTATGGACAGCTGACATCCTGTGCAAACTGAATGGCAGCACAACTTCAGAATGTATTGATATACTAAATGGGTATCGTCATAGCCGGGGTGGTAGTGGGGATAAGCTCCCACTACCGATGAAGTGCTCCAAATGGCGTGCGTCTCTTAACAGCCCCGATAACCAAGTCCAACTCTTGGCCTTCACGCTTGGCTTAGCTACTAGGCACAGTGGAACTGACAAGAGAAGGGGCAAAGGCGGACCACTGGCGCCTCAAAACTAGTTGCTTCGAGCAGGTGGGGCTCATCAGCCTTGGACAGCAGCCCAGCTAGGAGAAGGAAAACTCTGATTTTAAACCTCCAGTGCCTTGCAGCCATACCCTCCCATGGGAATAACTGCAGGAGTAAACCCCGAGGAAGAAATCCAGAGCTGGGGTCCCTAAGGTAGTTTGATGTTGTTTGCAACTTCGCTCTGGCAGCCTCTGCATTGACACTGGTGTCAAGCTGTATCGGTGCTTGCCCTTCCCTTGCACTACATCAGTGATGTGGAGAGGGGGTACCTGCTGTATGGGCAACAGCTGGTTCTTCAAATTTTCCCACCCAGGCTTGCACCCCGGAGAGGACACAGTCCACCAGAGGTGCAAACCCATGATCCCCTGGGATCAATGGCTGCCTATGCTACTAAGTAATGACAATAATAATTATGAGGCAGCACATCATTTTTATATGTAAAAATGTTACCATCACTTTTTGAACTTCCGTGTCCTCCTTCGCCCTCTTTCTGTGAGTGTAATGGATCTAAAGAAGTTGAAGAAAGACTGATCTCCGCTGAGAGCTGTTCCAAGCTTTGAAAGCTGTGCCTGCAAAAATAAATCACCACATTAGAATCTGAACAAGACGGTGTGTGAAAGTAGGTGTGAACAACACTAAAATTCATTGCCAAAACATGTCTAGATTTCAAGTGACTAGGAAAGGTGCACTTGAAAATTGTAGCTTTTTTTTGGAAAAAAAAATGCTAGTTTTCTCCTAAAAGTTTGTGTTACTCTGCCTCTACTTCTATTTGCCTCAAACACTGCAACCTTCTTTTACATGGTTGTCTTCAGTGTGCATTATGCATGAATATTGCAAAATCATCAACTGAAGAATTATCAATTGCAAACAAATTTTGAAATGCTGGTTAAAACAATAATCATATTGAATAGAAAATGGCCACATGTAACTATAGATATTGACAATACTATTACACAGACCGACTCTTTAGATTTTAGTGAGTGTAAATATTAGCTACCAATTCTCACTTCCACCAAAACTCCCTATTTAGGCATTATAGAAGATCTAGAATTACATTCATCAACCACCACATTGAATTGGCATCAGGTTGGAAGTATAGATTATTTCCAACTCAAACACTATCAATTATTTCTGACTAAGAAGTACGCATTATAAATATAAATGTTCACAGATACCTTCAAAACTTTCTTCCCTCAACTGCTATACAAGAGTAAGAGTAATATCAATCTTAATTCATCTTGTAGAGTCCCTTTCATCCCTGTTCCTCCTCCTATATAACTTCACCAATCTACACTTTTGATCCTGACACCCAGATTGTATCACTCATTTTATCTTGTCAAGTGCTTAATACACAAGACCCTGTAATTGCTTCATGTACCTCACACAATACACTCTTCCTTTTCCAATAACTCCTCTGGAATAAGTCCACCCCTCACCCCAGTTCATTACAGCTGCATGTCAATGCTCCACATATCTAACCCTTGGTCCTAAATTTAGGAAGACACAGCTCTTTTATGGAGTTGATTAACCAATCCCTCGCTCCATGTTTACTGCTCTAAGCCCTACTAAAATCATCTTCTCTTTCACTTTAGCTACTCTCCCATCATAGTCCTGAATTCTACACTCTTAATCCAAAAGATTCAGTGCCAAAACTACTGATCTAGCAGATTCCCCTTTCATCTGCAAAAATTAACTGTGCCAAAAAGCCTCTAGAATGCAAAGACTGCAATGAAAACAACAATTTTGAACTCTTCTTCTTTGTCTCCTTCACAAGTATGAAGAGCTAAGGGATTTTTAAATTTTGAGACCATCAAATATCTTCGCCTTCTCCAGCTGTGTATCTCTCCGATTTGACTGGACTCCTATGGTTGTCTGCAGTCCTCATCACAAGCACGTCATTATCTAATCTAACTTCATGCCTTCTTCAAACCCAATCTTGCAATGAGACTTCTCATGCTTCCTTGTCTGTTCCCACTCCGTGATCACCCAATATTCCTAGCCCCATCTTTGCTCATAATAGTAACAGTTCTCCTTGGTTATTGTCTGCTCTCTTCTTCCATCATGCCACTCCTCATTAAGTGTTTGCCTGCACCATCTCTGCAAAATCTCAACTCTTTCCTCTCCAAAAGTCCTTCAATATGTTACTTCTTCCCACAGTTATGTCAACATTTCATGAAACTCAAATATAATCATCTAATCAGATCACAGTAAATAGAATACTACAGCAGAGAAACAGGCCTCTTAGCCCACCATGTCTGCATTGTGATGCTACTTTTAAGTAATCCCATTTGCCTGCACATGGTCCACATTCCCTGCCTGTTCATGTGCCATCCTAAAAGCTTCTTAAAGAGATGCCATCATATCTGTTTCTACCACCACATGTGGCAGTGCATTCCGGGTCCCTACCATCCCCTGTAAAATAAAAAATTTCCCAAATATCCCTTTTATCTTAAAATATTTTCTCTAGCATTTGATACTTCCACCCTGGGAAATAATATTTGCTCAGCCTTCAACTTCCAGTCCTGCAAAATCTCTTAAAGTCACTCATCAAATTCCATTCGATAGATCACCTTTGAAACAAACTCTCCTCACCTTTTCAACCTTAAAACAAATAAAACAATTTGACCAGGGTATGAGTCACACAGCACAGAAAAAGACTCTCGGGCTCCCCACGGCAATGACCTAAGCAATTCACATCACATTCACCAGTCCATAACCTTCTATACGTTGGTAGTTCAAGTACTCAACGAGATAAATAGATGGATTCTTAGTTTAGAAAGTACTTTTATAGGAGAACCATAACTTTAAAATAACTTTAATAATTGAAATGTGAACCTACTCATCCCACTGTCCACATTGTTTTCTGTACAGAAGTGTATCTAAAGCAACCGCGTCTGCATCCAAAGCTCCTGGGGAAGGCCATTGATTCGTAAGGTGTGCTGTTAATTCTTGTCTTGATCTCAAATCATTATTTTTTAAAACTGCTCTGTAAAAAAAGGTGTGCAGTGTGATTTTAGTAAGAAAACGAGTCCACCAATAGTCCAAAGTTATGCCCAGCAGCAAGCAACACCAATGATATAATTTTATTGTATTATATTTAGAAATTCCAATCTTTCCTTGATCCTGCTTTAAGAATTAGATGAGGATATTTTTTAAACTTTAAATGGTTTTACTACAGACCTGCGATTTCCAGTCACATTGCTGCATCAGTGGATTGATAATTAGAGGCCCCAGAGTCTACATCCACTCACACTAATCCTATACCAATCCCATTTTGTTCTCCACACATTCCATAAATTCTTGCCAGATTTACACTCTTTGGCACACCAAAGACTATTTATAGTGTCCAATTAATTAACCACCTGCCTGGGTCATTGTGTCTCTTTTTTAAGGAAGGAGAATTTCCAGACAATTCCACCTTACATTTGCAGGCTATAGTAAATTAGTAGGCATAAATAAGAGTGTGCATCTAAAGATTTATTTTGTTAATGGTACTGCAGTACATTCAATGAAGCATGCGGTCTACACCACAGCCACAAACAGGAACCCCCTTTTTAAAAAGGATCTGAATTGTCCTGAAAAGAGATCAGTCATAGAAAATTTCTTCACAAAGTGCAGAAAATCTCTGGAATTCTGCATCAGAGAGTGAAAGAGGCCTGCTCATTAGAAGAGGAAGCAGATCCATTTTTGAATGATCAGGGGATTGTGGACTGTAAGGATTTGGTACAGAGAAATTGAGGCCTGAGGCAAATCCACCATATTGGATGGCAGGTCAGGCTTGAAGGGCTTGTTGACATTTTCTTGCGAATGAGCAACACCATTGGAACAATCAGAATCTGATTTACTACCACCAGCATATGTTAAACAAACCTGTTAAAATTTGAACAAAGTACCAGAGTGTTGGTGCTAACTTCCTTGGAAAATTAGGTTGCAAGAGGATCTTATAGGGGGCATTTAAAAATCTCCCTGCATAAACTTATTCTGAAGTTTTACTTATTTATTCTCACCAATGTCCTTTGAACAACATAAGGAAAAGAAACGTGTCTGCATATTGGAAAGGGTACAGAGGAGATTTACCAGGATGCTGCCCGGTTTAGAGTGTATGGATTATGATCAAAGATTAAGGGAGCTAGGGCTTTACTCTTTGGAGAGAAGGAGGATGAGAGGAGACATGATAGAGGTGTACAAGATATTAAGAGAGAGTGGACAGCCAGCGCCTCTTCCCCAGGACACCGCTGCTCAGTACAAGATGACATGGCTTTAAGGTAAGGGGAGGGAAGTTCAAGGGGGATATTAGAGGAAGGTTTTTTTACTCAGAGAGTGGTTGGTGCGTGGAATGCACTGCCTGAGTCAGTGGTGGAGGCAGATATACTAGTGAAGTTTAAGAGACTACTAGACAGGTATATGGAGGAATTTAAGGTGGGGAGTTATATGAGAGGCAGGGTTTGAGGGTTGGCATAACATTGTGGGCCGAAGGGCCTGTAATGTGCTGTACTATTCTATGTTCTATGTTCTAGATGGACAATTGAGACATTGGGGCAAAGGCACAAACATCCAATCTAAAAGAAATGGACCACTATAGCAAGTCCTGATATATTGTAGAAGTGCCATTTACTGTGCTTCTGTAACAGACACAAGTCACAGGTGAAATTGATTTCACTGCAATTTGCTTAATTGCAGTTATTTTTTAAAACTGAGCAAATGTTCCTTTAGAGCAGATAATTAAAATCAAGGATGGCCCATCATAAAACAATACTTCAATATTTTACAAGATGACAACAGTTCAAAGCCTTAAAGAAAATACTCGCTCTTTGTTTTGCCTGTGCAACAAATTATTATATTTTTGAACCATTTGAAATTACAGTAGGAATGGCCTCTTGCCTCTCGAGCTTATTCTGCCATTTAATATGATTACTGCTGATCCTCACCAAACCCGTGTTCCTGTATAGCCATGGTAACCCTTCACCTCCCATGTTTATGAAGCTGCTATGTACCCTGCCTTAAACATATCCAAAGTCTGTTTCCATCTCACTGAGAAAAGGAGATCCAAAGATTCGCCTCCCCTGAGAAAGGATTTCACTTCTATCTTAAATGAGGAACTACTTACTTTGTTCGAGATTTTCCTCACAAGAGACGGCCTCTCAACAACCCCGTCAACAACCTCAGTTTCCCATGTTTCAATCAAAAATTTCCTTTTGTTTTCCTAAGCTCAGCAGATACAAGCCGAGCTTCTTCAACCATTTATCAAAAACAGTCTCCATTCCAGATATGGAGTGGTTTTTGTCCAATGCATTCATATTCTTCCTCAACTAAAGAGGCTAATAGTGTTCTATTACTCCAGATGTGATGACATCAGCACCCCACGTCACTAAAGCAATATCTCCCTCCTTTTTCTATTCACTTCCTTCAGTAAAAGATCAGCAACCCAAAATACTGGTTGTGTCTCTATACTATTCTCTTGCACATTATGCACCAGGACAGTCAGATCCCTCTGTTTCTCAGAGCACTACAATCTTTTACCAGTTAGATAATGCACTTCATTTTCCTGCCAAGAAGCACATTTCCTCTATATTAAATTCCATTGGCCAGGTCTTTGCTCACTTACAACCTATTTGCACCCCTTTGTAACCACCTTATGCCCCTGTCCTTCCCTATTAATCTTCAGGCCAGATTTAGCAACCCTGGCGTCCTCATTAAATTCATTAAACTAAATTACAAGATTTTGAGATTTAAGCTCTAATATCTGCAGCACACCGTTCTTGCCAATCAGGAAAAAAGCCTAATTTCTGCCTACCCTTATTGTCTAGTCAACTAGGCAAATTTCTGTCAATACAAATGGCCTTACATCCCACCTATCTTACGAAATGAATAGAGTCATAGAAAAGTACAGCACAGAAACAGGCTCTTTGGTCCATCAAACCACTTAAACTGCCTACTCCAAACAACCTGCTCCGGGACCAAAGGCATCCATCCCACCCCCCCCCCCCATCCACGTTGTACAGTACCTTAAAAACAAAAGTTATAAATATAAAAAGTTATAAAAGTAATAAATGTTATTTATGGGCCAAAAACATTTTCCAAATTTGTTATTAAAAGTAAAAAGGCATAGGTTTAAGATGAGAGGGGAAAGACATAAAGGAGATCTGAAAGTTAAGTTTTTCCACTTAGAGGATGGTAATTATATGGAAGTTATTGCCAAAGAATGTGGTAGAGACAGGGTATAATTACAGCATTTAAAAAGACAATTGGATAGATATGGATGGGAACAGTTTGGAGGGATATGGGCCAAACCACAGACAATTGAGATTAGTGTAGATAGGAATCTTGGTTGTCATAAACAAGTTGGGTTGAAGGGCCTGTTCCCATGCCGTAGATCTATGAATTTAACAGATCAGAAGCCAAGTCTATATGGTAGCAGTTCTATAAACCCTCCAGCATCTTTCTTTGGTTTATCAATGCTCACCTTTTCCACAAACAAGGTTGTCTTACTTCACAACCAACTTAATCCTTCAAAGCTTTTCACACCCATTTTATTTTTAGCAGGCTCAAAAGCTTTAGATTTTGTTTACTCATTCAAAGGATATTGACATCACCGGCATTTGCTGTCATTACTCTTGGAAAACTGTGACATATGGAATCATGTAAAGTGCAGAATGGGTAAAGAGAGCAGACTTCCTTCACAAAAGGGAGTTGATGAATCAGATAGATTTAAATCTGAGACTAGCAGATTTATTTAACTACTTGAAATTAAATTCCCCATGTACTATGATGGGATTGCAACTCAGGTCTCTGATTCAATGATGTAGATAGAATCCTCATTGCTGGTCCTGTAATTTAACCACAATGCCACAACAAGAGGCAACTATGAAACAGAATCTTGTGAGTTTTTCAGCAATTAAGTTACCATCATCAACAATAGCCATCCTAGTTAAACAAGGACATTCCCTGCCTTTCTTTTATATCCTCATCCTTCAGGATTCCCCTTTGTATTTGAGAGTCCTAGCAAAAAAAGAGTAAACCTAGTGTCCAATGCATTTAGTTTTGAACCCTCATTTCCTTAAAACTGTTCATAATATCCAGTTGCATGCATTGTGACAAGCTCATACCATTTAGACATTCCTCCTTAACCCACACAACATCGATAAGTACAAGCTAGGTCACACTAGTAGTTCAGCACATTGATGACTGAGGCTAATTAAATGTGGAACTGAAACTCCAAGCTTCTCCTGGGATTTTCAACTTTCATTTGTAATTATTCATTCATTTTAAATTATTGTAAATTTTTGTAAAATTACAATAACCAAAATTACAAAAATAATCTTTTGCAAAGAGGAAAATTGTGAAATTCACAAATGGATACTTCAAAACTGAATTTTAATAAAAGAAATTACAAGTATGGATATCTCTGTATCCAATACATACTAAATATAAGTAAGGACAATAGGGAAGAGCCTCCACTTCCGTAGAAGTGTCCAAAGATTAGGCATGACATCTAAAAATGTCACAGGCTTCTATAGATGTGTGGGGCAGAGTGTTTGCAACATGGCCTGGTACGGAAACACCAATTCCCTACAAAAAGTAATGGATATGGCCCAGTCCATCAGAGGTAAAGACCTCCCCCACCACTACACTGGGCACTGTCATCATCCATAATCTGGGACCCATTCAGATCATGATCTCTTCTGCCTACTGCCATCAGGAAGGAGGCTGAGACTCACACCACCATGTTCCGGAACAGAGTTACTACCCTTCAATCATCAGGCTCTTGAAGCAGAGGGGATAACATCACCTGCCCCATCACTGAACTGTTCCCATAACCCATGTTCCCACTTTCAAGAACTCTTGTTCTCAATTGCTTATATATTAGTATTTATTTTCTTTCTTTTTGTATTTGCACAGCTTGATCTCTTTTGCACACTGGTTGTCCACTCTGTTGGTGTGATCTTTCATTTAGTCTATCATGGTTATTGGATATGTTGATTATGCCTATAAGGAAGTGAATCTCAGGGTGGTACATGGTGACATAGTTACTTCGATAATAAATTTACTTTGAACTTTGAATTTATTGCGCATCCATCTTCTCCCTCCCTCCCCCCACTGCCGTTGGCATGTCTTCCTCCAACAGTACAAACCAAAATTATAAATTTCAAAAAGTAACATTTAGTCCTCTTCTGTGTACATTCATACATCAGACTTGATTGAACATACTTTTGAAAAATTCAAAAGTACCAAGAGGTTTTGCAGAATGCAGATATACGGTAATTGCTGTTTACTGAACATGTCGTACTTCAATTTTCAGTGAGTCAGGTACAGAATTTTTTTAACCATGTCACATTATCATGATCCTGTTTCATTATCACCATGAATATACTTGAAAGTGCAACTTCTGGCTCACTCCAGTAGCACCGAAACTCAGCTGTCACATTGCCAGAGAAACGGTCACAGCTATCCTTTTCCAGGCTGCCTTCCATTTGTCATTTCCTGTCTTTTTGTGCATTATTATGCAGATCTTCCTAACAGCAGAATCAGCACAGTAACAACACGTCATTTCCAGAAAATCAATGATGTTGCGTTGCAAAGTTTGCACATACCTGCTGATTTCCTGAAACAGGCCGTGAGACGCCATCAGAGAAAACATCACTGTGAAATCTTACAGCAGGGCAGATTATTCTTGGAATATGCCATTTTTGAAAGAACTTCACATGCCCCGTATGTTCAAAATTTGAACAGCACATTTATCTTGTTGACCCTTTAAAATTCTTCTGGAAGCTGATCCAGTTCTTCCTCTTCAGTTCAGTGCTCTGTGATAGCAGTGCCATTCAGATCTCAGAACTGAAAAGAAAGCCTTTTTGTGCGCTCTGTTTCCCAATCTGCCACCAGTGGAAACAGATTCTCTTTTTCACATACAACTGCTAATGCACAATGAAATCTGCAGTAAACAAAGCTTCTGAATTCTCGTCACATGACAAAAGTTTCTGATGACATTCTGGTAAATTTCCTTCTCAGACCTTAGTATCCATTACAGTATGGGACCCAGATATGGCACAGTAGTCCACACTAAAATCCAATCAATAACATACAGCAAATAATGCAATGTAAAATCATCAAGGCTATACCTACACTCAGTGGACACTTTATTAAGTACACCTGCACACCAACTCGTGAATGCAAATATCCAATCAGCCAATCATGTGGCAGCAACTCAGTGCTTAAAAGCATGCAGATGTGATCAAAATGTTCAATTGTGATTCAAACCAAAAATCAGAATGAGGAAGAATGTAATCTAAGTGACTCTGCCATGGAGTGGTTGTTGGTGCCAATTGGAATGTCTCAGAACCTGCCGATATCCTGGGATTTTCACGCACAACAGTCTCTGGAGTTTACAGAGAATGGTGCAAGAAACACAAAGCATCCATCCTGTGGGTGAAAATGCCTTGTTAATGAGAGAGGTCAGAGGAGAATGGCCAGACTGGTTCAAGGTGACAGTAACTCAAATAACCATGCGTCACAACAGTGGTGTTCAGAAGAGCATCTCCGAACATACAACACGTCGAACTCGGAAGTGGATAGTCTACAGCAGCAGAAGACCGCACCGGGTTCCACTCCTGTACCTAATAAAGTGGCCACCGAGTGTATATTACAATTGTACAGAAATTATGGATTCCACAATATTAGCCTCTAGGGCAATATTTTGGCTGGGGTTGAAAGTTCTTCCTCTCACACTGACTTTTTTCTTGGATACCTATTCCAAAAAGGAGGAGTGGCCTACTGACAACAATGGTGGCATAGGGGATCGGTGACAATTCGATCAGGAGAAGTGGTGGGAGTGAGAGATTGCTTGAACTGGTTGAGAAGTTATCTTGTGCCAACAGTCAGTCAGACTGTGCCTAATACTGGGGCTAAACTTTCTTCAACCTACGTGTGAGACAGAGCAAAGTATCCTCACTGTCCAGGCCATCAAGCTGAGTACCGTCCCAGCCTCATGGATGGATTTCTGCTGATGGTTTGGGTCAACAACAAGACAAAGCCATGAATGTATTAAAGTTCATTCCACAATCTAAGTAGGGCTTTAGCTGTAGGATTTTAAGTCCAAAAAAAAGACTTCCTGATTTAACAAACTGCTTTTGGTAAAATTGTCAGACCAATTGGAAATTAACAGATCCCATCCATTATTGTGATCCTTGTGATCAGTAAGTAGTACTGAACTTTTTATACAATATCTAGATTTTTTGAAATAAACAACCTTAAAGATCACTGTTAATGATCAACTGTTCTGAACCATTAAGCAAGCTTAAAGAGTAATAAAGAGCGGCTATGCTTTAATTCAGAACAAAGCATATAACATAGAAGATTCACTCTGAAAATATTGAGTATAAATTATTGTTAAAATTATTAATTCTGACATCCACTCCTGTGCATCAAGGACAAAATGAACTAATTGGGGGTTTATGATCATCTAATAATGTTACGATCACCATTACAATCCAGTCTTTTTGGTTAAAATTTCAGATCTGTTGACTGAAGTAATGGATCGCCATAGCTATAGAAAATGGTCTCTAGACCATCTCTCCATTTATAGTTCCGAAACACAAAGCAAAAATAGAAAATGACAATGATGCTCTGTATTTAAATTTATTTGTTCTTATGATTGTAATAAGAATGGTAACCCAGAATTCAGACCACCCAGAATCTCTTTTGAGATAGTTAAAGGTCTCTCTTAAATCTCAGACAAAAAGTATTGTTATTGAGCTAATATACATAAAGCCAGAAAACTCAACGGGTCAGGCAGTATCTATGGAGGAAAATGGACAGTCAACATGATGGGTTATGACACTTCATCTGGACTGGAAGAAGAGAAGGTGGTGCAGGGGTGATTGGGAATGGGGAGGGAAATAGGAAGAAATGGGGCAAAAGCTGGCAAGCCAGAGGCGAATCCGGGTTGGGGCCGGTGGGGGGAGGGGTGTTGGGGGGGAGGCAGGTGGAGGTGGAGAAGTAAGGGGAATGATGCAAGAAGCTTAGAAGTAATAGGTGGAAGTGACAAAGAAAAAAGATAAAATCTGATTGGAGAGGACAGAGGATCATAGAATAAAAAAATGGAAGTGACAGGGTAACCAGTGGGAAGAATATGTGGGTGACGGGCAGGTGAAAACGGCAGGGGAAGTGAAAGAAATGGGGTGATGGGGGCCAGTGGGATAGGAAAACAAAAAAGGAGAGCAGAGTGGTTACCGTGAGTTAGAGAAATCAATGTTTGTGTTGACAGGTTGGAGACTGTCAAGGTAGAATATAATGTTCTGTTCTTCTAATCCGTGCCTAACCTCAATCTGCAGTGTAAACAGAAATCTACAGCACATTACAGGCCCTTCAGCCCACAATGCCATGCCAACCATGTAACCTACTCTAGAAACTGCCTAGAATTTCTCTACCTCTATTTTTCTAAGCTCCATGTACCTATCTAGGAGTCTCTTAATAGACCCTATTGTATCCAACCTTAGCAGAGGCAGCTGTGGACAGATATTTTAGTACGAGAATGAGATGCTGAATCAAAATGAGAGATTTTGGTGTTACTGTGTTGAAGTTTTCTGTGAAGTTCTGTAAGGATTAATGTTAATCTTAACACATTCTGGGTCTCTGCCTATGCACTGTGGTACAGATGCACTTGAAGTCAGATGCCCACGTATCAGACTCCCTACAGCTTCATGCTTTCCTAGTTACGTGGCAGCCATAACTGGTACATCTATTGAAGCTCCAGTCACTTGACCTTCATAAAAAAGTTATGAAATGCTTTTTAAAGTACCATTCAGTTAAAAGGATCAACTTTATTTGTGAATTGCTTCTATCCACAATTTGATCTGCTGAATATTGCCTGGAGTATAACTAGATCCCCAGCTCTAGTCATTTGCTTCATGTCTTCTCTGCACTGCCTTCTGAGATTCAATAAATGCTGCAATAATTAAAGTGCCTCGGTATATTCTGCTTAGTAAATCCGACAGTTAGGATGCTTACAGCTGATCCTGCAGTTCTAGGATGATAAACTCCAGTTGGTCCTTCTCCAGTTTGTGGTTCAGGTCTGTCTCTTCCATTTGCTGTAGGACAATCTTGTTTTGAGCCACAGACTCTGCAAGTTGAGCTTCCCGCAAACGTACTAACTCTTCCAAATAGCCCTAGAAAATAAAGAAGGGCAAACAAAGAGACTTGTTTTTTTAAAATAGTGCAAACATTCCTCTCACAGCATCAGAACAAACAGTAATTTAGACAACCCACTTGTTGCTCAAAACTGCAAAGGTTAGCACAGATACTGTAATATCTTAATGATGCAAAAAAAATCTTCATCCTCCATCTACAATGGAAACTAATTTGTAAAGTGAGCCAAGCAGTTGCACATGTATATAAATTTGGAAGCTCATTTCAAATTTGGTTCTTTAAAGTTATTATAGTCAGGGGTGGTAGTGGGGATAAGTTCCCACTACTTACTAAATGCTCCCAATGGCGTGTGTCTCAAATAGCCTCTGACAACCAAGTCCAGCTCCTGGCCACCTTGTGTGGCTTAGCAGCTAAGCCCAGCGGAACTGTTTCTACTGATAGAAGCAAGGGCAAAGGTGGGTTACTGGCACCTTGAAGCCAGTTGCTTTGAGCAGATGAGGATTGTTAGCCATGGTTGGCAGCTCATCCAGGAGAAGGAAAACTCTGATCTCAAACCCCTGCTGCCTTGCGGCTATTCCCACTCACAGGAACGGCTTCAGGACTAAATCCAAGAAAAAGCCCAAAGCTGTAGCCCCCAAGGCAGTCAGTCCTACATTGAGTTTAACACTGACTGGCAATTCTTGCAATGTTGCTGGTGCCAATCTTTATCAGTGCCTGCCATTCCTTTGGATTCATTAGCTGCATGGAGATGGGGTGCCTGCTACATGGGCAACGGCTTGTTCTGCATATCATACTGCCCTGGCTTGTGTATCAAATAGACACAACATCCTGACCAGAAGGCCTCAATTTCAAATTCACTATGGACTCACCCACTACTAAAAACATTAAATATAATAGAATTATAGTTTTCATTATCCTTGAAATAACCCTAGCACTCCATTTTTGCCATGTATTAAAAGCAGTTGGGGTGGTACAATACCTGTGATGGAATATGTTTACTTCAAAAGGTACAAAACATTTCCAATCCACAACTAGAAATTGTGTTAATATCCCCCACACCAATATTTGACTTTGATAAATATGTATTTGTGTGAGGACATAGAAGTTACCGGGAGATTTGTAATCTCCACATGAAAGAGACAAACTTGAGTATTGTTTGAAATTCAGAAAAGGCACCAATTTGCTCTGGTCAAGGAATTCATCTGAAATGGCAGAAAATAGTCCTGAAAATTGGTGACAATTCTCATTTGAAGTACTGTATTTAATCATCAGAAACTAAGGACGGCAGATGACCAGAATAGAAAATGCTTTCCCCACATTAATGCTGAAATTTAAGGAATCTCATGAAACAAGCCTTGTTCCATTTTCATTCATTATAAATCAGTAGCTGGTTGGCTAGGATTAGTAAATCGGGCTGAGAGTATCATAAACAGGAAATTAAATTCAGTGAAAATAAAAGGAAACTCAGCTGAAGGTGGCATTTGGCATACTTACCTTAATACGTCAGGGGCATAGAATACAGTATAAAGTTGGGATTTTATGTGGCAGATTTACAAAGCAGTAGTTAGGCTATGTATTGTGTGCAGTTCTTGCCTCCAACTAGTGAAAGGAGAGAGTACAGAGATGCTGCATTAAAATGTTACCTCGTTTGGGGGTCTTTAGTTATGGGGAAGAAATGGAGAGACTGACTGGCAAGCTGATAGAGGTATACAAAATCAGAAGGGGCACAGATATGGAAGACAGAAGCATTTTCTCATGCAGGGGTATCAAAAACAAAAGGATACAGAGGCATAAGCAATGTGAGATAAAGGAGTTTTAAAGAGGACTTTAAAAAAAATACACAGTGGTTAATATCTAGAACATGCTACAGAGGAGTTACCAAGGCAAGGTGGGCTGCAGAGCAAATGCTGCTAAGTGTGATTAAAATGGACCATTATTTAAAATGCTGTCTTCCTGCTGCTGCCATCATGAAGGAGATACAGGAGCCTCAGGATTCATACCACTAGGTTCAGGAACAGTTATTGCTCCTCAAACATCAAGTTCTTGAACCTGTGGGGATAACTTCACTCAACTTTGCTTGCACCAACACTGAACTGTGCCTACACCCTATAGACTCACTTTCAAGGACTCTTCATCTCATGTTCTTGATATGTATTGCTTAATTAGTTATTTATTATTACCACAAGTACCTGAAATGCTTGGGGCCGGAAGTGTTTCAGATTTTGGAATATATAATGAAATAGCTTGGGATCTCAACCATTTCTGACTCTGAATTTATGTCCTTCCAGGAAGCAAACTTTGTCTTACACTTGTTCATACATACCTTTTGTATCAGAAAATCCCTATAATATGTGCAGGGTAACACAAACAGCACAACAGCATCAGGAGAGTACCTGAATCAGCTGTTGAACAACAAACAACAGCAGGATCAGTGTGCATCGATGATGCCATTTTTGATTACAAGTTTGCAATTTTCTGTATCTGCATTTTACTTATTTTAGGTTTTATGTAAGGATAAAAAAGAATCAGGATTGTAGACTTGTTCTGGTGCTAGATTTTCATATCAACAGATGCTTTAAAAAAATTAATGCTGTGCCTTTTCTTAAATTTCTGAAAGCATCCTGCTGAATATTCACAATTATCTTCAGTTTTCAGTCGTCATGATAGATTTTTGCTTATTTCATGACAAGCATACTGTTAAGCACATATGTTAACTTTGACACTGAGCGAGATCCTCATTTTTCACCTTATATATGTTGTTTTTCTATTTTTCATCATCTTCAGTTCACTACGTACGTGAGCTGTACGAGAATTGTGTGACGCACAAAGACTTGCATATCACCTGGGAACCTTTCCAGCACTCTGTGGACTTTTCCATTTCAGACTTCATGTCAGAGCTCAAAAACAATTTGGATTTTGGAGATCTTCAGATTTTGGAATTTGTTATAAAGGCGTACTCAACCTGTATTCTGCTGTTTTATTTATTTGCACAGCTTGTTGTCGTTTGCACATTGGTTGCTTGTCCATCTTCTTGGTGTGTTTTTTCCTTTTTTGTGGTGTTTCGTTGTAACGTACTGTGAATGCCCACAGGAAAATTAATCTCAGGGTTGTATATGCTGACGTATATGCACTTTGATAATAGATTTACATTGAATAAACTTTGAATTATTTGATGGTTGGCACGGACGAAGTGAGCCAAAGAATAAATATCCATGGCGATTTTATGAAACTGGGGTGGGGCGGTTGGTGGAAACTGATTTAGACAGACAAAAGTTTGAGCTGGAATTTGCAGACTTGCTTTTTATTTGCAGAATCTTGAGTTTATGAAGTGGAAAAGAAACCCCAGAGCAGAATGCAAGCAACAGGGTGACCACAGTTGAGAGCCCTCTACTACGGTGGGCGAAGAGGAGAGACATGCCAGAAATGGCTGCATGGAAAGTCATCCTCTCCGTCACATTTCAGTGAACAACTGCTCAAGTAACTGACTGGGAGATTTCTGAAGAGGCTACAATCCGGCAAAAGTGCTGCGAAGATTGAATGTTGAGCTAATTCACATTGACTGAACTCAGTGGAAAAGAAACAATTTTTAAATTTCCCTTAATATTAAAAAAAAGCTTTGAAGTAAAAAATGCCTACTGTGAGCAATGCAATAGGGCATTTCAATGGAGTAGAAACTTCCTCCAAATACACACTGGATCAACTGAAGTTATCACCTTCACACCACTTAATTCCCTAACTACCAAAGCTATATATCTGAAACTGAACAACACCAGTCAAAAGGCATTTATTTAACCCTGACTTGAGTTTTGGATGTTATATCTATGGTAGCATTGAAATACATTGATATATTTCTACTTTTTAGTTCATCAGCTGTTGAATCCCATTTTCTTTTACCAAGAGACTTGAATACTCAATCACTTGACCTTTCATAAACCTGAGTCATTAAACAGTTCCTACATTGTAACTTACATTGAGCCCTTGTTCCCTCGTCATACTTGCGCTTATAGATCTATACCATCTCCCAATTATGCAAAACAGTTCATTTTTTTCCCAAATTCCAAAGAGTTCCACCCCTCCCTAATTCACATTTATCCCTTCTACACCAATATACAAATTTCAAGCAAATCTGACCCATTGATCATCCCCAAATTCCACCAACAGTAGTTTCTTCTTCAGGCATCAAGATTGGAAGCTTTAAAAAAAATTCCCTCCCCATATTTTTCACCTCTCTAACATCTGCTATAAAATTTTCCCTGCAGCTTTGCCTAGTTTCTCTTCTATCCCTTTTGTGTCACAGATTGGTAAGCATCTTCAACTTTTAAAAGTACTGTAAAAATGCTACTTATGCTTTTTATAATGAGGGCTGGTTGTGCCGCTGTTCATTGGATATGTAGACACAAAAAGGTTGGATATCCAAAGCAGAAATGCCAAAAAAATTAGCCGGGGTGGGGTGCGGGGGAGGTGAGGTGGTCAGAAGAGTTGTAGATGTCAATGAGAATAATCTAGCCAAAGAGGTAGAAAAGAAATGAAAGAGTGGAGACAGCAAGATAAAAGTTTCACAAGGCCTACTGGGGCAATTTTTAATGGATCTTTGGAAGGAGTTAGATGCAGGGCTGAAGGATTATATTAACTAAAAGAAATATAGAGAAGATGAAATCAAATAAATCTTGAAATAATGGTTTGATGTCCAGAGGTATTTACAGCTCAGAGGAATGAGATGTCTTCAGAGAGTTAGTATCGGCCTCCAAAAGGGTAGCAGTGCCCCTCTCGGCACCTTGAATAAGAATGGTTGAGTTGAAACTGAGAGAAGAATTCCAATTCAGAGTGGGTCAGATTAGAGGATGGCCAGTGTCTCTATAGAAATGGCTTCCTGGTCAAACGCAAATTGTGAAAGGAGATACTGTGGGTTTTACTGTGCCAGAAATTGTTGAGAGATCGGGGAGGAAACAATGAGAGCAGAGCTGAGCAATGTGTCAAACCCAAGGCTGATGTAGGGTGTAAGGGGATGACACCGAGGCCTTTGTTGACTGACTGTTCAGGGTCCGTGAGGATTATGAAAACATGCAGAATGTAAGATAAGGTGCGTGGGGAAGAAAATGAAAGAGGCTGTGTTATCGCATCACTTATTTTCTATGGCAGGACATCCTGGAAGCCAGTGCAAATAATTTTCCATTGCACTGGATTCTGTGGATCTGCACATTAAAAACTGAATGGAATGTCGTGTGAAGAAAAATAAAGCTGCAGATGCTGGAATCTGTAACAATAAAAATAAGAGGATATTAGAAGAACACAGTGGGTAAATCAGCATCTGTGGAGGCAAAAGATGCAAGTCAACATTTTGGATCAAGACCCTGTGTGTAGCAGATTGATATTAAGCTTCCAATGCTATCAGTGGACAAGGAAAACGCTTATTCCCAAAAATTTTCATCTGGAAACGATTAAATGGGAAACAATTAGAAAGCGAACTGCAGATGCTGCAAATGTGGAATAACAACAGAAAAGCAGGAAAGCCAGCTCCTTTGAAGAGAGACACAGGCTTAATGTTTCAGTTAAGTGCTCTTCCAGCAGAGCTAAGTGCAGATATATTTTTTTTTTGTTTTCTCCCGCTGCTGGACACTACTAACCACTTTAGCTGTGACAATTACCTTCTGCTCCAACGCCAGCCTGAATTTCTGCTCCACACGCTTGCACTTGTTATACCAGCTGTGCTCATCAGTAAGGAATGGTGGGCCAATGTTCTCCGGCGTGCTGCCTTCACTACTGCTGCTCCCCAGAGTCCGTAACTCCTCTTCATCACTGCTAATGCTCTCAGAGCTTGGACATAACATGACATTTCATCAATTAGCTTTAGATGAAATTGCACTGATGAACAACTGCTGCAACTATTAGTCTCCTGAGGCAGAAAAATGGACACATGGTAAACTTGGAGTCTGCATTCTGATTTGTGCATCGAATTGCAGAGCAGGTTAGCAAAAGCTCTGTGCTTACGTGCAGCAAGAGACCTGTCACTTCATTACAGTCAATAGAAAATATGAACTTCAGTTTACGTAAATCAGCTGATTTCAAAGGCAATTAATATTCAGGGTCTGCAACAAAACTAAGCAAGGATGGGGAATTTGAATGAAGAGCAAGATTTCTAACTGGCTACAGCAGTGAGCAAGAGCTAACCCTGGATCTTGATGAAAGTATAGATGGGTGGATTAGTAAGTTTGCAGATAATATTAAGATTGGTGCTACAAGCCCCTTAACAGTGTTGATGAGCAGAGGGATCTTGGGGTCCAAGTTCATAGCTCCCTGACAGTGGCTACACAGGTTGCTAGGGTGGTTATGGAGACGTATGGCCTTTATTAGTTAAGACATCAGTCAGGAAGTTATGTTGCAGCTTTATAAAACTCTAGTGAGGCCACATCTGGAGTATTACATACAGTTCCGGTTCCCCCATTATAGGAAGGATGTCGAGGCTTTGGAAACATTGCAGAAAAGGTTAACTAGGATGTTGCCTGATTAGAGGGCATGGTCTACAACAAGAGGTTGGACAAACTTGGGTTATTTTCTCTGGAGTGCCAGAGGCTGAGGGGAAATGTGATAAATGTTTATAAGATTATGAGGGGCATAGATAGAGAAATTAGAAAGCATCTTCCTCCACCCCCCCCCCCCCCCGCCCCCAGAGTTGAAATGTTTAGTACCAGAGGGTATGCATTTAAAGTGGTGGTGGTGGGGGGGGGGGGGGGGGGGTAATTCCAAAGAAGATACGAGAGGCAAATTTTCTTCCCCCTCCCACCCCCCCACAAAGAATGGTGGTGGGTGCCAGGAATGTGCTCCTGGGGGATGGTGGACGCAGATAAATCAGGGATTTTTAAGAGATGGTTAGATTATCACACAGAAATGAGGAGTACAGAAGGATATGGACAGCGTGCAGGCAGAAAGGATGTTTAGTTGGCCATTTGCTTACTTATTTAGTTGATCTGGCATGACATTGTGGCCAAAGAGTCCATTCCTGTGTTGTACTGTTCCAAGTTCTAAACCAGTTCAATATCAATTTTGTGTTAACCCTGGCCAGTGTTTGCATTCAGCCTGCCAGATGCTTGTTTGAAATGTGCAGCATTAACTGACGCTAGTCAGCAAATAACTGTGAGTGATTTTAACTTGCCTTGTGTTCCTTGCCAGATGTCACCAAGCAATACATCTGCAATGGATGACCACGCTGCTGGCTGTTCGAGCAACCCAAATTAGAGATGTTGGTGTGTCCACCCAAGTCAGGCCCCAGTTACAAAGGCAATGGGTGGGAATTAAATCAGCAACAAATAATAAATCTGAAAATTCCCAACATTTGAACTTCCATGTAACAGCAACTTTTTTTGTTCAATACTGAAGTGTATACAAGTCTTTCAGACAGAAATTAGAAAAAAAAAAGAAATCGTGCTGAAAAAAGATTTGTTCTGTGGAGGAAAGATACCTGGAGAACTGGAAGTGATTTCTTGGGAATAGTAGAACCCAAAATGGAGAGCAAAGATGCCAATGATAGGCCAATGTGTATTAAACCTAAGAGTTAGGAATTTGGGGGCAAGAGAAAGAGTGGTGGAAGAGGAGTTAGATAATAAATGCTGGTGAAGTTTGTAAAGTGAATTAATCTGACCATGAAGGCAATGCAGGGATTTGAAGCTGAAAGACCTCAACATATATTTTTCTGGGATACGAGTACGTGTGTAAGTGATCATGAAGGCAAGGCCGAGGAGGGCTGAACATTAAACGTTGAGGAGTTTGTGAAAAACAGATTAAGAAAAATATACAAGAAATCCCATAAATAAACAATTCCAGTTATGCCTAGATAAAGATGTTGACAGCTCAGTTGCAACCCTCCAAGCAAAGCTGCATTGACACTGTAATAACAACATTTGGAGCTCCTCTGCTCAGCTCAAGACTGAGTAGTCCAAGGTTTTACGCTTGTTGATTCAGACTGAACAAGTGTAAAGGAGAAGGGACGGAATTAATGGCAAAGCAAAAGCTGTAATTTCTATGGATTTAAGTTCACAAAATACATACATTAACCAATTTGTCGAATGGAAGTACTGTATATCTGTCCAACTATCAATCATAATTCAATACAGTCGCTAAGTTCACACAGGAAAGTGTCATCCTTTCTGCAATGCAAATTATCTATTCTTCTGATCTTCTCTTTTGGAAAGACTTTTAATTTTGGGTCCATTTTTAAATTACATTGTCACTGGATCCAGGACTAATGCATTACTTTTAAGTCCAATTAATATGTAAACATCAACATAATCAAACTAAGGTGCTTTTATACAGAGCAGAAGGTGATCTGCCCAATAGTAGGAGATTTCATAACTGTAATGTGAAACGTGAAGCAATTTAAAGATAATGAAGCAAGTCTTCTAAATTTAGGAAGTAGTATGCAGAGAGCCAGTGCTATTGTAATCAGAGTTAAGACATGGAGTAGCCCTGATCCAAGTAAATGGTGGAATAGTCTTCATGGCTGAATGGCCTACTCTTTTCCTAGTTCCCATAAAAATAGCTGATGCCAGGGAAAAAAACAACTATACTTAATTCTACAAAGTTTGGTGACAGTATAGGCTTGGGTCAACCAAATCTTCCAATTGTTCAAATACTAGGGCTGAGGTCACTTAGACAGAATCAACTTCAGCACCATTCTGATATGATTGTGGCAGATGTCAGGGATGTTACACAAGCACATTCTTTAAAACAGTACAGCCCACCTACTGGATTCTTTGAAGTACACTGAAGATTAGTTCATCTGAGCTTACATGCCATTATCTCAGTCAGAAACCCAAGAAGAGGTAGAAATTCCCCACAGTAGGCTTTGTACATCTCAGATCTTACCATACTTCTGAATAAATTACATTAAAAATAATTCCGTAGATGTATTGGATGTCACAAAGCCAGTTTCCAATATGGCCAATGAAACTACAGCATACATTCCGAGGGAAAGTCTTACGTATCACTTTGAATAGGTTGGCCTACAATTATTCACCATACAGTATGTATGAAATGTGCATAAGGTGAGATTGCAAACTTTTTGCAAAAGCAAGTTTTTAAGATTTTTAAACACTGCACATTTTCATTGTATCATTTTGATAGGAAAAAAAACTATAAAAAATTTCAGATAAATTTACCTTTGTGTGAACTTCAGATATGGGGTATAGTCAATGACAGCAGGACAATTGCCATCCAAACTTTCACCCTTTAAACAGAAGCTGAAAGATAAATCATTTACTATTTTCAATCCAGTTATTTAACATACAATGACTTGTAGAACTACTCAATAATCCACTTGTGGGCTTCCTTTCCTATACACCTTATCCTTCAGGCCAAAAATTATTTTTTAATGCTGAAATACACGTGATGTACTTTTAAATGCAATTTTTATCTGTGCTTTAGGTTCAACAGACAATCAAACAACATGGAAAAAGGCCTTTCAACTCACTTGTCTCCATTTTGGCAGCTTTTTTTGGATAGCCACCACTGAAAAACATACAGTTCATATCGCCTTTAAATTTCTCCCTGTTCACCTTAAAATCAGTGCCCTCTAGTTTTAGACACTCCAACCATGCAGAAAAAAAATTATCTATCCTATCTATGCTCCTCATAACTTTGTATACCTCCATAAGGTCTGTCTTTAGCCTACATTCCAGTGAGAGTAAATGCCTCCTGTCCAAAGTTTCCTGATAACTCTCAGCCCATCATTGCAGTTATCATCCTGGTACAGAAGGGATTCACTCTGTTGCTACCACATTTTTCCTGTGTTGTGGCAACCTACACTATATACAAACTCCAAGTGTGATCTAACCAGTGTTTTGCAACATGGTCTCCACCTTCTTTTATTCAATCAAATGTTTTTTTACAAAACCGTTTCCATCTGGGCTGCCACCTTGAGGACCCACTGTACACCAAAACATCCAAGACCCCTGGCATTTACTTTATATGTCCTATCAGAATTCACTTTCCCTTGAAATGTCAATACAGCTTCTCTCCAAAGGCGCTCTCTAACCTTCCATGTATTACCAGCTTTTCTGTTTTTCCCAATAACCAGGGCTCCAAGTGTTTGCTTTGAAAAGCTAAATAATCAAAGGTGTTGATTTGAAGAGCTTTAGAAGCACATTTCAACTACTCAAACAAAGAGAACCAATGCTTACATCCCTGCTGTGTCTCAAGAACCGGTTGGCTTACAAACAGCATTTCATGTTGTAAAATGAGGATAGCTCAGGAAATTCAATAAATGAATAACAAAGACAGTGCTGTCAAAAGCAGAGAACATGTGGTGAACTACATATACCTGTCTGGACTGCTCCTGTGGCTCCTCCCACAGACCCCTGCTGACTGCTCCTGTGGCTCCTCCCACAGACCCCTGTATAAAGGTGATTGAGGCCTGAGCCCGGCCTCATTCTCCAGGATGTAGTGTTCTTCATTCTTCCAGTCAATAAAAGCCGATATCTCGCTTCTTATGTCTCAGAGTGAGTTATTGATGGTGCATCAGAACAGATGGCACGAAATTCTTTAGATTTGCATTTTCCCATCCAAAATGTAAATATTCAATTCCACTGAAAACATTTTTCCACTTGAAATGCACTTTCATATGATAAATGAGTCAAAGGGCTAACATACATAAAGCGGGGCACGTCTGAGCTGAAATCCTGTTTTGAGAGGCTAGGCTTAGGGAATACAAACCCCAGAGACGCAAGGAGAAGCTGCAATTACAGCTCATAATGACTGCTGAGATTTTACTTTGAATATAAACCACGACATCACCACATTTAGCAAAGGGTGACGTAGTTAGTCCCAGGAGATGCACTTCATTAGATCCCCAACAGAGCGCAGAGAGGCAAAAGGGCACTGTGATGTCAGCTGTCTCTCTGATCTCCCAACTTTACATTAATACATACCACTGAATGAGGAATTCTGTCATTAAGTTCTGGAAATAGTCATTTGCACAACTAACTGTCCAACCTTTGTAATTAAAGGTGGGAAGTGGGAGACATCAGCCCTAGGACGCAATTGCAAGCCGAAAGGTTTAAACTTCAATTATAGACATATTGATGAACTCTGGGGAATGGTATAACCCTTCATTGAGAAAGCTGCAGAGTAATTGCTAAGGAGAGGCTCAGTCTGACAATACATGTTAAATTTTAATGAAGGAAGCAAGGGGGTTGATAGATGTACTTTACATGAATTATAGCAAGGCATTTGACAAAATTCCACACATCAGGCTGGCCACAAAAGTAAGATGCTCTGATCCAAGGAGTAAAGGCAAATTGCATCCTAAACCAGCTCTTTCACAGAAAAGAGAGGGGAATAACTGATATAAACTTTTTTTTAAAAATAAAGACGCCAGAAATCTGAAAATCTATCTACCTGTGACGACTAGCTTGAAGCCTTTGTGCTCTTCTGGTCACCAGTTTATGGGAAAGATGCCAATTTGTAAGAGAGTTTAAGGAGGAGATTTACAAGGATGTTAAAGGTTTCAGGTGTGAGGCAAGATTTGATAGGTTGGGTTTGTTTTTTTTGGAACATACTGTGGACAACTGAATGAAGACTTGGTTGAGGTATGTTCAAATTATTAGCAGCCCAGATAGAGGAAACAGGGAATATTTACACAGCACATTAATGTCAAAAAAGCCATGTGGCAGAACTTTAAAATATAATCAGGAATACAGGGGAAGGCATGGAAAATATTTCTCATTCAGAGGTGGTCAGGGATCAGAATTGATTTGAGATTTGTTTGATAAATTCACATTTCTTATAAACAGTGCAGAAGCAAAGGTGACAATGCGGGTCCTCTTCATCTATTAATACAGACAATCTGACTTATTTATATATTCATGCTCCAAGCAAATTCATAAAAAAATCAAGTGACTCAATTACCTGAAGTCAATCGTATTGAGTCCAAGCAACATACCAGCAAGCATATTTGCTTCTTCTCCCAGAACAACTGCCCCATCCTCATAATATCTCCTGGAAGGGAAATATGAACAAAGGTGATTGCACATCAAATGTATTCAGAGAAGATATGGCTTATAACAGTCTCAAATTGGATTTATGTTAATTTAACTAAGTTGACCAATGAACACTGTTGTCAATATCTATAACAAACTATGGTTTATTAAACAAAATCTTTAACAGGCAACAGCCTTTACAAAGCAGTGTCATTACATTCAATTTCATTAAAATATGCTTTTGAATTGGCAGGAGTCATGTGACATGAATAATTTGTTATGACCTGGTTGTTTTGATGTCTCTTAGAGAAGTGGATATATACTCGGACAGACGCTTCTCCATGAGCGCTACTCGAATCCATGCTCTGCCCTATCAAATTACAAAGATCAGAACAGAAGCATTACATTATTAGAATGCATTAGACAAACAACTACACCATTCCTCCCTTTACTAAGCTGACAGCTGCATATGGTGACAAAGCAAGTCTCATTTAAACCAGCTGCTGCTTTATGTAAATACCTAAACGGTTCATATGGCTTGGTGATAAAGTGTGTATCCACAGCAATAAACAGGTCCCTCATACCATTCTTCATAGCTTCTCATAATCTATGGCAAGGAGACTTTTTCTGTGACCTCCTGTACATTCTCAGGACATCATTTGAATACAAATTTCATCAGCTGTCAAGATATGTCAAGCAGAAGCAAAGAACATTTACTTGCTAAATATTTACAACATACTCCAATTTGCATAGAGTTTATACCCTACTTAATAAGCTTCAAAGGACCAATGTCAAAATAAATTTGATACCAGAACCAACAGAGATGCTCATCAGTCCTGATGAAGAGTTTCAGCCTGAAACGTTGACTACTCTTTTCCATAGATGCTGCCTGGCCTACTGAGTTCCTCCAGCATTTTGTGTGTGTTGCAAAGATATGTTAAGATAGATTACCACATGTTTTGTGAGTCATCTTTAGAGAGATGTTGAGGGAGGAAATCCTAGACCTAGACAAGGAAAATTACTACTGGCAAGAAAGTAATTAGTATTAGAGATGCAGAATAGGCCAGGGTGAGGTGCAAGGATTTTGAATAGTTGAAGGGCAATGTTCAACATGGAACAATCAAGCTGTGGAGGGCTCAAAACAAAGCACAGGAATATTTACTACCAGATCAACAACCATACTAATGCAGCACGTTCTGGGACAATGGGTGGATGACTGGTGAGACAATATGACCAGAAGCAACAACTTGGATAAATAAATAAATATGGATCTTGGCGGCACAGCAGGAAAATGCATGTATCACCAAGTTGAGCTTATAAAGAAGGAAGCCAGGATGAGCCACAGCATCGGATAAGCTGAAGCAGTGGTCGGGTGAATGATGTCACAACACTGGTAGTAGGTAATGATCAAATAGATTTGTGGTTGTAATGTCAATGTACAGAGTCATCTCGGGTATTTAAAGTGGTCTGGCAAAGACTTGTGCCAGAAAAAAAAAGACAGAAACAAACTTTTCATCAGAAACTGGTTTTCCTCCCTATATACTAATTCGGAGCAAAATTTAGTCTGCTAGCACAAAATGTGTGTCACATACTAGAACAAATCAGACAGTGGAGAACTGAGAGAACTGGTGCTGAGGTGAAGCTGGGAGCAAATGGCATTCATCATTGAACATCAAGTTGTAGCCACTTGCCACCCGTAAGTTCATCTCCAAGCTTCATACCCGAGCTATTTCAATATTAAAGTTAGGATGAGCTACAGTGCAGATACTACCACCTCAGACCTGCTCCATTGCTAGACTCAGAACTTCACATCCAATGCCTCAATGTTACTAGCTTAATAATGTGACCTTTACTAGCTTCATTTTAATAGAGTTGATCTGGACAGAAAACTTTAAATTCAGCTAAGTGGATAGCTTAATTTTTATTTATTTTATTTTATATTTGTATTATGAGGTAATCTGAGGAATCTGGGGTGGTTTCTCAGGGTGACTAAGTGCGACCTAGGTTTAGCTCACAAGTTGCTTCGACTCTCCAAGTGGCAAGGCAACCAGACCTTCCAGATGAAATGCAGCAGGTTTGCACCTGTATTGGGAGGAGCAGGCATCAGTGATGGGTCAGATCAAGCATGATCTGGCTGATTCATTTTTAGATGGTTGTGAAGGGGTAGCTTGGAGATCAGAGAGGGGAGGAAGCTTAAGCTTGAAAAACCAGAAGTAATGTTTTTGGAAGGGAAGCCATTCACTGTGATAATAGATAATAGATGGATAGATAAGAATGAAACTAGATGACACAATGTCATAGAACTAAATCACATAACCAACCATATCAAATGTTACACACAAATCAAGAGCAAGTCGTAATAGATAATTACACAAATATGAACTGTTGGATAACCGATCTATCCAACAGATCAGTAATCCAACTATGCTCAGTAATTGTAAAAATTATATACGCAATCTCAAATGATGCTGCACATTCTAAATATAGAAATGTACAATAAATATTTTGTAATTAATTACCCTGTTGAATTATTTGGCCATTTGATTAGCTAATTTTTGTCTGTATAAAACATTAGGGAATCAAAAAAGTTGAATGTCGTTAAAGTATACTTTTGAAGTTGAGGCAAGTGCACTATACTGTTCAAATTGGCATTACTTGTGTGTGCAGCTCAGCAGTGATCATCAGCAGGTTATTGCAAAGTAACAATTGTGCCCCATGCTATTCTTGTCCAAATTGTATGATCAAGACATTCTTCAAATTTCACCATGCCAATTGATTCCACTAAAATGCCAACAAGAACAAAGTTGGATGCACAGAAGAGTTCCATAAACGATCTGATAATTTTTTCTCTCTGCTGCTGTCATCAAGTAGAAGGTACAAGTCTCAGAGCTCGCACCACCAGTTTCAAGAACAGTTACTACCCTCAACCATCAGGCTCTTGGGAAAAAAAAGGGGATAACTACACTTAATTAAAGACACTTATCTTGATATTTCATGCTCATTATTTATTTCTCTTTATTTATATCTGCATTTGCACAGTTTGTTGTCCATTGATCCTGTTTATAGTTATTGTTCTATAGATTTGCTAAGTATACCCGCAGAAAAAGAATCTCAGGGTTGTATGTGGTGACATGTATGTACTCTGAAAGTAAGTTTTTACTTTGATTTTGATGCGCATCACTTCTCTTAATCTCAAGACCATTTTCTGTGCCATCGTTCTGCCTGCCATTAAGTTATAGAAATATTACAATTGAATTTAGTGATGCAAGCCATTGGTTTTAAACAAACATCAATGAATCGATATTATTACCAGTTCTGTTCCCCTCTAATTGGTTCAGCCTGAGTGATTTGGCTGACAGACAGATACACAAACCTGAACCTTCCTTCTAATGGGCCATTCCTTCTTCCTATAGAAACATTAGGAGATCACAAAACTGCATTTGCTTTTACGTCACCTTACATTAAATTCCACTTATCCGTTCAGCTCCAGGTCCCCCACATTAAAATGAAGACTGGTTATAACCCAGCACATCCAACATAAATTTGTTATGTGAAAATCACTGTCCAATGACTCGAGCAACATAGCAATCCAATTACAGATGCTCCTCAACACCAAGACATGGGTTAATATTTAGGTAGGTCTTTGCAGAAGTCTGATTATAATTTCTTTTATGCTCTCTCCCAGTAACCTTGACATCATTAGTTTTGGTGGTTCTTAAATCTTAAAATATTAAAGTAGGACCCTCCAGTTAAAATGACTGGAACCTCGCCTCATTTTGTTCCAAGATAAAATTAGGACCAAAAATCCCTTCCCTCATTAAATTCTGCCCAGGCACCCTCCCACACGGCCCATCTGCATGTCTGCCTAGGTTCCTACTGCCCACATGAACTCTGCCTCTAGCAAATCTCCAACTTAATCCTGAAATCACATAATATAAAAGCATCTGCTGCAAGCACAAATATCAATGTTTACGAAAACAGAAGATGGACATGCAGCCAATTTCTAACCTTTGCCCTTGACGAGCTTACGTTCTCCATGTTTTCAATGCTGCTGATGCAGTTATGGGGAACCTTACTGCAGGCCACACGTATGAAGTCCCAGAAGCTTCGAGGGCTTTCATAACCAAGCCAATTTATTTGACCTGCAGCAGAAAAATAAAACAGCAAATAAAGATACTAATCTACAAAATTAGTTGCTTTCCTCCTGAAGAAAACTAGAGCTGCTTGAGGTACTTCAACACAGACTCAAATCTTCAGTTGTGAAGAATCAGGCCCCTCTCACCAATTATAATGCCCATCATTTTCTGTCCATTTTTTAAAAAACATCCATTTAAAAATCTCTGATCCAGAAGGTGGGAAGTAGGATTGTTTAGGCTACTCATTGCTGTGGTATAATAAGTTCACAGGACATTATGCTAGCCTATGCTTTTTCCCTCCCATTTCCAAAATAGTTTACAATTCCTAACATCTCGGCATGGAAAGTTATCAGCAGAGGCTTGGAAGATGATTTCTTAGTTACAGAAAGGCAAAAGTAGAAAAAGTAATTACAACATTACATAAATAATGGAATTCCCTTCCAAAAGTTATAACTGAATCTGCATCCAAATACTCCATTCACAGGGGATATGGGAATTCATTCTGAATGAAACATTTTACCAAACCCTTTAATAGATGCATTTATCCAATTTAGTTATTACACTGAAATCTCTTGAAAGAAAGCATCAACTAAAAAGAAGAAAGAATTGAGAACATTCCCCCCATTTAAAATTGTATGCCACTTTGCTCTTTACTGTTGCTTTTAATGATTTTTTCAGTTAGTGGCAGCTACCCTCTGGCAGGAAATAGAAGATGGTGAAAAGATGCATTAGGTGGCTCTCTTATCTCACTGCAGTTGTGAATTTCCAGGAATGGGACTTCTTATCATTGGGATTTGAACATCGAGTCTGGTATGTACCACCCTGCCCCAACTACTCCATGAAACCGAGGAGCTTACTAAGCATTTCAGAGCATTGTTCAAAACACTGATAGTACTGCAATAGCCAGTTTTCATGCCATTACTTCGTTCTTATGAACATTAACTCATTGTTAGTTTTTCCACTGCTGTAGTTGAGAGATAGAAGGAGTTCACACTCCTTTATCCCCATGAATGACACAAATTAAACCGGATTTAGCTGAAACAAAATCAGGTTGGCCATTTTTTTTCACTAATCCAGTTACTTTTGTTGTAAACAGACCTGTCATTATGTATTGGGTAAGGCCAGGTTTGGATTCAATGCACACAATACAGAAAAGAGTGCAGATATTCAGTTATGAAAAATGAACTACCCAAAATAAATCTAATAAGAGCAAGGGTAGTGAAACCACACAGGGCTTCAAATGAAGACCAACAAAATTACAAATGCTGGAAAACGGAACTCAAACACAAGCAAGTCTGCAGATGCAAGAAATCCAATGCAACACAAACACGATGCTGGAGGAACTCAGTGGGTCAGGCAGCATCTTTGGAAATGAACAAACAGTTGATGCTTCAGGCCAAGACCCTTCTTCAGGATGTTTATTTTCATAGATGCTGCCTGACCCGCTGAGTTCCTCCAGCATCGTGTTTGTGTTGCTAAATAAAAGTAACGCTTTCTCTTACCATGGACGCTGTCTGAGTGAATCCAAGAACTGTTTTTATTACAGTTCCAAAGGACATCAATAATAAGGAGATTCTATTGGAGTATAAAGTTGCATTGTTTGCTGTGTAACCAAAACTATGTAGTCAGCTTTGTATTTGCTATTTATGTATCCAATTTAGTAGGAGAATGAAATCTCTGTATTGTCTCTGTACTATTGAACACATCAGTGACTTAAGAATGTAGCCAAATAAGAAGATAATGGTGTGTTAATGAGAGGCTAGCTAAGAGATAACTGTGGCCAGGGATGAGGTAACACGTGGCCCAAAAAGTAGATTCGAACATGATTAAGTTAATGGGTAGAAACAATAGTGAGAAGTCGGGAGCTGATGTACTGGTGATACACAACTGTAGACCGATTGGATATGCTAATGCAACTAAACCAGGAGATTGCTATAAAAAATGCTATGTACAAGGATCGGTGGGCAATCAGCCACTAGCTCAATGACTGTCTCAGCTTTGATTGCAAATTAAAGTTTAACACTTCTTGAAGAATCTTTTGCATCTCCTGGTCGTTTGTGGGGCACAAGAAACCACGACACTTCCAGAAAGAATTTAATGGAAAAGGATCTGTGCTTTCCCGACGTATATGAAGACCCTGACCTGGAGTTACATGCTGACTACGGTTCTTTGTGGGAATAGGTCCTGCTCTCGAGATTTCATGACTGGCCGTTATCCGACATGCCAAAGGCATGGCCTAGGAGTCTGACTTGCCTTTGGAGGCCTAGGATCTCAGGGTTCTGGACATAGGCAGATCGAAGGTCGGTGTCCTGACAGACCAGTGTGTTGTGGGAGCTGGAAGATCTTTGGCTGTGTGCCCAGAGACCTGAGATCTTTGTGCACAGAGGTCAAAAAAAGCGACGCAATGGACTTTTAACATCATGGACTTTTAATGCTCTTTTGGAAGAAGACAGCGAGGCTTTGAGAGGAAGTGCGGCGGCGGCCATTTTCAAATTGCTTCTCAGATCGGAGTTCTGAGTGGCAGGACTGCGCAGGCGCGTGAAGGAGGCCTGGGAAGGAGGGAAGATATAAAAAGAATGCAGCCTTAAGCAGCGGGCAGCTTCGTTTGTGGGCAGCGTTGTGAGCCAGGAGCAGAGTGTAGGGCTTGGGCTCAGAGGGCTTAGGCGGAAGAGGGCACAGTAGGCTTATCTTTTAGTTCTCCTTGTTATTTTCAGTTATTCGGGAAGTATGAGTGAGGGCAGCTTCTTGTTCTCGGTGTCGGATGTGGGAGATCCTGGAGTCTCCGAGCCTCCCGGACGTCCACATCTGCGCCAGGTGCTCCGAACTGCAGCTCCTGAGGGACCGAGTTAGGGAACTGGAGCTGCAGCTCGATGACCTTCGCCTTGTCAGGGAAAGTGAGGAGGTGATAGAGAGGAGTTACAGGCAGGTGGTCACTCCGGGGCCACGGGAGGCAGATAGGTGGGTCACGGTCAGGAAGGGGAAGAGGCAGGTACTAGAGAGTACCCCAGTGGCTGTACCCCTTGACAATAAGTACTCTTGTTTGAGTACTGTTGGGGGGGACAGCCTACCTGGAGGAAGTGACAGTGGCCGGGCCTCCGGCACAGAGGACGGCCCTGTAACTCAGAAAGGTAGGAATAGAAGAAAGAGGACCATAGTAATAGGGGACTCGATAGTCGGGGTTCAGACAGGCGGTTCTGTGGAGGTGATCGGGAGTCCCAGATGGTAGTTTGTTTCCCTGGTTCCAGGGTTTGGGACATTTCTGATCGCGTCCAAGATATCCTGAAGTGGGAGGGTGAGGAGCCAGAGGTCGTGGTACATGTAGGTACCAATGACATAGGTAGGAAAGGGGAAGAGGTCCTGAAACGAGAGTAAAGGGAGTTAGGAAGGCAGTTAAGAAGAAGGACTGCAAAGGTAGTAATCTCGGGATTACTGCCTGTGCCACACGACAGTGAGAGTAGGAATGGAATTAGGTGGAGGATGAATGCGTGGCTGAGGGATTGGAGCAGGGGGCAGGGATTCAAGTTTCTGGATCATTGGGACCTCTTCTGGGGCAGGCATGACCTGTTCAAGAAGGACGGGTTACGCTTGAATCCTGGGGGGACCAATATCCTAGCGGGGAGGTTTGCTAGGGCTACAGGGCAGACTTTAAACTAGTAAGATGGGGGGATGGGAATCAATTTGAGGAAACTATGGGAGAGGAGGTTAGTTCACCAGTAGAGCAAGTAAGTAGACAGTGTGTGAGGGAGGAAAGGCAGGTGATGGAGAAGGGATGCGCTCAGCCCGAAGATGTAGGGGAGAAGAAAGAAAAGGACAATAAATTTGAATGCATTGTTAGGGATGAAAAGAGAGGAGGAGGTGGAGAGTATCTTAAATGTATCTATTTTAATGCTAGGAGCATTGTAAGAAAGGTGGATGAGCTTAAAGCGTGGATTGATACCTGGAATTATGATGTTGTAGCTATTAGTGAAACATGGTTGCAGGAAGGGTGCGATTGGCAACTAAATATTCCTGGATTTAGTTGCTTCAGGTGTGATAGAGTAGGAGGGGCCAGAGGAGGAGGTGTTGCATTGCTTGTCCGAGAAAATCTTATGGCGGTGCTTTGGAAGGATAGATTACAGAGCTCCTCTAGGGAGGCTATTTGGGTGGAATTGAGGAATGGGAAAGGTGTAGTAACACTGATAGGAGTGTATTATAGGCCACCTAATGGGGAGCGTGAGTTGGAAGAGCAAATGTGTAAGGAGATAGCAGATATTTGTAGTAAACACAAGGTGGTGATTGTAGGCGATTTTAATTTTCCACACATAGATTGGGAAGCTCATTCTGTAAAAGGGCTGGATGGTTTAGAGTTTGTGAAATGTGTGCAGGATAGTTTTTTGCAACAATACATAGAAGTACCGACTAGAGATGGGGCAGTGTTGGATCTCCTGTTAGGGAATGTGATAGGTCAGCTGACAGATGTATGTGTTGGGGAGCACTTCGGGTCCAGTGATAACAATAGCATTAGCTTCAATATAATTATGGAGAAGGACAGGACTGGACCTAGAGTTGAGATTTTTGATTGGAGAAAGGCTAACTTTGAGGAGATGCGAAGGGATTTAGAGAGAGTGGATTGGGTCAAGTTGTTTTATAGGAAGGATGTAATAGAGAAATGGAGGTCATTTAAGGGTGAAATTATGAGGGTACAGAATCTTTATGTTCCTGTTAGGTTGAAAGGAAAGATTAAAGGTTTGAAAGCGCCATGGTTTTCAAGGGATATTAGAAACTTGGTTCGGAAAAAGAGGGATGTCTACAATAGATATAGGCAGCATGGAGTAAAGGAATTGCTCGAGGAATATAAAGAATGTAAAAGGAATCTTAAGAGATTAGAAAAGCTAAAAGAAGATACGAGTTTGGTTTGGCAAATAAGGTGGAAGTAAATCCGAAAGGTTTCTACAGTTATATTAAAAGCAAGAGGATAGTGAGGGATAAAATTGGTCCCTTAGAGAATCAGGGTGGTCAGCTATGTGTGGAGCCAAGGGAGATGGGAGAGATTTTGAATGATTTCTTCTCTTCGGTATTCACTAAGGAGAAGGATATTGAATTGTGTAAGGTGTGGGAAACAAGTAAGGAAGTTATGGAACCTATGACAATTAAAGAGGTGGAAGTACTGGCGCTTTTAAGAAATTTAAAAGTGGATAAATCTCCGGGTCCTGACAGGATATTCCCCAGGACCTTGAGGGAAGTTTGTGTAGAGATAGCAGGAGCTCTGACGGAGATCTTTCAGATGTCACTAGAAACGGGGATTGTGCCAGAGGATTGGCATATTGCTCATGTGGTTCCATTGTTTAAAAAGGGTTCTAGAAGTAAGCCTAGCAATTATAGACCTGTCAGTTTGACATCAGTGGTGGGTAAATTAATGGAAAGTATTCTTAGAGATAGTATTTATAATTATCTGGATAGACAGGATCTGATTAGGAGTAGCCAGCATGGATTTGTGCGTGGAAGGTCATGTTTGACAAACCTTATTGAATTTTTTGAAGAAGTTATGAGGAATGTTGACGAGGGTAAGGCAGTGGATGTAGTCTATATGGACTTCAGCAAGGCTTTTGACAAAGTTCCACATGGAAGGTTAGTTAAGAAGGTTCAATTGTTAGGTATTAATGCTGGAGTAATAAAATGGATTCAACAGTGGCTAGATGGGAGATGCCAGAGAGTAGTGGTGGATAATTGTTTATTGGGATGGAGGCCGGTGACTAGCGGGGTGCCTCAGGGATCTGTTTTGGGCCCAATGTTGTTTGTAATATACATAAATGATCTGGATGATGGGGTGGTAAATTGGATTAGTAAGTATGCCGATGATACTGAGGTAGGAGGTGTTGTGGATAATGAGGTGGGTTTTCAAAGCTTGCAGGGAGATTTATGCCGGTTAGAAGAATGGGCTGAACGTTGGCAGATGGAGTTTAATGCTGAGAAGTGTGAGGTTCTACATTTTGGCAGGAATAATCCAAATAGAACATACAGGGTAAATGGTAGGGCATTGAGGAATGCAGTGGAACAGAGAGATCTAGGAATAACAGTACATAGTTCCCTGAAGGTGGAGTCTCATGTAGATAGGGTGGTGAAGAAGGCTTTTGGAACGCTGGCCTTTATAAATCAGAGCACTGAGTACAGAAGTTGGGATGTAATGTTAAAATTGTACAAGGCATTGGTAAGGCCAAATTTGGAATATTGTGTACAGTTCTGGTCACCGAATTATAGGAAAGATATCAATAAATTAGAGAGAGTGCAGAGACGATTTACTAGGATGTTACCTGGGTTTCAGCACTTAAGTTACAGAGGAAGGTTGAACAAGTTTGGTCTCTATTCATTCGAGCGTAGAAGGTTGGGGGGGATTTGATCGAGGTATTTAAAATTTTGAGAGGGATAGATAGAGTTGACGTGAATAGGCTGTTTCCATTGAGAGTAGGGGAGATTCAAACGAGAGGACATGATTTGAGAGTTAGGGGGCAAAAGTTTAAGGGAAACATGAGGGGGTATTTCTTTACTTAGAGAGTGATAGCTGTGTGGAATGAGCTTCCTGTAGAAGTAGTAGAGGCCAGTTCAGTTGTGTCATTTAAGGTAAAATTGGATAGGTATATGGACAGGAAAGGAGTGGAAGGTTATGGGCTGAGTGCGGGTAGGTGGGACTAGGTGAGATTAAGAGTTCGGCACGGACTAGGAGGGCCGAGATGGCCTGTTTCCATGCTGTGATTGTTATATGGTTATATACACCAGCGAGTTGTTTGTTATGTCTCCCCGCTCACTGTGAAAAGGGAGACATCTCTTTCTCCCTTATTAGTAGTATGTCGAATACCAGGTGAACGCGTAGTCTTTGGAGTACTGTGAGTCTGTGTCTTTACTGTTGCTTTTGCTGCGTGCCTGAGTGCTCAGTGATGGGTGCTGATGCTTTTTTTTGCAAATCATTGATTATTGCCCCTTACGCACAGGAGGGAGGGCCTTTGGGGTTCCAGTATTTAATTGTTGTTCATTCTTTGGGGGCACTCTTCTGTTTTCATGGATGGTTGCGAAGAAAAAGCATTTCAGGATGTATATTGTATACATTTCTCTGACATTAAATGTACCTTTGAGACCTTTGAAAAGAAGTTTGGACAGACAGCATCAAAAATATTTTAATAGGTACATTTCCAATATCAGGTAGAATTTAATTATGAATTCACTACAATGTTTTAGATTCATAAAAGTATGAGTAAACAGAAGGTAGTGCACTTTGAGCAAACAGAGTCAAAGCACCATCCTCCTAACCTTTGAAATACAATTTAGAAATCATTGGAGAGTTTACAGTGAATGTTGTTTTTTTTTTTATTATCTAGGACTCAGGCTGTGCCAGACTCCTTCAATTTTGCCCTTTGATCAGGAAGGTTACAATGATGAAAGAGATCAGAATATACTTCCTTCCTAAGAATATATAACATGCCAGGAAAGGGCATTAATTACTTCTCTGAAGTTCACTCCTGTAGTATCTTTACTCTTCCATTGTATCATCAATTGCACTATAAATAGCTGCAGTATTCTTGCCTCTAATAGCCCATTTAAAAGAATATTACTGTCATCATCTGTTTAATTTCTTCTTCCTTACAAACTGATGGATTGCTATGCTGCTTTTGAAAATAATTTTTCAAAATCCAGTATCAAAAATTCAATAATCGCAGAAACAGAAATGACAGGTTGTGATCACATTAGTAGGTTTGCAAAGCAGAATGAACTTGTTATCTAATATATAAAAAAGGTATTTTGTCTAAGAAAAGTCAAACAGCAGATAATTTCAACATTTCCCCATATAATCTCACACACATTTTCTTCTCTCAGGTCTAAAACAAATCAGTGCAGAAAAGGACCTTCCAGCCCTTTGAGCTATGCAGCAACCCATTTAATTAACCCTAACCTAATTGTTTAAAGCCATTGAACATTATGCAAATGAGGCAATGGGCTTAATAATGCCCCGAGTGATTGTTTAGTTTATGAAATCTAAAAAGCATTCAAAAATGATTCCTAACTGAAGCATAATTTACATTTAAGAGAGCAGTAGAAATTGACGTATCAATGGAAACAACAGACAGGGATGCAATTGAGTTAAGTCAGGAATGCAAGTGAGTATGAATAAAATTGCAACATTTAAACAGAAACTGGCCTGGCTGAACAAATTGTGTTAATGCTGTGACAGGGGCTCACATACACCAAGCCAGTGCAGGTTTAAAGGTGAAACTTGCAAAAAATGCAACAAAGTAGGACACATACAAAGAATATGTCACATAGACAGAAATAAATGGAAGGGATAAAGATAAAAAGTCAAGTTAGTGTTCAAAAAGAGCACTAATCTGCATGCTGTTGATGAAAAATCTGAAAATGTTGAGAGTGCAAAGGACTGGGTAGCCTTAAGATTTACAATAGGCAAGCAATATGGCGTACACCAGAAGTGAAAGACAAATTATTAAAATGGAACAGGACACTGGCTCGGCTATTTCAAGCATTTCACAAAATGAGTTTGAATGGCATTTCAAAGATATTGAACTGAAATCTGCAGATATCCAACTAAGAACGTATATGGAAAAAAGGCAACTCCTGTGGTTTCACGAATGAAGTATGTAAATGGCATACATCATCATGCCACCAGGTCATACATGTGTACCTTGCTAAAAGTAAAAATGAAGTTAGACATGCATTATGGACTCTTTTTTTTCCTCCCCTTTTAACTACAAAACATAACAATCCCCAGTACCATTGATAGTTAAATCACCCCACATGCAAGGCCACTGTCTACATTTTCCTTGATCCATAACTTGAAGCAAAATTCTACAGAAAAACTTGTGATCATTTTATTCACAAATCACCTTGACATACAGGCAATTTCAGACCAGAAATTTATTATAAGCATTTGCTCCTGGTGTAGTAAAATCTGATTTCTGCCACTTAATGGAACTGCTTGTGTCTTTTTGTTTTACTCTCAGCCCTGAAGATAATGCTTCAGCAATTTCTGCATGATGTAATATTATTGGAATAATCCCCAGTCTCCTGCATGATTCATCTTTCCATTCTTGGTTCAAAAATGTAGAGCCTAGATTTTATTACGCAAATGTAATAATTTTGAGATTTAAAATGATACAAAATGAATATTTAGAAAATTGCTTTTTGAGATGGAGTCAGCATTTGTAGCTATGGAACAAAGCCAGCTGCGAGACTGACTCAGCCATTTATTATGGAGCTAGTCGTTCAGCCTTTAAGCATACCTGCAACTTAATGAAGAATACATTAGTTACCTGTTTACTTGGGGGGGGGGGGGGGGAAGATCTCTCAAAAATCACAGGAGAACAAAGCAATCATATTCTCATGTACTACCTGTCCTATAACATACAAAGTCCAAGCAAGGAAAATAAATTTCACAGAGACCAAAAATTAAAAATTCAATCTTGCACACTTGCTGTTTCCCTTTTGCAAAGTGAATGTGTACCAATGCAAAAGAGGGTGAAGATATGCTGCTGTCAATCTTCAGCACAAATGCTTTCCAAACAAGTGCAGACTACCACCCACACACAAGGGACTCAGTCTCTAGCAGTGTCATGACATGAATCATGTTAGCACGATTTTTTTTGGCACTGCCATAAAGAGGTGGCAGTGAGCTTCAGCAAATAGCAGCAACGGCCAAAGTTCGAAAGGTTTAGAAACTTCAGTTTCACATAAAAAGGGCAGACAGGAGATGTTGACTGGAGGAAATTACAGGAGGATTTTGTATGTTATAGGCACATGTAACAAAAACAATAAACTTGCAGGGATTGAAAACCATTTCAGCCCTGGGAAAAAGCTCTGACTATCCACATGATCAATGCCTCTCATCAGCTTATAAACCACTTTTTCTAGACTGGGCAGAAATACTTCTGCTCCTTGTGGTCCCAGGCTGGGATGCAAATCCACACAGCTTAAACTTCTGGCCTCTCACATCTACTTTCAGCAGAGTTTGCAAATCTCTGGATAGCGTCATCCCTTCAGTCAAATAATGACTCCAAAAGACATTTCCTGCCAATGAATCCTGGGGGGCAGATTAACCACCCAAGCCCTCAGCCTGCCTCAGCTTCTGAGCCAGAAATTGGCTTGGGGGTTAGCTTGCAGGCTTCAATATATCTGTTACTTCCCACTCATCCTTAGTTTATTGTCTTCGGACAGTAAAAAAAAACTTCCTACTGTTTTCCTCCTTTGCCACCTGTCTATATTATGCATGTATCATTTTCCATTTCACTTCTCTTTGAAAGGTATTGTAAGGTATGGAACAAATTAACCAGTGACTCGTTGAATACAATGCAGCAGGAAGTTCAAAGATCTGTTGGTCTGAGAGAAGAAGCCGTTTCTCACCTTGACTGTTCTTTTTATGCATAATACCAGTATTTTTATCTGGAATGTCTAGGATCAGTCATTGTATATATGAAGATCAAGCAATATTTGCTTCTTATTATAAACAGGTCCCAAAGACCCGGCTTTCAGTTATCTGGCTCTAGTTGTTAAAGAGACTTCTAGGGCAACATCACTAAATAAACACAACCTTCACCACTGCAAGTGTAACACTCTGGAAAAGGTTACACTGCTAACGTAATGGTCTTTCTGTAGAAGCAATGTTTGGATTATGGTTAGAGAATGTGAGCTGTCCAATGAAGGGAGTGTGTTTTTATGTTGTGTGCCTGACACCAGTGTGAGCTGGGTCTTTTGTTCGGCGGGAGATGAGGGGAGAAGACGCTGGAGAGAAGTCGTAGGACTCGACCTGGAGCGGGGCCATGATCCGACAAAGCCCAGGGAGATCAAATGAGGATCGGCAAAGGGGAAACCCTGAGCTCCAACTTGTGCACATTGGTTGTTTTATTGAAATGGGCCCTTTTCTTTTTTTTGCTTTTTCTTTACTAACCCTTTAGTTGAATTAAGAATTATAAACCTAAATCGTTTAACTCTATGTGGTGTATTGTCTGTTTTTTCTTGGTACTTATTTGTAACAGGGTAACAAATCACACAGCATCCACACAAACAGGGGGTTTTGGGGTGGGCTTGCACCTCAATCTCACACGTTTGGCGGGGCCGGAGATCGTCTTCCCTAGACTTATGCAGCTGACAGAACCACAGCGTTTCACAAAAAATTCTGAAGCATTGCTTTTCTACACAGCAGTACATTCTGCATATCATGTACTTCCTTCCCATTACAGGGAAGCTGCTAAGAAAAGCCTCTAAAACTTTTTCATCGATGGCAGCAAATTGTTTCATTCATTTTCTCCTCTAAACTTCGTCTGGGTTCTTTCTAACTTCACCATTTTCCAAGCTCCCCATTTCTGAACAATATCATCAACTCAAAAAGTAATAGTTTCTTTCTCCACAGATGTCACCTGACTTACTGAGAAGTTTCAACACTCTGCTTTGTAAAATAAGAATAAATAATAATAAAAATTTGAATTACAAAAAAAATGTCCACCATCCCCAGTTCTGAAAAGGAGCAAGATGCCTTCAGAAAGGTCCAGAGAACGAATCCTACAGGTTAGAATGTATAGGCTTCATTCAAACATAAACTTGACTTGTGATGAGTCACAAAGCCACAATAAACCACAAAATTACAGTAGTATTCATCAAAATTTTCCAAAGCACTGGTTAAAAAACCAGGCACACAAGATTTTCAACTTTGCATCCTGCAGCTAAACATCTTGTTCTGAGCCAGGGCAACTTA
Source organism: Hemitrygon akajei (assembly GCF_048418815.1). Lineage (NCBI taxonomy): Eukaryota > Metazoa > Chordata > Chondrichthyes > Myliobatiformes > Dasyatidae > Hemitrygon > Hemitrygon akajei. The sequence goes on along the minus strand of NC_133131.1, from coordinate 125,053,145 downwards.
ATGATTTCTATGACGCTAGCATTTCATGGCAAATCTGCAATATACATGAATTCAGTTCACTTTTTATTTATTGAGATACTGCATGGAATATGCCCTTCGAGCCATGTCACCCAGCCTAATTTAATCCGAACCTAATCACAGGACAATTTTACAATGACCATTTAACCTACCAACCGGTATTTCTTTGGACTGAGAAACTGAAACACCCAGAGGAAACCCACATGGTCATGGGGAGAAAGTACAAACTCCTGACAGGAAGTGGTGGGAATTGAACCTGGGTCACTGGTACTTTAAAGCATTGTGCTGATCACTACGCTACCGTACCACCACTCTGAGCGTGGATAACCTGATTACACATTTATACTTAATCAATCCCCAATGGCTCCAGAAGGACCCATTAACAATGGCACCCAAGTTGATAAGTTCACTTTTCAATCTGCATCGTGAAGCTAAACAGGTTGCAGTGAGCGTATAATCATACTTTTTCTCAAATCCTGTGATGGAAAAGTGACAAACAGTTCTATAGCTCCGTGTGTTTTGGATGTGGTGACAGGGGAGATGGATCAGGTAATGAGAGGGTGTGATGGGCAGATCATTTTTGCTTTGAAACCGACAACTACTTAGTTGTCAATGTAGAGCATAGAGAGATAAAAGCAAAAGGACAACCTTCAAAACACAATGGAAATGATAATGTGGTGAAGGGCAACAACAATTTAGGGAAAATATTCTACAAACTCAGTGAGCTAATAAGCAGAAAAGTAGATTTTTGTGTCTGAACAGACATAATTTCTTTCATGAAGTCTTGCTGTAATTACCTCATTTTCATTTAACATGCTTGGCCATAGAAACATAGAAAATAGTTGCAGGAGTAGGCCATTCGGCCCTTCGAGCCTGCACCGCCATTCACTGTGATCATGGCTGATCATCCAACTCAGAACCCTGTACCTGCTTTCTCTCCATACCCCCTGATCCCTTTAGCCATAAGGGTCATATCTAACTTCCTCTTAAATATAGCCAATGAACCAGCCTCAACTGTTTCCTGTGGCAGAGAATTCCACAGATTCACCACTCTTTGTGTGAAGAAGTTTTTCCTCATCTCGGTCCTAAAAGGCTTCCCCTTTATCCTTAAACTGTGACCCCTCGTTCTGGACTTCCCCAACATCGGAAACAATCTTCCTGCATCTAGCCTGTCCAATCCCTTTAGAATTTTATACATTTCAATAAGATCCCCCCTCAATCTTCTAAATTCCAGTGAGTATAAGCCGAGTTGATCCAATCTTTCTTCATATGAAAGTCCTGCCATCCCAGGAATCAATCTGGTGAACCTTCTCTGTACTCCCTCTATGACAAGAATGTCTTTCCTCAGATTAGGGGACCAAAACTGCACACAATATTCTAGGTGCGGTCTCACCAAGGCCTTGTACAACTGCAATAGAACCTCCCTGCTCCTGTACTCAAATCCTTTTGCTATGAATGCCAACATACCATTTGCCTTTTTCACCGCCTGCTGTACCTGCATGCCTACCTTCAATGACTGGTGTACAATGACACCCAGGTCTCGTTGCACCTCCCCTTTTCCTAATCGGCCACCATTCAGATAATAATATGTTTTCCTGTTCTTGCAACCAAAGTGGATAACCTCACATTTATCTACATTAAATTGCATCTGCCATGAATTTGCCCACTCACTTAACCTATCCAAGTCACCCTGCATCCTCTTAGCATCCTCCTCACAGCTAACACCGCCACCCAGCTTTGCGTCATCCGCAAACTTGGAGATGCTGCATTTAATTCCCTCGTCTAAATCATTAATATATATTGTAAACAACTGGGGTCCCAGCACTGAGCCTTGCGGTACCCCACTAGTCACCGCCTGCCATTCTGAAAAGGTCCCGTTTACTCCCACTCTTTGCTTCCTGTCTGCCAACCAATTCTCTATCCACATCAATACCATACCCCCAATACCATGTGCTTTAAGTTTGCACACTAATCTCCTATGTGGGACCTTGTCAAAAGCCTTTTGAAAATCTAAATATACCACATCCACTGGCTCTCCCCTATCTACTCTACTAGTTACATCTTCAAAAAATTCTATAAGATTCGTCAGACATGATTTTCCTTTCACAAATCCATGCTGACTTTGTCCAATGATTTCACCGCTTTCCAAATGTGCTGTTATCACATCTTTGATAACCGACTCTAGCATTTTCCCCACCACCAATGTCAGACTAACCGGTCTATAATTCCCCGGTTTTTCTCTCCCTCCTTTTTTAAAAAGTGGGGTTACATTAGCCACCCTCCAATCCTCAGGAACTAATCCAGAATCTAAGGAGTTTTGAAAAATTATCACTAATGCATCCACTATTTCTTGGGCTACTTCCTTAAGCACTCTGGGATGCAGACCATCTGGCCCTGGGGATTTATCTGCCTTTAATCCCTTCAATTTACCTAACACCACTTCCCTACTAACATGCATTTCCCTCAGTTCCTCCATCTCACTAGACCCTCGGTCCCTTACTATTTCCGGAAGATTATTTATGTCCTCCTTAGTGAAGACAGAACCAAAGTAGTTATTCAATTGGTCTGCCATGTCCTTGTTCCCTATGATCAATTCACCTGCTTCTGACTGTAAGGGACCTATATTTGTCTTGACCAATCTTTTTCTTTTCACATATCTATAAAAGCTTTTACAGTCAGTTTTTATGTTCCCTGCCAGCTTTCTCTCAATCTTTTTTCCCTTTCCTAATTAAGCCCTTTGTCCTCCTCTGCTGGACTTTGAATTTCTCCCAGTCCTCAGGTGTGCTGCTTTTTCTGGCTAATTTATATGTTTCGTCTTTGGACTTGATACTATCCCCAATTTCCCTTGTCAGCCACGGGTGAACTACCTTCCCTGGTTTATTCTTTTGCCAAACTGGGATGAACAATTGTTGTAGTTCATCCATGCGATCTCTAAACGCTTGCCATTGCATAACCACCGTCAACCCTTTAAGTATCATTTGCCAGTTTATCTTAGCTAATTCACGTTTCATACCTTCAAAGTTACCCTTCTTTAAGTTCAGAACCTTTGTTTCTGAATTAACTATGTCACTCTCCATCTTAATGAAGAATTCCACCATATTATGGTCACTTACCCAAGGGGCCTCACACGACAAGATTGCTAACTAACCCTTCCTCATTGCTCAATACCCAATCTAGAATGGCCTGCTCTCTAGTTGGTTCCTCGACATGTTGGTTCAGAAAACCATCCCGCATACATTCCAAGAAATCCTCTTCCTCAGCACCCTTACCAATTTGGTTCACTCAATCTATATGTAGATTGAAGTCACCCTTTATAACTACTGTTCCTTTATTGCACGCATTTCTAATTTCCTGTTTAATGCCATCCCCAACCTCACTACTACTGTTAGGTGGCCTGTACACAACTCCCACCAGCGTTTTCTGCCCCTTAGTGTTATGCAGCTCTACCCATATCGATTCCACATCCTCCAGGCTAATGTCCTTCCTTTCTATTGCGTTAATCTCCTCTCTAACCAGCAATGCTACCCCACCTCCTTTTCTTTCCTGTCTATCCCTCCTGAATATTGAATATCCCTGGATGTTGAGCTCCCATCCTTGGTCACCCTGGAGCCATGTCTCTGTGATCCCAACTATATCATATTCATTAATAACTATCTGCACATTCAATTCATCCACCTTGTTACGAATGCTCCTCGCATTGACACACAAAGCCTTCAGGCTTGTTTTTACAACACTCTTAGCCCTGATACAATTATGTTGAAAAGTGGCCCTTTTTGCTTTTTGCCCTGGATTTTTCTGCCTGCCATTTTTACTTTTCACCTTACTAATTTTTGCTTCTACTCTCATTTTACACCCCTGTCTCTCTGCACTAGTTCCCATCCCCCTGCCACATTAGTTTAAATCCTCCTGAACAGCAGTAGCAAACGCTCCTCCAGGACATTGGCTCCAGTCCAGCCCAGGTGCAGACCGTCCTGTTTATACTGGTCCCACCTCCCCCAGAACTGGTTCCAATGTCCCAGCAATTTGAATCCCTCCCCCTTGAACCATTTTTCAAGCCACCTATTCATCTGAAATATCCTCCTATTTCTACTCTGACTAGCCTGTGGCACTGGTAGTAATCCAGAGATTATTACGTTTGTGGTCCTACTTTTTAGTTTATCTCCTAACTCCCTAAATTCACCTTGTAGGACCTCATCCCGTTTTTTACCTATATCGTTGGCACCTATGTGCACCACGACCACTGGCTGTTCACCCTCCCATTCCAGAATATCATGTAGCCGCTCAGAGACATCCTTGACCCTTGCACCAGGGAGGCAACGTACCATCCTGGAGTCTCGTTTGCGGCTGCAGAAACTCCTATCTATTCCCCTTACAATCGAATCCCCCATCACTATAGCTCTCCCACTCCTTTTCCTTCCCTCCTGTGCCGCAGAGCCACCCATGGTGTCATGAACTCGGCTGCTGCTGCCTTCCCCTGATGAGACATCTCCCCCAACAGTATCCAAAACAGTATATCTGTTTAGGAGGGAGATGACCTCAGGGGACTCCTGCACTACCTGCCTACTGTTACGCTGTCTAGGGGCCACCCCTTCCCTTTCTGCCTGTGTAGCCTTTACCTGCGGTGTGGTCAACTCACTGAACGTGCTATTCACGACTTTCTCAGCATCGCGGATGCTCCAGTATGAATCCAATCGCAGCTCCAGTCGCTCAATGCGGTCTGCCAGAAGCTGCAGTTGGACACACTTCCTGCACACATAGTTGTCAGGGACACTGGAAGTATCCCAGATTTCCCACATGCTGCAGGATGAACAAACCACAGGGCCGATCTCAGCTGCCATGAGCTACCCAATACCTTGCCTCAACTTCTGAAACTTTCTCCTTTTGAAAAGAGAAATCCAGTGATTCCCCAGAGCTACCTCTGTGATTAAAGTACATCAATCATTGCTGGTGCTTTTAAAAAACAGGAACAAAGCTACCCACATTTGAAACACATGCTGCTAACAAAGCTCAGTCTTGCAATCCAACCACACTGTTGGCTCTATTCAAGGAAAATAGCCATGCCATTCAAAGCTGATCACAACTCTTCTGCAGGAAAGATAAACTGCCCTATTGAACACCACCTATTGAGTAATTAAACTATAGTTCAAATAAAAATACAGGATGGCTGTGCCTGGGCTTGGTATGGAGAGTCAACTGGAAGCGAGGGACAAGATCAGACAGGCATCTCAAACGATAGTTTAATGCTCATCAGAAATCATCTCACTTCTGAGAAGTTCTGGAGAAACAAGTAAAATCATGTCTGTGCAGCCAGTTGGGGACCAAAAAAAAATCAATGTTCTTAACTATAGTAGGGAATTTACTTCAACTATTCAAATTGCCGAATCATTGGGACAAGAGTGGAAAGGATGGATGAGCACAAACAGAACACTCAGAGTCAGCTATCTACCCATCTTGGTAATTTTCCCCATGAACAAAAGAATCCATACGTTTCCTATTAGATACCTTAACAGGTTTAAAGTGAATAAATCCACAACGGCTAATGAGATAATCCCAGGTGTCTTGGGAGGCAATAGAGGCCGCTGCTGGATTTTGATGGAAATTTTCAAATCATCTGATCAAAGAGTCCCAAACGATTGAATCGCAGCAAATGCGATACCTTGAACAAACTAGGTAATTACAGGCCAGTGAGTCTTAAGATCAGTGTGGGAAATTACTGGAAAATAAATTGGAGGGACAAGATTAACCAATTATTTGAAGGTGGTTGAAACCTGGAGCCTACTGCCTAGGTGTGTATTGGAGGCAGGGATGCACAGAAAGTTTAAGTAGTATTTAGCTGAGAATTGGAACTCCAAGGAATAGAACACTACAATCGTGCACAGGAAAATGGAGTTAGTATAGGGAGCTACTTGATTGCTGGCAGACACAGGATGGGCTGAAGGGTCTTTTCAATGCTCTATGGGTGACTTAAACTCATTTCTGGTTTAGGTGAACATTTTTATCGCATAGGATCAGGTAACTTCACATTTTGCCTTTCCGTATGGCAATGCACTTTGCCAAGTACTGCATAATTTTCTTCTTCTGAAATGAATGAACACATTCTGGGCTTTAATCAAGACAACTAATTAACATGTTTCTGAATTATTCTCACATTTTTCCTTTACCGCCTCCAATCTTTACAAAAATACTCTGCTTTAGCCAAGCTGTCCGGGAAATCACAAATCTGCATTTCCCATCTGAGAGATATAACAGAAGGGAGACTCACCTTTATTCATGATGTATAAATGGAAACATACAGTACAGTGAAATGCGTCATTTGTGTTCACAACCAACACACCTAAGGATACTCTGTGAGCAACCTGCAAATGTTGCCGCACATTCTAGCTCCAACAATGCTCAGCAGAACAACACAGAATACAAACAACAAAATAACAACAGTAAGACAAGCTCCTTTCCTCCCCCACACACTGATAGTCCACCAACTCCAGGACAGGCCTCCAGTCTCCGGCCTTTAGCCATCAGGCTTCGACTTCCGATCAGGTTTTGATCTTCTGGATTAGTAGATGATAGGACCCCAAACTCAAAGTTCACCAGCTAACTGGCCCTCATACCTCCTCCTTGCATGGATATCTGATCCCAGGATCCACCAACTTGAGACAGCCCAACATCCACGAACGTCCTTCATTTGTCCTCCACGACGCTGGCCGTTAAGTATGGATTGGAGGCCTGAATTCTAGACGTCCTTTGTTCTCATTTCCACATCACTGTACTTTGAATGCTGAGTGAAGGCCTGTCCTCTAAACTCCTCCACCTCCTTGCCTCTAAACTCTAATATGTCCCCCAACACCTCTCCCTATCCCCAAAACCATCTCTACAAACTTAAAAAAACAACCAAGTCTGAGCCACGATCTCAACAAAGACCTCATCTTGACGCCATCTTGACCAGAAACTAAATATACATGGACAATGTGGATATTTTCTCCTCATTGCCGACAGTTCATCGCAACATAAATATTGACATCCAGCCAAATTATCTGCAACAGGACATGCAGCAGATTCTCTCATCATCTCCGTCCCAATTATCAGTGACGCACACAATTAAATTCTTTCGAACAGAATATGACTAGACCAACCTTTTTTTTTTAATGCCATGGACCAATACTATTAAGCAAGGGGTCTGTGGATCCTAGGATGGGAATCCCTAGACTAGGGGTTTCAAATGTGACAATGTTAACACTAAAAAAACAAGTTAAACTAATACTCTAGAAGAATTGATAGTGTGGCATTATACAAACTAGCAGATTCAAATCATAAGCACCATTTAAAGTACTTCCTCAGTTCCCCATATCAACGTACTTCTAGACTGGGCATTATATAGACATCGAATGCCAGTTTTTACATGGTCAACAAAATGGAAGCAGTTGTGAAGTCTGGAATACATGGATGCAGCTTTGTGCTCAAGTCAAGTCACTTTTTATTGTCATTTCAACTATAACTGCTGGTACAGTACAAAAACTAGACTGAACTACGTAAAAAAAACAACACAGAAAAAAAACTACACTGGACTAAAGACCTACCCAGGACTGCATAAAGTGCACAAAACAGTGCAGGCATTACAATAAATAATACACAAGACAATAGGGTAGTAAGGTGTCAGCCCAGGCTCTGGGTATTGAGGAGACTGATATCTTAGGGGAAGAAACTATTACATAGTCTGGTCATGAGAGCCCGAATGCTTTGGTGCCTTTTCCCAGACGGCAGGAGGGAAAAGAGTTTGTATGAGGGGTGTGTGGGGTCCTTCATAATGCTGTTTGCTTTGCGGATGCAGTGTGAAGTGTAAATGTCCATAATGGTGGGAAGAGAGACCCCAATGACCTTCTCAGCTGACCTCACTATCCGCTGCAGGGTCTTGCGATCCGAGATGGTGTAATTTCTGAACCAGGCAGTGACGCAGCTGCTCAGGATGCTCTCAATACAACCCCTGTAGAATGTGATGAGGATGGGGGGTGGGAGATGGACTTCCCTCAGCCTTCGCAGAAAGTAGAGACGCTGCTGGGCTTTCTTGGCTATGGAGCTGGTGTTGAGGGACCAGGTAAGATTCTCCGCCAGGGGAACACCAAGAAATTTTGTGCTCTTAACGATCTCTACCGAGAAGCCGTCGATGTTCAGCGGGGAGTGGTCCCTCCGTGTCCTCCTGAAGTCAACAACCATCTCTTTTGTTTCGTTCACATTCAGAGACAGGTTGTCGGCTCTGCACCAGTCCGTATATTATGCTCTAATATATTCTAGGTTCCTGGCTGCACACAGGCTTTTGCCACATCAAAGGACTGACAGAAGGGTGACAGGTGTTGACTCATAGAGACTGGTGCTGGGATCACTGCTGTAAACATCAACACAATTTATACTAATGACTTAAAAAGGGAATAATTTCTAAATCTGTAAATGACAGCAAGTTCAAGGGGTTTAATGTTTATTTAATATCAAGTGAATTTCCAAGTGGGTTTGCAAGGGGATGTGGTTTGTTGAGGCAGCAGCAAACAGCTTAAATACAGGGTTTAAATGGAATGGAGCAGATTTATTTAGGAGATTAAAAAAGAACACGCTACACATTGACTACTGATACAAGACTTGACTTGTGCTTATATTAACAACTTATATGCAGTTTATGATGGGCTGTTCTGGCCTGCTTGAAAAGCAGGTGAACAATAATGATTTACCAAGTAATTATTCATAGTCATGCTCAAATTGCTGCATATCAAATCAGACTTAGTGCACACATATACTCAATCTCTATATTAGAGCAATACCAAGGTTATATGAAAAGGAACCCAATGATAAATGAGGTTTGCACTTTGAATAATAAGTTATTTAGCAGAATAGCCTGTTAGAGCGATTTTTGGGTTGAAAACATACATTTAGCAATTGACTTTCACTACCAATCTTCACATCTGAAAATGTAGCGTAGATTTAACTTGGAGTGTAGCTCTGAACAATGGGTTCCTAAAAGCAGTGAATCCCAGACCAGACCGCTGTTTAAAATTCACTTGGATGTCTGTGGGGTGAATGTGAATCAGGAGGTGTGAAGGTTGTATGTAGTTTCTAAATCGTGCATACGTTGTAAATATGGAATTGTCCTTTGATGTTTGGCACATAAAATATTGAGCTGCATGTCGGGCAGCAGACCTTTCCACCAAAAGTGTCTCCATGTGATGCCTGTTCTACCTTGTTTTGTTGAATAAAGAAGCTATTTTGTATCTACCAGTAATTTTCTCCAGTGACTTCATTCACGCAACAACATAACCAAAGTCAACTGCCCTCCATTTCTGTCAGAGAAACAGCAAGAAAGTGAAGGATTTCCTCACTCTCGTTCCATCCTGTACAAATAGAACAAAAACCCAAGAAAGCCTTTGAATGACTTTTTGGTTTATGTTGAACAATAATGCTCTACCACATTATCAATAATATCAGCCAGTTTTGAAGTGATCTGTATTCATTTTTTACATGTCTTCTTGCTTTGTTTACTTGCAATCAGATTTGGTTGTCACTATGCAAAAATAACATTTAAGTACGAGTCACTTTACAATAGTGGCAACTTAATCACCATCACTGTTCCAGTGGTACAACAAGAAAACAAATTCAAGAAGTAGCATATTTCTGTAAAATCCTACAAATTTTCAAAACAAAATTGAATTCTCAATATTACAACAAGAGAAAATCTACAGATGCTGGAAATCAAAGTAATACAAACAAATACTGGAGGAACTCAGCAGGCCAGAAGGCATCTATGGAAAAGAGTAAACAGTCGACGTTTCGGGCCGAGACCGACCCTGGTGAAGGGTCTCTGCCCGAAACGTTTATTCTTTTCTATAGATACTACCTGGCTTGCTGAGTTCCACCAACATTTTGCGTGCATTACTACCTCAATATTACTGCATTGTTTTTACACACTTTAGAATTCAACTTGAATTTTCATTCATCCCCCTTCATACTAACATCACCTGAATATATTGCTGCCACCCCATTTCTGACTGAGGCAATGCATCTGACTACCAGCTGCAGAATTTACATTCTTTATGTGCAGAGTACATAATGCTACCTTTAAGGCGATGACTCAGGACTTGCTCGAGAATAGCTGCAAAGTTTGTAAATTCCGAACACGAGTCATCAATGGTCTCGAAACAGGAGCGATCAATTAAAGTCTTAACAGAAAACCTGCAAATAGATAAAAAGGCAAGTAAGATGCACATCTGATTCAAGGACCAACCACAGCATGCTGAGAAATGATGCAAGTAGTCAGAGCGATACTAAAGAGGGCAATCCATATGCAGCCGGGCACTTAAACTGGTTCTTCATCATTCACTGGATCAGAAATTTCCAATAGTAATGATCAATGAGATGGCAAAACTAAAATCCGTCAAAACCTGGTATTTCAGTTTTTCTGGACATGTATGAAGGAAAGTGCAAAGTAAAAGCTTTTTGGTTGGGCTGATGAAATTGTTAGCGTGCTGGTTTGGTATGCACAGGGGAGGAAAAGATTGGAGGCAAATGAAAAAGCAAAGTATGACTAACAAAATAAAATAGGGGAAACGTTACTTCTGTACCCAGTTCAATATCCCTGAGTGATAACTGATCAGAATTCTGTTCATTGGAAATGGCAATGATACTTAAGAGTTAACAAAACTTTAGATTTTAGTCTGAAAACGGCTTTGACAATAAGTTGATAGTATGCAGCAAATACTCAAAGCAAGGAATTAAGCTGCAAATTCCTGATTATTTTGGCATAACATGAATATTCCAAGGAATCAGTTATTATAACAGTTATTAGATGTATAGCAAATAAACAAATTACCTTGATAATATGTTTACTTATTTGTGTTTATTAGTTAGGTTTCTACTGGTATTTTGAAAGTGCATTCAGCAATGTCACCTGCCAGCTTCTACTTTTCCCCTACCCCGACCTTATTCCTTTCCTGGCCTGATGATAGCTCTCAGCCCAAAACATTGACTGTTTATTCCTCTCCATCGATGCTGCCTGACTTGCTGAGTTCCTCCAGCATGTTGTGTGTATCGCTCAGCATTTCCAGCATCTGCAGAATCGGTTGCGTTTCCATAACTGCATTTTTCAAATCCCAGATCATGATTACAAAGCTAGCCAAGAGTCGAGAAAGGGTTGAAACTAGTTTTTACTTTTAGTTATTCATTTTTCAGGAGATGGTGTTGTTGGCAAGGCCAGGATTTATTACCCATTCCTAATTGCTATTGAATTAGTTGGCCATTGATTATTACTTGTCTAAGTCCTGCTGTATGTAGACATCAACTGATTCATTTCCTGATGAGTTACAAATGGAACTGAGTATTGTTCAATCAGCAAACATCCCTCTTCAGTTCTTATGACAGAGAACTCTCACTAATTAAGCAGCTGAAGATAGTTTGTCATCAATTAGACCAGTCGTGATGAAGGGTTTCAGCCTGAAATGTTGACTTTCCATAGATGTTGCCTGCTATGCTGAGTTCCTCCAGCATTTTGTGTGGATTACTCTTGATTTGCAAGATCTGCTGAGTTTCTTGCCTTTATGATATTTTGGGTTAGATCCTGCCATGGAGAACTCCTACCGTAAATTCAAGAGGTTGGATGATAAATCTCCCAATAACCACAACTGTTTCCCAATGATTCCAATGACTGAAATATCCTCCGTGTCCAGTGACCTCAGCTTTCTCAGGGTTTCTTGAAGCCATACTCAGTTAAATTTTGATTTGATGTATAAGACAGCTACTCTCACCTTAGTAAAGGAATGCAGCTTTTTAAGTGCATATTTTGACCAAGGCGAGGAGGAGTTGTGGAGCCAAGAGCTCCTGGCAAAACCTAAACTGGGCATTGGTGACCAGGTTGATGGCAAGCAAGTTTGGCTGGAAAGCATTGTGGCCATCAATCTCCATCACTTTGCTGGTGGTGACTGAGAATTGACTGACTCGATGGTAATTAGCCAGATTAGATTTGTCTATTTTCTGTAAACTGCATATCTAATTTTCCACATCACTGAGTATATGTCAGTAACTGTTCTTGGACAACAAAGCTGGGACACAGCTAGATCCAGAGTACAAGTTTTCAGTGGTACAGCTAGAATGTAGTTTGTTCCCACTGCCTTTGCTATATCCAATGCTCTCAACTGTTTCTTGACACAGATTGCAGTGATTTAGATTAGATAAAGACTAACTTCGATAATGGTGGGGACCTCAGGGGGAAGCAGCTACGGATCACCCACTCAGCACTGTTGGTTGAATGCGACCAAATGCTTCAGCCTTGATCTTGGCACTCATGTGCTGGCCCCGCCATCATTGAGTATAGGGATGTCCTTGGAGCTTCCTCATCTTTTAGCCATTTTACTGAAACTGAAGTTTCCACACAACATTGACAGAACCCCCAGCCCTCATGGCTAGACAAACAAACTACCAAAGTGATGTAATATTTGAAGGCTAAATTTAGTGTGCTACTATAGCTCAGTATGACAGAAGTTAGCTTGAATGGAAAATCACATATTGCATAAGTTCTTTTTGGCATATTGTACAGTAATATAAAACTGTAACACTCCTAGGAAAAAATATTTTTTTCCAAAAATTAGGTTGGAAAACATTAATATTCCAGTAATTCTGTGCATTATGCAAAGAAGTGAAATTCAACAATAAATAATGCATGCTTTGGAAAAGGAAAATCACTTAACTAATATCAATGATACTGATTCTATTATTTATTGGTACATCTCCAAATGTATTTTAAATGATTATCTTGAATGGAGGATAGCGGGACTATACAATTTGTAGCCACAGAGGGCCTTGCAGGCCAAATCATTTGGTATATCTAAGTCAGATATTAATAGGTTCTTGACTCGTAGAAGGGTTAAGAACAGAAGTTGGAAGAACAGGGTTGAAAAAAATACCATCCATGACTGAATGGCAGAGCAGATTTTGTGGCCTGAATGGCCCACTTCTATCCTTACATCTTATAGTCTAACATATTGCTCACCATTACTTGCAGGAGCAAAAATCCAGCTACTGTCTGACCTCCAACCATTAGTGACCTACAGAAATAGGATCTTCCTGATCTCCCAATGCCCATTGTTAATTGCCCTTTTGTGTGCATGTGCACAAATTAAATTTGCCATAGGACTGAAGAATGGCTTTTACGATGCCAGGTCCCTGTGAAGTACGAGATTTAGACCACAAAACCATAAGATAAAGGAGCAGAATTAGGCCATTTGGTCCATCAAGTCTGCTCTGTCATTTCATCATGGCTGTTCCAATTTTCCTCTCAGCACCAATCTTCTGCCTTCCCTGTTTCCCTCCATGCCCTGATCAATCAAGAATTTATCAACCTCTGTCTGAAGTATACATGAAGACTTGGCCTCCGCCGTTGCCTGTGGCAACGAATTCTCCAAAGAATTAAATGACAATTCCAATCAACCCAAGGCTCAGAATACAAAATCAAATCTGTGGAATCAAAACCGCAGGCCTTAAACTACCTCATGGTTGCAGTAAATTGCTAATCGAGTTTTATTTCCCTCAAATAAGATTACTTTAGGGTTTGTCTTATATCATCCTGCTTCTCTGCAAATGTTGTCACTCAACCCCCTGACAAAAACTCTTATTATTCTTTTGTTCAGTTTATAATTTGACTTTAAGAACAGCAGCCTGAATGGATGAAGTTTTGAAGATATTTGTGAAGACATCAGTAAGCTTGTGTGCACTCTCCAAGTACTCAGCCTGGGATGTTATTTGGGCCGACCGCCTTATGGAGTTTGACCCCCCCCTGCAGAGTCCTTCTCACACCTGCTGCTGTTACAGACAGTGGCTGCTCACCTGGGAGGGGGTTATCTGGCTGGCGTTGTGCACAAGTGTGTTTAGAGTATCAGAGAGGGAAGTGTCACTGGTACAGTCAATGTTGTTTCTCTTAGTGTTAACAGTAATGCACTTAACTTCCAGCCACATACACTAGGGTTCGCTATCGGACAGGTGTTGCTGTTTTTTTTGCGCTGGCTTTGCCCTCTTGATGCCCAAGATGAGTTTTCTCCCAGCTGCTCTGAGAGCTCCAAACTTGAAGGCAGCTTCCCGCGCTTTTAGTAGGGAACACACCTCTGCGTTCAGCCATGGCTCCTGGCTGGGTCGTGAGATGAATGTTCTTCATGTACCAACATCATCTACATGCTTACAGTGACAGACGGGGCACATTCCTCACGGTCTGTGCCTTCTCACAAACACAGGCCAGTCTGTTTGTTCCCCTAGTAGTCATGGTGACATATTGATGGAATCTGGGTAAAATGTCCTGCAGGTTAGCATGATGGAAGTCTCCTCCAATTATGAAGAGATCATGTGGATGCTTGAGCTGACGAAACTGTGAAGCTCTCCTAGTGCACCCTTGGTGCTCAAGCTTGGGGGTGGGGGGTATTGTAGACAGTGGTGATAGACAAAACAGTAAACTCCCTGAGCAGGTAATGTCGCCATCATTTAATTCAATTGCCCCAGAACAGTAACTGGTAACTACAGATGAGTTTGTGCACCATCCTTTGTTAATGAACACAGAGACTACCTTCTTTGGATTTCGCAAACAGAGAGCTTCTGTCTGCATGCAACTGAGTCATCCTGTCCACTTGAAATACTGAGTCAGGCATATTGTTGTTTAGCCGTGTTTTGGTGAAAACCTAAATGCAGCAGTTTCTCATCTCTTGCTATGCATTTATTCTCAGTGAGAAAATTTTATTTTCTAGTAAGTGGATGTTGGCCAGGAATAGTGGTCAGGTTAAATCTCAGGAAGCGTCTTTTAAAGAAAAGCTTACTAATAAAGAAAATCCTTCCAGTGAACTGCTGCTGTTTGGCCAGCAAGCAGCAATGAAATGAGGGATAACAGACAATAGACAGTAGGTGCAGGAGTAGGCCATTTGGCCCTTCTACCCAGCACCACCATTCACTGTGATCATGGTTGATCATACACAATCAGTACCCCGTTCCTGCCCTCTCCCTGGATGTGGCCCTTTGTCATCAAAAAAGTCAAATAGAACATTCCAGTACAAAAAACAATTTCAATCTATTTCTACAAAGGGACCAAATGAAAAATATCAACAGCATTTTCCTTATAAAATTACAAGGAGTCTGGCCTATTCTCATAAAAACAGTACAGGAGCAGGAGTAGGCCACCTGGATCTGGCCGTAGATTCAGCTCCACCTACTTGTCATTTGCCCATAGCCCTTCATTCCCTGACAATGAAAAAATATTTGCCTTTAATATATTTAATAAGTAGCCTCTTCTGCCTACCTGGGCATAGAATTCCACAGATTCACTACCCTTTGGTAAAAGCAATTCCTCATTCATCTCCACTCTAAATCTAACCCCCTCTTTGAATCTTGAGGCTAAGCCCCTTAGTTTGAGTCTCATCTACCAGTGGAAACTACTATACTGCCTCCAACTTTTCCCTTCATTCTTCTGAATTCTAGCAAGTATAGCCCCAGGCAGCTCAATCTCTCTTTACAGGCTAATCCCTTCATTTCCCCTCAACTCAATGAACCTCTTCCATGCCGCTTCCAAAGCCAGTATGCTTTCCTCAAGTAAGGAGACTAGAAGTGCACGCAGTACTCCAGGTGCAGCCTCCCCAGTACCCTGTAACTTCCTGTTCTTAAATTTGATCCCTCTACCAATGAAGACCAATACTCCATTTTCCTTCTTGATAACTGGTTGCACCTGCAAACCAATCTTTTGTAATGCATGCCCAAGTACTCCCAAGTCTCTCTGCACAGGCGTATGCTGCAATCTTTCACCATTTCGATTATAATCTGATCTTCAGTTTTTCCTTCCAAAGTTAAATACCTCTCATTTACCAACATTGCTCTCCATCTGCCAGACTCTTCCCACTCACTTAATCTATCTATATCACTCTGCAGACTCTCTGCTTTCTCTGCACATTTTACTTTTCCATCCAATTTAGTGTCATCAACGAACATAGGTATGCTACACTGTTCCCTCTTCCAGATCATTAACGTATATAGTTGCAGGGCTGATACAAATCTTGTAGCACGCCTCTCACTCCTGATTGCCAACCAGAGAAAAACCCATTTATCCAAACTTCCCGCCTTCTGCTGGCTAACCAACTCTCCATCCACATGAAGAAATTACCTTCAACTCCATACATTCTTATTTTATGGGCAAGTCTTTTATATAGCACCTTATCAAATGTCTATTGGAAATGCAAGAATGCAACATCTACCTGTTCCCCTTTATCCACTGAGCTCATTATATCCCCAAAGAGCTCCAGTAAATTTATTAAGCAGGACCGGCTCTTCCTGAATCCATGGTTTATCTGCCTGATGGAACAACTTCTATCCAAAATGTCTCACTATTGCTTGCTTAATGATAGCTTCAAACATTCCCCCTGACTCCATGCATTAAGCTAACTGGCCTATAGTTACCCTACCTTTTGCTTACATTTTTTTTTTAAAAAAAGCAGTGGTGTGACATTTGTTGTCCTCCTATCCCCATGGGACCTTCCTGGAGTCCAGAGATTTTGGAAAATTTTCACAAATTCTCCCATTCCAACCATTAAATCAACCACAACATACAACAAATAAAAGTAAGTAAGAATGTTTAAGGACCAAAATACTTCTAAAAAAAAAATACTTCCATAATTTTAAATTAACTTGAACCAACGAAACCTCAAATCCTCAAAAATTACTTTTTTGGAAGAGAACTCATTACATCAGGACAAATGCCAGACTCCAAGCACTGGGAATGGTAATGACATATGAAGACGAGAAATAACACATATTTATTTATAGTCTTCCATTTCTCTTTCAGAACATCCACAAGTGCCTGAATACACTTTAAGGAAGTTTTAATGTTGTCAGCTAGGAAACATGATAGCAAATACACTCAGTGGCCACTTTATTAGGTACAGCTGGACAATTGCTTGTTAATAAAAATATCTAATCAGCTAATCATGTGGCAGCAACTCAAAGCATTAAAGCATGTAGGCATGGTCAAGAGGTTCAGTAATGTTTCAGACCAAACATCAGAATAGGGAAGAAATGTGACTTAAGTGACTTTGACCATGGGCCACGGTCCATTGGACTGTGCTAGACAGGTTGGTATGAGTATCTCAGAAACTGCTGATCTCCTGGGGATTTCACATACAACAGTCACTAGAGTTTCCAGAGAATGGTGCGAGCAGCAGTTCTGTCGGTGACAATGCCTTTTTAATGATGCAATGGATATTCACTCCATGGTTGTTTGCTAATCTCTGCTCTCTAAACAGCATCTGCCACTTGTCAGATCAAAGGCAGTAAGTAAACCTCCAACTAACAGTTTGTTCAGTCTCTGGTCATAAATGGGAGTCAGTCTTCAGTTCTTAAAACATAAATGGAAAGCAGTAATCAGCTTGAAGTTAAAACAAACACTCTCCATAAAACAACCTTTCAGATGCTCTGTCTCTGAAAAGCATATGCTAACTCACCGTGCCTCCATAATTACTGCTCAAGATGAGTTTAAGACAATGGGGTGTTTAATTTGGCTTGTTTCAAAATAGACAAGTTGACTCTAAGTTGCTTAGTTCAGGGATGGTTGAAAACCAGATGGATAATATTATTTAGCATATCAATAACTGATGTGTTTATAATTGGAATGATTTTATGAACTTTTTCTAGCATGGACAAGATGGGCTGAAGGACCTGTTTCACTGCTGTACTTCTCTATGACCAACTCAGAAGTTAGCTTCATAACGTTTGTGAACAATGAACATTAAACTGAGATCTACTGTATGTCTTCAAAAGCTGCTAGTGTTAAAAGGATATGTAAGGAAAATCATAAGCTCATGAAGTCACCCAAGAGGAAGAAAAGGATACAAGTGTAGAAAGCAGTTCAGGTCTATTAGGAATGGGGTAAGGAACATCAAAGAAACATGGGTGAACAAGAATCCATTCCTCCAGCTTTGGTTTCAGCAACACATGAATTATTCGTCCACATCATTGTAGGCCTTTTTAGTTTATAGGAATTGTGTTTTGAGAAATTATTTGTTGTGTATTTAATATTTGAGTTATCATGTGTGTGTATATATATATATATATATATATATATATATATAGAGAGAGCAATCTTGTTCATTTAAACAATTCATTACCAATCATATGTAAAAAATGTGAATTGCATACATCATCACACTACCTCGTGATATGTGCATACCTCGCAAACTAAAACATGAAACAAGATAGAAAAATAGGATTTGTCAAATGATGATATGGATGAGGAAACTAAGAGGAGAGATCAGATCATAAGGGAGAAAGAGGGGGATTAATAAGAATACTCTAATGAATGAAATGCATCTTCCCAAGATCAAGATGCAGAAACTCAAAGAAGAAGAAAGGAAAAGAAAGGTGTCCAGAACTGTCAGAACCTCTTCCTGCAGTCAAAGTCAACTCCTACAACTACTACAGACGAGGCCCCAGAACCTGCGATTGTTTCACAGTCACCAGTCTCGCCTACCAAGCAGAGTGACCCCCCTTGTCAGGGAAGACATTATCCCAAAAGAGTAAGAAAGCCTCCACAGTGATTAAATCTTTAAGCCTCAGTGGGACAATTCAAAATTTACTATGTTGTGGATGTCAGTATATAGCAGTTGTATTATATAATATACCATGTATATAGCTGAGATGCATTCTATATTGAGTTAGAATTTATACCCAAGCAAGAGGGAGTGTTGGGTATTAAATATTTCAGTAACATTTGAGTAATATATATATATATATAGATATATAGATTAAGCATTGTTTATTTAAATAATTGCAGGTTATATGTAAAAATACATGAATTGCATACATTATCACACTACCACATGATACATGCGTGGTTCACAAAGTAAAACACAAAGTTAGATTCATATTTCGGACTCTGATGTCATCCTTTAAATTAGTTTAATGCTTTGAAGTTACAAAATTTAATACTGCATTTGAAAAATTCTGAGTTTGAGAAATGTTTAAGATAAAAAAATCTTTTAAGTTTTAAACTTGTTTTAACAGAGTTGTTTTGATTTAAACCCACTGAAAATAAATGAACTGTGTTTTAAACTACTTTGTTAGCTGGTAGTATCTTCTCTTTGGGAGGGAGAAGGGACTGACTGCTCGAAAAGTGGGTATTGGTAGCTAAACTCGCCATGGAGAATAAACAGGGAAGTGAATTCGACATTGAAGGTTGGGTAGTTACAGTAAAATCTCTCCATAGTGAAACTGCACATGGCTTTTTACATCTGGTGGGGCTCAACTTTGAGCTTAGAACTTTGTGGTCAGCAAGCCTAATACCATGACAATGAGAGCGGTCCAAGGAGAATGGTCAGGTTAGTTCAAGCTGAAAGGAAGCCAACAGTAACTCAAAGAACCATATGCTACAACACAGTGGTGTTAGGCAGCCGGTGGTGTAGTGGCATCTGCACCAGGCTTTGAGGCAAGGGGTCCTGGGTTCGAATCCGGCCAGCTGCTTGCACGCTTTCTATCCATGCTGGGTTAGGCGCAAAGAGGAATTCCAACAACAGGCCTTTTGGCCCTTCTTGGCTGTGCCAAACCATTTTTCTGCCTAGTCCCACTGACCTGCACCTGGGCTATATCCCTCCAAACCCCTCTCATCCAGCTTAACAACTAAGATGTTATTTTAAACAGTTCAGTAATCTCTCAATATTGTCAGCCCAGTCCTGAGTTAAGAACAACTCTTTCTTCTGTTCCATGGGAATAACAGTCAAGTTCAAGAGAATTAACAGTAAAACTCTGTCATTAGCATCAAACTTCAAATACAGTACATCAAATGCAAAGTGAACAATTCCTTTGAGAAATATGTTCATGTTTCTCCAGAAACCTCAGGCAATCCAAATGCTTTAAATCAGCAAATTTTATTTACAGACAAACTGTTCAATAACAGAGATATCCCAAAACTGCACATTTTATTTTCAGCACTTAAGAACAACTGGTAATTAAAATAATTAGGATTTATCTACCAGGAGCTTTCCTAGATATCAAAGTATGCCAGAGTGATCTGGGACAACCCAAGGTTACTGAAAGAAATGTGTTTGCCTTTTAGTAGGAATAGAGAACCTGCTTCGAGGCTTCAAGAGTTAAGATAGGCTTAGCTTAGCGAGAAATCTAAGAATTAGCACTCAGATACAAAGAACAGTAATTTATCTCATTAGGATTCTTTGTAGTCTAACTTTTTGATATTACTGTTACTTATTTACTAATTCAAATAAAAAGTTGCTGACTGTTCTCCAATGTTGACGTAATATCGATGGACTGGGGAGATTTCATAAGCCAGATATAGTGTAGAAGCTAAAATAAACAAAAATAGGTTTTTTATCATCATCTGCAGAACATAACCAAAGCATGTAGAGAGAGCCCAGTTCAAGAAATTTTCAGTATTACATACAATAAGGATTATGTACAGAAGGTGTGGGACTGTCATAAGGAAAGAAGAAAGTGCTCAAAGATGGAAGTACAGGTAGTCCCCGAGTTACGAACGTCCGACTTACAGACGACTCGTACTTACGAACCGAGGAAAAGGAGAATGCCGTCTGCCATTTTAAGTCAGATCACTATGCCGTCCGCCATTTTAAGTCATTGCCATTGACACTGTGTTCAGTGTTTAACTTTGTACTTGGCTTAAATTTTTCTCAGTAAGGTTCACCCCGACCCCACCTCCCCCCCCACCCCACCCGTTCCGATCTGCAGGTGGCGCAGTGAGATCAGCTTGTTCGATCCAACGACAGACCGCTCCCATGCTGGGGTTGATGTCGATCCAGTGACTCCTGTACCATCCGTGCTTGGTTGATGTCGATCCAGTGACTCCTGTACCATCCGTGCTGGGTTGATGTCGAGCTCGCAATTTGACCTCGTAAAAAAAACCACTGCCACCTCCAGTTTAAATACCCACACGGAATATTGTGGAGGATCAAATACCCAAATCCAGCACAGCCCCCACTTGTCCCATTTAGCCTGTCTCAGTGTGGTGGCCTTAGGACCCAGCAGACCTCAGGAGCCAGCAGAGCTCAGGACCCACCGCCCACAGTGTTTCTGTTTTATTGACGGGAAGCCATCGCGATTGAAAATAAAGTGGAAATAATAAAGCATTTGGAAAGAGGTGAAACGCCATCGGTCATTGGAAAAGCGTTAGGCTACAGTCGGTCAATGATCAGAACAATTTTAAAGGATAACGGATAAAGTGAGAATAATGGAGCATGTGAAACGCCCTGCCCGATGAAAGCTACAATTATTACGAAGCAACACAGTGGTTTAATTATTGGAATACATACATCTCTTAAGTGTTTTATATGCATAGAAAGGTAAAATATATACTATATACTAAGACAAATGTTTGACGAACTGACACTAAATAATATCGGATATACTTGTTCCGACACGTACAAATCCGACTTAAAAACGGACTCAGGAACGGAACTCGTACATAACCCGAGGACTGACTGTAAACATTTTTGCTTATCTCTCTGAAATTCTACCCTCAATGGATACATTAAAAATACATTTTATCTTGTCTTTTTTTTAAAAAAAAGCAACAAAGCAATCTTTCTTCTTTTCCATAAAATTTTGCCTCTTCAAAAAAAGCTTGGAGATTAAAACACAGCAGCTGGCTAGAACTATTCAAACAAAACCTTCCTTGTAGTGATCACAGGACCAAACCCTAGTACTGGCTGATTTTCACCCCATTAATATATCAAAGGGTTATGTGGCAGATCTAATACAATCACGAGGACAGGGACATCAGGCACAAATCCGTGAATTTTGTGATCTCATCACACATCCTTTTCCCTGCCACAGTCTAAAGACATATTGGTCCATAGGTTATTTGGTCACTGAAAATTGTTCCTGTGATTAGGCTAGTGTTAAATAGGTGGGCTGCTGGGTGGTGTTGCTTGTCAGGTTAGAAGGGCCTGTTCCGTGCTGTATCGCTAAATAAATAAAATTTTAAAATAATTAAAAAGACAAAGGAAATCTAGCAAATGCATAGGATTTTAATAACCAATTTCATATTGTTTCCAAACAAAATTATGTCGTGAACTAAATTTAAATAATATGAATATTAAAATAGTAGCATTTCCCTTGATAAAATATTCAATAGAAATAAAACCTATGTAGTATCTATATTGGCACAACAAGTTTAAAGCATGTATCTACTGGAAGTCATGCACTTAATACCCGATTGAATTTTTGCAATGGGCCATAATTTTCCACAGTGTCATATAGGAAAGCATAGCATTTTAAAATGACAGACTAATCTGTGAAAAATGCCATTTTCATTGGCAAGATGCAGGGGCTAGTAAGTAAACTGGATGCAGAATGGACAATCTCAAGGAGGGGTTTGCATCAATTAATTGCATGAACAGCATTTTCCATTATAAAAATTTGAGAGTTGCGATATTTGTTTTAGTGGGTTGAAGGCAAAGGCAATTTGTGAAAAACCACAAACAGCTTATTCTGTACAGTTAAAGCAACAGCACCCAGAATGGAAGTTAAAGCTAATTATATCAGTGTTGAAATTACAGTAATAACCGGTGTGATTGTTAAGTGCATGGTGCTATGGTTCTTTATTGTCATCTATAGGATTTCCTTACATTTAAATCAATGACGTTTTTTCAGAAATGCCTCCACTTCCTCAGCTCACTAAAGAATTTTGGCCTGTCCCATTAACCCTCACCAATTTTTAACTGATGCACCACAGAAAGCATCTTATCTAGATGCATAAAGGCTTGGTACAGCAGCTGCTCTGCAGATGACTGCAAAAAAAAAAACTGCAGAACGTGGACAGCTCAGCATGTCACAGAAACTGGCCTCCCCTCCACAGATTCGGCCTACAGCCTCAGTAAAGTAACTAGCAAATCAAAGACCCAATCTACCCAATACATTCTTATCTTCAGGCAACACGAGTGAATCTGCAGATGCTGGAGATAAATAAAAACACAAAATGCTGGCAGAACTCAGCAGGCCAGACAGCATCTATGGGAGGAGGTAGTGACGACGTTTCGGGCCGAAACCCTTCATCAGGAGTGAAGTAACATGGGATGGTCGAGGGGGGATAAGAAGTGGGGGGAGGGATGAAGTAGAGAGCTGGGAAGTGATAGGCTGGAGGGAAATGGGCTGGGTGAAGGTGGAGAATTATGGGAAATAAAAGAGAAAGAAAGGTAGGGCTGGGGGGAGATAATAGTGAGGGGGGAAAAAGAGAGAGAAAGAGAACCAGACTAAAATAATAGATAGGGATGGGGGTAAGGGGGGGCAGGGGTATCAATGGAGGTCAGTGAGTTGGATGTTCATGCCGGCAGGCAGGAGGCTACCTAGGCGGGAGATAAGGTATTGCTCCATCGACCTGTGTGTGGCCTCATCTTGACGGTAGAGGAGGCCATGGACAGACATGTCGGAGTGGGAGTGGTCTGTGGAATTGAAGTGTGTGGCCACAGGGAGATCCCGCCACTGCTGGAGGACTGAGCGCCGGTGTTCGGCGAAACGGTCTCCCAGTCTGCGGCGGGTCTCCCCAATGTATAAATGGCCACATCGGGAGCACCAGATACAGTATATCACCCCAGCTGACTCACAGGTGAAGTGGTGCCTCACCTGAAAGGACTGTCTGGGGCCTGGGATGGTGGTGAGGGAAGAAGTGTGGGGGCAGATGTAGCACTTCTTCCGTTTGCAGGGATGAGTGCCTGGAGGGAGGTTGGTGGGGAGGGATGGGGGGGATGAATGGACAAGGGAGTCACGTAGGGAACGATCCCTGCAGAAAGCCGAGAGTGGGGGGGTGGGGAAGATGTGGTTGGTGGTGGGATCACGTAGGAGGTGGCGGAAGTTACGGAGGATTATGCGTTGGATCTGTAGGCTGGTAGGGTGATAGGTGAGGACCAGGGGGACTCTATCCCTGGTGGGCTGGTGGGGGGATGGGGTGAGGGCAGAGGTGCGTGAAATACGGGAGACGCGATGGAGGGCAGAGTTGATAGGGGATCTCCCTGTGGCCACACACTTCAATTCCACACACCACTCCCACATGTTTGTCCATGGCCTCCTCTACCGTCAAGATGAGGCCACACGCAGGTCGATGGAGCAATACCTTATCTCCCACCTAGGTAGCCTCCTACCTGCCGGCATGAACATCCAACTCACTGACCTCCGTTGATAACCCTGCCCCCACTTACCCCCAACCCTATCTATTATTTTAGTCTGGTTCTCTTTCTCTCTCTTTTCCCCCCTCACTATTATCTCCCCCCAGCCCTACCTTTCTTTCTCTTTTATTTCCCATAATTCTCCACCTTCCCCCTAGCCAATTTCCCTCCAGCCTATCACTTCCTAGCTCTCTACTTTATCCCTCCCCCCGCTTCTTATCCCCCTCGACCATCCCATGTTACTTCACTCCTGATGAAGGGTTTCAGCCCAAAACGTCGTCACTACCTCCTCCCATAGATGCTGTCTGGCCTGCTGAGTTCTGCCAGCATTTTGTGTTTTTACATTCTTATCTTCTCCAAAACTCCCAATGGGCAGAAGATACATTAGCCTGAAAGTATACACCACCAGGCTCAAGGGCAGCTTCTGCCTTACTGTTACAAGACCATTAAATAGTATCCTAGTAGGATAAAATGTACTCTTTACCTCAGCCTATCTTGTCATGATCTTGCACCTTATTGCCTCCCTGCACTGCACTGCAGCTGTTATAATTTCTGCTGCATTGTTATTGTTTTACCTTGTTCTAGCTCAATGCACTGTGTAATGATCTGATCTGTATGAACAGTATGCAAGACAAGGTTTTCACTGTATCTCGGTACATGTGACAGTAAAAAACATATTCCAATTCTTTTAGATTTGTAAAAATAATGTTAATATACTTGAAGTAATTTAGATTATATTAGTTATAGCATTATTTGGTTTCAATAAAACTTGACAGTGTTCGGAGTTATGCTGCCCCAAGCCTGACTGGTTTTACCCCTTCTGGAAAGGATCTGGACTGAGCACAAATGACAGACCTCAGATAGGGCAAAGTACAAACTGCAGGTATTAATTGGTATTGGCTTATTATCATCATGTGCATCAAGATATGGTGAAAAACTTTGCTTGCATGTCATCCAGCAAGATTGTGCCATGCATAAGCATACTGTATTTGGGTAGTAGAAAGAAAGCAATGCAGAATACAAATGCTGAAGCTTCAGAGAAATTGTCATGTACTGAATGTAAACTAAAGGTTTATGACAAAATAGATTGGAAGGTGAAAAGTCATTATTGGCATACAAAAAGGCCATTTAAGTGTCTGATAACATCAGGATAGAAGTTGTCCTCAAGTCTGGTGTGTGTATTTTCACTGGCAAGCTGTTTTATTGTTCAGTAAAAAGTATATTCAGAATTGTAAATTATAATTAACTTCTATCTAATGTTAGGAGTTCTGTGGGATGTTTTCTTTTACAGTACTGTTTCAATAGAAGGTTCATGACAATGTTTTGGCTGTTTCATTTAATTAATTCATTAACTGCTATTAAAAATAATTGATCAATTAATATAATGTTTCCCTAGGTTAATGCTGGAGGACTGGGAACCTAGGAGTATTGTTGCAAACATTTCTTATGATTTGAAGACTCCTTCGATGCATAGGAAATGTTCAGCAACAATAAACCCACGTTGCCAGCCCTCCAGCATCAAACTAAGGGTGCTCTAGGTATTGAAAACTAATCCCCTGGAATCTCATGAGCAAGTGCAGTGAAACACCACAGGATATTTAGAAGTGCTTGTTTCGCTTTACAAGTGATTAATAAAAGAAATACAATTGAAGTGGGTGCAATGCATGTTTAACTAGATATAACAATTAAATCAAAACCTGTGTTGAAAATTACAGGAGCGCAGTCATCCAAAATCAGCAACCTTGCAAAACAATCTCAGCCAGAGAGGGATCTCAACTTAATGTCTTTTCAGGAGACTAATCGCAGTCATCCGGCCTTAAAGATGATTTCTAGCTGTGGTCCAAGTAGTAGTCAACTGGATTTCTAACTAGATGGCTAATATTAGTCTCAAAATTATATTTGCTGACATGTCTTCCTGAACAAATAAAAAGTCTTAAACAACACAACGTCCACAATTTGTCTGGTAAGCTAACAAAAAGATATCTTTCAAGTACAAGATTGTTTGATGCTGGCTGGACACAAACAATATAATAGAGGCAGAAAATGCTGGAAACACTAAAGTCAGGCAGCATCTGTGGAAAGAGTCAGACAAAAAAATTTAGACCTCAAACATTATTTTTTTCTCGTTCTTCAGTTGCTGCTTAATCTGCTGAGTACTTCCAATATTTTCAGTAATTTTAGCATCTACAATTATATCTTAATGTTCATTTAATGAGTATGGAAATGGAATTTCTATATAATGACTGCAAAAAAAATCAGTATTAACAGTGCATTCACATCTTAAGTGTAGGGTCTTTTGTAAGCATTGATCTACATTTTCAGAAAACACTTGTGCTTAGAACAAATTCTAGCATTTTGCTTGTGTGCTTAGAAGAAATAGCTTTTACAAGGCATTTCCCACATGGAAAGGTTCAGAAGTCACAATGGAAGGCATGAACAGCTGAGAACATTTTGATGCATAGCTGACATTCCACTCTCAGCTGTTCCCACTTTATGAAGAAATACCTGGCATATGCATCCCAGATCTCAAGAGACAACGTAAACATAAAGCTACCACAAATCTGGACACCCAGCTTACCCACCTCCAATCATTACTAACTAGGCAGTGCCATGTGAGCTATAGAGTGGGGAATGGAGCTGGACACTGCAATAGCCAGCTCAGTAGAAAGTTAGTAATTGGCACAACTTCAGTTATTCTGCGATGAAAGTACTTTTCTGTCATTCTAAAATAAAAATCAATTTGCAAAGACACACAAAGCATAGACTCAAATTAGACACTTTTCAAATGTAGCAAAGGAAACAAATTGGGAGTAAAATAAAACGGTTAAGTGCACGTCATTACCTGTATAAGCTGCATGTGATTAGTCATCTTGTACAGAACTATTATTCTGCCTAGACCTATCGATCTGCACCTGGACCTGGGAGGGGTATGATCCTCCATACCCCTCCCATCCAAACTTCCCTTCAACGTTACATTTGAACTCGCATCCGCCACTTCCACTGGCAGCTCGTTCCACACTTGCGTCACCCTCAGAGTGAAGAGGTTCCCTCTCAGGTCCCCCTTAAACATTTCAACTTTCACCCTTAACATACGACCTCTAGTTCTAGTCTCACCCATCGCCAGTGGAAAAAGCCTTCCTTGCATTTATACGATCTATACTCCTTATAACTTTGTATGACTTTGTTACCTCTCCCCTCATTTTCCGACATTCCAGGGAGTAAAGTCCGAACCTATTTTACATTTCTCTCTATCTCAGGACCTCAGATCCTGGTAACGTCCTTGTAAATTTTCTCTGTGTTCTTTCATTCTTATTTACATCTTTCCTGCACACAATACTCTGAAATTTCACCCTAACAGTTCTTACATAACTGCAACATAACATCCTAATTCCTCTACTCAGTATATTGATTTATGAAGGCTAATGTGCCAAAAGCTCTCTTTACAACCCTACCTACCTGTGATGCCACTTTCAGGGAATTATAGATCTGTATTCCTAGATCCCTCTGTATACTGACAGTATGCAGACAGTATACTGGATATGATCGGTGACCTCAGTTCTATAGACTCTGTATCTGTCTCCTGAGTAAACAGAAAAAAAAATCCACACAGCATCACCCCCACTTCTTCCAGCTCCATGCTTAGAAGACCTTGAAGTGGACCAATGTTGTCTCCTGCTATCCTTTTGCTCTTCAAACAGCTATAGAAGCCCTTGGAATTCTCCTTAACGTTGTCTGCCAGAGCTGTCCTGCTGAAGGGTCTCGGCCCAAAACATCGACTGTACTCTTTTCCCTAGGTGTTCCCTGGCCTGCTGAGTTCCCCCAGCATCTTTCATGTGTCACTCAGATTTCCAGTATCTGCAGATGTTCTCTTGTTTGTATCCCAATCCACATCTGTCAATTCTTTTCTGATACTATCAACACCGCCTTTCTCTAATTTAGAATTTCAAATTGGAGGACCAGTCCTGTCCTTTTCCATAATCATTTTGAAACTAATGGAATTATGATTATTAGATCCAAAGTTTTGCTCTACACACATTTCTCACCTGCTATGTTCATTTCCTAATAGGCGGTCTAACATCGTACCCTACTTGGGATTATGGAAACTTTCCTGAGCACATTTGACAAACTCTATCACATCCAGTCCTTGTACAGAATGGGAGTCCCAGTCTTGCGGGCAGCAAAAACAACTAAGTAAATTATTAATTGCCCTTTTCCACAAAAATGATCACTGCAATCAATAGCCATTAACTTCCCTTTCAGAGTCGAGCTTTTGAAATGTATGACCTGGGATATTTGTGGTGGGTATTGAAATCTTGAAGACATAGAATGGTTACGGTGTTGTGTGTATGGGCCAAATCGAGGCAGCAGGACCCGGGTCCAAAAGTGAGGAACAAGTTGATGTTTTACCAATTTCACGGGACTGAATTGGAAAGGTTTGGGTACGGGCAGAATCAGGGCAATGGGTCCAGGCCCGAGAGTGTATCGAACCAGCAGGGCCCAGGTCTGCTGCTTGGCTTCTTTAAGCGCTGGGCCAGATTGAATTGGTCAGGATGTCAGGGCTGGAGGCAAGGAGTGGGCTGGTATTCAGAGGTTTACTTATCTCTGCACTGAACCGAGACTGCGGCCTGCAACAAAGGGCCTTCTGGATTGGCTGCAGCGAGGACTGGCTTCGTGGCTGCAAACTCACTTCCATGAATGTCAGTATTTGCTTACTTTTCATTGTTTGCACAATTTGTTTTTTTCTGCACTTTGGGTGTTTGAGTCTTCTCTTTTAAAATGAGTTCTACTGGGTTTCTTATTTTGTGGCTGCCTGTAAAGAGAAGAATCTCAAGGTACTTTGAACTGTGTTATGAAAAGTTAAAATCACCTACTATCACAACCTTGTTTCTTGTAGCTGTCTACTCTTTACAAAGTTTGCTCCTCTAAATTCCACTGCCTATTGGGTGATCTGAAATGTAATCCTATTAAAGTGGTCATCCTCTCCTTATTCCTCAGTTCTACTCATATAGCCCCAGTAGAGGGTCTCTCCGGTATGTTCTATCTGAGCACCACTATGACATTTTGACTGACTAGTAGTAATGCCAACCCTCCCCGTTTTAATACCTACCACTCTATCATGTCTAAACAATGGAACCCTGGATCATTATGCTGCCAGTCCTGCCCCTCCTGCAACCAAGTATCACAAATGGCTACAATATCATAATTCCAAGTGCTGACATATGCTCTCAGTTTATCTGCCGTACATGCAAAATTCCTTGCATTAAAATAGACGCAAATCAAAATATTGTTTCCACCGTGCTCAACCATTTGGTTCCTGTCTTTCTATGTAGGCTTAACATCATCTTTTTCAACAACCACTCCACTAGCAGCCCTGGCACTTTGATTCTCACCTACATGCAAATCCATTTTAAAACCCTGGAGCAGAACAGGCAAGCTTTCTCGCAAGGACATTGGTCCCTCTTCAGTTCAGATGCAAACTGTTTGTGTAGGTGGAACTACCTACACCGGTTCCACCTTCCCTGGAAGAGAGCCCAATGATCCCAAAATTTTACGTCCTCCCTCCTGTACCAGCTCTTTAGCCGCATGTTACTTTTCCTGTTTCTAGCCTCACTAGCATGTGTCAATACATCCATTGAATGGGCAGAAAGTCATCGAGTTGCAGCTCCAATTCCCAAACACGGCTTGTAACCTGCAGCTGGATGTAATTCTTGCAGGAGAGTTGTCAGGGATATGGGAGGTCTCTCTCTGCGAGAGGAGCATTCCACCTTTCTGCCTGGTATACCAATTGCTCCAACTGTGCAATAAGAGAGAAATAAGCTTACTTTAGCCTCTGTTCACTGAAGCTTCTTCAGCTAAGGCTTCAAGCACTCCAGTCTATCTCTGGTCCACTCCCACAGTGGCTGCTCCACTTAAAACCTAATGTCTTTTTATTGGCCCGTGTCTAGTGCCTAATAACCCCCCAAAAAAAAGACAGTACTGGCTGCACCTGTATAGTAGCAATGTGTTTAATGAATGAAGACAATAACAAACCCTTGCACTGAAGCTTTCTCTGTTTAAATAATTTATTTATCATTAGGTCTTCTAAAATGAACAACTTAACATTTCCCCACATTACATTTCATTACGCCAACTTCTTGCCCACCAAAGTTGTTGTAAACAATTGGCATCCTGCTCAGTTTGCTTCCTCCCCTACATTACAGAATGGCATCTGAAAAACTGGCTGAGGTCCAGTCACTTCCTACCACTGAATTATTAATATATATTGAAAACAGCCAGTGCTGTTTCTCGTAGTACTCCATTGGCTGCTAACTTGAAAAAGGCCTCTTATCCCAATACACCATCAGCCAATCTGCCACCACCATTATTACCACCATTACTTCCACCACCACCTCAAGTTTTTAACTCACATTTTAGTTTTTGTTGTCACCTTGCCACTTTATGAATATCCAAATCTGCATCATCTATTGCTTCTCTGCCACTTGCTTTATTGTTAATTCAAAGCATTGTTATAAATGTCAGTTATTTTAAATCTATGCCTTCTGTTTTTTTTGATTTCTCCACAGTAGGTGCATCTTCTTGACTCCATCTACACCACTCATAATTTTATGCACTTCATTTAAGATTCATCAAATCATACAGCAGGGGAATAGGCCACTTGATCCAACTCATTCACAGCAACCAGTGGGCATCCTTCCGACTTACCAATACTTGCTGCATATCCTTCCAGAATCAGAATCAGGATTAATATCACCAGCATTTGCCGTACAATTTGTTAACTTAGTGGCAGCAGTACAATACATGATAAATATAGAGAAAAAATAAATATGTAAAACTACAGTAAATACATGCATATTAAATAGTTAAATTAAAATTGTGCAAAAACAGAAATAACAAAAAAAACAAAAAAAAGTAAGATAGTGTCCAAAGATTCAATGTCCATTTAGGAATCGGATGGTGGAGGGGAAGAAGCTGTTCCTAAATCGCTGAGTGTGTGCCTTCAGGCTTCTGTACCTCCTTCCTGATGGTAACAGTGAGAAGAGGACATGTTCTGGGTGACGGGGGTCCTTAATAATGGATGCCACCTTTCTGAGACACTGCTCCTTGAAGATGTCTTGGATACCACAGAGACCAGTAGCCAAGATGGAGCTGACTAATTTTACAACTTCCTGTAGCTTTTTTCAATCCTGTGTAGTAGTGTCCCCCCCCCCCACCGTACCAGACGGTGATACAGCTTGTCAGAATTTTTCTCCCTGGCATATCTGCAGAAGTTTGAGTGTTTTAAGTGACAAACCAAATCTCCTCAAACTCCTAATGAAACACAGCCAGTGTTTTGCCTTCTTTATAGCTGCATTGTTAGGTTAGGTCCAGGTTAGATCCTCAGAGATCTTGACACCCAGGAACTTGAAATTGTTCACTCTCTCCACTTCTGATCCCTCTATGGGGTTTGGTACGTGTTCCCTGGTCTTACCCTTCCTGAAGTCCACAATCAGCTCTTTGGTCTTACTTACATTGAGTGCCAGGTTGTAGTGCAGTGGACTAAGCACACATCCCTGAGGTGCACCAGTGTTGATCATCAGCGAGGAGGAGGTATTATTACTAATCCGCACAGAAGTGGTCATCCGGTTAGGAAGTTAAGGATCCAATTGCAGAGGGTGGTACAGAGGTCCAAGATCTGGAGCTTGTCAATCAAGACTGTGAGAATGATGGTGTAAAATACTGAACTATAGTCAAGGAACAGCATCCTGAAATAGGTGTTTATATTGTCCAGGTGATCGAAGGCCATGTGAGAAGCCAATAAGATCGAGTCTGCCGTATACCTATTGTGGCAATAGGCAAATTACAGTGGGTCCAGGTCCTTGCTGAGGCAGGATTTCAGTCTAGTCATAACCAACCTCTCAAAGCATTTCATCACTGTAGACGTGTTACTGGACAATCGTCATTAAGGCAGCTCACACCGTTCTTCTTGGGCACTGTTATAATTGTTGCCCTTTTGAAGGGGGTGGGAACTCTCGACGGTAGCAGTGACAGGTTGAAAGCGAACTTGAATATGGCTGCCAGTTGGTTGGCATAAATTTTCTGAGCCTTACCAGGTACTCCATCAGGGCCTGCTGCCTTGCGGGGGTTCACCCTCCTGAAAGACAGCCTGGCATCAGCCTGAGACAGAGATCACGGGTCACTGGGTGCAGCATGGACTTTCACAGCTGTAGTTATATTCTCCCTTTCAAAAGGAGGTGTTGGGCTCCTCTGGTACTGAAGCATCACTGCCATTCATGCTACTGGGTTTCACTTTGTAGGAAACAATGTCCTGCAAACCTTGCCAGAGTTAACGTGCGTCCAATGTCACCTCCAACCTTGCTCGGACTTGTTCCTTAGCTCTTGAAATAGCCCTGCACAAGTCATACCCAGTTTGCTTGTACAGACCTGAGTCACCAGACTTAAATGCCACAAATCTAGTCCTCAGAAGATGATGAACCTCCATGGTTTGGGAATGTATAACAAGTTTTCATGGGCACACACTCATCCACACAGGTTTTAATGAAGTCAGTAACAACTGCGGTATACTCCACACCCAGGCAATCAAATGCTCATCTAGATACCACTTCAATTCCCTCTGGGTGAAGTAGGTAGAAGATCCTCCTCATATATATCCTCGAAATCTTTTCCTCATCACTCTAAAAGTGCGTTCTCTAGTTTGTCTGCCTCTGACATGGGGAACAGTTTAAAAACTAAGTATGCAGGCTTGTGAACCTCCAGAATCCTCCAGCAGTGTTGTGGAAGCTGGATCATTGGAAATATTTCAAGTAGAGGTTGAATAGTCAAGGAATCCACGGTTCTTGAGTTGAGGAACAGGAGGTAGGAAGCTTGGGGTAGATCAGTCATACTCTTACTGAATGCAAGGCAAGATTGAGAAACTAGATGGCCAAGACTTGATCCCATTTTCTTGTGTTAGGTTCATTGTTTATAATTAGCTAGTTCATGGCGCAATGAACGCCCTTCAGTTGTCTGGCACAACTTCAATATCCAAAGATTGTCGTCTGAATCTTGGTTCCAGGCTCTCCTGCTTTCCTCTCCCTCGGGCCC
Source organism: Hemitrygon akajei (assembly GCF_048418815.1). Lineage (NCBI taxonomy): Eukaryota > Metazoa > Chordata > Chondrichthyes > Myliobatiformes > Dasyatidae > Hemitrygon > Hemitrygon akajei. The sequence goes on along the minus strand of NC_133131.1, from coordinate 125,019,876 downwards.
ATCCACACTACACACCCTCCTGATGAGAATTAGATGCTATGTATTGGCCCAGCAACTTTGTTTTAATGAACACAAGAGGTTCTGAAGGTATATACACAAAATGCTGGAGGAACTCAGCAGCTCAGGTAGCATCTATGGAAAAGAATAGAGAGTCCACTTTTCAGTCCTGATGAAGGGTGTCAGTACAAAATGTTAACTCTTTGTTCCTTTCCAGAGATACCACCTGACCTGCTGAGTTCCTCTAGCGTTTTGTGTGTGATATTTAATGATGAAATAGATTTTCACAATAATGGGATTGTGTTCTTTTTGGAAGGAATGCTGTCGCTAGTTGATAAAGCCAGCTTTGTGTTTTTGCTGCTGCTTTCCTGGCATCTGTTAGCTTTATGGCAGGCACTCTGACTACTACGCTCAGAGTAATGTAATTCTCTGGTTTTCAGATATTCCCGAGGACCAGGCTGGGCATGAATTCCTTTCCTCCTTCCCTTCTGACCCTCATCCTCTTGTGAACAACCAGATGTATCACAGGTACAGTTTGCACGTATTGTGGGTCTGTTGAATGTTCAGTAGTCCTTCCAATGTGAAGGAGCATTTGATGAATACCCAGACCTGAAGCATTGGATTTTCAGACCTCAATCACATACTCAACCATATGCAGTTTATACAGGTAATGAAATGCAGGATATGTGAAGAACAGTGATTAATTCAAAGCGCCAATTTGTCTGTCATCAGGCTTCTGAATGGACAGCGAACCAATCCATAAACACTATTGTTTTTGCTTTCTTTCTGCACTACTTATTACAATTTAGTTTATGTATTGCACTGTACTGCAGCCACAAAACAACAAATTTCACAGCATATGCCACTTGTCATCATGCTTCCAGCAGCAACATGGGGTATAGATACTGTACATGCAAGTTAGGCTTTGTCCGCCAAGGTTGGGCATGACTGGAACTAGAGGCTGTGGGTCAGCACCATAGTGGGCATGATGTTTTGATGTACATGTGACAAATAAAGCTAATTTTCAATCTTTAGTTATGCAGATATGGACAATATTCTGATTGTTAGATAGCTAAACTAGTTATTCAGTAGCTTCCAGTAAACAATCTGGGGAATGTGGGAGTCAGATAAAATGTAAAACCTTTCATATAAATACAAACCTGGCCTTAACCCATCCACTTCCATGTTCCACAACAGAACAGAGATAAAGTTCAGCTGCCCAGGAGGTCAAATATTTACATCCGAGCTAGTGTACTAAACTTAAGTGAAGGACAGTTTGCTGAAGTAACTGGGAAAATAGAATTAAATGGTTGGATGGCAGATCAGTCACAGTTATTTAAGGAAATATACTTCATGTCAAATGGTGCAAGCTGAATCATCTGCAGCTTAACATCAGTAAGACAGAGGAGATGGTGATGGACTTTAGGAAGATTAAGCATGTACTGCTCCCTGTTACTATTGATGGAGAGGACGTGGATGTGGTGAGGACCTACAAGTACCTGGGGGCATATCTGGATAACAGACTTGAGAGGAGTACTAACACAGAGGCTGTGTACAAGAAAGGTCAGAGTCATCTCTGTTTCCTGAAGAGACTGAGATCCTTTAGAGTATGCAGGCTTCTCCTTCACATGTTTTAACAATCTGTTGTCGTCAGAACGTTCTTCTATGCAGAGGTGTGCTGGGCCAGTGGTATCAACACAGGTGATGCCAACAGACTCAATAAACTGATTAGAAAGGCTGGCTCTGTTCTAGGAGTCAAACAGGACACACTGGAGGCTGTGGTAGAACAAATGACCCTCTGGAAAATCCTGGCAATTCTGTACAATGTTTTTCACCTTCTGCATGCCACCTTGGCTGAAGACAGGAGCACTTTTAGCGATAGACTAAGACAACTCCACTGCTTCAAAGAGTGCTATAGGGGGTCACTCTTACCTTCGGCCATTAGGCTCAATAATGAGTCAATCTATCAGTGGGGAAGTGATGACCTCCTCCAGTTAGGCTGTTCGAGGTAACTTACTTTTTGTTCTTTCTTACTTCTCTTCTAATATTTGCATACTTGCATATCTGTGCACGTGTAATGCTACTGTGACATTGTAATTTCCTTTGACACCAATAAAGTATCTATTTATGTAAGCAAGAAATAAAAGCTATAGAAAAGGATTATCATTTGTGGCCAGCTGAAGAAGTTATGGTGGTACCAAGCTAAAAGAAACTGAACACAAAGTTACAAAGAGTGGTGCTAGGTCCAAGGATTGAGAAACTCTTAGAAGCTAGCTGAGCATAACTACAAATTAAAAGGGAGGAGTGAGAGCATGAAGGTCAACAAAGAAATATGAAAACCAATATAACTTCATTACAAAAAGGAAGAGACAGGACAGAAAACACTGGTCCTCTTGATTGGTAATGTGAAAATGAATAATTGCAGGCATGCAAAATAATTATATTGGATCAATCTTCTTGGGAGAAGACATTAAGAATCTCACAATAATAATAGATGAAAGTACTATAGGGATGGATGAATTTAAAATGATCTCTATCCCTAAAAATACTAGGGAAACCATTCAGGCCAAAATATGACACAGCTCTCAAACCTGATAGTCCATGCTGTATGGTCTTAATGGAAGCGGCTACAGTGATAGTAGACGCAATGTTTGAGAATTCCCTAGATCCTAGAAGGCACTCAGAGAATGGAAAGCACCAATGTACAAGAAATGGGGTGGGGAGGGAAAACTAAGAAATTGCAGGCCAACTGCTATTGGGAAATTTTGGAATCAATTATTGTAATCCAAAGGTTCTAACAGAGCTCTTAGAAAACAATAACACAATCAAGTGAAGCTTCATGAAAGGGAACTTGTGTCTAACAAATTTGTTAGAGACATAACAAACAATTGAACAAAGGGGAACTAGAAACTGTACAACATTGTATGTAGATTTTCAGAAAGCATTCAATAATAAAGTGGAGATTAGCAAATCACTTTTGAATTGACGTGTAACAATTGGGATGTTATAGGGCTCTATGTTGGAACCACGGCTTCTGATTTGGATGAAGACACTGAGTCCTGCCAAAATAACAAAGGAGTCAGGGTAAAGGAGGAAACTGTGAAACTTGCATTGTATCATGGTTTTTTCATGTATCACTGAATGATGGACCTGGCTCAAAGTGACAAACAGCTTACTTCTGCACTTACAAGGCCTTTGATGAACAATAAAATGTCAACCCCTCTCACATACTGAGAAGGAATTTTAAAAATAATGAAAGAGGTTTTTATTTTCTTGAGCTTAAAAGGCAATATACCCACGACCTGAAAAGTGAGCCAAATCATTTTGGAGCCAAATTAGAAAGTGCTTGAACAACTGATGGAAACCCGAGATCCATGGTTACAGAGCAAACTTTCAAAGTCTGTACAGATAGCAGCGGGAGTCAAATGCGATCAGCGAGTGCTGGCACCATAAAACGATGGCGCTAACTGCTATGCTACCATGCTGCCCCATACAGTGGTATGCAAAAGTCTGGGCACCCCGGTCAAAATTTCTGTTACTGTGAATAACTAAGCGAGTAAAAGATGACCTGATTTCCAAAAGGCATAAAGTTAAAGATGACACATTTCTTTAATGTTTTAAGCAAGATTACTTTTTTTTATTTCCATCTTTTACAGTTTCAGAATAACAAAAAAAGCAAAAGTTTGGGCACCCTGCATGGTCAGTACTTAGTAATACCTGCTTTGGCAAGTATCACAGCTTGCAAATGGTTTCTGTAGCCAGCTAAGAGTCTTTCAATTCTTGTTTGGGGGATTTTCACCCATTCTTACTTGCAAAAGGCTTCTAGTGCTGTGAGATTCTTGGGCCGTCTTGCATGCACTGCTTTCTGAGGTCTATCCACAGATTTTCGACGATGTTTAGGTCGGGGGACTGTGAGGCCATGGCAAAACATTCAGCTTGCGCCTTTTGAGATAGTCCATTGTGGACTTTGAGGTGTGTTTAGGATCATTATCCTGTTGTAGAAGCAACCCTCTTTTCATTGCCAGCTTTTTTTTTTGCTATTTTCACAGACAGTGTGATGTTTCCTTCCAGAATTTGCTGGTATTTAATTGAATTCATTCTTCCCTCTACCAGTGAAATGTTCCCCATGCGACTGGATACAACACAAACCCAAAGCATGATCAATTCACCTCCATGCTTAACGGTTAGAGAGGTGTTCTTTTCATGAAATTCTGCACCCTTTTTTCTCCAAACATACCTTTGCTCATTGTGGCCAAAATTCAGCGTCAGAAGTTTGCAAAGGAACATCTAAACAAGCCTGATGCATTTTGGAAACAAGTCCTGTGGACTGATGAAGTTAAAACAGAACTTTTTGGCTGCAATGAGCAAAGGTATGTTTGGAGAAAAAAGGGTGCAGAATTTCATGAATAGAACCCCTCTCTAACTGTTAAGCACAGGGGCGGATCGATCATGCTTTGGGCTTGTGTTGCAGCCAGTGGCACGGGGAATATTTCACTGGTAGAGGGAAGAATTCAATTAAATACCAGCAAATTCTGGAAGCAAACATCACACCGTCTGTAAAAAAAAAAGCTGGCAATGAAAAGAGGATGGCTTCTACAACAGGATAATGATCCTAAACACACCTTAAAATCCACAATGGACTACCTCAAGAAGCAGAATGTTTTGCCATGGCCCTCACAGTCCACCGACCTAAACATCATCGAAAATCTGTGGATAGACCTCAAAAGAGCAGTGCATGCAAGACGGCCCAAGAATCTCACAGAGCTAGAAGCCTTTTGCAAGTAAGAATGGGCAAAAATCCTCCAAACAAGAATTGAAAGACTCTTAGCTGGCTACAAAAACCATTTACAAGCTGAGATACTTGCCAAAGGGGGTGTTACTAAGTACTGACCATGCAGGGTGCCCAAACTTTTGCTTCGGGCCCTTTTCCTTTTTTGTTATTTTGAAATTGTAAAAGCTGGAAATAAAAAAGTAATCTTGCTTAAAATATTAAAGAAATGTGTCATCTTTAACTTTATGCCTTTTGGAAATCAGGTAATCTTTTACTAGCTTAGCTATTCACAGTAACAAATTTTGACCGGGGTGCCCAAACTTTTGTAACTATCTTCTCAAAAAGATCGGGATGTTTGTTCAATTGGCATTTTTAGCATAAGGGAAGAACAAAAGTATTAAGCAAAGTCCAAGGGATATTGTTCAATAGTTAGCAAACAGAATTAACAGGTTAGCTCTGATGTAACAGTTCAGAGGAGTGAATGGCCTCCTCTTCCAGTTCTGTATTTGCTTTATCTTCTGTGAAGAGTAAAATAAAAAATCCCCAAGACTATGGAGAAAACTATGAAGGGGGCAGAGAAATCAGGAGATCAGCAGTACATTTTAATACCATGTTATATTACACTGAGGTGCAAAGCTGAATAATCTAAAATAAAAATGCATGCACGTAACATTTTCTTGTAGTCACTAAGCTGCATAGCTAAGCCATTTAATCATAACTTAACATAATGAGTTTCATGTACTTGTAGGGCACAAAACCAAATCAATCACAGATGAGTTAAAGCCTGTATCAGTGTAGCTTGTAAATTCATATTAAATCTACATTTTATCAAGATGCCTGCCTGACTTGCTGAGTTCCTCCAGCATTTTGTGTACTTCAACAAAAGTGATGTTTCAAGTGAAATTCTGACAATAAAAATTGTTCAAAATCTTGAATGCTTGCATGAAAATTTCATAACCTTGCTCCTATGTACTTCTCCAAGCTCAACCAATCTACAATAGCTCTATTCTTCAAATCTGCACCTTATGCAAGTGTAAATCCTTCATGTTGCCTTTGATGGCCATCCATCTAGGCCACAAGTTCTGGAATTTCCTCCCTAAATCTGAATATCTTTCTACTCTTCACTTCTCTTCAAAGCCTACCTTTTGCTTCTCCTCAAAGCCTACCTTCCTGACTACTGTCCACATGTGATTTGATGTTAATTTTGTCACATCTGGACCCAGAAGACTACTCTGAGTCCTTTGGTTACCTTAAAATTCAATTCATTGATGCAAGTATTTGCAGCTCTGAAGGACATTGACAGATAAAGTAAGCAGACTTAAGGTCTGCAGGATCTAGAGAATACCTGTTACAGAGAAAAGCCTTCATGCAAACTGCTCCCGCACCACCTGTGAACATTTCTCAAGATTCTTATTATCAGCTCAGCAAGTTTCAATAATGTTTGGATTGCAAAAACATTACCAGAGTCACGTCTCAGTTCAGATAAATTACATGATGCAATCCGTCTATATTTACCTGACTGAGATAATGACAAACACATGATTAGCTGGGTAACCAAAGCAATCAATCCTTGAAGCAGATTTTTGACACAGCAATTATTCCAGTTACTTTGCAGAGGATGACAACTGCCTATTTATAGTGCCTTCAATGCTAGCTGGCTGTACATTAATGGAGCAATAAAAACAACTGAAGAGCTTTGTAAAATAATAGCTTGCTTTGCATTATACTTAAATCCCAAAAGATTGGGCAATATTTGCCACCATCACATGATTAAACTTAAGCACATTTTTTCTTTCTTACTTCCCATTTCCTTTCTCTCTTAATTCCTGTGATGCAAACAGCAGCAGCTTTTAGAAAAGTGAGAAGGGGTGGGGCAACTCAACAGTTTATTTCATTGTCCAACAACATTTCAAAATATATAAAAGATTTCCTTCCAATTCTGTACGCCCATGGGTAAGATAAAAAGCCCTTTTCTACTCCCCTCATTTTTGAATGTGCCAATACATCGCACAGTCCCGTGAGCAATTCTGGGTTCATTGTAAGAAATACAGTTTGGCCTCAAAGGAAGTACAAGGTAGATTTTATAAATGATTCTTGGAGTCTTAATGATCAATTTACAATAACAGTTGAATTGCTGTCAGTGAGAGATACCTAGTTTCTGAGATTATGTGACCAGGTGCAGGGTATCATATGAATATCTAGGTATGTTATGACTGATAGGTATTGTTAGGAAGTAGAACTGTGAGGAGTATGTGCATTCAATAGTGATCCTAAATGGAGCCAATTCTACAATTCACTGCACTTCCTCAGATAGAAGAGATTCACATTTTCCCTCCCCTTGAAGGTGTCCATCAATATCATGTGGATGAATCAATTTAGTTGGTATAGGAGCAACTGACCTGGTAACAAGAGCAAAAAGCTAATAACATTTGTTGTTAGGAAGGACATTTACTGGTAATTTGGATGTCAATGTCAGAGGTAGAATTAGTCAGTTTAAAAGCAAGGATATTAGTAGATTTGTAAGGAGAAGAGTTTTAGACCACTGTATGATAAGGATCATTTGGTCAGTGGAGTTTAGTCCTACTAGGTGAGGAATTTTTTTTAACTTTGGGAGAATAAACAAGAGGAGGAACCCTACAATAGACTATCGTTTATTAACTACAACTCCACTTTCAATGCTATAATTCCAAACTAGCTCATCTCAAAACTCCTCAACCTGTGACTCAGCCACTCACTCTACAAATTGATCTTTGACTTCATGATGAACAGATTGTGATCAGTAAAGATAGACAGCAACACCTCTGCCATGATTTTTTTCAACATTGATGCCCTGCAAGGATGCAGACCCATCTCCTTACTCTACTCCCTACACAGTCATGATCCTGTGGCCAGATTCTACTACAGTAACTGTTGGCATTTCCTGCTCCAGAAGCATAGATATCATGGCTTGGAAAGTTCACCGGTGTCTTTACTTCCTCAGGAGGCTAAAGAAATGTGACGTCTCTCCTTTAGCCTCACCAATTTTAATCGATGCACCATAGAGAGCATCTCATGCAGGTGCATTGCATCTTGGTATGACAACTACTCTGCCCACGATTGCAAGAAACTGGAAGTGTGGACGCAGCTCTGCACAAAACCAACTCCCTCTGCATGGATTCTGTTCATACTTTCTTTGCTGCCTCAGTAAAGCAACCAACATAATCAAAACCCGTTTCACCCCCGTCAGTCGCTCCTCCATCCTCCCATCAGGAAGGGGATACAGGAAGCCTGAGAGCATGCAGCATCATTAGGCTCAAGGTCAGCTTCTATGCTGCTGTTATAAATCTATTAAATGTTTCCCTACACAGTAAGATGAACTATCGACCTCAATCTATCTCGGTATGATGCTGCACCTTATTCCCTGCTTGCACTTTCTTTGTAACTGTGACTCTATTCTGCATTCTGTTATTGCTTCCTCAATGCACTGTTGTATTGAAACAATCTTATGGATGGCAAGAAAACTCGTTAATCCATTGTACCTCAGAACATGTGACAATAATAAACCAATTTACAATGAGTGGGCAGACTTTATAGCGTATTTAAGTGGGGAGCTTGTTGCACAAGGCCACCAAAGGAATTACAGAGATGGAGTATATATTCCCAGGAAGTTAATTGTGAAACTATTTGATTTTTTTTTAAATGGGGAACCAATAGCACAGAGAGAAGCTTACTATTGAAGCTGGAGCCAGGGGTAGTCTACAGAATAGAGTCGGGCATTTTGGAATTGAAAGGTGCTGAGGGAATTGGCAGAGGTTAGAGTAAACGTGTTGGTCATCATTTACCAAAATTCTCTAGACTGTGGGCAGGTCCCAGCAGTTTGGAAGACAGCAAATGTCACACCACTTTTTAAAAAAGGATGTAGGCAAAAGATGGGCAACTATAGTCCAATTAGCTTAACATCTAGTCAGGAAAATGCTTGAAGCTGTCATTAAATAAGAAATAGCAAAACATTTAGAAAGGAGTGGTTCCATTAGACAGACGCAGAATGGATTCAGAAAGGGCAGGTCCTGTTTGAAAAACTTACTGGAGTTCTTTTAGGACATAATGAGCGTAGTGGATAGAGGGGAACAAATGGATGTCGTATACTTGGATTTCCAGAAGGCGTTCGATATGGTGCCGCACAAAAGACTTATAAATAAGATACGGATACATGGAGTTGGAGGAAGCGTATTGGCATGGATAGTGGACTGGTTAACTGATAGAAGGCAGGGAGTTGGTATAAATGGGTGTTTCTCCGGTTGGCAGTCTGTGGTGAGTGGGGTGCCGCAGGGGTCGGTGCTGAGCCCGCAGCTGTTTACCATTTACATTGATGATTTGGAAGAGGGGACTGAATGTAGCGTAGCAAAATTTGCTGATGACATTAAACTGAATAGAAAAGCAAATTGTACTGGGGATGTGGAGAGTCTGCAGAGGGATATAGATAGGTTAAGTGAGTGGGACAAGGTCTGGCAGATGGAATACAATGTTGGAAAATGCAAGATCATCCACTTTGGAAGGAATAATAGAAGAGAAGATGGTTATTTAAATGGTGAAAGATTACAGCATGCTGTTGTACAGAGGGACTTGGGAGTGCTTGTTCATGAATCACAAAAAGTTGGCTTGCAGGTACAACATGTTATCAAGAAGGCAAACGGAATGTTGTCCTTCATTGCTAGAGGGATTGAATTCAAGAGCAGGGAGGTCATGCTGCAACTATACAGGGTACTGGTGAGGCCACACCTGGAGTACTGTGTGCCGTTCTGGTCTCCATATTTGAGGAAGGATATACTGGCTTTGGAGGCGGTGCAGAGGAGGTTCACCAGGTTGATTTCAGAGATGAAGGGGTTAACCTATGAGGAGAGATTGAGTAGCCTGGGACTATACTCTCTGGAATTCAGAAGAATGAGAGGGGATCTTATAGAAACATACAAAATTTTGAAAGGGATAGATAAGATAGAAAAAAGTTGTTTCCATCGGTAGGTGAGACTAGAACTAGGGGAGATTGCCTCCAGACTCAGGGGAGAAGATTTAGGACAGAGATGAGGAGAAACTGTTTTTCCCAGAGAGAGGTGAATCTGTGGAATTCTCTGCCCAGGGAAGCAGTTGAGGCTTCTTCACAAAATATATTTAAGATACAGTTTGATAGATTTTTACATAGTAGCTGAATTAAGGGGTATGGGGAAAAGGCAGGTAGATGGAGCTGAGTTTACAGACAGATCAGCCATGATCTTATTGAATGGTGGGGCAGGCTCAATGGGCCGGATGGCCTACTCCTGCTCCTATTTCTTATGTTCTTATGATAATAGAAAGTTGGAATTTCCTTCTGTGAATGTTTATTGATGCTAAAGTTGCACAAAGCCATTAAGAAGTAAGGGAAAAAGTACAGATCACAAGACATAGGAGCAGAAGTAGGCTCTTTAGCCTATTGAATCTGCTCTGCCATTTGATCATGGCTGATTTATTTTCCCCTCAACCCATTCTCCTGCCTTCGCCCTTTGATGTCCTTAATAATCAAGAATCTATCAACCACTTTAAAAATGCCTAATAACTCGACCTCCATTGCCACCTGCGGCAATAAATTCCACAGATTCAACACTGCCTCCTGGCTAAAGAAATTCCTCACCATTTCTGTTCTAAAGGGGCATCCTTCTATTCTAAGTACAGAGAGAGTTCAGCAATGGGCTCTTTGAAAGGCAGGAGGGACTCTCTATACTGGGAATTATTCTCCATTGCATTCTGCTGCTTATCTACCATTCTTTCACTTGGCTGTTCAGGTGAAAGGATTTTAACCCCCCCCCCCCCCACCCCCTCATGCAACATCTACAGATTCCAATGTTAGACACTGAATAATGATTAACAAAAAAAAAACCTGTCACACTTGATGCCAGGAGAAAACCTCATGTCACTGTTAGGATCAGCTAATTTAGCCAAGATGAAAGACAAAAATCAGGGAAGTTTTTGTCTGTATTCACTAAATGAGACTTTAGAATTGTCAGCTGCTTTGCCTGCGGGCTTATGGTTTGTGGTAATCCCAAATGGAGGCAATCCAGGAGAGCACCAGCAATATCAAGTCCAAAGATGAGATATCCATTGTGGAAAACTTCCATGTCAAGCTAGGTGAAACTTCGGGAGCTGACAATGCTCACTGTGACAGATCATGCAATCAAGACCACTGTTCAATTAATTTAGACACAAGCGCTGTGAACGGTTGCTGCGGAGATAACAAGATTATGGGTGAGAAAATTAAATTTGAGACAAGGTAGGAAGCACATCAAATTCAGTGACTTCAGTCTTCCCAGAGCACAACTGAGACACATTGCAGTTCCATCAGAACTAGCAGTGTGAAGTACAAGACATTGAAAGAAGTGACAGAGACCTGGGGTTAGATACCATCACCATACAAATAAACACTGCGGTAATGTTGATATATGATCTTCCTGATAGACAGCATGTAGGAGGAGGAACAGGAAGTCACCAAAATAGACTGGGTTGCTCATATGCAAGAGTTGGCATTTCGGGCTAGAACTAGAAAAGAAGAAAGAAGCCAAAATAAGGAAGTGGGGGGGGGGGGGGACAAACTAGAAGGTGATAGGTGAAGCCAGGTGGGGGGGGGGGAGAGGGGTGAAATATGAAGCTGGGAGATGATGTGGAAAGAATCTGACAGGAGAGGAGAGTGGATCATGGGAAGAAGGGAAGGAGCATAGGCACCAGGGAGGTGATAGGCAGGTAAGGAGATGTTAGAGACCAGTTTGGGGAAATGAAGAAGAGGGGAGGGGGAAAATTACCAGAGGTTGGGGGAAAAAAAATCGATGATCTTGCCATCAAGTCAGAGGCTACCTAGACTGACTACCAGCTTTTTACTTTATTCCACATCCCCACCCACCAGCATTCACCCATCATCTTCTAGCTCGTCCTTCTTCTCCCCTCCCCCACCACCTTATTCTGCATTCTTCCCCCTTCCTTTCCAGTCTTGATAAAGGTTCTCGCCCAAAACATGGACTGTTTATTCATTTCCTTATAGGCTGCCTAACCCGCTGAGTTCCTCCAGCATTTTGTGGGTGTTGCTCTGGATATCCAACATCTACCAGGTCTCTTGTGTTTATAATACGCAAGAGCATAAACTTCGAAGGCTTAGAGGAGTTGAGAGAATTTCTGAGAGTGGGTGCAATTTGGAACTTCCCAAATGGAGGCAGAGGTTCACAACATTTAAGTCTCTGAATGAATACCTGAATCACCGAGGCAGAGGGATATATGGGGCAAGTGCTGGCAAGTAAGAGTCCTATAGATGAGTGTTTGATGGTGCAAGTAGATAGGACGAGTCAAAGAGTCACTCTAGAGCAAAGATGCGGGGGGGGGGGGAATCTTGGTGTGACAAATTGCTGCTGGAAAACGTCCGTCTGTGGATGATCAGCAACGAGCGGAATGGTGTGATTCAGCGGAACCGCAGAGCGAACTGCACGGTCTGGGGAGAACCGTGCTCATTGCCAGCTTTATTTCTGGATTAATTCGGACCAGAAAGACTGCAGATGATGGAATGGAGCAATACAAATTTAAAAAAATGTGGAGGAAGCCCGCAGGTCAGGCAGTGGACGGCACTTTTTGTGTGTGTCTGAATAATTTATTTCTGACCTATTTAATGATGGCAGCCTGATTGGAGGGGTTTAAAAATGGAGGGAAACGGCTGCACTTAAATCGTTCCTCGCAGCAGAAGACTTAACTAGGTCGCTTTTCAATTCGGCAAGTATTATTATCAATCCCCAAAATAAGCTGAGTAAATACTGAGAAAATCATTAGTCCAGAAACCCTTTCTTTTTGTGCGAAACGAACGGAGCCGCGTGAAATAAATTGACCGCAAAAACAAATTCCTAACAGAAAGGAGCGGCGTACAGCAGGTTCTGGAATGACAGCTCGTTAGCGCGCAGTGTTCCACCGGGAGCTGTCCGCCTCAGCCTGCAATCAGCAGAGGTCGGCTCCTATCCAACGGCACAGGACGATTCGCCCCTGCTTCCCAGATAAGTAACTTGACAAGAACATGGACAAAGCCCCGGCAACGTCACTCTCCTCTTCCCTCAGTTGGAAAGTCATGCAGAACTTGGACGAAATGTGTCGTAAATAAAATTATTAATTCAGTACTTGACTCCTCGATTAACAGTTGCAACTGATTTCTGTGCGAATCCGTTGTCAGTGGAATAGGGACCCCTAGTATTAAAGTCAAATGCAGACAGCATTCTATTCTAACAACGAATCTGATTGTGTTTGCTTAAATTAGAAAGTCAATTCTCCCCATTCCCTGTTGTGAACAAATAATTATCTCTGATATCCCGCATCTGACGACCACTCCGTTCAGTTCGCATTCATCGAGATTATAGATACCGTACGTAAAGTGATTGGTTGGTCTTTACTGAAGCGACTGTCCGACTCACAGTGACTGCAATCGGAGACCCAAGTGCGATTCACAGTCCCCGTCGCCCCCCAAAAAGAGACAAGGCATGGGGTACACTCGACAGAGGCGAATACCCCAAAGCACAGAGTACAAAAAGTACGAATTAGAGACTCATAGTCTGCGTCTGTACAAATTCTCTCCTTTCCCTATTTAGCATCCAGCAAAAACAATGCCTCGTGACATAAATGAAAGTGCACCCTTAAATTGCAAAAAGAACCTCAGTATATTCTGCAGGGGCCTGATAACCCAAGGTGGCTATTTTCAGTTACACGGATACGCATATAACTACTGATGAGGAAGGTGATTATACAGGGCATATCCAAATGAGATCCAGCGGAATAAACCACAGTAACCAACGTCATACAAAGAGGTTCCCCACAGCTACAAGAATTACCTGCAGACAGTGATGAGGTTTTTCCGCTCTACCGCAGCGTTCTTCGCCATGGTCTTCTTGCGGGAGAAATTCAGCCCCAGGCTGAGAGAGGCCATGTCTATCTCTTTACACCGATGTGCTGCGAGGGTGAGGTATTCAGGGAGAGGGGAGAGACGCCGCGGTGGGCAACGCCGGATCTCTGGATGGCTGGGCGAGTTGCTCGAGGTTCCTGCTGCAGGTCGGCTGTGGAACCACAATCGCTGCACAATGTAGCTCTGGGCCGGGAGCAGCCACCACAAGCTGGGATCCCGGCGAAAGGACACGGACACACACACTCCGGCCAGCAGCGTACGAAATAAATCTGCCTTGACACTGAAATCGGCAGTTACACTGCGCTTGTTATCTCGGGTCGTAGAATGAATTTTCAGAATATGCTGGGATATTTCCACTAGATTTGCTACTTCTGCATACCGTGGAGGGAACTATCGTCTTCCCTCTTTTTTATATATAAAAAGGGACAAAAGTTTAAACCCTGGTTCCGGTCGATGCGCGTTGGTTTCGCTTGCCGTTAGTTATGGTGGGAGTATTAAACTGTGCATCCCGAGGTCTATCTCATACACATATACAGCTGGTAACGCCGCCACAAGCGGCACTCCATCCAGTTTCGTTCTGTCACACCACGGGACCGGAAGTTCATGGCTTGAATTCCCTTTTAAAGGGACACCAACATTATGACCTCATTCGTGAAGAACTGTGGGTTCGTGTACACGCCCTCCGTCTGCCGTGTTTGTGTTTCTCAGCAAACAATTGGAGATCCCGTTTGAAAGGCGGCGGGGGATAAGGCCGCTTCGTATCGCACACCTGGCGTCTGCTGTCTAGCTCTGTTCCCAAAGCAAAATGCTACAGATGCCGGAAATCAGAAAATGCTGCAAGCGCAGGGAGAGACCTGCCTTAAAAATAAAATCCAAAATACATACAAAATTATCAAATACGAACGTATTGTGTTTTTTTGCACAAAGCAGAACACGGTAGTAATACTCAGCAGATGACGTTGCATTTAAGGTGAGAGAAACAGAGTTAATGCTTTAATCTTGGAAAGCTTGTTTGATCTTTAATTTTGAAGTTGAAAGGAAAGGGGTATGGGTGGAAGAGTTGACAATGTGAGAGCCAATGCACTACATTAAATTTGAAGTGTAAGTAAATTGCTACTTCATCCTGTAAATTTTTGGAGCCCCAGGTGGCAGTTGCTGTGGACGAAAATCAGCAAATCTCGTGGTCAACGACCAAAATCTGCGAGCCATGTGGACGAGAACTATCGACGCTTCAGATAGGTAAGTTCCCCCTCCCTCCCCTCCCCTCCCCTTCCCTTCCCTTCCCTTCCCTTCTGGTCGGGAGTGCTGAAATTGAAGTCCACAAGGCCACCTTTCCCCGTTCGAGTCCAAGTCCCGTGATTGAGTACTGGGTTCGAAACCGAAAGTTCAAGACCCAAGTCGAGGAGTCTGGAAGTCCAGGACCTGTCGGGGATTCTAGAATTGGCTATGTGTGAGTGGTGGAATAAAGGAAAGGAGCTTGTTTTGCTGCTTTGTTTAGTTTTATTGCTATGGTTGCTTGTGTCATTCTGCTGAGCATTTTGGGGATGTTGTGTTGGGCTATTCCCCGCTTTTTTGAAAATTCGCTTTAGAACCATAGAATATTACAGCACAGAAACAGACCTTTTGGCCCTTCTTGGCTGTGCCAAACCATTTCTCTGCCTAGTCCCACTGACCTGCACCTGGACCATATCCCTCCATATACCTCTCATCCATGTACCTGTCCAACTTTTTCTTAAATGTTAAAAGTGAGCCCACATTTACCACTTCATCTGACAGCTCATTCCACACTCCCACCATTCTCTGTATGAAGAATGTTCCCTTTAAATGTTTCCCCCTTCTCCCTTAACCCATGTCTTCTGGGGTTTTTTTCTCCCCTAGCCTCAGTGGAAAAAGCCTGTTTGCATTCACTCTATACCCATCATAATTTTATATACCTCTATCAAATCTCCCCGCATTCTTCTACGCTCCAGGGAATAAAGTGCTAACCTTTCTCTGTAACTCAGTTTCTCAAGTTCCTGCAACATTCTTGTAAACCTCCTCTGCACTCTTTCAACCTTATTAATATCCTTCCTGTTATTTGGTGACCAAAACTGCACACAATACACCAAATTTGGCCTCACCAATGCCTTGTACAACCTCACCATAACAATCCAACTCTTATACTCAATACTTTGATTTATAAAAGCCAATGTGCCAGAAGATCTCTTTCAGACCATATCTACCTGTGATGCCATTTTTAGGGAATTATGTATCTGTATTCCCAGATCCCTCTGTTCTACTGCACTCCTCAGTGCCCTACCATTTATCTTGTATGTTTTACCTTGTTTTTTCCTTCCAGAGTGCAATACCTCACACTTGTCTGTATTAAACTCCATCTGCCATTTTTCAGCCCATTTTTCCAGCTGGTCCAGATCCCTCTGCAAGCTTTGAAAACCTTCCTCACTGTCCACTACACCTCCAATCTTTGTATCATCAGCAAATTTGCTGATCCAATTTGCCACATTATCATCCAGATCATTGATATAGATGACAAATAACAATGGACCCAGCACTGATCCCTGTGGCACACCACTAGTCACAGGCCTCCACTCAGAGAAGCAATCCTCCACTACCACTGTCTGAGCCAATGTCTAATCCAATTTACCACATCACCATGTATAACTAGCGACTGAATCTTCCTAACTAACCTCCCATGCAGGACCTTGTCAAAGGCCTTACTGAAGTCCATGTAGACAACATCCATTGCCTTCCCTTCATCCACTTTCCTGGTAACCTCCTTGAAAAACTCTAATAGATTTGTTAAACATCACCTACCATGCACAAAGCCGTGTTGACTCTCCCGAGTAAGTCCTTGTCTATCCAAATACTTGTAGATCCTATCTCTTAGTACTCCTTCCAATAATTTACCTACTACTGACGTCAAATTTACCAGCCTATAATTTCCCGGATTACTTTTAAAGCCTTTTTCAAACAATGGAACAACGTGAGCTATCCTCCAATCCTCCGGCACCAATACCGACATTTTAAATAAATCTATCAGGGCCCCTACAATTTCAACACTAGTCTCCTTCAAGGTCTGAGGGAATACCCTGTCAGGTCCTGGGGATTTATCTACTCTGATTTGCCTCAAGATAGCAAGCACCTCCTCTTCAATCTGTATGCCACTTTGCTTTTACGAAAGACCTACACTAGTATTTGTTTTCGCTAACCGAAAGAAATCCTAAGAGGGTTTTCGCTTTTACGAAAGAAGGTGAAAAGCGAAAATAGCGTTTGGCGTTTGTTTTGCAGCGAGCTGTTACTGTATAGAGACAGCGCGCACCCCGAGCTGTGAGAGTGGCACCGCCAAGCTCCTCCCCCGGGAACGACACTCAGCATCTCAGCAAGAAGCTGCCACAGCTTTGAACTGTGTCTGTGAGCATTTGTGCATCCGTTAGCAAGATGTGTCCTAAGGTATCAGAAAAGCCTAAGAGAGCTGGTAATGATGTTATGCTTAGCGTAAAACTGGACATAATTAAGTGTTTCGATCATGATGAACAAAATAAAGACATTATGAGTGCGTTGAACTTAACTGCGTCCACCATTCGTACTATTTACACGCAGAGAGAAAGAATCTTGAAAGCTGCTGATGTTACTATTGGCTCTGCTTGTAGCAAAGTGGTCTCTTTTAGTCGGCATCATTCCTAATTTTACTATATGTTTGTGTTATTTTAGGTTTTATGTGCTATTTGGTATGATTTGGTAGGTTATTTTTTGGGTCTGGGAACGCTCAAAAATTTTTCCCATATAAATTAATGGTAATTGCTTCTTCGCTTTATGCCGTTTTGGCTTAAGAAAGGTTTCATAGGAATGCGCTACATTCAGACAGCAGGGGAAACCTGTATTTCATGCTGTTTTGATGAACACGGGATATATATCTGAATCTGAATGAACAGAGGAGTCAAGTCAAGGAAAGACTTCATACAGGCTAGGATATAGGTAACAGAGTTTTGGATAAACTGAAGTTTATCAAAGGTGACTACTTCAATGTAGAGTCCATTTTTTTTTTGTTTCTTGATATTTAATAGGGTGTACTTCTTTGAGGGTATGAAACATTATTCTGTTATCTATCATGGGATCCAAACGTGTATGTTGAAATTGTATGTTAGTTAAGAATCATCTAAGAAATATAAAGATAGGCTTCAACTTGGTTAGGAGTTTTCTAATTACAAAAGAAGGCCCAATCTGAAGGCATCATTGATATTTTCCTGTGTTTCAAAGAGAATCACCTTCAGTCAACAATAGTCTACATTGCCATAAACCAAGATGAATTGCAGTACTGCCGGGAGAAGGAACAACCCTCAGACATTGCTGATCTGCAGAAACCTTCCTTGCAATACAATTTCCAGCCCATTAATGTTTTTCATTATCTAAATGTTAGCAGGAAGATATTAGTGAATCTATAAGGTAATCTCACATGGTCAGGGATAGTTGATAACAAATGCGATTGCTTGCTTTACAAAAATTACAGTGAAAGTCATCTGTCATTGATTTGGGATTTTACCCAGAGTTGCTGCTGAATTTGTCTTTGCACGAGGTGAGAAAATAAGGTGCTGAATAGCGATTAAGAATCAGAGAAGCCAAACATAAACCATATGCTTTGCTGTTCAAAAAGATCACTCTCTAACATTGTTCAATAGTGCAATATTTTGTGACATCTAAGTAAACACTTCCTAAAAATCAAAATATCTAATATGCTTAGTCTTCCTTTTCAATCTATTCTGCCAGTTAAAATTCAAAAACACTGGGAAATTTATCAAGCATTGTTTCTCTTTCATAAATCCATATTGACACTGCTCAATCATTAAATGCCTTTTTGCCATTTCCTTAATAACAATTTCCAGTATTTTTCCTACTACTGATGTCAAGTTGTAAAATAACCCCTTAATTTCTTTCTGCTTTTTTCCCCTGCAGGAACCGTTACAGAACCTGTGGAAATTTGGAAGATGCCAACCATTGTATTCAACATAGAGCAATACAACACAGATATAGGCCCTTTGGCCCTGGAGCCCATGCTGACTACGCTGTCCAACCAGCTATTCCCAATCTCCCATGTTCTGCCCAAATACTCTAAGCACTGCCCTTCCCTGTACTCATCCAAGGCTTGTCCTTGCTGCTCTTAAACAACAGAATGTTGTCAATGACGAAGCAAATATTGCTGCAAGGGTCTTTGCATTCTTTTCTCTAGTCTCCCACAAAGACTGAGGATGCACTTTTTCAGGTCCTGAGGATTTATTCACCTTAATGTGCTGTAAGGCTACAAATATCTGCTTCTTAGATGATGACTGCCCTCCAAAAGCATCAACACTTCTTTCCCGTATTCCTTGAGCAACCATGATATTCTCCTCAGAAAACACTGAGGAGAAGCTAAAAATCTTTTTACTCCCATGATGTTTGTTCTTTTCCCTTCAGACAGGCTTAACTCAATCAATCTCTGCTAGATCCTGCCTCATCCCCCCAAAATTAGCCCTGATCCAGTTTAGAACCTTGACCTGTGGACTTGTCCTGCCCTTTAATATCACTACCTTAAGACTAAAAGAATTATAGTTGTTAAAGCCAAAGAGCAACCTGACCACCACCTCAGTTACTTGCCCTGCCTCATTCCCCAAGAGCAGTTTCAGTAATGCACCCTCCCAAGTAGAGCCTTTTATACATTAACTCAAGAAACTTTCCTGAACACATGTAACAAATTCAACCCTGTTCAGGTCCTTAACACATGGGGTAGTCCAGTCAATACATGGGAAATCAAAGATTCCCACTAATACAAACCTATTACTCTTACAACTATGATTAATTTCTCTACACACTTGCTTCTAAAGTTCCTGTTGATTAATATGGGGTCTATAATACAGCCCTACTGGAGTGACTCTCCCCTTTTAGTTTCTAAGTTCTACCCATATGGCCTGACTAGACATTCCTCCAAGAATGTCATCTGTAAGTACTGCTTTGCATCCTCTTTTCAACAACCCCTCCATGGTTACCTGTACCTTTGTCAGACTTAGAGTACCTGTATCCTAGAATATTGAGTTGCCACTCCTGCCCTTCTCTTAGCCATGTTTCTGTTATGGCTGTAAGATTATAGACCTCAAAGCCAATCCATGCTCTGAGCCTTTCCCCTCTCCAACATGCAATCATGAGGCCTCAAATAATCCTAACAAGTTGATGAAGTGAGAAAATATTGAAGTCGTTCACCTGCCACCCAACACAAATGCTTTCTTACAAGCACAATATCTTCCTCACTGCGCGTTGGAGGGAGGGGGTGGATGAGCAGCAAGAATTAGAGAGTGTCAGTATGATTATAAAATCATTGGGGATTTTGCTGATTTATAGTGACATCTATAAACATTCTGTGATAAGTGCAGCTAGAATGTGCCAATGAATTAATAACATTGTCCTTGGAGTGCAATGCAAAACCATCATGGAAACATAGAAACCCTACAGCACAATACAGGCCCTTCGGCCCACAAAGCTGTGCTGAACATGGCCTTACCTTAGAAATTACCTAGGGTTACCCATAGCCCTCTATTTTTCTAAGCTCCATGTATCAATCCAGGCACTCACCACTCTCTGCATAAAAAAACTTACCACTGACATCTCCTCTATACCTACTTCCAAGCACCTTAAAACTATGCCCTCTCGTGCTAGTCATTTCAGTCCTGGGGAAAAACCGCTGATTATCCACACGATCAATGCCTCTCATTACCTTGTATACCTCTATCAGGTCACCTCTCATCCTCTGTTGAGCCAAGGAGAAAAGGCCGAGTTCACTCAACCTATCCTCATAAGGCATGCTCCCCAATCCAGGCAACATCCTTGTAGATCTCCTCTGCTCCCTTTCTATAGTTTCCACATCCTTCCCATAGTGAGGTGACCAGAATTGATCACAGTACACCAAGTGGGGTTTGACCAGGGTCCTATATAGCTGCAACATTACCTCTCAGCTCTTAAACTCAATCCCACGATTGATGAAGGCCAATGACAGACAGACAGACATACTTTATTGATCCCAAGGGAAATCGGGTTTCGTTACAGTTGCACCAACCAAGAATAGTGTAGAAATATAGCAATATAAAACCATAAATAATTAAATAATAATAAGTAAATTGTTCCAAGTGGAAATAAGTCCAGGACCAGCCTATTGGCTCAGGGTGTCTGACACTCCGAGGGAGGAGTTGTAATGTTTGATGGCCACAGGCAGGAATGACTTCCTATGATGCTCAGTGTTGCATCTCGGTGGAATGAGTCTCTGGCTGAATGTACTCCTGTGCCTAACCAGTACATTATGGAGTGGATGGGAGACATTTTCCAAGATGGCATGCAACTTGGACAGCATCTTCTTTTCAGACACCACTGTTAGAGAGTCCAGTTCCACCCCCACAACATCACTGGCCTTACAAATGAGGTTGTTGATTCTGTTGGTGTCTGCTACCCTCAGCCTGCTGCCCCAGCACACAACAGCAAACATGATAGCACTGGCCGCCACAGACTCGTAGAACATCCTCAGCATCGTCCGGCAGATGTCAAAGGACCTCAGTCTCCTCAGGAAATAGAGATGGCTCTGACCCTTCTTGTAGACAGCCTCAGTGTTCTTTGACCAGTCCAGTTTATTGTCAGTACTGTAACAGGCAGCATACACGGCCGGCACATGCGCACAAATCTCACAATGCACCATATTCCTTCTTAACAACAGAGTCAACCTGCGTAGCAGCTTTGAGTGTCCAATGGACTTGGACCCGAAGATCCCTCTGATCCTCCACACTGCCAAGAGTCTTGCCATTAATGCTATATTCTGCCATTATATTTGACCTACCAAAATGAACCACCTCACACTTATCTTGGTTGAACCCCATCTGCCACTTCTCAGCCCAGTTTTGCATCCTATCAATATCCCGCTGTAACCTCTGACAGCCCTCCACACTGTCCACAACACCCCCAACCTTTGTGTCATCAGCAGATTTATTAACCCATCCCTCCACTTCCTCATCCAGGTCATTTATAAAAATCACAAAGAGAGGGGTCCCAAAACAGATCCCTGAGGCACACCACTGGTGACCGACCTCCATGCAGAATATGACCCGTCTACAACTACTCTTTGCCTTCTATGGGCAAGCCGGTTCTGGATCCACAAAGCAATGTCCCCTTGGATCCCATGCCTCCTTACTTTCTCAATAAGCCTTGCATAGGGTACCTTATCAAATGCTTTGCTGAAATCCATATACACTACATTTACGGCTCTACCTTCATCAATGTGTTTAAGTCACATCTTCAAAAAATTAAATCAGGCTCGTAAGGCATGACCTGCCTTTGACAAAGCCATGCTAACCATTACTAATCATATTATGCCTCTCCAAATGTTCATAAATCCTGCCTCTCAGGGCCTTCTCCATCAACACCAACCACTGAAGTAAGACTCACTGGTCTATAATTTCCTGGGCTATCTCTACTTCCTTTCTTGAATAAGGGAACAACATCTGCAACCCTCCAATCCTCCGCAACCTCTCCCGTCCCCATTGATGATACAAAAATCATTGCCAGAGGCTCAGCAATCTCCTCCCTCGCTTCCCACAGTAGTCTGTACATCCCGTCTGGTCCCGGTGACTTATCCAACTTGATGCTTTCCAAAAGCTCCAGCACATCTTCCTTAGTATCTATATGCTCAAGCTTTTCAGTCCACTGCAAGTCATCCCTACAATCGCCAAGATCCTTTTCTGTAGTGAATACTGAAGCAAAGCATACATTAAGTACCTCTGCCATCTCCTCCGGTTCCATACTGACTTTTCCATTGTCACACTTGATTGGTCCTATTCTCTCACGTCTTATCCTCTTGCTCTTCACATACTTGTAGAATGCCTCATGGTTTTCCTTAATCCTGTCTGCCAAGGCCTCCTCATGGTCCGTTCTGGCTCTCCTAATTTCGTTCATAAGCTCCTTCCTGCTAGCCATAACCTTCTAGATCTCTATCATTACCTAGATTTTTGAACCTTTCATAAGCTCTTTTTTTCTTCTTGACTAGGTTTACAACAGCCTTTGTGCACCACGGTTCCTGTACCCTACCATCCTTTCCCTGTCTCATTGGGACGTACCTGTGCAGAACCCCTCGCAAATATCCCCTGAACATTTGCCCCATTTCTTCCATACATTTCCCTGAGAACATCTGTTTCCAATTTATGCTTCCAAGTTCCTCCCTGATAGCCTCATATTTCCCCTTACTCCAATGCTATGGTAAAGGAGATAGAACTTAACTATGGAAGTTGTGTTTGAAGACAGTGGGGAGCTTGACAAGGAGGAAATGCTTGAGTCCCATAGACAAGCACAGTCAAATGAGGATTTAATCCAACTGGAAGCACA
The DNA here is from genome assembly GCF_048418815.1 of Hemitrygon akajei. Lineage (NCBI taxonomy): Eukaryota > Metazoa > Chordata > Chondrichthyes > Myliobatiformes > Dasyatidae > Hemitrygon > Hemitrygon akajei. The sequence continues at coordinate 124,996,798 of NC_133131.1, read as the reverse complement.
ATGAATAAGGAGGAGAAAGGCAAACTATCAAGGACACTATCCTAAACACAAGAGATTCTGCAGCTACTGAAAATCCAGAGCAACGCACACAAAATGCTGGAGGAACTCAAGCAGGTCAGGCAGCAGGAACAGGCAATTTAAAAGAAAAACACAGAATATAAAAACCATAAGTCTGAAAAAATTCCACAATCCATAAACAATATAGTCCAATCGAAGGAGAGGGACACTACACAAGGCAGAGAGGCCTACCTGTCCAACACACCAAGCCACATGGCGAAAGGCTGCTCACAGTCCCTCTCCAGCAGTGATCAAAAGTCATTCCGCTTTGAAACTCTCGTTTGCATTCTGCATTTTGTCTCCATGTCTCAATCTTCCTTGACAGCGATTAATGGACATTTTAAATGGGGAAATGGAGTTGAAGATTAGTTTGCATACTGTCTTGGAAGTTTCTTCACATTGAGGCCATCCGAAAGGGTACTCACTCCCCAGAATCTTTTCAGAGACAGCGAAGTGCTCGGTCACTCATCCTATCTCCAAACTGTAAATCGCAGCCTCTCACGGTCCCAGAAGCACATTGAAGGTGAAAAACAGACGTAAACGAAGTAAAAAAGATATTTTCGTTTGCTATCGGGAAGCGTTGTATGCCGGCACCATCTTGATGCTGATTCGATGTGTTGCTTATAGGTCAGCCTCACCAGCAGTTTTAAAGCCCCCAGATAAAGTTCAACCTCTAGTATTGAAATTATGTTGCTGTGCTATTAAATCATCCCCAATTTTGACATTATTGGCAGAAATGGGTGAATTATGTTTATAAACAAGGGAAAATCTGCAGATGCTGGAAATCCAAGCAAAACCCACAAAATGCTGGAGGAACTCTGCAGGCCAGATAGCATCTATCGAGAAAAGTACAGTCGACGTTTTGGGCCAGACCCTTCGGCAGGACTATATAATTATCTTTATATCTATGCAGGTTACAGTTAGCAATGATTTATTGGGTAAACATAGGAGGACATAGTCATCCAATATTAGTGGAATATTGGGAGCAATTTTGGGTGGATGGGAAATGAATGGGCACAAAATCTTGGGCTGTTTAATGTGCAATATGGTCCCAGTGTAACCCTTTTGTTCGCTCCTCCATGCTTCTTTCCCCTTTGCCTGTGGTTAAATTTAACCTTCAAGAAAAGATCAAAATGAAGATTGATTCTATATCAGTGCAATATATGCAAGGCAGATATTATGCTTTCTTATATAAATCTCTCCAGGTGCCAGGGTCCAGGACATCTCAGATCAAGTCCTCAGCATTCTTAAATGGGAGGGTGAACAGCTAGAAGTCTATGTAGGGAGTTTAGGGAATTAGGTGCTAATTTAAAGGGCAGGACCTCCAGGGTTGTGATCTGAGGATTGCTACCCATGCCATATGCTAGTGAGGCCAGAACTAGGAAGATTTTACAGTTTAATACGTGGCTAAGGAGTTTGTTGGTAGGAGGAGAGCATAAGATTTTTGGATCACTGGGCTCTCTTTCAGGGAAGGTGGGACCTGTACAGAAGGGATGGCTCGCACTCAAATTGGTGGAGGACAAATATCCTAGCGGTAAGGTTAGTTAATGATGCACAGTGGAATTTAAACTAGACTTGCAGGGGGATGAAAACCAAAATGCCAGAACAGTTAGTGGAGAGGTTGTGGAGGCAAATGTTGGCAAGACCTCAGACAAAGCTAGGAAACAAAAGGTTGAGCATACTGTGACCAGTGTCCTGAGCTGCGTATATTTCAATGCAAGAAGTATCATAGGAAAGGCAGATAATAGTGCTGAAGTTGAAGCTGGTTTACAAACTGATGCATTGTGTAATGAGGAGAGGCTGATAGGGCAAAAATTGCAGTCAACAGGATGAGTTGCAATGTAAAAGGCAGACAAAATCATCATGGGTGAATACAGGGCTGAAGGTGTTGTATTTGAATGTGCGCCAAATACAGAATAAGGTAGATGAACTCGCAGCACAGTTGCATATTGGTAGGTATGATGTAGGCATCACTGAATCATGGTAGAAAGAAGATTAGAGCTGGGAGTTTTTTGTCCAAGGATACACTGTATCAAAAGGACAGGCAAGAAGACAGAAAGGGTGGCGTTGCTCTGTTGATTTAAAAAAGTGAAATCAAATCATTGGAAATAGGTATCATAAGGTCCAGAAGGTGTTGAATTATTGTGGATAGAGCTCTGGGACAGCAAGGGTAAAAAGACTCTGACTGGAGTTGTATACAAACCCCTGCAAATTACAACGGGAGATAGAAAATCTCATGGAGGACTTCAATATGCAGGTAGATTGGGAAAATCAGTTTGGTGCTGGATTCCAGGTGGGGGAATTTCTAGACTGCCTATGAGATGGCTTTTTGGAGCAGCTCATGGTTGAGCCCACTAGAGGATCAGCTATTCTGTACTGGGTGTTGTGTAATGAACCAGAATTGATTAGGGAGCTTTAGATAAAAGAACCCTTGGGGGGAAGTGATCATAGTATGATCGAATTCACCCTGAAATCTGAGAAGGAGAAGCTAAATTTAGATGTATTGGTATTACAATGGAGAAAAGAGAATTATAGAGGCATGAGAGAGGAGTTGGCCAGAACTGATTGGAAAAGAATATGGAATACAGAAGTAAGCTAGCCAACAATATTAAAGAGGATATGAAAATTTTCTTCAGATACATAAAGTGTAAAAGAGAGGCGGATCGCTGGAAAATGATGCTGAAGTAATGGACAATGAACTGAAATAATATTTTGCATCAGCCTTCGTAGTGGAAGACACTAGCAGTATGGTGGAAGTTCCGGGTGTCGGGTAATGAAGTGTGTGAAGTTGCCAGAGAAGGGTCTCGGGAATCAGAAAGGTCTGAAGGTAGATAAGTCACCTGAATCAAATGGTGTAGCTTTCAGAGCTCTGAAAGAGCTGACTGAAGAGATTGTGCAGGCATTATTAATGATTGTTCAAGAATCACTAGATTCTGGAATGGTTCCGGAAGACTGGAAAATTGTAAGTGTCACTCCGTTCTTCAAGAAGAGAGGGAAGCAGAAGAAGGGAAACTACAGGCCAGTTAGTCTGACCTCAGTGGCTGGGAAGATGTTGGAGTCGATTATTAAGGATGAGGCCTCAGGGTACTTGGATTCACATGATAAAATAGGCTGTAATCAGCATGGTTTCCTTAAGGGAAAAACTTCCCTGATAAATCTGTTGGAATTCTTTGTAGAAATAACATGCAGGATAGACAAAGGAGAATTAGTGGATGTTGTACACTTGGATTTTCAGAAGGCCTTTGACAAGGTGCCGCACATGAGGCTGCTTACCAAGCTACAAGCCCATGGTAATATAGGAAAGATTTTACCATGGATAAAGCAATGGCTGATAGGCAGGAGGCAAAGAGTGGGAATAAATGGAGCTTTTTCTGCCTGGCTGTTGATGACAAGTGACAAGTTCCATAGGGGTCTGAGTTGGAACTGATTCATTTTACATTATATATCAATGATTTGTATGAATTGATGGCTTTGTTGCAAGTTTGCAGATGATATAAAGGTAGGTGGAGGGGCAGGTAGCTTTGGGGAAGTAGAGAGGCTACAGAAGAACTAAAACAGATTAGGAGAATGGGCAAAGAAATAGCAGATGGAATACAGTGTCAGGAAGTGTATGGTCATGTACTTTGGTAAAGAAATGAAAGGGTAGACTGTTTTCTAAATTCAGAGAAAGTACAAAAAAACTGAGGTGCAAAAGAGCTTGGGAGTCCCTGTGCAGGATTCCCTGAAGGTAAATTTGCAGGTTGAGTCTGTGGTGAGAAAGGCAAATGCAATGTTTGCATTCATTTCAAGAGGACGAGAATATAAAAGTAAGGATGTAATGTTGAGACTTTATAAAGCACTGGTGAGGCCTCACTTGGAGTATTGTGAGCAGTTTTGTGCCCCTTATCTTAGAAAGAATGTGCTAAAAATTGGAGAGGGTTCAAAGGAGGTTCACAGAAATGATTCTAGGATTGAATGGCTTGTCTTATGAAGAGTGTTTGATGGCTCTTGGCCTATGTATACTGAAATTCAGAAGAATAAGGGCTGACCTCATTGAAATCTATTGCATGGTGAAAGGCCTTGATAGAGCGGATGCGGTGAGGATGTTTCCTTTTGTGAGAGAGTCTAAGACCACAGGGGACAGCCTCAGAATAGAGGGGTTCCTTTTAGAATGGAAATGCAGAGGAATTTCCTTAGCTAGAGAGTGGTGAAACAGTGGAATTCTTGCCACAGGCAGCTGTGAAGGCCAAGTCTGTATGTTTCTTTAAGGCAGAAGTTGATTGATTCTTGATAGGTTAGAGCATAAAGGGCTATGGGAAGAAGGCAAGAGACTGGGACTGAGGAAAATTGGATCACTCATGAATAAATGGCAGAGTGGACTCGATGGGCTGAATGGCCTAATTCTGCTCCTGTGTCTTATTGTCTTCTGTCTTTGCAGGTGGTTCAAAATATCCAACGTCAGATCATTCAGGTGTTTCTGTTTATATTCCAAAGTTTCAGGTAACTGTTAAAATTATCAGATGAAGTATCAGTATTCTTGCCTGAGATGATTGCTATCAATCCAGGGTTGGAAAAGATATTAGAATTTTTAGTATTATTTGAGTTTTTTTGGGGAGGGGGGTGTTGGGGCTGTACTTTCCAGTGATTCACGCTCCAGCCCAGCGGGTAGTTGTAATTCACCTTATGTTGGTCTGCTAACTGCCATTAAACATTATTCAAAGAAGAAGAAATGGGATGGAATGGCTTGAGTATCTCAGAAACTGTTGATCTCCTGGGAATTTCATGTGTAAGTCTCTAGAATTTACATTGAATAGTGCGATAAATTTTTGAAAATCCGGTGAGCAGCATATCCAAACAGAGTGAAGAGCTGGCGCAGGGCTTTTATGACAGACGTGGCAGTGGTATCGGGGCAGGGGATGGCAAAGGGGAACCGCGAGTACTCGTCAATTATGTTTAGAAAGTAGACATTGTGGTCGGTGGAGGGAAGGGGGCCCTTAAAGTCAACACTCAGTCACTCAAAGGGGCGGGTGGCCTTGATAAGTTGTGCCTTTTCAGGATGGTAGAAGTGCGGTTTGCACTCAGCAGTCCCTGGTCATCGTCCTGATGTCCTCAAGGGAGTAAGGCAGGTTCTGGGCTTTCACGAAATGGTAAAGTCGGGTGACCCCTGGGTGGCAAAGATCTGCATGGAGGGTGTATAGCCGGACGAGCTGCGTGCTGGCACATGCTCCCCGGGATAGGGCATCAGGGGGCTCATTGAGCCTTCCAGGCCAGTACAGGATATCATAGTTGTAGGTGGAGAGTTCTATTCTCCACCTCAAAATTTTATCATTTTTGATTTTGCCCCGCTGTTGTTTGCTAAATATGAACACAACTGAGCGCTGGTCGGTCAGCAAGGTGAACCTTTTGCCAGCGAGATAGCGCCTCCAGTGCCTAATAGCTTCCACTATGGCCTGGGCTTCTTTCTGCACCGCGGAGTGCCGAATTTCAGGGCCTTGAAGGGTATGAGAGAAGAATGCTCCCGGCCTTCCTGCCTGATTGAGGGTAGCACCCGGCGCGAAGTCGGAGGCATCACTCTCTACTTGGAAGGGAATGGTCTCGTCCACCGCATGCAACGTTGCTTTGGCAATGTCCCCTTTAATGCGGCTGAAGGCCGAGCGGGCCTCGGCTGAGAGGGGAAATGCGGTGGACTTGACCAGGGGGTGGACCTTGTCTGCGTAGTGAGGGACCCATTGGATGTAATAGGAAAAGAAGCCCAGGCACCGTTTGAGGGCTCTGAGGGTGGTGGGAAGAGGGAGTTCCAACAGGGGGTGCATATGGTCGGGGTCAGGGCCAATGACCCCATTCTCCACAACATTCCCAAGGATAGTAAGTCGGGTGGTTCCGAACACACATTTGTCCCTGTTATAGGTAAGGTTAAGAGTTTTGGCCGCTTGGAAAAATCGTTGGAGGTTGGTGTCGTGATCCTGCCAGTCATGACCGCAGATGGTGATGTTATCCAGATATGGGAACGTGGCCTTCAGTTGGCACTGGTCCACCATCCGGTCCATTTCCCTCTGGAAGACAGAGACACCATTCGTGACACTGAAGGGGATGCACAGGAAGTGATAGAGCCTGCCGCCCGCCTCGAAGGTGGTGTAGGGGCGGTCCTCTGGGCAGATGGGGAGCTGATAGTAAGCGGATTTCAGGTCTATGGTCGAGTACACCTGAGCTATCTGGTTGACCATATCCGCAATGCGGGGTAGGGGGTACGCGTCAAGCTGCGTGAACCTATTGATGGTCTGGCTATAGTCCACGATCATCCTATTTTTCTGCCCGGTCCGAACAACGACCACCTGGGCCCTCTAAGGACTTGTGCTTAGCTCAATGATCCCCTCCCTGAGCAGCCACTGCACCTCTGACTGAATGAAGGCCCTGTCCCCCGCGCTGTACCTCCTGCTTTTAGTTGCCACAGGTTTACAGTTGGGGGTCAGGTTGGCGAACAGCGGTGGGGGAGGGATCTTGAAGGTGGAGAGGCTGCAAGTGGTGTCAGTAGTGCGGCTGTTGGCATGGTGCTGGGTGGGATGTGTGGGTCGGTGTGTGTGTGTGGTCAGTAGTGGGGTATATGGCGAAGTCCCACAAAACTGAGGATTCCTGACAGTGAGTGGTGGGAGGGGCCCATCATACTCCATTGTCACACTTTTCAGGTGACTCTGGAAGTCGAGCCCCAGTAGCACAGGGGCACACAATTGAGGCATGACCAGTAACGCAAAGTCCCGATATTCTGTGCCCTGCACCACCAATGTTGCTACACAACCCACCCCCCCGGATGTCTGTGGAATGCGATCCAGAAGCCATGGTGACCTTCTGGCTTACTGGCTGTGTCACGAGTCCACAGCGTTGCACCGTGTTCGGGTGAGTAAAACTCTCAGTGCTGCCCGTGTCAAACAGGCAGCTAGTCCTGTGCCCCTCCACCAGGATGTCCATCATTGACTTTGCGAGCTGGTGTGGAGCGCTGTGGTCGAGGGTCACGGAGGCCAGAGTTGAATCGCTGTCTTGGTGCCCGGTAAACACCCATGGGTCAGAGGCGGGGCGAAGTGGCGCCGACAAAGATGGCTGCCCCCATGCCTCACACAAGGTGGGCAGGCAAGATGGCTGCCCCCATGCCTCGCACGAGGCGGGTAGGCAAGATGGCGGCAACCAAGATGGCTGCCCCCATGCCTCGCACGAGGCGGGTAGGCAAGATGGCGGCAACCAAGATGGTGACCCCCATGCCTCGCACGCGGCGCTGCTCGACTTCGCTCATGTTTTGGACTTACAGGCCTTGGCGAAGTGGCCCTTCTTTCCACAGCTGGAGCAGATAGCTTCTCGGGCCGGGCAGCGTTTTCGGGGGCACGGACTTGTTAGCCGAAGGGTTGTTTCTGACTAGTAAATTTGTATATTCGATAATCTCAGTCTCAGAAGACAGCCTGTGTTGCCTTTAAGGCATTTGTTTAGTTTATTATATTTTCGCTTTAGTAATTCGTTTGTTATCGTTTTCTAGTTAAAGTTAAGGTTGTTTAAAGTAAATTCGTTGTCTGTGATATATCGCGGCATGCGATGACGTCACACCCGGTTTCGCCGCGTCTTGTGGGAAAATACCGGTTTGGAGAAATGGGAAGGAGGGGGCTTATGTGTGCAGGATCAGCGCGAGAAAAGTTTTCTTTCTACGCACTAGAAACATTAGTGAAGCAATGCCGTAAGTTCATGAGATAATGGATATGTTGAATTAAAAATGTTAACGCTGATTCTGTTAAAAGTAATGACGGTTGATAAAGTTTATGTTTTTTATTATTTAAAGAGTTGCGGATAGTTTGTGTTGAAGTGTATTTAAAGCCAGTCGATGGCGTAGGTAGATTCTGACTGTATGTTGCACTTTAATGTAATATAGTTGTAGTTTTACTTTTGCAAGTATTTATGATGTAAATGTGATGTCAAGAAGGAAACAAATACTGTATATATTTTGTATTGTTTTATCAGCAGTTTTCACCATACGTTAATGTGGAAGAGTGAACAGTAAACAGTTAATCTTACTGGGACCGCCTCATTGATTGGTTTATGCTTGGTGTTTAGTTCGGAGTTCTTTTACACCTGTGCGAGAACACTACACAGCCTGTGTTCCGAACTATACTCCTGCACTTTTGTGATGTGAGTATAGACAAATTTCACCTCAATGTATAGGTGTCAGAAATTTACCACTTCACCTGAGTTTTCTCCGTCTTAACGTTTTACACAGGTACTTTTCTGTACCAAAGGGCACTGAGATTTGTGCAGGAGTGTTTACAATCTCAACGTACATTGACTGGTTTAAGCTTGGTGTTTAGTTCAGAGTTTTTTTTACACCTGTGCGAGAACACTACAGTGAAAAGGCGGCATAGCCAGGTGTTTCAAGTGCTGCAATGACATCACGATCCAGCATCAAGTCGTTGCCATCCAGCGACAGGGGCAGTAGGGCATCAACAAGTAAGGCTGCCCATGCAAGAGCTAAAGCAGAAGCCGCCAAGGTGCGAGCGTTGTACGCTGAACAAGAAGCAAAATTGAAAAAGGAAGCGGCTGCCAGAGAAGCCGAAAACCAAATGGAAAAGGTAAGGATAGAGTCAGAGTTAGAAGTGCTGACGCTACACCGAGAAGCAGAAGCTGCCAGGGTGGAAGCAGAGATAATAGAAAGTGCTGAAGAAATGCATGTTCTGGTTGACATAAAATCTACTTCAGAAAAGACCAGATTGGAACGCACAAGAGACTATGTCCGATCTCCAATGGACTTGAAGATTCGTTCTTCCTCTCCATACTTATATGCTAACATCTCACCTCACGAGGAGACTCAGAGAGGCCCAATTGCATCACATTCATCCGAGGAAGACAATTTACCCTTGCAACTCCGCGATGAATTCAAGAATGAAAGGGCTGATGACAAATACTTCTCGACACCAAACTTACCAGATTTGGCGAGAAGAGAGGCAAAAGCTGAATTCAGAACAGCAAATTCCATAACAAATGTACACCCTCAGTCATATACCCGCCGACATATTCCCCCAGCCAGCAAGCCACTTGCAGTTGAACCCATGGCACAGTATTTAACACGACGAGATCTCGTCACTTCAGGATTATATCAGTTTAACGATAAACCTGAAAATTACAGTGCATGGTACTCCTCATTTGCCAACGCTATCCATGGAGTCCAGCTCGGAGCAACCCAAGAGTTGGATCTTATGGCAAAATGGCTTGGAAAAGAATCATGCAAACAGGTGAGATGCATACGTTCAGTGTACTTTAACAACCCCAAGCTAGCCTTACGCAAAGCATGGGAGAGACTTCGGGAGTGCTATGCGGCCCCTGAAATTATTGAAACGGCACTATTCCAACGTCTGGAAATTTTTCCTAAGGTGTCAGCCAAGGACCACACTAAGTTAAGAGAGCTCGGAGATTTACTCATGGAGATTCAAGGCGCCAAAGAAGATGGCTATTTAACAGGTCTATCATACCTAGATACTTCATACAGGATTAGACAAATCGTGGACAAACTTCCATTTGGGCTGCAGGAAAGGTGGGTGTTTGTTGGCTCAGAGTACAAGGAAGAGAACGATGGTTGATTTCCTCCCTTTGAGTATTTCACTAGGTTTGTGTGCAAGGAGGCGAAGAAGCGAAACGACCCTAGCTTCATGAGTCCAGGTAGCAGTACAATTTACACCAAGCCAGATAAATCCACTTTGAATAATTTCAACATTAATAAACCTGTCTCAGTGAGTAAAACTGAAGTCTCTACAACTAACAATGACCCTAGCAAGAATTGTCCACAAACCCCACCCCCTCAAAAAATGCAGAATGTTTAGGAAAAAACCCCTTGAAGAGAGAATGGCCCTTCTCAAGGAGAAAAAAAATGTTTTAAATGCTGTTCCTCTACCTCTCACCTTGCTAGAGAGTGTATGATCTCCATGAAGTGCCCAGAATGTAATAGCACTAATCACGATGGGGCAGTGCATCCCGGCCCGTTACCGCAAACTGACAAAGCTCCTTCACCCTCACAACAGGACGGCGGGGAGGGAGAGGCTCACTCCAGGACAACTGTTGTCCACTCGAGCTGCACAGAAGTTTGCGGTCAAGCCGTTCTTGTTCAAAGATCTGCCTCACTAAGGTGTACCCTAAGGGAGCCAAAGACAAGGCCATCAAAGCCTATGTAATTCTGGATGATCAGAGCAATCGCTCACTAGTCAGACCAGAGTTCTTTGACTTGTTCCACATTGAGAGTAATCAGTTCCCATACTACCTTAGAACTTGCTTAGGCAGCATGGAAACATATGGAAGGAAGGCAGAAGGCTTCCAGCTCGAGTCCCTGGATGGTAAAGTTGTTTGTTATCTGTCTCCCTCCACACTTAGAGTGCAATGAAATTTTGAATAACCGCACTGAGATCCCGACGCCAAGTGCAGTGCTACACCAGCCGCATCTCCACCACATCGCCAAGCACATCCCAGAACTGGATCCAAAAGCAGAAATACTACTGCTATTAGGAAGAGATGTTCTCCAGGTGCACAAGGTTAGGCAGTAGGTCAATGGACCACACAACGCCCCCTTTGCCCAACGCCTGGATCTGGGCTGGGTGGTGATAGGAGAGGTATGCCTTGGGAATGTACACAAACGGACAGTTAACACACTCAAGACCAATGTGCTAGAGAGTGGCTGCCATTCAATTTTTCAACCCTGCACAAGTTTCATGTGTATCAAGGAAGCACGACAAGGCTTTAACAAATGTAAAGTAACCGACAAGACGCTGGGACAGTCAGTCTTCGCTCAAACTGAACATGATAATAAACTTGCTCCATCAGCACAAGATGCCATTTTCTTAAAAATAATGGACACCAAGGACTTCAGAGACGAAGCAAATAATTGGGTCGCCCCACTACCTTTCAGAGAACCACGCCAGCGAATGCCAAACAACAAAGAGCAGGCACTCAAGCGGTTCACGTCCTTGCAAAAAACCTTGAAAAGGAAACCTGAGATGCAGCAACAATACATAGCATTTATGGAGAAGATCTTCGCTAATGGACATGCTGAAGTAGCACCGCCACTGAGGGAAGGCGAGGAGTGCTGGTACCTCCCAACGTTTGGGGTTTACCACCCACAAAAGCCCAATCAGATCAGGGTGGTCTTTGACTCCAGTGCTCAGTGCGCTGGTATCTCCCTTAATGACGTGCTCCTTACAGGCCCCGACCTTAACAATACCCTTCTCGGGGTCCTGCTGCACTTCTGGAAGGAGAAGGTCGCAATCTTAGCAGACATCCAGCAGATGTTCCATTGCTTCTTAGTACAGGAGGACCATCACAATTTCCTCCATTTCTTATGGCATAAATGTAACTTACCTCGCACTGTGGATGAACTGGCCCAGGCAAAGGACATTATCTTTAAAGCAACTCAAAGAGCAGCTTTTGCAAGGGAGTTTTCAGCTCTCCAAGCTAATAAACCAATACCAAAGGACAGCCCTTTGAGGAAATTCAACCCGATCCTGAAGAACGATATCATCTGCATTGGAAGCCAGTTAATACACTCCCAACTTCCAGCTGCAGAAGAGAGCCCAGTAATCCTGCCCAAAGACAGCCATGTGTCCTTACTGCTCACTCGCCATCACCACGAACAGGTAACGCATCACGGCCGTCACCTGACGGAAGGAGCAATAAGGGCAGCGGGACTGTGGATCTTGGGAGGTAAAACACTGATCAATTCAGTACTTCATAAATGCGTAACCTGCAGGAAACTGCGAGGCAAGTTGGAAGCTGAACGTATGGCGGACCTCCCACCAGAACGCCTCGAAGCATGCCCTCCTTTTACATATGTGGGGCTCGATGTATTTGGTCCCTGGACTATCACTATGAGATGCACCAGAGGAGGACAAGCAGAGAGCAAGCGGTGGGCCATCATGTTTAGCTGCATGAGTTCAAGAGCGGTACACATTGAGGTCATCGAATCTTTGGATACATCCAGCTGCATTAACGCTCTCAGGCGCTTCTTTGCGCTAAGAGGCCCTGCAAAACAGTTAAGGTCTGATTGCGGCACGAACTTTGTTGGAGCGTCAAAGGAGCTGGGGATGGACAAAACGGTGCAAAAGTACCTCAGTCAGCAGGGATGCAACTGGGAGTTTAACACACCACACGCCTCTCACATGGGAGGTGCATGGGAGCGGATGATTGGTATCACCAGAAGAATTCTTGATTCAATGTTTCTGCAGCAACGCACCCGATTGACCCACGAGGTACTGTGCACACTAATGGCAGAGGTCACAGCCATTATAAATGCACCACCACTCCTACCTGTGTCTTCTGACCCGGACAACCCCTTCATACTCTCGCCATCAATGCTCCTTACGCAGAAGGCAGGAGCTCCCCCTCCACCTGGGGACTTCTCTGATAAGGATTTGTACACAAAGCAATGGAGACAGGTCCAGGCTCTGGCAAATCGGTTCTGGTCTAGTTGGAGACATGAATATCTACCTTTGTTGCAACACAGACAAAAGTGGACAGAACCCTGCAGGAACCTTCAAGTTGGAGATTTAGTCCTGCTCAGGGACAAGCAAATCGCCCGCAACTGCTGGCCAATGGCCAGAATCACTGCCACATTCCCTAGTTGAGATGGACATGTCAGGAAGGTTGAGTTGAAAACTTCTGACCAAGTTGATGTGAAAATTTACCAAAGGCCAGTTGCAGAAGTCATTCTACTTCTCTCTAAGGACTGATTTAGAGACTGAAGTTTTGTATTATGTTCATTGTGACCTTACGAGGGTCAGGCGGGGAGTGTGTTGCCTTTAAGGCATTTATTTAGTTTATTAAATTTTCGCTTTAGTAATTCGTTTGTTATTATTTTCAAGTTAAAGTTAAGGTTGTTTAAAGTAAATTCGTTGTCTGTGATATATCGTGGCATGTGATGACGTCACACCCGGTTTCGCCGCGTCTTGTGGGAAAATACCGGTTTGGAGAAATGGGAAGGAGGGGGCTTATGTGTGCAGGATCAGCGCGAGAAAAGTTTTCTTTCTACGCACTAGAAACATTAGTGAAGTAATGCCGTAAGTTCATGAGATAATCGATATGTTGAATTAAAAATGTTAACGCTGATTCTGTTAAAAGTAATGACGGTTGATAAAGTTTATGTTTTTTATTATTTAAAGAGTTGTGGATAGTTTGTGTTGAAGTGTATTTAAAGCCAGTCGATGGCGTAGGTAGATTCTGACTGTATGTTGCACTTTAATGTAATATAGTTGTAGTTTTACTTTTGCAAGTATTTATGATGTAAATGTGATGTCAAGAAGGAAACAAATACTGTATATATTTGGTATTGTTTTATCAGCAGTTTTCACCATACGTTAATGTGGAAGAGTGAACAGTAAACAGTTAATCTTATTGGGACCGCCTCATTGATTGGTTTATGCTTGGTGTTTAGTTCGGAGTTCTTTTACACCTGTGCGAGAACACTACACAGCCTGTGTTCCGAACTATACTCCTGCACTTTTGTGATGTGAGTATAGACGAATTTCACCTCAATGTATAGGTGTCAGAAATTTACCACTTCACCTGAGTTTTCTCCGTCTTAACGTTTTACACAGGTACTTTTCTGTACCAAAGGGCACTGAGATTTGTGCAGGAGTGTTTACAACCTCAACGTAAATTAATAGATTGCATTCATTTTATCAAGATAGGAACGTGTTCTTGACAAGTAAGTCATAGGAACACATTTTCAGGGAAGATTTTTATTTGCTTATTGAGATACAATGCGGAGTAGGCCCTTCTGGCCTTTCAAACCACACCTCCCAGTAATCCCCTGATTTAATCTGAGCTCAATCACAGGGCAACTTACAATGCCCAATTAACCTACCAACTGGTACGTCTTTGGAATGTGGGAGGAAACCAGAGCACCTGGAGGAAACAGATGAAGTCACAGGGAGAACATACAAGCTCCCCACAGGCAGCAGAGGGAAGTGAAATCGGGTCACTGGAACTGTAAAGTGTATCGTGCTATTCTGCCACTTAGTGATGGGGGCACTGGCTTGGAACAGTTAGATCAAGGTTGCAAGCTCCACAATTACTTTTGTTTTATTTCTGCAGGCAAAAATAGAAAGCTGGCCACATTAGCTGTTCTTAAGGGAAAGCAGCATACAAGTAAATGCTTGTAGTCACTCATGTCAATTGGATGCATTCCAAATTATATCTGAAAAGAAAACAGGCTATTTAAGACCAGAGAAAATTTGGAAGCAGAGAAATGTATTGGTTTGATAATGCCAAAATGAAGGAGCTGCTATTCAGCGATGTGCCCACCAGGAGTCACAGTTGGCCCCTGTGCTGCACAAGTGATTGGTGTGGCCTGGGAACAGGTGCTGAAGTTAAGGCTGCTGCCAATGAAATCTTGAACAGTATTATTATTTACTTGGTAAATACTGTATGATAATGACTGCAAAACCATTCCACTGCGCTCCTTTAACATGTACTTTCACAGCCTCAGTGCCTTCACTACACACCACATGAAAACTCAATACACCATGCCTTTAGACTGTAATTTAAATTACAAGTCTCTCCCTTTCACAATTTCAGATGTTTATTCATGAAATCATTCTAACATGATCATGACTCATCATTGCATAGAACACAGAAAGGGTTCTATAACTGCAACTATGCAAAAGTTCCTTTAACCACAACAAATGGGGAACAGTCCCCTCTTCCCTAATATTTTGCTAAATCCCAGCAGACTGTTTGGTTCTCTGAGCTTATTGTACCCGCCTGCAGGGGACCAAGCAAGATTGCACTGCCAGTATGCAACCACTCAGCCAACTTTTATAACCTTGTGCTCGTCTGCTCTCTGTGGATGTTCTTTTTTTGTAAAATTCAGATCTGTTTGCACAGCAGAGTAATTGGTACGCTGAAATAGCTTGGAGGGCTTGTTTGCTACAAACAGTTCATGCCGATGAAATTCTCACTCGTGTTAATTGTGCTGATTTTTTGTTGATGTCTGTTGGTTGCCCAGCCGTGTATATCACAGCTTTGATTGAATGTCCCGAAGCCTAGCTTCTCTACATAAGAGGGTCTATGAACATGACAAAAGCCCTCAGCTATTTGTCTCATATTTATCCTCATGAACTTGCCTGTTTCAATCATACATTGCCCTCCATTGACCTCCCCCACTTTCAATCACCCTTTGACCTCCCCCACCTTCAATCGCCCATTGACCTCCCCCACCTTCAATCGCCCTTTGACCTCCCCCACCTTCAATCGCCCGTTGATCTCCCCCACCTTCAATCGCCCGTTGACCTCCCCCACCTTCAATCGCCCTTTGACCCCCCCCACCTTCAATCGCCCGTTGACCTCCCCCACCTTCAATCGCCCGTTGATCTCCCCCACCTTCTTTGCTACTTAGGCAATACATTTCTCTTGTCCAGTTCCAAAGAAGGATTCCTGACCAGAAGAATTAAATGGTTCTCTTTTCACCGATGCTACCTGACCTGCTGCGTTTTTCTAACATTTTCTAAAGACAAAATGTGCTTAGCTTCACATTCTCATATCATATTTTGCAGGGGCTGTTGCCTATTCTACATTATAAAAATGTCTCGAATGCAAAGGCACTTTACTGGTTCCAAAACACATGGGCTGCTTTGATCCTCAAGCATCGTGATACAAAGTCTGTTCTCCAGCACTCATTCCTCGTGTGCTGCATTGAAATCTTCAGTCATTTTAGAAACTGAAATAAGACCGATCACTAGGCTTTCTGTGGTTTATCAGAAAGGTGACACAGCTTCTTTAATCTTTGACTTGTACAGTTTTAGAGCTACATGGCACAGAAGTAAGCTGCTTCATCCATGTACCAAGCTGTCTAACAGAGCTGTTCCCATTTGTCTGCATTTGGACCATATCTCTCAAGCCTTTCCTATCCATGTACCTCCTAAATGTCTTTCAAAAATGTAATTCTAACTGCCTCTAACACTTCCTCTTGCAGTTAGTTCTGTCTACGCACCACAATGTGTATAAAAGTTGCCTCTGATGCCCTTTTATTCTTCCCCCTCTCTTTTAAACCCGTGTCCTTTGGTTTTGGTCGCCCCTATCCTGACATTCACTTTATCCACGTCCGTCATGATAATAGAAATCTCATGATTATAGAAACCTTGGCCTCCTACGCTCCAGTTCTGGTGTAATTATGAATTTATGATGTGCCTGCTCCACTTCCTCAATGCCTTTATTTCAAAATGATTTTCAGGGTTGCACATTTTACTTGAGTTATGGTGTAACAAGGGTTTGATAGAAGTTTAGCAGAGCTTATATTTTTATTTTCGTGTTTCCAACTTTCCCACATCATGACTTCCTACAAAGCGAAATCCAACACCACAAATGGCAGTGATGCTTCACTCCCAGGCGAGCTCAATGCCTTTTATGCTCGCTTTGATATGGAGAATATAGCTATGCAGATCCCTGCAGCACCCGGCGACTCTGCGATCTCTGTTTCAGAGGGCAGCGTCAGGCTGTCACTCAAGAGGGTGAACGCTCGCACAGTGTCAGACCCCAATGAAGGACCTGGTAAGGCTCAGAAAACCTGTGTCAACCATCTGGTGGGGGTGTTCAAAGATATTTTCAGTCTCTCATTGCTACAGTCAGAAGTTCCACCTGCTTTAAAAGGGCAACAATTATACCAGTTCCTAAGAAGAGGAGTGTGAGCTGCCTTGTTCAGTAGCGCTCACATCTGCAGTGATGAAACGTATTGAGAGACTGGCAATGGTGAGAATCAACTCCCGTCTCAGCAAGGACCAGGACCCACTGCAATTGGCCTATCACCACAATAGGTTTACAGTGGACATGATCTTACTGGCTCTCCATGTGGCCTTGGATCACCTGGACAATACAAATACTTATGTCAGGATGTGGCTTACTGACTACAGCTCAGTGTTTAACCATTATTCCTCCAGTTCTGTTCAAAAAGCTCCGGAACCTGGGAACAGTACCTTCCACTGCAACTGGATTGTCAACTTGCTAACTAGAAGACCACAATCTGTGTGGATTGGATAAAACACCTCCACCTGGCTGACAATCAACACTGGTGCACCTCAGGGGTGTGTGCTTAGCCCACTGCTCTACTCCCTACACTCATAAATGTGTGGCTAGGCACAGCTCAATGCCATCTACAAATTTGCTGACGATACAACCATTGTTGGCAGAATCTCAGATGATGGCGAAAGGGTGTACAGGAGCAAGATATACCAGCTGGTTGAGTGGTGTTGCAGCAACGACCTTGCACTCAGTGTCAGTAAGACCAAAAAACTGATTATGGACTTCAAAAAGGGCAAGACGAGGGAACACCACACAGCAGTCCTCATACAGGGATCCGAAGTGGAGGGTGAGAGTAATTTGAAGTTCCTGGTTGTCAATATCTCTGAGAACCTAACCTGGACCCAACATATTGATGCAGCTATAAAGAAGGCAAGACAGAGATTATATTTCATTAGGAGTTTGAGGAGATTTGGTATGTCACCAAAATCACTTACAAATTTCCACAGGTATATCGTGGAGAGCATTCTGACATGCAGCAACACTGTCTGGTATGTCTACTGCACGGGATCAAAGCAGGTGGCAGAGAGTTGTAAAATTGGTCAGCTCTGTCATGGGCACAAGCCTCTGTAATATCTTCAAGGAGCGGTGCCTCAGAAAGGCAGTATCCATATTTAAGGAACCCACCACACAGGACATGCCCTCTTTCCATTGTTACCACCAGGAAGGAGGTACAGAGGCCTGAAGGCACACACTCAGCAATTCAGGAACAGCTATTTACCACCTGCCATCTGATTTCTGAATCAACATTGGACTCATGAACACTATCACACTTTTTTGCTATTTCCTTTTCTTTTCCTCTACTTATTTCATTTAAGACTATAAGACATAAGAGCAGAATTAGGCCATTTGGCCCATCGAGTCTGCTCTACCATTCAATCATGGCTGATCCTTTCCTCCCCTCCTCAGCCCCACTCTCTGGCCTTCTCCCCGTAACCTTTGGTGCTATGTCTAATCAACAACCTATTAAGCTCTGCTTTAAATACACCTAACAACCTGGCCTCCCCAACTGCCTGTGGTAATAAATTCCACAAATTCCCCACCCTCTGGCAAAATAAATTTCTCCGTATCTCTGTCCTAAATGGACACCCCTCTATCCTGAGGCTGCGCCTTCTTGTCCTAGACACTCCCCCATCATGGGAAACGTCCTGTCAACATTCAAAAGGTTCCAATGAGATCTCCCCTCATCCTTCAAAATTCCAGCAAGTACAGACCCAGAGCTATCAAACATTCTTCATATGATAACCCTTTCATTCCTGGATTTATCCTTGTGAAACTCCTCTAAAACCTCTCCAATGCTAGCACATCTTTTCTAATATGAGGAGCTCAAAACTCTTCACAATACTCAAGGTGAGGCCTCACAAGTGCCTTATAAAGCCTCAAAATCACTTCCCTGCTATTGTATTGTCGACCTCTTGAAACAAATGCTAACATTGTATTTGCCTTCCTCACCATCAACTCTACCTGCAAATGAACCTTCAGGGTGTTCTGCACAAGGAGTACTATGTCCCTTTGCATCCCAGATTTTTGGATTTTCGCCCCGTTTAGAAAATAATCTGTACAATAATTTCTACTACAAAAGTGCATGGCCATGTATTTTCCAACTTTGTATTTCATTTGCCACTCTCTTGCCCATTCTCCTAATCTGCCTATGTCCTTCTGCATCCTACCTGTTTCCTCAACACTACCTGCTCCTCCACCAATCTTCGTATCATCTGCAAACTTAGCAACAAAGCCATCTATTCCATCATCTAAATCATTTATATACAGCATAAGAAGAAGCAGTCCCAACACCAACTCCTGCAGAACACCACTGCTCACTGGCAGCCAACCAAAAAAGGATCCTTTTATTCCCACTCGCTGCCTCCTACCAATCAGCCAATGCTTTAGCTATGTCAGTAGCTTTCCTATTATACCATGGGCTCTTGACTTGGTAAGCAGCCTCTTGTGTGGCACCTTGTCAAAGGCCTTCTGAAAGCCCAAAAATACAACATCCACTGCATTCCTTTTATCTGTTCTACGTGTAATCTCCTCAATGAATTCCAACAGGTTCATCAGGCAAGACTTTCCTTTAAGGAAACCATGCTGACTTTGTCCTTGTGGTGAACTATATATACCTGCCTGGACACGCCCCCTGCTGACTGCTCCTGTGGCTCCTCCCACAGACCCCGGTATAAAGGCGATTGAGGCCTGAGACCTGCCCTCAGTCTCCAGGATGTAGCATGGTGGTCAATTGCTGCTTGTTCTTTCTTCCAGTCAATAAAAGCCGATATCTCGCCTCACGTCTCAGAGAGTTATTGATGGTGCATCAGTCCTATCTTATCCTGTGTCACCAAATACTCCATAACCTCGTCCTTAACAATTGACTCCAACATCTTCCCAACCCCTGAGGTCAGGCTAACTGGTCTATAATTTTCTTTCTGCTGTCTTCCTCCTTTCTTAAAGAGTGGAGTGACATTTGCAATTTTCCAGTCCTCTGGCACTATGCCAGAGTCCAATTTTTGAAAGATCGTTACTAATGCCTCCACAATCTCTACTGTTACCTCTTTTCAAAACCCTTGGATGCAGTTCATCTGGTAGTTGACTTGTTTACCTTTAGCACTTTCAGCATTTAAGCAACTTTCTCCCTTTTGATAGCAACTGCACTCACTTCTCTTCCCTCGCACCTTTCAGCATCTGGCATACTGCTAGTATCTTCAACAGTGAAGGCTGATGCAAAATATTCATTTAGTTCATCAGCCATCTCCTTGGCCCCCATTATTATTTCTCCAGTCTCACTTTCTAGAAGTCCTGTATCCACTCTCATCTCTCTTATTTTTTACATACTTGAAAAAGCTTTTACTGTCCACTTTGATTTTGTTTGCTAGCTAGCCTTCATGTTTCATCTTTTCCCTCCTAATGATTCTTTTAGTTGCTCTCTGTAGGGTTTTAAAAGCTTCCCAATCCTCAGTCTTCCCACTAATTTTTGCGTAGTTGTATGCCCTCTCTTTTGCTTTTATGTTAGCTTTGATTTCCCTTGTCAGCCACAGTTGTACTATTTTTCCATTTGAGTATTTTTTCATTTTTGGAATACATCTATTCTGCACCTTCCTCATTCTTCCCAGAAACTCATGCCATTGCTGTTTTGCTATCATCCCTATTGGAATCTCCTTCCAATTTACTTTGACCAACTCCTCTCATAACACTGTAATTTCCTTTACTCCACTGAAATACTGCTGCATCAGACTTTACTTTCTCCCTATCAAACTTCAAGTTGAACTCAATCATATTGTGATCACTGGTTCCTAAGGGTTCTTCTACCTTAAGCTCCCTAATCGCCTCTGGTTCATTAAATAACACTCAACTCAATATAGCTGATCCCCTAGTACACTCAATGACAAACTGCTCTAAAAAGCCATCTCGCAGGCATTCAACAAACTCAGTGTCTTGAGATCCATTTCCAACCAGATTTTCCCAATTGACTTGCATGTTGAAATCTCCCATGACTATTATAACATTGCCCTTTTGACTTGCCTTTTCCATTTCCTGCTGTAATCTGTGGTCCACAGGTCTGTCTGTAATTGCCATCAGGATTCTTTTACCCTTGCAGTTTCTTAACTCAGCCCACAAGGATTCAATATGTCACATCTTTCTGCTGATTTGATTTCATATATTATCAGCAGAGCCATGCCACCCCCTCTGCCTATTTCCTACCTGCCTCCCGTACAGTGCGTAACCTTGGGTGTTTAGCTCCTGACAACAATCATCCTTCAGCTACAATTCAATGATGGTCACAACATCATACCTGCAATCTGTAATAGTGCAACAAGATCATCCACCTTATTTCTTGTACTCCATGCACTGAGATATAACACTTTGAGTACTGTATTTGCTACCCTTTTTGATTCTGCATCCCTAATACACTGATAGTCACCTTGTTGGCTGCAATTTCATCCTGTCATCTGCCTGTCCTTCCTGATAGTCTGGCTACCTAAGAACATAAAAAATAGGAGCAGGAGTAGGCCATCTGGCCCATCGAGCCTCCCCACCATTCAATAAGATCATGACTTGATCTGTCCGTAAACTCAGCTCCATTTCCCTGCCTTTTCCCCATAACCTTTAATTCCGCTACTATGTAAGAATCTATCTAACTGTATCTTACATATATTTAGTGAAGAAACATCGACTGCTTCCCTGGGCAGAGAGTTCCACAGATTCACCATTCTCTGGGAAAAACAGTTTCTCATCTCCATCCTAAATCTTCTCCCCTGAATCTTGAGGCAATCTCCCCTAGTTCTAGTCTCACCTACCAATGGAAACAACTTTCCTACTTCTATCTTATCTATCCCTTTCAAAATTTTGTATTTTTCTATAAGATCCCTTCTCAATCTTCTGAATTCCAGAGAGTATTGTCCCAGGTGACTCAATCTCTCCTCATAGGTTAACTCCTTCATCTCTGAAATCAACCTGGTGAACCTCCTCTGCACTGCCTCCAAAGCCAGTGTATCCTTCCTCAAGTATGGAGACCAGAACTGCACGCAGTACTCCAGGTGTGGCCTCACCGGTACCCTGTACAGTTGCAGCATGACCTCCCTGCTCTTGAGTTCAATCCCACTAGTAATGAAGGCTAACATTCCATTTGCCTTCTTAATAACTTCTTGTACCTGCAAGCCAGCTTTTTGCGATTCATGAACAAGCACTCCCAAGTCCCCCTGTACAACAGCATGCTGCAATCTTTCACCATTTAAATAATAATCTGCTCTTCTATTATTCCTTCCAAAGTGGATGATCTCACATTTAGTAACGTTGTATTCCATCTGCCAGACCTTGGCCCACTCACTTAACCTATCTATGTCCTTCTGCAGACTCTAAACATCCTCTGTACAATTTGCTTTTCCACTCAGTTTAGTATCATCATCTACACGCTATCTTTACTTTTTTACCATCCATCCTACCCTGAGTCCCTTCACTCTGGTTCCCACTCCCACCCTGCCAAATTAGTTTAAATTACTATTCTGATCTGGTTTAGTATCTTATCTGAATTTTGCTCTCTCTGATAATGCAGCACTCTCAGTTAATTGGTTATCTGCAAATGCATTTTTACTAGAAATATTTGTTATAAGTTTCGTCATGTTGATAAGACTAATTCCAGCACCCTCATTCCACCAACCGGTATTCAGAAATTATGAGAGTTTGAAATTTTCACAATTTCTCCTTGTTTGAACACACCAAATGGTCTTTCCATTACACTGATACCCAGTAAATGTTACCATCTCCATGTGCCACAGTCTCCCCCTTGTAAGCTGAAGAATTTGGTCTGTGCCTGCATACCCTCCCACCTACTGTGGTAACTCCTTCTGCGGTGCCCACTTCTTCCTCGGGTTCTGGGATACACCTAGTTACATCTGATCCTTGTGGTAAATGTCTGTTATTCAGATTGTACAGGGCTTGGAGTGCTCCAGAAAGCCACTCCTGTAAGGTGTGGGTTAGTGTTAAGAGACAGATTTGTTGCTTCAAAGGTCCATTTATCCTCTCAGCCAGCTCTGATGTTTGGGGGTAACAGGGCATGTGATACTCTCAATGAATGCCTTTGCAGACAGCCCCGTCCTGAGAAATATGATTCCCCCCCACAGTCATCATCTGCACTGATGCACCACAAAGCCATCTCCTTGACTAGCTGTATGCCCATGATTGTGTGATTAAGTATAACTCCAATGCCATAATTGTTTGCAGATGACAACACTTATGTTAGCTGAATTAAATGTGATGTTGGATCATCATATTGGAGGGAGATTGAAAATCTGTTTGAATGGTGCCACAACAATGTCAGTGAAACCAAAGAGCCGATTATCAATTACAGGTGGAAGAAGCAAGAGGTTCATGAGCCAGTCCTCATTAGAGGATAAGAAGTGGAGAGGGTCACTAGCTTTAAATTCTTTGATGTTAGCATATCAGAGGATCTGTCCTGGGACCAGGATGTAAGTGCTATCGTAAAAAGGCATAACAGCACCTCAACTTTCTTAGATTCAGCATGTCATCTCAAATTTTTACAAACTTCTATAGATGTGTCATGGAGAGTATCCCGACTGGTTGCATCATGGCCTGGTATGGAAACACTAATACCCAGGAATGGAGAAGTCTACCAAAAGTAGTGAGTGTAGTCCAATCCATCACTGATAAAGTCCTCCCCATCATTGATCAGATTTATAAGGAGCACTGCCACAAGAAAGCAGCATCCATCATCAAGGACCCTCGTCATTCAGACCACACTCTCTTCTTACTACTATACTCAAGTAGGAGGTACAGGAGCTTTAGGTCACACACCTCCAGGTTCAGGACAGTTATAACCCTTCAACCATCAAGCTCTTGAACCAGTGTGGATTACTTCATACACCTTAAGACTGAATTGATTTAACCATATATAGACTCACTTGCAAGGAATCTACAAATCAGTATTATTTATTTACTCATTTTATTATTTCCAAGATTTGATGCTTTTGCACATTGATTCTTTGTCAGTCTTTGTTATTTATAGTTTTCATAAATTATTTTGTATTTATTTATTTTCCTTTAAATACCTGCAGGAAACTGAATCTCACAGTGACATTGACTATACATAAATACTTTAATAATAAACTTATCTTGAACTTTTGATTGTCTTTCTTGTCAGTATCCATTAACAGGTGATCAGCTTCTGCAATCCCAACAAAATATGGTTCGATTAACTTTTGTACAGGGAACTGCATTCACAAGGCCCAAATAGATATCAACAACAGGCAGCAAGTATTTGAACTGTTGCAATATAATCAATCTGCCATTTTTGGGTTGAGCTAGACCGCTTTTTAACATACGCAGACGGTCATTCAAGGAGAGCTCAACTCTTAACCTGTTGGCAAAACACCATATACAATGACAACTTCTTTAATCATATACCTTGTGGCTTAGCCCATTCAACAGTACCATGTGCATCCTGATACCCAGCCACATTATGTGTCCATTGTTCCATTGCGTGGGATTTGGAGGGGTTAAACAGATTTACCCAAATCAGCTGGTCCACTTGATTTTGAAAGGTAGTGGACAGGGAGGGATCTTTCCAGTGAGGTTCTGCGTGGATTGTCCATTTCCTTCTGTGGATGCTTCCTGATACTTTGCATATTACTGATCACAGGCTTTCAGTAAGACAAGAGAGAATAAAATATTGGAACTGCCGATTGCAGTTGGTCCTCTCCTACTACTTGAGATGTGTTTGGAATTGCTTGGGTGTCTCGAGTTATTTCTACAACCTGTCATGGCTCTAGTGAGTTGAGCTATCTCAGTGACTGCAAGCAAACACAGTAGGTTGTACAGCTTTTTATTGATCTGTTCAGCGACTGAGCTGAGTCCCATCCGGTAACCATTAAATCATTGACTCCTTTGGAATATCCTTATCACCTTTGTCTGCTCTCTACCACTAGTGTGACAGGGAGGGCAAGTGCTAGAATAGAGCTTCCCAACCTGGGGTCTACGGACCCCTCGGTTAATGGTAGGGGTCCAGGACATGAAAAAGGCTGGGAACCCCTGTGCTAGAAGTTGGTCAACGGGATCAGCATGTATTACTGGGGTGGGGGGGAGAAGTGTCCATATCAATAACATTCCAGTACAGGATACAAACCTCATGTGCTCCCTTAGATTGGTGGCTAATCCACGTGCTGTGAGGTGACATTCTGCCTATGGACACAACATCAGAACATAACATGATCAGTAACGAGACAGTTGCAAATCCATTTCCCAAACATACTCCAGTAAAATGTATTGCTATTATTTTGAAGATATATTCTTGAGCAAGGAAATTACAACAAAAAGAGTGCTTCTTAAAAATTACTGCCCTTTCAGAATTGATTGAATTCTCCTATCTTCTGTCTGCATAATTGTTTTCACATTTATATTGCACTTCTATATTTTACACTTTCATTATGATTGTTAAAACCATATAACAATTACAGCATGGAAACAGGCCATCTCAGCCCTTCTAGTCCATGCTGAATGCTTACTCTCACCTAGTCCCACCTACCTGCACTCAGCCCATAACCCTCCATTCCTTTCCTGTCCATATACCTATCCAATTTTTTTTTAAATGACGAAATCGAACCTGCTTCTACCATTTCTACTGGAAGCTCACAAGCCTATCTGCAAATGAAGATTGAGAAGTTAAGCAGAAAGTTCCCCACAATCAACACTCACAAGGGAATGTTCCAGTTGTGGTGAACTACATATACCTGTCTGGACACACACCCCACCGCTGACTGCTCCTGTGGCTCCTCCCACGGACCCCGGTATAAAGGCGATTGGAGACACAGCCCCGGCCTCAGTCTCCAGGATGTAGTGTGGTGGTCATTTGCCTATATCTCACCTCACGTCTCCGAGAGTTATTGATGGTGCATCAATAGTATACTGTGTTCATCTCGTCTTTGGCACCGCACCAGCACCAGCAATTTGGCCAGGTACTCCAAGATATCCCAGGAACACATTGTTTATCTTGATGACATCATCATGATTGGCAAGAATGGTGAAGAGCACTTCCTGAACCTTTGGTAAAGTGCTTACCAGGCTGAGTGAGTATGGTCTGTGTGCAAAGAGGGAGAAGTGTGAGTTCTCCAAGAGTGAAACCTATTGTGGACAGTTATTGACAAGCATAGCTTACATAAGTCACAAGAGAAGACTGAAGAAGTGCTGCAGGCATCGAAGCCAGAAAATATGTCACAACTCAGGTCATACCTGGGCCTTGTAAACTACCAGCACCAGTTTCTCTCAAACATTGCTAAAATGCTGCACCCAGTGAATACACTGTCACAAATGGGGCAAAGTGCTAATGGTCAGAAAGATGTGAAAGTGCATTCAAGGAAACAATGAGACTAATAACATGCAACGAACTGCTCACCCATTGTGACCCATTGCTGCCCATCAGACTGGCATGCCATGCATCCCCTTATGGCATAGGGGCCGTTTTGTCAAACATGAAAAATGGAACTAAACATCCAGTTTCATTTGCTTCAAGATCACTGAGCATTGCAGAGTGCAACTGAGGAAAACAGATGAACTGAGAGCCCCTTAGTCTAGTATGGGGAGTAAAGAAGTTCCACCTTTGCCTCCATGGACAAAACTTTATCCTAGTGACAGACCACCAGCCCTTTGTGTCCATTTTCAACCCCAAGAAGGGAATCCCAGTTATGTCTGCTACCTGGTTGCAATGAAGGGTACATTTCCTTGGAGCCTACTCTTATGACATAGAGTTCAAGGATACCAAACAAAACAGCAATGTTGATGGCTGGTCACATCTTCCAGTGTTCGTAACTGAAGTCTTCATTCTGCGACCCAGCAGAGGTGTTCCACACAGTATTGGTGAACCAGTTGCTGGTAACAAATTCTGAAATACGGAGAGAAACGAGAAATGACCCGACATTGTCAAAAGTCTATGACATCACCATGCAAGGATGGCCAGCTCATGGTAATCCTATGTTTGCAGAGTTCTCAGTGAGATGAGACCAACTGTCAGTATGTCAAAGAAAGATGATGTGTCGATCTCGTGTTATGGTTCCCTCTAATCTGCATACCAGAATCTGTATGAAGTACAGTCAAGCTCAAGAGTCTCGTCCACGTCCACTTTATGCAGGTCTTTCAACATTCAATAGTTTTCAATGAAATCCCCCAAAAATCAAGCTTCTAAATTCCAGCAAGTAAAGGCCCGAAGCCATCAATCGCTCCTCATATGATAACCATTTCATTCTTGGAATGATTCTGGTGAACTTCCTCTGAAACCTCTCCAATATCAACACATCCTTTTTAAAACAGGTGGTCCAAAGCTGCTCACAGTACTCCAAGTGAGGCCTCACCAGTGGTTTGTAAAGTCTTAGCATTTCATCTTTGTTTTGATATTCTAGTCCTCTCAAAATGAATGCTAACATTGCATTTGCCGTCCTCATCCCTGAATCAACCTGCACATTAACCTTTAGGGAATCCTGCATGAGGACTCCCAAGTCCCTTTACACCTCAGAATTTTGAATGTCTCCTCATTTAGAAAATAGTGCATGCTTTTATTTCTTCTACCAAAATGCATAAGCATACACTTCCCAACACTATATTCTATTTGCCACATATTTGCCCATTCTACTAATCTGTTCGAGTTCTTCCGCAGCCAACCTGCTTCAGTACTACCTACCCCTCCACCTATCTTCACACTGGCCACAAAGCCATCAATTCCATCATCCAAATCATTGATATGGAACGTAAAAAGAAGTGGAGCCAACACCGACCCTGCAGATCACCACTAGTCACTGGAAGCCAATCAAAAAGGTTCCCTTTATTCCCAATCTTTGCCTCTTGCCAATCAGCCGATGCTCTATCCATACCAGTGCGTTTCCTGTTACACCATGGGCTCCTACCTTGTTAAGCACCCTTATGTGTGGCACGTTTACAAAGTCCTTCTGAAAATCCAAGTACACAGCATCCACTGATTCTTTTTTGTGTATCCTGCTGGTTATTTGCTCTTAAAAATTTTTAACGTATTTGTGAGGAAAGATTTTCCCTTTAGGAAACCATGCTGACTTTTGCCTATTTTATCATGTGCCTCCAAGTACCTTGAAACCACATCCTTAACAATCGACTCCAACATCTTCCCAGTCACTGAGGTCAGGCTAACCGGCCTATAGTCTCCTTTCTTCTGCCTCCCTCCCTTCTTGATGAATGGAGTGACATTTGCAGTTTTCAGTCCGCCAGAACCTAGTGATTGTTGAAAGATTGTTACTAATGCCTCCACTAGTCAATTGCTCTGGGAGCTGGGAGAGTCTCACTAGGCTGAATGGATTCCTTCTCTATGCTGAGAAGTGTGCATAAAATTTGCCAGTTGCAATGGTGGAATTTAAAAATGTGTCAGGCTTAATTGTCTTGTCGTCTGGCTGCTAATCTACCTGGCCTTCTGTAATATTGTCATAATAAATGCAGTAAAAAAAGTTGAGGAAAAGGTAACACAGGCACATTTACCTGCTTAATAGATGTCTTTTTAGATCTAGCAGTAGTGTTTCCTTCAATGTAACATAGGTCTATTTTGTCTGGGATTTTAAAGAAATTACTTCCAACAATATCTGTTTCTAATATGTCCAAGTGGCAGTAAAGCTGGAGATACCACACGAGGTTTGATACCACATCTGAGTACACTATATATGATCATGTGAAATCTGTAGATTCTGTGACATGTGAACCCATTGTTTCACTATCTAATTAAGGAACATTCCATTGTTATTTCTCAGCAAATGTGGTGCAAGTAGTTTTGGGAACTACGACACTGTGAATCTGAATCATCAGTTTAAAACCAAAACTGGGAAGCCTGCATCAAGATTGACCAGTACAGACTGATCCAAACCAAGTGAAGAGATCATGAAAGGAAGCAGGCTCATTGTTTGTGGCTTTTGGCCATTTTAAGTGGTGAGGTCGATTGAGGCACTGAGAAGCCTATCATCGCTCCTATTTATTTCATTCTTCACAGAGCACATCATCAACAATGTAAACTCAAAATAAAAAGAGGACATATCCATTAATTATACCTTGATAATGCTATTGGTCTTCCTTGCCTTGACTAATTAATGTACCAACAAGCACACGTTAAGGACATGTGATCACCTTGGGTCACAGTGGGGAAAAAAGCAAACACCATGCAGACAGGCCCCGAGGGCAGGTACGAGCCTGGGTGACTGGAGCTGTGGGACAGTAGTACTGACAGCTAAGCCATCATGCTGTCCATATTTAAAGTTTAATTCAAGTAATTAAGAAAATGTGAAATCCAATAAGAGCTGGCCTCAATACCAATAAGAATGAAAGCACTGTTTTGTTGCAAAATCTCACCTAGTTCACTAATAAACTTTACAGAAGGAGATTTACTATCTTTACCCTCTGTCCTATTTGTGACTCCATACCCATCAAAATAATTAATTCTTTACTTCCTTCTCAGTTAGCTAGGGATGTACATCAAATGCCAATGTTGCTTTAGGGCAGTGTTCCCCCAACCTTTCTTTTAGCCCAGCGATTCCCTAAAGCACTTGCCAATGCCCCTCTGAGGACTTACGGTAAGATGGCAGTGTGTTTGAACACGGCGGCCTCTCGGGGGCTAACCAAAGATGCACTTTTCTTTTCAAAGTGTACTTTTTATGTTCATAGTCTATACTGGACTTCAAGATCAACTGGAACCGCAGATCTATCACATCAGTGATCCTTTCATCGTTCGGAACCGCAGATCTATCACATCAGTGATCCTTTCATCGTTCGGAACTGCAGATCTATCACATCAGTGATCCTTTCATCGTTCGGAACCGCCCGCTGGGGTGTCGAAGGAGCCAGCAGACGAGTTGGAGAAGGAAAAGCCGTCAGGCAGCTGAGAAAAGGAGAATCCTGCACTCGGCCAGGAGAAGGTGAATCTGACAGACAGGTCGGAGAAGGAGAAGCTGGCACTTGGGTTGGAGAAGGAGAAGCTGGCGCCCGACCGGAAGAAGGATAAGCTGGCACTTGGGTCGGAGAAGGATAAGCTGGCAGTCAGCTGAGGAGGAGAAGCTGGCGGATGGTCCGGAGCAGGAGAAGCCAGCAGTCGGGTCAGTGGAGCTGACCAGGGTACAGGCCGTGCTGCTGCCGGCTATTCAAGGCATCAGAGTTGGTGCACAAAAGCAGCGTGGAGTGGAAGTGTGAGTCACTGTCTTGGCCATTTTTCTCTCCCTTGGAATCGCAAGATCTTGTTGGATATTGATAATGTGAGATGCCACCGGCCTGTTTCCCTTGTTTGGTTGTGAGACAGGCAATGAGGCAGCAGCGTAGCCTCGATTAAATCGAGGGTAAGGCCTCAAGTGGGCTTCCCTGCTGCTGCAGTTCAGTTGAAATGAAAACAGTTCAGTTGGAAACAGTGTGGTGTGGAGTCTGTGATCGGTTGGAAGCTCGCCTTCCCCTGTCAGTGCTGCCCTCCAGTGTTCAACTGAAGGAAGGACAGGCTGGGTTGCTGGGAGCTGTATCATCAATTTGCATGTCGCTCAGCAACTTGGACCATACACGTGCTTTCTTGTGTAACGATGAGTGTGTGCTTTTTTTTCACTTGTTATTTTGAATGCGTGTTGTGTAACTTGAACTCAGAGGAATGTTGCCTCGTTCAACTGTATCCATGTATGGTCTGAATGGTAATTAGACGTGATATGATTTAAAAAATTAAATATTCTTTCCAGCACACCCATGTCTACCATATGCTAACATGAGAATAATGATTCTGCTTTAAATTTGTATTTGTCTTTAAACCTCGCTTACACACTATCTGTGCACTGTACAGCAGCTTTGATATCAATGTGATCCTTGAGCCTGATGGTTTTTAGCAAGAGTTGAAATATCTGGTTCAATCTGTGACAGCAAAAGCCTCAGGTCCCCACGTGTCCAAGCGGTTTCTGTTTTTTGTGAGTATGTGGTTCACTGCACTGAAGCCTCTTTCAAGAGGTAGGAGGATGGAAATGCAATGAAGAGCAGTTTGGCTCTTCTCCGAAGACCAGGAAACTTTGTATGACGGTGTTGCACATAGCGTAAAAGTCGACAACTTTGATAATGTTTTTCTTGCAAACTCTCATCCTGTTACTCTACCTTGCAAAGAAATGGATTAATTACCCAGCTCAGAATTTCGAAATCCTTGAATTGATTCTGAAAACCCTTCTTCAGGTGTAAGCAGTACTCTTGAAAATCACCATCTGTCAAAGATATTGTCATACATCCTATGCAGGGAAACTGTGGGAACATTCTTCTCTCAATGTTTTGCTCATATGTTTCCAATTTTCTGAGAAAAGAGGACACTGCACTTGTTGCCTGGATTAAATTGAAATTCTCACCCTGCAGTTTCATATTTAGAATAGTTATTTTGTCATACATGTAACACCCTGGTTAAGCAGTTACTGCTTATTTCATTTAACAGTTTTCTGTAGAAGCAGTGTGATCTGCTGGTAGTGTTTGGGTTACCATTAAAGATAAGGGGTTTTGATGTTCATTTTAGGAGTGTCAGGTCAGCTAATCAGGATGGTGAAATTGGGAGAAGGTCCTAGAGAAAGCTGTGTGGAGAGGTATTGTAATGGACACTAAAGGGGTCTAGGTCCTTTTCTGCTGGGCATAGAGAGAGCAGATTGAGAGTACTGGTGGTAGGATTTGACTCAATTGGAATGTGTGATTTGACGGAGTCCAAGATGGAAAGTTCTGTTGGTGATCAGTGAAGAGGAGCTGGCGTTGTGAGTTCATGGACACCTCCAGCTTTCGGGAGATCAAAGGTCCAACTCTATTTACATTGGACTGTTTGCATTACAATGGTCCCTTTTATTTTTTTTCCTTTCTTCTTTAATAATTGTTTGATTGTCAGGGTCCGGTCCGTAATCCGCGTTCCAGGTCTCGATCCGGTCCGAGTGCTCCGGACTCCGGGTCTTGCAGCTGTCCCTCCCGGCCCCTTTGAGCCTGTTAAGATCAGCCTGGATCAAGGAGGCACACCTGTGGCCAATTCGGCTGCAGGTGTTTATAAGGGGCCGTGGGACAGAGACTGGGTGAGTGGTTGTTTTGTTCTGCCCTGATTGCCACCCTGCTTGGCATCCTGTTCTGCCCTGATTGCTGCCCTGCTTGGAATCCTGTTCTGCCCTGGTTGCCACCCTGCTTGGAATCCTGTTCTGCCCTGGTTGCCACCCTGCTTGGAATCCTGTCCTACCCTGGTTGCCACCCTGCTTGGAATCCTGCTCTGTCCTGGTTGCTGCCCTGCTTGGAATCCTGACCTACCCTGGTTGCTGTCCTGCTTGGAATCCTGTCCTACCCTGGTTGCTGTCCTGCTTGGAATCCTGTCCTACCCTGGTTGCTGCCCTGCTTGGAATCCTGTTCTGCCCTGGTTGCTGCCCTGCTTGGAATCCTGTCCTACCCTGGTTGCTGCCCTGATTGGAATCCTGTCCTACCCTGGTTGCTGCCCTGCTTGGAATCCTGCTCTGCCCTGGTTGCTGCCCTGCTTGGAATCCTGTCCTACCCTGGTTGCCACCCTGCTTGGCATCCTGTTCTGCCCTGATTGCCGCCCTGCTTGGAATCCTGCTCTGCCCTGGTTGCTGCCCTGCTTGGAATCCTGACCTACCCTGGTTGCCGCCCTGCTTGGCATCCTGTTCTGCCCTGATTGCTGCCCTGCTTGGCATCCTGTTCTGCCCTGATTGCTGCCCTGCTTGGCATCCTGTTCTGCCCTGATTGCTGCCCTGCTTGGCATCCTGTTCTGCCCTGATTGCCGCCCTGCTTGGAATCCTGTCCTACCCTGATTGCCACCCTGCTTGGAATCCTGTCCTACCCTGCTTGCCACCCTGCTTGGAATCCTGTTCTGCCCTGGTTGCTGCCCTGCTTGGAATCCTGTCCTGCCCTGGTTGCTGCCCTGCTTGGAATCCTGCTCTGCCCTGGTTGCCACCCTGCTTGGAATCCTGCTCTGCCCTGGTTGCCACCCTGCTTGGAATCCTGCTCTGCCCTGATTGCCGCCCTGCTTGGAATCCTGTTCTGCCCTGGTTGCCGTCCTGCTTGGCATCCTGTTCTGCCCTGATTGCTGCCCTGCTTGGAATCCTGTTCTGCCCTGATTGCCGCCCTGCTTGGAATCCTGTTCTGCCCTGATTGCCGCCCTGCTTGGCATCCTGTTCTGCCCTGGTTGCCGCCCTGCTTGGCATCCTGTTCTGCCCTGATTGCTGCCCTGCTTGGAATCCTGTTCTGCCCTGGTTGCCGCCCTGCTTGGAATCCTGTTCTGCCCTGGTTGCCGCCCTGCTTGGAATCCTGTTCTGCCCTGGTTGCCGCCCTGCTTGGAATCCTGTTCTGCCCTGGTTGCCGCCCTGCTTGGAATCCTGTTCTGCCCTGGTTGCTGCCCTGCTTGGAATCCTGTTCTGCCCTGATTGCCGCCCTGCTTGGAATCCTGACCTGCCCTGATTGCCGCCCTGCTTGGAATCCTGTTCTGCCCTGATTGCTGCCCTGCTTGGAATCCTGACCTACCCTGGTTGCTGCCCTGCTTGGAATCCTGTTCTGCCCTGATTGCCGCCCTGCTTGGAATCCTGTCCTACCCTGGTTGCCGCCCTGCTTGGAATCCTGTCCTACCCTGGTTGCTGCCCTTCTTGGAATCCTGTCCTACCCTGGTTGCTGCCCTGCTTGGAATCCTGTCCTACCCTGGTTGCTGCCCTGCTTGGAATCCTGTCCTACCCTGGTTGCTGCCCTGCTTGGAATCCTGCTCTGCCCTGGTTGCTGGACTGTTCTGTATATGCTCTATCCGGTTGGTCTTGTTCCCCTGCTTCTCTCCTGTGCGATGGTCCCGCTGTTCCACCTTATTCTCCTTGTTTGCGCTGCCACGCTGTTGGTTGTCTTTCCCCATTTACCAATGTACCCGGTGGATCATTGTAGTTTTGCTGCTTACCCTGGACCCAGCTTCCTACCCATTGCCTCTGTCGGGCGGGTCCGGCTGGACTGCCGCTGCCCGGCGGGGGTTCTGCCCCTTCCTACCCGTTGCCTCTGTCGGGCGGGTCCGGCTGGACTGCCGCTGCCCGGCGGGGGTTCTGCCCCTTTCTACCTGTTGCCTCTGTCAGGTGGGTCCGGCCAGACTGCTGCTGCCTGGCAGGGGTTCTGCCCCTTCCACCTATTGCTCCCTAAGGGTTGTTCCCCGCACCTGCCCAGGTGTCCGCGACTGGCCCAGGCTTCTGTGTTCCCACCTGGGAGGCAGCCCTGCCCGGGATCCCTGCGGCCCGCCATGAGGAATCTGCCTGCCTGCCTGCCCCGAACCATGGGATCCTGCCCTGCCTGCCTGGTCTGAACTCGGGGATCCTGCCCCGCCTGCATTAACCCTTACATGCCATGGCATCCCCATCCTGCCTTCCCCCTAGTACTTCAGTGTCTGCGTCCTGCATTTGGGTCCATCCAGCCCCCGTTCCTGACATTGATTAAGTGACATTCATAAATACACCGTTCTTATAATTGTATGCAGTGTACGATCTGTTATTTCCTGCCAACGGGTAATTGCAAGTGGGCAGCATTAACACAATTTTCACTCAGATTGTGGTGCAGGTGTCTGAAACACCTCAGCTCTCCCAGTCTGGTGGGAGCCAAGTCATATCAACCCTTGACATAAGGAGTTCGAGAAGGGTGGTTTTTTTTCATTGCTGAGTCTATTGGCTTGTTAGTGAGAGGCTACCAGCTATGTTTCTAGAGATGCCCAGTAAAAGGGGGTTTCATACAGATTGGCTTGGAATGCCACATCTCCACATGGAAGTTAATCTTGTTTCCCAAGCTCTTGTCGAGTTTGAGCAAAAATTCAACCACAGTGTCAAAATGATCAAAGAAATGTTTTAAGCAGCAACTTTTCGGCAGCCAACATACCTCAGTATGAAGAAGCAAACATTTAAACTCTTCATTGTTGTCTTGACATAACTACTAAAATATTCTACTATTTAATGGTTGAGTTTTAGTTTTGTTGATAGCAGATATTACAAGAGCCATGCTTGAAAATGTCACTGGCTGGATATAAACTTAATTTACATAAGAGCAAACTTTTCCCAATTAATAAAGAAGCACAAGAATTAACATTTCGTGATCTCCCTTTTAAAGTAGTCCACAATCAATTTACTTATCTTGGGATTATAGTCACAAGGAAGTTTAAAGATCTCTTTGGTGAAAATTTTGCCAATCTTTCATATACTATTAAACAGAGTCTATTACAATGGTCACCTCTATCTATGTCTTTGGTAGGTCGTATTAATGTTGTTAAAATGTATCTTCTCCCTAAACTTTTATATTTATTTCAATCAATCCCAATTTTTATTCCTAAATCTTTTTTTGATTCCTTAGACTCTATTATTTTGTCATATCTGTGGAAGAATAAGCGCTCTAGAATTAACAAAGTTTATCTCCAAAAATCTAAAAAAGAGGGTGGCATGGCTTTACCTAACTTTCGTTTATATTATTGGGCAGCCAATATACGTTGTGCTACCTTTTGGTCTTTTTTCCATGGCCAACCCGAGTGCCCTAATTCAGTGGCAATGGAGTTGAGCTCCACTAAAGAATTATCTATCTCTGCACTTCTCGGCCCTGTACTCCCTAGTAGTTTGTCCAGAGTAATAGTTAATCCTCTTGTCAGACACACTTTGTGTATATGGGCTCAGTTTAGGAAATTTTATGGGTTCCATGGTTTTTCCTTTTCTAGCCCTATCTTACATAATCACCTTTTTTTACCTACTACGTATGACTCAGTCTTCCATGATTGGTATAGGAAGGGCATTAGACATTTTGAAGATCTTTTTATTGATAATCGCTTCGCCTCTTTTCAACAGCTCTCTGCTAAGTTCAATCTGCCTAATGCTCATTTTTTTAGATATCTCCAAATTAGACACTTTATTACTCCTTTAATCCCTAACTTCCCTGAAATGCCTGAGAAAAATGTTATGGACTTATTTCTTTCTATTAATCCACTAGGTAAAGGTTTAATATCATTTATTCGTGATAAATTAGCAGCCCTACGACGTGCCCCTGTGGATAAAATTAAAATGGCATGGGAGCATGATTTAAATACCTCCTTATCCGATGAGACTTGGGACTTGATTCTCAAATCAGTTAACTCAACCTCTCTTTGTGCTCGCCATTGCCTTTTACAGTTTAAGATTGTTCATAGAGCCCATATGTCTAAATCCAAATTATCTCGGTTTTACCCTAACATTAGTCCACTTTGTGATAAATGCAAAAGGGGCGAGGCCTCTCTCATTCATATGTGCTGGCTTTGTCCTAGCTTGGAGAAATTTTGGAAAGATGTCTTCATAACGTTATCGTATATTCTGAATCACCACCTAGAACCTAACCCTTTAATTTCTTTGTTCGGTTTCTGGGGTGAGACAGATTTACGTTTGAGTTCGACTAAGTGTTGAATATTATCTTTTGCCTCTCTCCTGGCTAGACGTTTAATCCTCCTTAGATGGAGAGATGTTGCCCCGCCCACGCATGCTCAATGGCTTAACGATATTATGGCCTGCTTAGACCTTGAAAAAATTCATTATTCAGTTCTTAATTCGGATTTAAAGTTCCATAAGGTCTGGGGACCTTTTATTGAGTACTTTCATAACCTTCCTCTTGACTAAGGTTTTTCTTCGGTCCCTTGCTTTCAGCTCCTTTTTTTTGGTAGTAGGCATTAATATCTTCTGTTGCTAAGTGTATTTACAGTTTTGGGGGTTTGATTGTCCTGATTTATACTCTCTATATTGTGTTGTGGTTGGTCTGGAGATTTTTTTTTGTTGCGGGGCTTGGGGAGGATACTAATTTTACATGTCTTCAATTTGGGTGCTTTCTCAATTATCTTTCTTTGTATCATATTATTATTGTATGTTTATTTTTGCACTGTATCAATGTTCTTCATTTTGATCCGGGGTTTTTTTTATCTGTAGCTATGTAGAAAATGTATTAAAAAACTAATTAAAAAAAAAAGAAAAGAAAAGAAAATGTCACTGGCTGAGGTTTTTGGCTGCGAGCGGTTGACAGTGAATTACACAATGGACTTAAAACAGAATTGGAATTCCTTTTCTCATAAATGCTACCAAACCAGCATGGTGACCTGTCGTATACGGTACTCCACCTGTTGCAAAAGACATCATTTTCCGAATCGAATACTTTTATCCTCATCATTTGGAGCTCATCGTAGATTGATTCTCCATTGATATCTGATTTAACTTCATACAAAAGAGAATCTCTTCATAAACTTTTCCATTTTTTATCAACCGTACATATACCACCAGCAATGCCTTGATGTCTCACAAGGTTGACTCATCCAGTTGTATCTAAAATTCTGTTTTTTTTTGTAGCTGTGAATAGTTGATACTGTTACGTACCCCGTAACTGGGTCACTTACCAGCAAAGATAGGGAGGTCCGTTGAAGTCTGATGGTACTATTTTTAACAGTATTTATTGATAAAAATACACAAAAATAATATCAATGCAAATATACAGATAATATACGTCGTCAATACTAAATCTAAAAGTGTGGGTATAATAATAATAACCAATAAGAAATAGCTCTATCATTGTCTAGGGGATAATGTATTGTCCAATGGAAATATAAAAGTCACTCAAGTTCATGCAGGCTGCAGCCTTTGGTTGGAGAAAGACAGATTTTTAGAACTTGCCAGCTTTTCTTTTTTATGATGTCGATCCTTCGAAATTTCGTTGGTGGTGATCTCTTCTTTAGCTAAGCCATCTTCCGTGGTAAGGCCCCAATCCCGGCAACGGGAAAGGACACACGTGGGCCCTCCACCGGCTGTCGCTATTAAACGCTGTCACGGGATTTCTAGCGTTTCTCCTGGTGCGTCTAAAGGGGTTGTTCCCCCGACCCTCTTTTATCCTTACTCACGGGGTCTCAGATGTCAATCAGGTTGGGATGATGCAATCCCTCAACCAGCCCCCTCTGCTCATTCCCTGAGGGCTTCCATGAATAGTGCAGTACTCAATACACAATTCCGTCTCCAAGAGACAATGGCCATTATCCGTGGCTTTGTATCGCGGAAGCCAGGACACATTCCAAACGTCTCTCTCTCATTTCCTGGGTCTCCTGACCTGAATTAATAGCGATCTTGCGATTCTCAAAAAGGAGGGGGCTACTTTGTACCCTTCGGCCCCGCAGAGTTGGGGCACAGTTGTAACAATACTCAATGTCTTCACTCATTTCGTCAATATGGCGAGCTACAGAGTTATGACTCGGGTGTTGATTTTCTAATATTGAAATCCAACTTGAGCACTTCTCATACAGCAGGCATTATTAACCTTTCACCAATTGTATCAGATTTTCCAAACTTTGCTATCATTTTGGAAATTTTATAAGAAGCAATGGCAAATGACTTGAATGCACAACATTTTTCAAATGCTTCTTTCACCTTCTGGAACTGAGTAATACCATAAGTAGCATGTTCAGGGTGTCTTTTATGGAAGTGTTCCTGCAATCTTGAGGATTTCATGGCTTCATTAGACAATACAGTATTACAAATAAGATGCATGGGGCATTACTGATCTGACAGATGTAGAATAAAACCACACTCCAGCTATGTAACATTGTATTGATGCACTTTCTGTAGTTTCTGTTCCTCAGCAGGATTAAGATGATGAGATGCATTGATCGTGTGGATAGTCAGAGGCTTTTTCCCAGAGCTGAAATGGTTGCCACAGGAGGACACAGGTTTAAGGTGCTGGGGAGTAGGTATAGAGATGTCGGGGTGATGCACCGTCAATAACTCACGCTGAGACGTAGGAAGCGAGGTATCGGCTTTTATTGACTGGAAGAATGAACAACACTACATCCTGGGGAATGAGGCTGGGCAACAGGCCACAGTCGCCTTTATACAGGGGTCTGTGGGAGGAGCCACAGGAGCAGCCCAGACAGGTATATCTAGTTCACCACACGGGGTAAGTTTTTTTTACACAGAGAGTGGTGAGTGTGTGGAATGGGCTGCCGGCAACGTGGTGGAGGTGGATACGATAGAGT
The DNA here is from genome assembly GCF_048418815.1 of Hemitrygon akajei. NCBI lineage: Eukaryota > Metazoa > Chordata > Chondrichthyes > Myliobatiformes > Dasyatidae > Hemitrygon > Hemitrygon akajei. The sequence goes on along the minus strand of NC_133131.1, from coordinate 124,958,175 downwards.
CTTTTAAGAGACTTTTGGATAGGTACATTGAGCTTAGAAAAATAGAGGGCTATGGGTAACCCTAGTAATTTCTAAATAGGGGACATGTTCGGCACAACCTTGTGGGCTGAAGGACCTGTATTGTGCTGTAGGTTTTCTATGTTCTATTAGAATTCAAAGCTTCACCACCTTCTGACTCATAGAGATTGTCAGGTGCACTGATTGACTCTATTCACAGTTTGGTTCTGACCAGCACTGTATCATTGCGCCACCTGTTTTCTGTGCATAGATTTGTAGAGGAAGTTGAGAGAGTGTACTTGACTTCCCAACTGTTAAATTGCAGAAATTCATTCCTTGCCACAAGTCAATGGGAACTGTTAGGCACACTAGTTGCTAATTTATGCATCTCCAATAATGTCTGTTTGGTTGTAAGGATGGATGAGATTGCCGCGTTTCAGACGCATTGTGCCGACTAGTGCTCACTGCCTTCAGAGCTGTGGTTCTTCCTGTGTTCCAGTGCCTCATCCTTTATTTCTGGAAGTGCCTGCTCTACTAATGGTTGGTCAGGTCTCATGCCTCAAGTTAGGATACCACTTAATGCCACCCTCCTCTCCAAGAATCTTGAATGCCACCAGTCAACTTCTATTTCCCTACTGCCCCCTTAGGGCATGTAACTGAACCTTAGGAGGCAGACAGCCCCCAATGGGACTCACTGCTTTAGGGCATCTATGTCCAGTTTTAATGAAGCATTTGCTTGATGTCCAGCAGAGGATAATAAGCAGTTTGAAGCTTTATTAAATACTTAACTACAAATCCAGCCAAAGGTGTTACCGTGAGACTCAGAATAAGTGCAGTTCCTATCATTCATGAAGACTCATTGCTGGAATTATGCTGTGTACAATGAAGTATGTCTGAGGACAGATGAAGGGCACGCAAACCATATGTTTCAGCTTCCAGCAGCCAACCAATTCCAAGAATGCTTAGAGAGATGCAGCTATGGCAGCATAAAAGCAGATGCCAAGTAAAGAAGAGCATAAAATACAAAACCAAGAATTTCAAAACCTGTTCATCCTGTTTGAGTTCCTGCTTATGCCCCTTACAATGATATTCTTCCGCAGGTTGAAAACATACTGTATCTATCCCAGCTTTAAAAGTATTACATAACTCTGCCTTCCTAGAGCTCTGTTGTAGTGAATTCTGAAAATTCACACCCTTCTGAAAGACAAGGTTCCTCTAGATCTCCACATTAAATAAGTTTTAGATGATGATTTCACTGCGGTTGGAAATCGGACACTTGGGTACAGTCAAGATGAAGAGTCTTGTCCAGAGCTATGTGTGGTGGCTGGTAATATATAGACAGATTGAAGACTAGTCCAGAAGTTGTATAGGATGCCACAAAGTTTAAAATGCACTCCCACAGGCACCGCTACATCCATGGGAGTGGCTTTCTTCACCATGGCAGAGTATCTATTGACTTTGCTGGGCCATTCATGGACTCCATGTTTCTGATTGCTGTGGACGCTCATTCAAAGTGGCCTGAGGTCCTACTAATGAAGTCAACCACATCAGAAAAGACTGTCTCTGCTCTGAGGACTAGCTTCTCCAGAAATGGCTTACCTGAATGAATTGTGTGTGATAACGGACCATAATTCATGTCACGGGAATTCAGAACATTCATGAAGAAAAATGGCAACTCCTCACCACCCGTCAATGAATGAGTTAGCTATAGGGTTTGTCCAAACCTTCAAGGAGTCCATTAATGCCATGGACAAGGAGGACATTTCTCTCCAGCACAAAGTAGATAACTTCCTTTTTGTGTATCGGAACTCTATTCATGTGATGACAAATCAGACACCTGAAATGGAGTTCATTAGCAGCAATCTGAGATCTCATATTGACCTCTTGAAACCAGATCTACTGAGGAAAGTACAGAAAAAATAGTTCAGCCAGTTACCAAGTGAATTAACAAAGAACTTTGAGGTTGGGCAGGAAGTCCTAGCACGTGATTGGTGAGAAGACAAGTGGACACCTGGTAGGATAGCCACAAGAACTGCACCACTGCTGTACACAGTGAATGATGGAGATCATACAGGGAGACAACCAGGTACTGGATGCTTGGCCAAAGAACACACCTAAGTTAATCGCTTCCAACAAGATGGACACATTACAGCTACCGGACTTGCCTCTCAATGATTTTCATGTCACTAACAGCAAGCTGACACATACAACAGAGAACATAGTCTATGGCAAGACACCGGCCAAACCTGATGCCACTCCACAAGTCGAGAGGCACTACCCTGAAAGAAACCAGAGCACCACCCAGAAGTCTGAATCTTTAGTATAGTGAGGTTACTTATGGACTGTTATTATGCAAGCATGTTTATTTTAAATACGGTTTTTTGAAGGGAAATCAAATGTTTTCTTACATATACAGTTTTGAAAGTTTTATGTTACATTAATCTAAAGGTGGAGGAAGTGTACTGTATGGATCTATTTCTTTTAGAGCAATGACTCTTATAAGTACTACTTATGGACTGTTAACTTACCCATGCGCATTGATCTGTTGTTTACACAGGCACATTGATTCTCTCTCTCTCCTGATGCAAAATCATCAGAATTCACTACATAGAGATCTCTGAAGGTAGAGTCATGAAATACATTTAAAGTTGAGATAGATACAGTATATTTCAAACCTATGAGAGAATCCAGGGTTAAGGGGCGCAGCTTGAACAGGTTTTGAAATTCTTGTATTTAATTTTTATGCTTATCTTCAAACTGGCATCTGCTTTTATGATGACATTGTTGCATATTTGTAAGCAATCTTGGAAATGGTTGACTACAGAAATCTTAAGCATAATGATATGTGTCCTTGTTCACCTGTTCTCAGACATGCTTCTTTGTACATGGCATTAATCCGGCCATGAGCCCTCGTCTCTGATAGGAACAGCACTTAACTGAGAAGGTTGTTTGAGTCAATGACTTCGATGGGTAAGGAGTCACAAGTAGGACAGTGGGTAAAGACAGCAAATCTCCTTTTCTACTGTTCATTTGTGAACGAGGTGAGATTTTTCAACAAAACAGTGCTTTCACTCTTATCATTGTTGATGCCAGCTCTTTGTAAATTTCACATTTATTTATTTACTTGAACTAAACTTTCAATATGGATAACATGATGGCTTAGCTGTCAGTACTGCTGCCTCACTGCCTCAGTGACCTGACCTCGGGGGCTGTCTGTGTGGAGTGCCCATGACCCTGGTTGCTCCCATATCCCAAACTCGCGCTCGTTAGTACATTAACTAGTCCTAGCGTAGAAGAACAATAGCATTATCAGGTATACTTTTTGGACGTGACAGTGAACAATTTACAGCAAAGTAAATTAGGGATATAAGACCATAAGATATAGGAGCAGAAATGGGCCATGAACCCTATCACCCTCTGCCTTATGTACACCCAATGACCTTGCCAATAGCAACAAATTCCACAGATTCCAGAGGGTTGAACTGTATTGTATCGTGAACAACGTGAATGAGGAAAACAAAGTATCCACACCTCTTTGCTTAATGGGTGCTAAAACATACCGGCATACAACATACTAACATACAACTTAGTAACTCCCTAACAGCCAGCATGCAAGACTTCTAAAGAAATTGTTGCAGGACTAGGCCAAGAATCTATCACCTCTGCCTTAAGTACACCCAATGACCTGGCCTGTAACTCCCTAAAAGCCAGCATGCAAGACTTTTAAAGAAATTGTTGCAGAACTAGGCCAAGAATCTATCACCTCTGCCTTAAGTACACCCAATGACCTGACCTGTAGCAATGAAATCCACAGATCCTCAACCGTCTGGCTAAAGCAGGGGTTCTTAACCTTTTTATGCCATGGACCAAGAGCAATACACAAGGGGACCGTTGACCCCAGGTTGCGAGCACCTGGTCTAAAAAAAATTCTTTCTCCTCTCCGTTCTAAATGGATGTCCCTCTATCACCTCTATTCTGAGGCTGTGCCCTCTGTTCCTAGACTCCCCCACCATGTGAAATATCCTCTCCACATCCACTTTAACTCGGCCTTTCAATATTCAATAGATTTCAATGAGAACCCCCTTTATTCTTCTAAATTCCAGTTAGTAAAGGCCCAGAGCCATCAGTTGCTCCTCATACCCACAATCATTCACGTGAACATCCGTTGCACCCTCTCCAATGCCAGCACATCTTTTCTTAAGTAAGGGTCCCAAAACTGCTCACAACACTCCAAGTGAGACCCCAGCAGAGCCTTATAAAGCCTCAGCATTACATCCTTGTTTTTATATTCTAGTCCTCTCAAAAGCAAAGCTAACGTTGCATTTGTCTTCATCACCTCTTACGTCAACCTGCAAATTAGGGAATCTGCATGAGGACTCCCAAGACCCTTTACACTTCTGATTTATGAATTTTCTCCCAATTTAGAAAATATTTTATGCTATTATTCCTTCTTCCAAAGTGCATAACCATATTCCACTATATTCCATTTGCCATATCTTTGCCCATTTTCCTAATCTGCCCAGGTCTTTCTGCAACCTCCCTGCTTCAGTACTACCTACCCCTCCTCTTATCTTCATATTGTCCTCAAACTTGGCCACCATGCCATCAATTCCATCATCCAAATAATTGACATACAATATTAAAAGAAGCCATCTCAACACAGACCCGTGTGGATCACCACTAGTCACTGACAGCTTACCAAAAATGCTCCCTTTATTCCTATTCTTTGCTTCCTGCCAATTAGCCAATGCTCTATGAATACCAATACCTTTCCCATAACACCATGAGCTCTTTTCTTATTAAGCAGCCTCATGTGCGGCACCTTTTCAAAGGCCTTCTGAAAATCCAAGTGAACAACAACCACTAATTCTCTTTTGTCTATCCGGCCAGTTATTTCCTCTAAAATTCTTAACGTATTTGTCAGGCAAGATTTTCCCTTCAGGAAACCATGCTGATTTTGACCTATTTTATCATGTGCCTCCAAATACCCCAAAACCACATCCTTATCAATTGACTCCAACATCTTCCCAGCCACTGAGGTCAGGCTAACTGGCCTATAATTTCCTTTCTTCCGCCTCCCTCGCTTTTTGAGGGGTGAAGTGACATTTGCAATCTTCTAGTCTTCTAGAGCCATTCCAGAATCTAGTGATTGTTGAAACATCGTTACTAATGCCTCCGCTATACGATCACTGAGGGTGCTGGGTCAGACTCAGTTTGCTGAAAGGCTCCCTTCTCTATTACAAAAATCATGCATAAAATTGCCATTTGCAATGGTGGAATCTAAAAATGTACCAGGCTCAATTGTTGAGTAGCCTGGCTGCTAATCTACCTGACCTTCTGTAATATTGTCATAATAAATGCATTTTTAAAAGTTGAGGAAAAAGCAACACAGGCACATTTCCCTGCTTAATAGATGTCCTTTTAGATCCAGCACTAGTGGTTCCTCAGTGGAATTGTGCTTCAAGTCAATTTGGGTCTATTTTGTACGGAATTTTAAAGAAATTACTTCCAACGATGTCTGTTTCTAATATGTCCAAGTGACAGTAAAGCTGGAGATACCACACGAGGTTTGATACCACATCTGAGTACACTATATATGATCATGTGAAATCTGTAGATTCTGTGACATGTGAACCCATTGGTTCACTATCTAATTAAGGAACATTCCATTGGTATTTCTCAGCAAATGTGGTGCAAGTAGTTTTGGGAACTACGACACTGTGAATCTGAATCATCAGTTCAAAACCAAAACTGGAAAGCCCACATCAAGATTGACCAGTAAAGACACATCTAAACCAAGACTAAGACTGATCTAAACCAAGGTCATGAAAAGGACAGAGAACCATTATTTGTGGCTTTTGTCCATTTTGAGTGGTGAGGCAGATTGGGGTGCTGAGAAGCTATTACTGCTCCTATTAACTTCCTTCTTCACAGTGCCCATCACCAATCACGTAAACTCAGAATCAAAGAAGAGAATAGTAGAATGAAACATAAAAGGCAGTCATTAACCCTGTGCTGTTCAAGTTGTTGGCCCTGGAGCCAGTTTTTCATTAAATCAACCCCACAATCACTTCCATGTTCCATTCTTTTCAATTCTCCTTTTAAATACACTTTTCTATACCTCAAAAGCCGCCTGAGTCATTGTGTAGTGCTGTAAAATCCTATTGTTTATCTCAAAGCTATATTCCTACTCCTTGCCCATTCTGCCTGCAGTCCTTTGTGCTGAGAGTTCAACTCTTTCCTTCTTAACTACATTAACTAACTTGGCCTCTGCATCTATCTCTAATAGCAAATTCCAGAGTTTAACCATCTGCTGAGTGAATACATTTCTTCACTTTCTGATCATTAATCTCTTGCCCCATAATCTGAGTCAACCCCTTCTAGGAAGAATATTCTCCCATTCACTCTGTACAGATCTCTAAGAATTTTTAAACCTTTCAAATATTCTAAACTCTAAAGAATACAATGCAACTCGATCCAATGTGTCTTTGATAGCAGACCTGCCATCCCGGGAACTGGTCTGGTGACTCTTCCTTGCATTCCATCTGTGACAAATATGCTTTTTCTCAGGTGAGGAGACTATAACTGCCTAGAGTGGTCATACCTGCACCAAGGTCTTCTTGTTCCTGTATAGAAATCCTCTTGTCTTGAAGGGCAATGTAACATTTATCTTCTTAAGTGCTTGCTGCTGAAGTAATCTAGTTGTTATAAATTCACTGCATGGAGTAAAATTTTCAGTTTAATAACTTTTCATAGAGGAAAAAATAGTTACAAGTCAAACACGCTCAGAGAGACAGAAGTGATGAGAACAGAGTAATGTCTGTGATAGAATAGAGACATTGAAGAATAATTATCCATTGCATTGATAATACCTCTGATGCCTTCTGCCACTTACTGAGATTTTCCATTTTCCTGGTACTCACTGTCTTCTTTTCACAATAGTCAAACAACCATCCTCAGCAGGAAGGCATGAACACCTTTAACTTTTCCCTCAAACAAGACCCAACCTGTCCCCCCTTTTCCACTACTCTCATTTACATAACATAGAACAGTACAGCACAGGAATGGGCTATGATGTTTGTTCCAACCATACTGCTAATTTAAATTAATCGCATGTGCCTACACCTGGCATGTATTCCTCAATTCACTGCCTGCTCATGTGTCTGTCTAACTTCCTCTTTAATATTGCTATTGGCTTGAAGAACACGGTCCCTCTCTACATTGATGCTCCTAAGGATTCCACAGCATGCTATTTACTCTTCTCTGTCATTCCTCTATACATACGTAAAATTGATCTATATTATGCTGTCTTCTTTGACAACCTTCCTTACTACCCATAACTACACCATCTTTTGTGTAGTCTGCAAAACTCACGCTCACCACATGGTCTGTATTGAAAGGGCGGTACGATAGTGTAACAGTTAGCACAATGCTATCACAGCACCAGTGACCCAGGTTCAATTCCCACCACCGTTTCTAAGGATTTTGTACGTTCTCCTCATGACTGCATGGGTTTCCTCCTAGTGCTCCAGTTTCCTCCCACATCCCAAAGGCGTATAGATTGGTAGCTTTGGTCACATGGGTAATTGAGCAATGCGAGCTTGTTGGCCAGAAGGGCCTATTACTGTGCCGAAATATTAAAAAAAGAAAAAGAAAACTTGAACAACTTGCTCTTTAACTGTACACACTGCCTTGATATCAAATGTGTGACACTGGGAACTTGCGCAGTTTCAAGATGACCTATTATATAAAATAGTCCTTGTTTCAATCCTACTCAGAATCACCTTTTTATCTAATACATTGATGACTGAATTGATAGGGATTCCCTTTTCCTTCACTGTGGTTTATTCTCTTCCATAGTTGACAGCTTTTGTCCATTTCCCATTGTTCCCCCTCTCAACCAGTTCTGTCTCCTTGCAAAGCAATAGTAGGATTCCTCTTGTTTTCACCAGCCTTCATGTTTAAGAGATCATCCAAAGTAATATTCTGCCTGCTTTAACATGGTGTTACCACAAAGTGCATCTTGTCTTCCCCTTTCAGCATTCTGAAATTATAATCCCTCCACAAGTTCAGTCCTCCATCAAAAAAAAAAGGAAAAAGAAGTTCTACACACTGATGCATAAAAGAGTAAGAATGGGGTAATATTGATGTTCAAAGGAACCCAGATATTCTTGTCGCTAAACAGTACCTCATCTCCATCGAGGCATGCTGTAGCTCTCAAAGCTCAGCACTGAGCTCAGCAATATTCAATGAGCAGCTCTACAAACTGCATTAGAACTGGCCAGTTCTGATGAAAGATCATCAAGTCAAGTCCAGTTGATAGTCAGATCAAGTTCAAGTTTATTATCATTCAACCATTCACATGTATACAGCTAAATGAAGCATCATTCTAGCACATACTGTAATAAAATAATATTAGCACAAGTCCATGAAAGGCATTACCTGAAGATGCACAAGCACATGTTTGCGTGTAATGCATGTAATGCAAAGCTTACTTGAAGCCACATCACAGGAAAATAACATCATATAACTAGCTTTCACAAGGTAAACATAAATTATACATACTTTAAATTATACGGAATTTTTACAAGGAGGAGCATGATTAGAACAAAAAAAATGCAAGGTGATCATACTGTTGCTATAGTGATTAGGCTTTTGATGAATGGTTCAAGTTCAAAATGGTTGGAAATAGCTTTTCTTGAACCTGGTGGTATGGGATTTCAAGCTTCCATGGTAGCTGTGTGAAGAAGATGTGGCTTAGATAGTGTGGAACTTTGATAATAGACATTGCCTTCTTGAGTCAGTGTCTCCTGTAGATAACTAACAATAGTGGTGAGTGTCAGGAAATTTGCAGAGGGTGCTTAATCCAAATGCAGAGCAGCAGAAACAATTTAGCAGTGAGTGATAACTTAGTAATAAACTATAAAATTATAAGGCACAAGGGGCCACAAAACAAGAGAGAACAGATACTTAACACAACAAGGCAATAAGGTAACAGAAGGCTAGGAGCAACTGGTTGAGGCCAGCTGGTTCATATGAGTAAACAAGGATTATGGACGCGAGGTGGGTTTAAATAGGCTGCAGGTGATGAAGTTGGAAATAAGTGGCAGGTGACTCCTGTTAGGTGGATGGAGACTGGGAGAGGCCTATGTGTGCAAGCTTGTTAGGGAGAAATGTGCCTATGGTACTGGGCAGAGTCCACTATTATCTGCAGCATCTTATGTTCATGTAAAGCTAACTGACTCCATTTTCTCTGCCTGATTAAGTATTTCCAGCATTCTCTCCTATCTTTGATTTCTAGAAACAGCAACATCCTGCACTTACAATACTTTCCGTCTCTTAGTTTTCATTTTACTTATATCTAGTCCAGTCAGAACATTTGTGATTAATACATTTCATAATCCTCTCTCAGCCATCACCTAGACTATATCTCATTCAGTATTTCTTGCTCTCCACTCTCCCTCAAGAACATTCTATTTGGTTGTTGTATCCCTCCCACTTTTATGCAACTTTTAAATTAAAAAAAGCCTACTTTTTAATGCTAAACACAAGACATTCTGTAGGCTCTGGAAATCCAGAGTAAACACATACAAAATGCTGGAGGAACTCAACGGATCAAACAGCGTCAATGAAATGAATAAGCAGTCAATGTCTCAAGCTGAGACACTTCATCTTGGTAAGGAAAAGGGAAGATGCCAGAATAAGAAGGTGGAGGAAGGGAAAGGAGTCCAATCTAGAGAGTGATAGGTAAAGCCAGGTGGGTGAGGGACGGAGGGTGAAGTAAGAAGTGGAGGAGTGTTCAGTGGAAAAGGCAAAGGGCTGAAGAAGAAGGAATCTGATAGGAGAGGAGGATATTTTCCACATGAGGAGACATGGACTTTAATAAAGCATTTAACAAAGTCCTGTATGGGGGTTGGTCAAGAAGGTTCAGTCTCTCGGCATTCAAGATGAGGTAGTAAATTGGATAAGACATTGGCTTTGTGGGAGAAGCCAGAGAGTGGTGGTCTAGAATACAAGAGCAATGCAATACAAGATGTGATGCTGAGGCTTTATCAGGCACTGGTGAGGCCTCACCTTGAGTACTGTGAACAGTTTTGGGCCCCTCATATTAAAAAAGACCTGCTGGCATTGGGGAGGGTCCAGAGGGGGTTCACAAGGATGATTGCAGAAATGAAAGGGTTATCTTACGACGAACGTTTAATGGCTCTGGGTCTGCACTCGCTGGAACTCAGAAAGATGAGGGAGGATCTCATTGAAACCTTTCAAATTTTGAAAGGCCTAGACAGAGTAGAAGTGGAAAGGAAGTTTCCTATGGTGGGTGAGTCTAGGACAAGAGGGTACAGCCTCAGGATAAAGGGACGCCCTTTCAAATCAGAGATGCAGAGAAATTTCTTTAACCAAAGGGTGGTGAATTTGTGGAATTTGTTGCCACATGCAACTGTGGAGGTCAGGTTGTTGGGTGTACTTAAGGCAGAGATTGATAGGTTCTTGATTGGACATGGCATCAAAGGTTACGGAGAGAAGGCCGGGAAGTGGGGTTGAGGAGGAAGAGAAGAAAAATGGATCAGCCATGATTGAATGGCGGAGCAGACTCAGATTACCTAGTTCTGCTCCTATGTCTTATGGTCTTATGGCAGTAGATGTTTGCCTCTCTGACTGGAGGCCTCTGACTAGTAGAGTGCCACAAGGACTGGTGCAGGGTCTGTTGTTGTTTGTCATCTATATCAACGATCTGGGTGATAATGTGGTGATCAGCAAATTTTCCAGTGACACCAAGATTGGGGATGAAGTGGACAGCAAAGACAACTATCAGGGCTTACAGAGAGATCTGTAAAATCAGAAAAAAATGGCAGATAGAATTTAATGCAGAGAAGTGTGAGGTGTTGCACTTTGGTAGGACCAATCAGGTTAGGTCTTACACAGTGAATAGTAGGGCACTGAGGAGTGTGGTAGAACAGAGGGATCTCAGAATTCATTGGAATTGGCACCACAGGAAGATAGGGTTGCAAAGAGAACTTATGGCACATTGGCCTTCATAAATCAATGTATTGTGTACAGGAAATGGGATGTCATGTTGAAGTTGCACAAGATGTTAGTGAGGCCTAACTTGGAGTATTGTGTGTGATTTTGGTCACTATCTACAGGAAAGATGTAAATAAGGTTGAAAGAATACAGAGAGAATTTATAAGGATGTTGTCAGATCTGGAGGACCTGAGTTATAAGGAAAGATTGAATGGGTTAGGACTTTATTCCTTAGAATGTAGAATATTGGGAGGAGATTTGAGAGGTATACAAAATTAAGAGGGGTATACACGGGTTAAATGCAATCAGTCTTTTTCCACTGAGGTTGGGTGGGACTAAAACCAGAGGTCATGGGTTAAGACCATAAAACTGTAAAACATAGGAGCAGAATTGGGTCATTTGACCCATCGAGTCTGCTCGTCCATTCAATCATGGCTGATTCTTTTTTTCCCTCCTCAGCCCCATTCCCAGCCTTTTCCCCGTAACCTTTGAGCCGTGGCCAATCAAGAACCTATCAATTTCCACTTAAATACACCTAATGATCAGCCTCCACAGCTGCCTGTGGTAAAATTTCTACAAACTCACCACCTTATGGCTAAAGAAATTTCTCCATATCTTTGTTTTAAATGGACGCCCCTCTATCTTGAGTCTGTGCCCTCTTGTCCTAGACTTCCCCACCATGGGAAACATCCTTTCCATATATACTCTATCTAGGCCTTTCAACATTTGAAAGGTTTCAATAAGATCCACCCCACTCCACCCAACCTTCTGAATTCCAGCAAGTACAGGCCCAAAGCCAGCAAATGTTCCTCATATGATAAACCTTTATTCCCAGAATCATCCTTGTAAACCTCCTCTGAACCTTCTCCATTGCCAGCACATTTTTTCTTAGATAAGGAGCACAAAACTGTTAAAAATACTCAAGGTGAGGCTTCACCAGTGCCTTATAAAGACTTAGCATCACATCATATTCTACACTTCTTGAAATGAATGCTAATATTGCATTTGCTTTCCTCACCACCGACTCAACCTACAAGTTAACCTTTAGAGTGTTCTGCACAGGACTGCCATGTCCATATGCATCTCAGATTTTTGAATTTTCTCCTTGTTTAGAAAATAATTTGCACATTCATTTCTACTACCAAAGTGTATGACCATGCATTTTCCAACATTATTTGCTACTTTCTTGCCCATTCTCCTAATCTGTTTAAGTCCTTCTGTAGCCTTCCTGTTTCCTCAACACTACCTGCCCCTCTACGAATCTTTGTATCATCCACAAAATTGGCAACAAAGCTATCTATTCCATCATATAAATCATTGATATACAATATAAAAAGCAGCCACATCACTAGTCACTGGCAGAACCAGAAAAGGATCTTTTTATTCCTACTCACTGCCTCCTACCAATCAGCCAATGCTCTAACCATGTTAGTAACTTTGCTGTAATACCATGGGCTCTTAACCTGGTAAGCAGCCTTATGTGTGGCACCTTGTCAAAGGCCTTCTGAAAATCCAAGTATGCAACATCCACTACATCCCTTTATCTACCCTAATTGTAATCTCCTCAAAGAATTCCAACAGGTTGTTCAGGCAAGATTTTCCCTGAAGGAAACCATGCTGACTTTGTCCAATGTTGTCCTGTGTCATCAAGTACTCTGTCACCTCATCCTTAACAACTTATCTAACATCTTCCCAACCACTGAGGTCAGGCTAACTGGTCTATAATTTTCTTTCTGCTGCCTCCCTCCTTTCTTAAAGACAGGAAGTGACATTTCCAGTAGGCTGAAACCATGCCAGAATCCAATGATTCTTGAAAGATCACTACTAACGCCTCCACAATCCCTATTGATACCTGTTTCAGAATGCTAGGTTGCAGTGCATCTGATCCAGGTGACTTATGCACCTTTAGGTCTTTCAGCTTTTTGAGCAGCTTCTCCCTATTAATACTAACTGCCTGACTTCTCTTCCCTCACACCCTTCAACACCTGGCACACTGCTGGTATCTTCCTCAGTGAAGACTGGTAAAAAATACTCAATCAGTTTGTCTGCCATCTCCTTGTCCCTCATTATTATTTTTCCAGCCTCATTTTCTAGTGGTCCTATATATACTCTTTTATTTTTTGTATAATTGAAAAAGCTTTATCTATCCACTTTGATATTGTTTGCTAGCCTGTTTTCATATTTCATCTTTTCCCTCCTAACGATTCTTTTAATGGCTCTCTGTCGGGTTTTAAAAGCTTCCCAATCCTCTATCTTCCCTTTAGTTTTTGCTTGGTTGTATGCCCTCCCTTTTGTTTTTACATTCGCTTTGCCTTCCCTCGTCAGCTGCAGTTGTATTATTTTGCCATTTGGGTATTTCTTTGTTTTTGGAATACCTGCACCTTCCTCATTTTTCCCCCAAGCTCACGCCATTGCTGCTCTGCTGTCATCCCTGCCAGAATCTCCTTCCAATTTGCTTTAGCCAACTCCTCTCTCATACCATGGTAATTTCCTTTACTCCACTGAACTATTGCTACATCTGATTTTACTTTCTCTCTATCAAATTTCAAGCTGAACTCAATCACTTTGAGATCACTGCCTCCTATGGGTTCATTTACTTTAAACTCCCCAGTTCATTACATAATACCCAATCCAGTATAGCCGATCCCCTCGTAAGCTAAATGACAAACTGCTCTAAAAAGCCGTCACCCTCCCCAACAGCTCTACCAAATCTGCCCTTGAGAATATTGGCCCCACACGTGTTCAGGAGCAACCCATTCCTTTTGTACAGATCATACCTCCTGCAGAAGAGATCCCAATGATCCAAGAACCTGAGAACCAGCTTCACAGGCACACATTTATCTGCCAATTCATCCTGTTTCTACCCTCAGTGGTGCATGGCACTGGTAGCAATTCAGAAGTTACTACCCTGGAGGTCTTAGTTCTTAGCTTTCTGCCTACATCTCCAAATTCTCTCTTCCGGACCTCTTTGCTTTTCCTTCCTATGTCTAAGACATCTGGCTGCTTTCCCTCCCTCTCCAAAATGCGGTGAATGTGATCCAAAATGTCCCTGGCTCTGGCGCCTGGGAGGCAACATACCATCTGGGTGTCCCATTCATGAGCACAGAATCTCCTGTCTGTTCCTCTGACTACTGAGTCCCCTATCACTAATGCTCCCCTCTTCTTCTTTCCCTTCTGCACTACGGACCCATGCTCAGTGCCAGTGATCTGGTCTCTGTGGTATTCCCCTGGGAGTTCATCACCCACAACAGTATGCTCATTATTGAGAGGAATGGCCACAGGGCTGCTCTGCGCTAACTGCCTATTCGCCTTTCGATTTCTTCTCCCAACAGTCAAAGGTGAAAGGTGAAAAGGTTAATGAAAACATGAGGGAAAACTTCTTCGCTCAGAAGGTTATGAGAGTGGAATGAGCTGCCAGCGTCAGTGGTGCATGCGAGCTCAATTTCAACATTTAAGGAAAGTTTGGATAGATACGTGGATAGTAGAGGTATGAAGAGCCATGGTCCCAGGGCAGATCGATGGGAGTAGGTATTTTAAATGGCGATGTGCTGAAGGGCCTGTTTCTGTACTGTACTTTTCAATAACTCTAGGAGGATGAGGAGAAAAAGAGGAGATATGCTCAGGGGAGGTGATAGGCAGATGAGGAGAAGAGAAGAAGTACAAATGAGGGGAGCCAGAGCGTGTAATGGAAGAAGAGAAAGAGGGGAGGGGAAAATTACTGGTGTTCATACCATCAGGCTGGAGGATACCCGGATGGAATGTGAGGTATTTTTAATGCTTCCAAGTTTTGATAAATCATCATTGACTTGAAAATGTTAAGTTTGTTTCTATCTCATCCATCATAAACCTTGAGTATGAAATATCCCACCAGCTGGGTAAATCCATACAGATAAATCCACCACTTTACAGTAAGTGGGAGATACTATCCGTTTGAGAACTAAATGTTGACTCTACATTCCATGGATATCTCATAGAATTAAGTCAATGATGGACAAGGAAACCTCCTGATCTCCATTTACTGTCCTTTCTCAATGGTTAGTGCTGCTCTTCATGGTAAAATAGTTGAAAGAAGCTGCAGAAATAGTGAAAGTCTACTCTGGGGGTGGGGGGCTTCAATGCCCATCACTGAGAGTAATTGTTACAGACCAACCTGGCTGAGCCGCTGACTTGAGTGTGTGGAGGGAATGAATGAACCACCATGAAGGAAACAATACTTGACATTTTTCCTCACCATTGTACCTGTGGGACAGATATCTATCCATGATAGAATTTTTATTGAGTTTGCTGCGGGAGAGTTTTTGTGGAGATATATTAATGTGTTGTGTAGGACTTCATAAATGCTCAGTGGGGCTGTCTCAGAACTTAAAATTTAGTATTCATGAAATATTTTGGACATTTGTGGGAGTTCACAATAATCCAAGAATGCAGTTCATCGCCAGTTTCCCAAGGGGAAGGGAATAAGCAATAAATGTAGAGCAATGCCCAGATCCCCAACACGAATGATAAATAAGGAAACTGTCCGAGCCGCTGAGTATTTTAAAATACAGTAGCAAAAAGAGGGTGACAGTCTTGACCTGTGGCATTCTCTCTGTGGAAGTTCTTGGGTGGCACTGTAACAGATGAGATGACACCTTCTGTTTCATCACTCCCGGCCTCATCTGTTTGCTCGCTCTCTTCGTGATTGCGTGACATTCCCTCAGGTGCTTTGGTGTCCTCCCACATCGGAAAAACACGTAGGTTCGAATCGGCCACTGCAAATTGCTCCTAGTGTGAGTGAGAGGACGTAGAGTTGATGGGCGTGGAGGAAGAACGTCTAGTTTCTGTTTTCATTCCACTTGAAGTAATACATCTCACCAAAACAGATGTTTGTCAAGCTCGGCCCCAGTCAGATCACACACCTTATCTCCGGAGGCTGGGAGAAAGCATCACACGTGAATTCAATTTCCTGTTACATAATCTGTTCGAATTACTAAAGTGAGACTTTGCACCGAAAATTAAAAAAAACAATTTGTAGTTCAGTCTCCCTTCTGAACAGTCCGTGGACTTTTCATCACCGGGTGAAAAACGCAACCCAGTTTAAAGTTTGCTCAGTGAAAATTGTAAGTTTCATTTACTTTTATCTTGACTAATATTTACTTTGTCTAATATGGTTAACTAATAACCAACAAGTTCCTGCATTAAAAGTTCTGTTATTTATTAAGAAAACGCGGAAATAATGCCTAAATTTTAACGGGTTAGTTGGTTGCGTTAAACACACACCTAATTCTAACCCCAGTCTGATTGAATCGGATTAAGAGTTTTCGTACGGTGTAGCGTTGGATTCGAGAAAATAAAATATTCACATACACTTCACAGTCGATGTCAAAATAAATTAAAGATTCATATCAATCTTATCAGCACAGCTCTTTACATGTTTTATGAACGAAGGTTGAGCGTGCTAGGGATTTTCTCTTTTGGAGAAAGTAAGGATGGGGCCGATCTGAGAGAGGTGTATAAGATTATGAGAGACAGAGTGGACAGCCAGCGCCTTTCCCCCAGAGTGGCAACGGGCAATACCTAAGGTCATCTTAAGGTGAGTGTTGGAAAGTATAGGGGAGAAAGTTCAGTTCAGAAAAAGGTTATTTACACAGAGATTGGTGCGTGTGTGGAATGCACGGCCAGAGGCGGTGATATTTAAGAGTCTCTTCGATAAGTATGTGGATGTAAGAAAAATGGAGTGTTATGGGCCGAGTAGGCGTCAAAGGTTGTTGGAATAAGTTTTTAAAAAAACATTCAATGGTCACTTATTAGTTATCTCTTGTATCTAATAAAGTGACCACTGAGAGTGCACAACACATCAAACAGCTGCTGTAGCCCATCCATTTCAAGGTTCTATGTGTTGTGCATTCAGAGATGCTCTTCTCCACACCACCGTTGTAACATGTAATTATCTGAGTTATTTTCACCTTCCTGTCAGCTTGAACCAGTCTGGCAATTCTCCTCTGACCCCTCTCATTATCAAGGTGTGATCCCAACCATTTTTGGAATGCAACCTGCTTGGCTCCCAGACCACATCGGCAGTGCTGCCCTCTCCCTTTCAGGCCATAACATAAAACCTATAAAGAATTTTGATATGCAATGCACAATGAAAGAAAATAGAAACTGCAAATTCAGAGCAGTGACAAATAATTGCAAAAAAATTCAAATCTATTTGAAGTTACATATAAAATTATTTCATTATAGTAAAACAATTTTCAGTAAAAAAAATAGGGCATACATTAGTCCAACAATTTGTCAATTCATTGCTTTTTCACTGTTCAATGGGGTGGATAGGCTTGGTGCTGTGGTATCAACTTGGCAACATCAGGATGGTTATCACTCAGGAGTTTCAGATCCCCATTTTCAGTCATTTGCAGTCTTTTTCATGGCTCTGAAAGAAGTTGAGCAACTGCTATGAAACCATGCTCCACTAAACATGTTGGAAAGGGCATAAGGAATATCTTGACCTTTCTCCACAGTGCAGGATAGCATTCAGATTTATTTCTGCAATTGAAAGTTTTGATGTGATTTTTTTTTTTGAACCTCAGCTTCAGCTTAGTCAAGTCAAGTCACTTTTTATTGTCATTTCGACCATAACTGCTGGTACAGTACACAGTAAAAATGAGACAATGTTTTTCAGAACCATGGTGTTACATGACACAGTACAAAAACTAGACTGAACTACGTAAAAAAACAACACAGGAAAAAAACACTACACTAGACTACGGACCTACCCAGGACAGCATAAAGTGCACAAAACAGTGCAGGCATTACAATAAATAATAAACAAGATATAAGACTTAGTCATATTGTAGCAAGATCGGTTCTTCATCCATCCTTCCTGTTAATTCCTCATTACAAATGTTCAGGATGGATTTGTTACCCATTCTGGATTTGGAGCGAGAGAAGATCCTGAAATCTCTCTGACGTGTCTTAATGCAGTTCAGCAGATGGGCGTAGTAAACTTGAAAATCCTCATCTGGTATTCTTCTCTTCCAACTCAGAGAAGCTTGGAATTTGGAAAAGGTCACGATGGCAATGTTGCTCTTAAATAAGGTTAACTTGGACAGAAGTGTGGAGACAACTAATTTTGATAAGATTCAAATTATTACTTTGCAATTGAAGACTGATTTCATTAAACATTGCAAATAATTCTGATTAGTAATCTATGTTGTGCTTAATATTCTTGCATTGATTACTGAATGAAGCATTTGAGTCTTCAAAGAATTTTATCACAGCTTCAATAAGCACATAAAAAACATCTTAGACCATTTCCTTTTGAGAGCCATCATGTTTTGAAGTAGTTTTCATTTCTGAAAGATTTCACAAAGGGACAGAAAATAAGCCAAGTCATTGATGGCTTTATCAGAGTTGTTAAGTTTTGTAACTTCAAAATATTAAACTAATTCATATGAATACGCCGAGTCCAAAATACAGATATAACTTCAAATTTACTTTGTGAGATGCTCACGTATCACGTGGTAGCATGATGACATTGCAGTTAATCTGGTTTTACACATAACCCATAATTATTTAAACAAACAAGAATGCAAATCAAACTTGTGTGTGTGTGTGTATATATATATGTGTGTGTGTGTGTATATATATATATGTATATATATGTGTGTATATATATATGTGTATATATATATGTGTGTGTGTATATATATATATATGTGTATATGTGTGTGTGTATATATATATATATGTGTATATGTGTGTGTGTATATATATATATATGTGTATTTATATCCACTCAAATTATTGAAATATTAAATACACAAGTGCATTCACTTCAAATAGACATAGAAAAGTACAGCATAGAAACAAGCCCTTCAGCCCACCTTGTCCATGCCAAACCATTTAAACAGCCTCCTTCCATCGCCCTGAACTGGGACTGTAGCCCTCCATGTACCGATCCAATGTTCAAGGAGCCTGGATGGTTTCATTGCCTCCTTTGAAAAAACTTCTTCACACAACACATACATTGGCTGCTGTTAGTTGCTTAGTGCAGGTATAAATTCATATTTCAGATGAGATGGGGGATGATAAGCAGATGGAGCCAAATTGGCAGTGGGGGCAGAAAGAAGGGTAGGTAGAGACAGAAACTGGATAGTGACGTGGAACCACTTTAAGGAAAGGATGATGGCTGATGGAACAGGTAGGCAGGGGGCAGGAAGGGTAAGCCAAGGGAAAGGAAAGGTTAATGCTAGAGGAGCTCAACAGGTCAGGCAGCATCTATGGAATGGAATAAAGAGGCAGTGTTTCGGATTGAGAGCCTCCATCAGAATGGTGTTTGAGTGACAGTAGGAGGGACAGTGTAATGAATCTAAATAGGATGGGATGAGGAATTGGAAAATGTGAGTAAAAGGAGAGAGAACATGAATGGATCAACGGGAGTGGGAGTGGTTTACCTGAAAAAGGTACATAAACCTTTGCCTTACTTTGAATGGCTATTTAGGGCAGAGCATGTGAGAGAGTCAACATTTCAGGTCAAAGACCCTTTGTCGTTTCTTGTACCTAAAATGTTGTTTCCCTTTCTCTTCCTACAGACGTGGCCTGCTCCAGTGACTGCTTCCAGCATTTTCTGTTTCTATTTGAAATTTCCAGCATCTGCACCTTTTTGATTTTTCATTTGGAAAATGATTTTGGTTACTGGTTTGTAACTGCTTAAAATTCTTCGCAAGTCAAACATCTCTAATCCTGAAACAATTACGTTTCTACAACAGGTGAAGAGATGCCAGAAAAATACATAAAGGCAAATGCCGTGGAGGTGGCTGAGAATACCAATGCTAAAACACAGGATGAAGAGGGGTAAGAAGCTCCACATGAAAGATGTTGTGACATAATTGAACACTGACAATATTTCATAACTTGTGTCCTAGTTCTGAGATCTGCAGTTCTTCACTACCATTTAGGTTGTGTGAAAAATTACAATATATTAATCAATTCATTCACTTTATATTGAAACATCTCAACCCCTAAAAGATGTACTGTGGCCATTGTAGGTTGGATGGATCATCTTAGTCGGCTGGGAGCAGCTGGACTGAAGGACCTGAATCTGTTGTAGGACTTCATGACTCTCTTTTGAAACCAGACAGACAGACATACTTTACTGATCCCGAGGCAAATTGGGTTTCGTTACAGTCGCACCAATGAAGAATAGTG
Organism: Hemitrygon akajei; assembly: GCF_048418815.1. NCBI lineage: Eukaryota > Metazoa > Chordata > Chondrichthyes > Myliobatiformes > Dasyatidae > Hemitrygon > Hemitrygon akajei. Next base: position 124,937,970 of record NC_133131.1, on the reverse strand, counting down.
AAGAAATATAGCAATATATAACCATAAATAATTAAATAATAATAAGTTAATCATGCCAAGTGGAAATAAGTCCAGGACCAGCCTATTGGTTTAGGGTGTCTGACACTCTGAGGGAGGAGTTGTAAAGTTTGATGGTCACAGGCAGGAATGACTTCCCATGACGCTCAGTGTTGCATCTCGGTGGAATGAGTCTCTGGCTGAATGTACTCCTGTGCCTAACCAGTACATTATGGAGTGGATGGGAGTCATTGTCCAAGATGGCATGCAACTTGGACAGCATCTTCTTTTCAGACACCACTGTTAGAGAGTCCAGTTCCACCCCCACAACATCACTGGCCTTACGGATGAGTTTGTTGATTCTGTTGGTGTCTGCCACCCTCAGCCTGCTGCCCCAGCACACAACAGCAAACATGATAGCACTGGCCACCACAGCCTTGTAAAACATCCTCAGCATCGTCCGGCAGATGTTAAAGGACCTTAATCTCCTCAGGAAATAAAGACGGCTCTGACCCTTCTTGTAGACAGCCTCAGTGTTCTTTGACCAGTCCTGTTTATTGTCCATTAATATCCCCAGGTATTTGTAATCCTCCACTATGTCCACACTGACCCCTTGGATGGAAACAGGTCACGGGTGCCTTAGCCCTCCTCAGGTCCACCACCTGCTCCTTAGTCTTTTTCACATTAAGCTGCAGATGATTCTGCTCACACCATATAACCATATAACCATATAACAATCACAGCACGGAAACAGGCCATTCCGGCCCTCCTAGTCCGTGCCGAACTCTTAATCTCACCTAGTCCCACCTACCCGCACTCAGCCCATAACCCTCCACTCCTTTCCTATCCATATACCTATCCAATTTTACCTTAAATGACACAACTGAACTGGCCTCTACTACTTCTACAGGAAGCTCATTCCACGCAGCTATCACTCTCTGAGTAAAGAAATACCCCCTCGTGTTTCCCTTAAACTTTTGCCCCCTAAATCTCAAATCATGTCCTCTCGTTTGAATCTCCCCTACTCTCAATGGAAACAGCCTATTCACGTCAACTCTATCTATCCCTCTCAACATTTTAAATACCTCGATCAAATCCCCCCTCAACCTTCTATGCTCCAATGAATAGAGACCTAACTTGTTCAACCTTTCTCTGTAACTTAAGTGCTTTGTCACCATGTGACAAAGTTTCCCACCGTTGCCCTGTACTCAGCCTCATCTCCCTTGCCGATGCATCCAACTATGGCAGAGTCATCAGAAAACTTCTGAAGATGGCAAGACTCTGTATTGTAGTTGAAGTCTGAGGTATAGATGGTGAAGAGAAAGGGAGACAGGACAGTCCCCTGTGGAGCCCCAGTGCTGCTGACCACTCTGTCTGGCACACAGTGTTGCAAGCGCACGTACTGTGGTCTGTCAGTCAGGTAATCAATAATCCATGACACCAGGGAAGCATCCACCTGTATCACTGTCAGCTTCTCACCCAGCAGAGCAAGGCGGATGGTGTTGAACGCACTGGAGAAGTCAAAAAACATGATCCTCACAGTGCTCGCCAGGTGGGCGTAGACACGGTTCAGCAGGTAGACGATGGCATCCTCAACTCCTAGTCGGGGCTGATAGGCGAACTGGAGGGGGTCTAAGTGTGGCCTAACCATAGGCCGGAGCTGCTCTAGAACAAGTCTCTCCAGAGTCTTCATGATGTGGGAGGTCAATGCCGCCGGTCTGTAGTCATTGGAGCCACTGGGGCACGGCGTCTTTGGTACAGGGACGAGGCAGGACGTCTTCCACAGCACAGGAACCCTCTGGAGACTCGGGCTCAGGTTGAAGACATGGTGAAGTACTCCACATAGCTGGGGGGCACAGGCTTTGAGCACCCTGGGGCTGACACCATCCAGGCCTGCAGCCCGGACCAGGACTCAGCATCAAACATTTAATAGCTTTTCTTAGCTCGTGTATTAAATCCAATTGTATTGTTTGTACTGTTCAAAATAATGGCAGTAATATACAATGTTAAAATTATCCAAGAATTAATAATTAATTTTAAAGAAATGCTCATGCATTTGTTTCTTATAAATATTTTCTGATATTGTGAAGTCAGCAGTTTATTTCTGGATTCAAGAACTTCTAAACTAATGAAATGATTACAGACAACTAGACAAAAAGTCTCATAAAATCTAATTATTATTCCTTGTAAATCTACAGCAAAATGAAGAAGAAAGAAAAGAATCCTGAAGTAGTCAGCCCATTGTCTTTGGTAAGGGTTAGTTTCTTCATTTCAAGAATACAGCTATATTTCTAAATGCGAAGTATTTTAACATCCAATTTGAATATTACTGTGAGGAAATATTATGAGATGCATGATGCATTATTTATGTGAAAAGGATGCATGCTGCACAATATTTAATCATGATTTGTAATTATATTGTCATTAGGAGTGAATGTGCACCTGTAAAAGCATCTCCCGTGTTGGCAAAAGGTGCAGTTGATTGACGGTCACTTCTGCTTTACTGTTCTGGATATTGCTTAAAATAAGAAGGTGATTGGGAAACAGAAATAAGAGTACTTAGCTTTATATTAGCTCAGTAGTATTAAGTGTTATTTGGTAACTAGAAAGACATAATACACAGTACTGTGCAGAAATCTTAGGCACCCTAGCTATATATGTGTGTCTAAGACTTTTGCACTGTGCTGTATTTGCAGTGTGATGATTGAACCATTATTGCCTGTCATTTTAATTTCTTGCCATATTGACAATACCAATATTGTCCAATACCAATACCAATATAAAAGTAACTGAGGCAAATTTTTTTAAAAACTCGTAAATTCTGTTATAACACAGAAAATTCTGAAAATATCAGGAGCCCAGGCAGCATTTGTATAAACATTTCAAGTCATTGAAACGCAAACACAAGGAAATCTGTAGATGCTGGATATTCAAGCAATACACACAAAATGCTGGTGGAACGCAGCAGGCCAGGCAGCATCTATAAGAAGAAGCACAGTCGATGTTTTGGGCCGAGACCATACAGTCCTGACGAAGGGTTTCTGCCCGAAACTTCAACTGTACTACTTCCTGTAGATGCTGCCTGGCCCGCTGTGCTTTATCAAATATTAGTGGGTAGAGCTGTAGAAAATGTAAGTACAAGGTGGCAGGTATTTATCTGAAATGTAGAGATGCATAACAATCCTACCTTTTATGGGTAGCTGTAATAATATGCAACTTGGGATGTGCGCAGATGCTGTCTAAGGATAATATAAACATGGCTGGAATAGATGGTCCATTATCTTGAGGAACAAAAAAAGCAACAAAAATACAGAGGACACACAAACCGCTGGAGGAACTCCACAGATCAGCTGGCATCCACTGTATGGGGAGGAATTAGATTCAAGTACACTTATTATCAAAGAATGTATAAATTATACAACCTTGAGATTTGTTTGCTCACAGGGAGCCACAAAGCAAGAAACCAGAAAGAACCCAATTAAATAAAAAACAAGAATAAAAATAAAAGGCTAGCACCCTATGTGCAAGAGAAGGAAAAAGATACAAATCGTGTCAAGAATTGAAGTGAACAACAACATTCCAAACCAAAGCATTTAACTTTAAAGAAGAACTGATGTATGGCAAATTATTTTGCAGCTTGAGATTTATGTTTGCTAAATATGTAGATGTTGGGATCATCTTAAAGGATGTTAGGTGCATCCTTGGATGACTTTTCCTGGAGTTATCCAATAACTCGTGGATAAATCTTAGTAGGACCACAATTTTTTTTAAAAAAGCTTGCATCAGATCCAAACACCAGAGCAGCCCAGAGTGGGGCCAAAGCCTTACCGAGCAGTTCATCATGTTAGTAGGCATGGAGCTCAGTTGCCGGGGCAGTCGTCATAGCTCCAGTGCCATGGAGGGATGAGCGACCATCGCAGAGAACAATTGAAATTGGCTCTCACCCCGGATCCCAACACCCTGTCTTTTTAGGGTGACATTTCAGGCTTTCAGGTCTAGGAAGGAATGGGAAAATTACAAACAACACACACAAAATGCTGGTGGAACACAGCAGGCCAGGCAGCATCTATAGGGAGATTTAGTAAGAGATTTGAAAGGGAAAATTACAGATGCTAGAACTCGTACCTAAAATCAGAAAATTCTGTAAATACTCACAGCTCAGGTTAAAGTTTCAGGTAAATGGCTTTTCATCAGAAACTACTAAAGTTCCAGTGCATTTTTTTGTAATTCTTCTTTGGTATTTGATAGATGAGTCACTATTACCTTGACTCTGCTTTCGGTAATTATCCCAGCAATTCTTTTGTTGAAACATTTCCCATCAACTGAGAAATTTTTGTATGGCAGGACCATGCAATTGGCTTCATATAGCTCTGAATACCATAATCTATTCTATATGGAGGCCTTTCAGTTGCAGCACATCTTATACAACATATAGAAATTAGAAAGTGACAGGACTGGGTGTTCTGGTTGCAATTGAATTCTGCAGTGGGAATATTTTGTAATATTGTAATATTTTAATATTGTAATATTTTGTAATAACACTTCACTCTGTTATTACATAGAAATTATGGGAAATGTAGGGAATAAGAGGGATCTATTATAGAAGCACTTGGACTAAAAAACACAGCATTAAATTTTAAACATGAAGCATACAAGTCATTCGAATTATATAATGCAAGCTTTTTTTTATTGTGGTCCTACAATTCACTAAGATTTATCCACAAGTTATTGGATAACTCCAGGAAAAGTCATCCAACGATGCACCTAACATCCTTTAAGATGATCCCAACATCTACATATTTAGCAAACATAAATCTCAAGCTGCAAAATAATTTGCCATACATCAGTTCTTCGTTAAAGTTAAATGTTTGTCAGCTGGTGGGGGTGTGACACAGTAGCATGGCAGTTTGCATAATACCAGGGACCTAGATTGAGCCCTGCTGCTTGCTGTCTGTAAGAAGTTTATATGTTCTCCCCGTGACCGCATTGGTTTCCTTTCGATGCTCCGGTTTTATCCCATATTCCGAAGACACATGGGTTTGAGGATTGATTGGTCACATGGGTGTAGCTGAATAGTGTGGGCTCATTGAGCCCGATGGGCCTGATATTGTGCTACATGTCGAAATGAGACAATTATAAATGCCTTCCTCTGTTTCAGGAGCACTTGCAGAGATTTTATATGAAACTTAAATCTGTAAGGAATTGTTAGGTTGAGTGCTGTGATTCCTCATCAGAAGCTAGGAGTGGGGACACTGTAAATGGAAGTGAAACATATGCACAACTGAGACAGTGAACACGGTCAAGCAAGACCTGCTGAATCAGTGGCTGAGTAAGAGAGTCAGAAACACACCAGGATCCGTGACAGAAACAACGTTGACAGTTTCCTGCAATTTCTGTGTTTCTTTCAGAACTTGGCACCCTCCTTCCTCCCCGCCCCACACCCTTCCTGGCAGCAACCCCTCCAACTATCCCCCCCCCCCCCCCATCCAACCTGACTTCATCTGTCCTTCACTCCCCGTCATACCTAGTTCTACCAATCATCTCCCATCCTCTTTCACTTCTGCACACTGACTGTCTTTCCTCTGCACTCTCAGTCCTGATGCACGATTTTGTCTTGAAACATTAACCATTCATGCTTGACCCTCTGAGTTTTTCCACCAGTTTATTTTTGTCTCAGATTTCAGCATCTGTAGGCTACTTGCTTCAGTCAGGGTTTATGATGGCTCCTTCAGCTGACAAATTAGATCTCTAGTGATTTCTTGGAGTGAATAACAAATTGCATTAGTTTGTTCCACTGCTGTTGTGCAATTTATTTTCCTCATTGTCTCCTGAAGTGACTTGTTTTAAAGAGTTTCAGTTCAAGAGACTCATCCACAAAGAAATAAATTGAGTGTTTACCTTCCCTTTCTCCCATAGTCCACTCTCCTCTCCTATCAGACCCCCGTTCTTCAGCCCTTTCCCTTTTCCATCTTTCACCTCCCAGTTTCTCATTTTATACCCTCCAGCCCTAACTGTCCACCTACCGCCTTATCTGATTTCACCTATCTCCTACCAGCTTGTACTCCTTTCCTTCCCCCCCCCCCCCCCCACAACCACCTTCGTATGCTGGCTTCTTCCCCCTTCTTTTCCAGTCCTGATGAAGGGCCTTGGCCCAAAATGTCAGCTGTTTATTCTTCTCCATAGATGCTGCTTGACATACTGAGCTCCTCCGGTATTCTGTGGGTGTTGTAAGACTGATTCTCTGTAGCTCATCATACATAAAAGGAAAGCAAGAATGTCTTCTGTGGCAATGGTATCCAAAGTGGGTGATACCATGGGAGTTTCTAAGGGGACAGTAAAGATGAAGGGGACTGTGGGAGGGTACTCAGGGGCAAGGGTCTGCTGAGGGTCTACAGACTTAATTTAAGAAGTTTAATATACGCATTTGGTCCTCAGTGCCTCATAATTAATTAGCTAGTAGCGTTCCATTACTCCAATCACACAGTGACGCAATTCCTGTGAATTGGGGTATGGCATTCAATGAGGTAAAGCTCAGAATCTGCCCATTCAAATGGTCTTGACCACATTTCCCTAGTTAAAGGCCTAAATGAGATATCACTGCCCTGCTTTATGTACCTTCAGTCAGAGTCAGTTTTTGCATGATCTATGATGCAACTTTTCCCCTTTACTGATTGCAGCATTTGCGGTTGGACTTAAATAATAGGTGATTGGCTGTGATTATGAATCCATAACAAAAATGGCAGAAGCAGACCAAACAAAATAGAACTGTAGACAATATAGTATGGAGTATCTTTGTGTGGGAAAAGGTTCTTCATATGAGGCAGTGAAACAGTTCTGGCTTCTTGAACATTTGAAGAAAAAGCACAATGATAAAGCAAACAAGAATTTGGCTTTTTCAGACACTTCATGCAAGCATCAAAAATGAAAAGCATTTCAAACATGTTTGCCAGCATTTCACAACAAAGTGGTGATGGTTTGCATGCTTCATACATCATTTCATTGCTCATACTGGAAAGCCCCAAACAATTGGGGAAGTACTGATTCTGCCAACAGTAAGGAAGATTCTGAGTGTGGTCTTGCATAAGTCACCAGACCAAATAATTAAAGTGATTCCACTCAGCATCGACTCTATTCGAAGATGATTAGGTAAAATGTCTGAGAATGTGGAAGACAATGGTGCAACATTCTTCAGACAACAGAATTTGCTTGGCATTTGGATGAATCCACTTTGCCAGGAAACAAATCTTTGCTGCTTTGTTATCTACATTTCATTAAAGATGAAATCATGGTTCAAGAGGTGGACTAGAAACAGACTTGGAGTAATCAATATTTCAGGTTGTTGAGCAGTCTTTCAAAGAGGGCATTCCACTCACCAACATTTTTGCTTGTGTGACAGATGGGGCTCCATCAATGATCGGATGCCCCCATGGGATTATTACTTTTTTGAAAAAATCAGTGCCTAACATATTTACCATTCACTGAGTAATTCACAGACAACATGTTTTGAGAACTTTGTATTGAGAATGATGAACAGTGACCAGTGATCACAATATGGTTGAGTTCAACTTGAAATTTGATAGAGAGAAAGTAAAGTGTTAGCAGTATTTCAGTGGAGTAAGGGAAATTCCAGTGGTATGGAAGAGCAGTTGGGCCAAAGTAAATCGGAAGGAGATGCTGATAGGGAATGACATCAGTCCAGCAATGGTGGGCATTTCTGGGGCAAAATGAGGAAGGTTCAGGACATGTGCATTCCAAAAGTGAAGAAATACTCAAGTGGCAAAATAGTACAACTGTGGCTGACAAGCAAAGTCAAAGCTAATGTAAAAACAAAAGAGGGCTTACAGCAAAGCAAAAATTACTGGGAAGATAGAGGATTGGGAAATTTCTAAAAACCTACAGAGAGCAACTAAAAGAATCACTAGAAGGGAAAAGATGAAATATGAAAGCAAGCCAGCAAATAATATCAAAGTGGACAGTAAAAGCTTTTTAAAGTATATCAATAAAAACATAAATAAATAGGAGCTGAGAATGAAGAAGGTGCTCAAAAAGCTGAAAGACCTAAAGATAAACAAGTCACCTACCAGAGGAAATGCACCCGAGGGGTCTGAAAGAGGTAGCATTAGAGATTGTGACAACGTTAGAAATGATCTTTCAAAAATCATTTGACTCTGGTATGGTGCAAGAGGACGGAGAAAATAGCAGAGGTACTTAATGAATACTTCAATATTCACTATGGAAAAGGATCTTGGTGATTGTTGTGATGACTTGCAGCAGACTGAAAAGCTTGAGCATGTAGATATTAAGAAAGAGGATGTGCTGGAGCTTTTGGAAAGCATCAAGTTGGATAAGTTGCCAGGACTGGACGAAATATACCCCAGGCTAATGTGGAAGGCGATGGAGGAGACTGCTGAGCCTTGATAGGTTATAGCGTGATAGATTCTTGATTGGCCATGGTATTGAAGGTTACACGGTGACGGCCAGGGAGTGGGACTGAGGAGAAGTAAAATCAATCAGCCATGCTTAAATGGCGGAGCAGACTCAATGGGCCAAATGGCCTAATTCTGTTCCTATGTCTTATGGGTAGCAAATCCATTCCTGAATACTTGTAATGATGATTTAACAGGAAAGATGAAGAAAGAACTGATCTCTTTACAAAATCAGTTTGAGCTGAAGCTGAGGTTAAAAAAAATCATACCAAGACTTTCCGTTACAGGAAAAAAATCTCTGAATACTCTCCTGCACTGAGGAAAAAGCTCAGATTGTTCTTTATTGCCTTGCCAACATCATATTTAGTGGAGCACAGTTTCAGTGTCATTGCACAACTCCTTTCAAAGCAATGAAAAAGATGAGAAATTACTGAACGTGGTGATCTGAGACTCCTGAGTGACATTCAGCCTGATGTTGAGAAGCTGATCTCACTGCACTAACCTCATCCATCTCATTGAAAGGTGAAAGTGCAAAATAGTGAATAGTTGGAATAATAATGTACACTCTAAAATTGTTGCTGAAAATTGTTTTTTACTGTAACTGAATAAAGAAATAATTTTAGTTGTAGCTTTAAATAGATTAGAATTTTTTTTGCAAATACTTGTCACTGCTTTGAATTTGCAGTTCCTATTTTCTTTCACTACGCATTGTAAATCAAAATTCTTTATAGTTTTTATGTAATAGTTGGAAAGGGAAAGGAGGCCACTGGGAGTCATGGGGGCTGTATCTGAAAAAGGTTCGTGAATCACTTCTATGGAAGCAAGTTCACTGTTACATTTACCTCAAGTTCTCCAAACATATTAAAGATAAATTATGCTCAAATTGTGAAAGCATTTTCAGCAATCAATGCTCTGGAAGGAAAAATGATAGTTTGCAGGAAGTTTAAAAATATCATTGGAAGTGAAGTGAGAGAGACCCTTTCCTTTAGACAGACATAAAAGGAATTTGGGTTCTGATTGTGGAAGGATTCAAAATACCGGTGGAAAAAGATTTATAGATATAAATAAATTATTTAGGTTTCAGTTTGAAGAATTATGTGGATTCATACTTGTACAACTCAGAAACAAGTCCTTTGACACAGTGCATCTATACTGACCAGAAAGCCTATCTATAGTATTGCATTGGCACCATACCCTTCTAGGCCTTGCTCTCATTTCAGATACCAACTGCACTGTATGGAAAAATACACCCTTTAGTTCCCCTTTACACAATTTCCCTTTCATCTGAAACTCATCCCCTCAAGTTTTAGACATTCCTACCATGGGAAACACACTATGGCTATTGATCCTACCTATGCTTCATAATTTTATATACTGTATCTCAGCTTGTCAACCCTCATCCTAATTTGCTTTAGGGAAAAGACCTAGCCTATCATGTCTCTTCTGACAACTTGAGACCTACAATTGAGACAAATGTCCTTATGAATCTTCTCTGTGTCCTCTCAACCTTGATCACGTCTTTACTGTAATATTGTGACCAGGACTTTACAGAGTACTCTGTGTGGCTTAACCAGTAGTTTATGACTGTAATGTCTTGTCCCAGCTCTTGTATTCAATGAGCGAACTGATAAAAAGAAGCATGGCATAAGCTGGAGAGTTTCTTTGCCCTTCTGTCTACCTGCGTTGCCACTTTTAGGGAATGTAAACTTCTATCTCAAAGTTTCTCTATTCTCCAACACTCCCCATGGCTTGCCTTTCAGAAGGTATGATCTGCCATAGTTTAACTTCCCAAGATGTATCACTTTACACTATATGACTTAATTTCATCTGTCATTTCATATGGCCTCTTTCCCAGTTCATCTAAATCCTGTTGTAAACTTAGACAACTTTCTTCACCGTGCACTATGCCACCAATTTTTTGTCATGCACAAACTTGCTTAACATCTTGTCAATATTCTCATGCAAATCATTAATAAGAGTGAGGAACAACGGAGGACCAAGTACTGATACCTATAAGAGGCTGTCACAGGCTTCCAGTCTGGAAAAACAGCCCTCTACCATCTCTGACTGATTCCTTGCACCAAGCTTCTGTCCAGTTCTGTTCAGCTCACCCCTGATCCCAACCATTCTGACCTTCCAGGCCAGCAACTGGCAAGGTGTATCCTGTCTTTCAGAGTGCTTTCTAATAACTTTTCCACCTCTGAGGTAAGACTCACCAGCTTGTAGTTCTTTGTCTCATCCCTACCTAAAGTCACAACATTAGTCCTCCAGTATCTCATTTTTGGATGATGAAGGTCCACCAATCCCATCCCTTGCTTTCCACAATATTCACTGGCCAGGCTGCATGAACTATTCACCTAAATGCATTTCAGGAGCTCCTGACCTCTTCCATTGTAATGTTGATATACAGAGGTGTCGAACTCAATTGCACATGGGGCCAAAACTCAAAGCACACTTTAGGTCGCGGGCCGAACAGGATAAACATTTATTGAACACACTAAAACTAAACATTTTTTGAACATAAATATGAATAAAAACAGACAGGAATATTATTCCAGAAAAAATAAACTAAAACTTCAAATAACTTAAATATTTTGCTCTCCATAAACATATCTCCTGTCAGTATTACACAAGTTAGAAATATGAGCATGCTACAAAAAAAACCCTGAAAATATAAATAAAATTTGTGCTTTTCAGCAAAAGTTAAAACAACAACAAATCAAAACACTCAGTTTTCTTTGCTCTTATGCCGTTTTGTCAGAGCTGGATGCTTGGCATCTTTTCTTGGCAATAAGTTCGTTTAGGTTTGGTGTAAGGTTCTGTGTTGTGGAGATTCTCAGGATGGACTGCAGGTGTTCATCAGTGAGACGACTCCTGTGTGATGTTTTGTTAATCTTCATCACTGAGAAAAGCTTCTCACACAGATATGTGCTACCAAACATGCACAAGGTTCGAGCCGCATGTAGACGGAGCTGAGGCATTGCTTCAGGAATGGAGCGAATAAACTGTACGGGCCCTGCAGTGTCGTACTTTGCCTTTAGTATCCCATTACACTGCAGCTCTATCAGCTCCATCTGAATCTGTACAGGTGCAGTTTCCACGTCGACGGCAAGTGGGTTGCGAAGCAGCTCGAAATTAATTTTTTGTGCTTCAAAGTCACCAAAGAGCCGTGCGAACTCAGTGCGAAGTGCGCTCAGTTTATCAGCAAAGTGCGCATTTGGGAACATCATTGCGTCGACCTGGTTCAACATTACTTGGCAACAGGGAAAATGAGGCAAGTTGCACTGGTGCATTTGTGTCTCCCATAAGAGCAGCTTCACTTGAAATGCCTTCACTGCATCATACATGTCAGTGATCATGTGGTCACGTCCCTGGAGCTGAAGGTTTAAGACGCTGAGATGTGTTGTTGTCAGCCAGAAACGCCAACTTCATCCCGCAAAACTGTGGAGTCTTTTCCTTTACTGTCCATGAACTGACAGGTTTCCTTGTTGAGCTTAAAAACTCTATTGAGAACTTTTCCCCGACTCAGCCAACGCACCTCTGTATGATAAGGAATGTCGGCAAACTCTGAATCTATTTCCCGCATAAAAGACTGAAATTGCCGGTGATTTAAACCTTTAGCTCGGATAAAGTTTACGGCTTGTGTTACAGTGCTCATTACATGTTCCATCTTTAGGACTTTACCACACAGCGTTTTCTGGTGTATGATGCAGTGATATGTTGTTAACTCACCAGTATAGTTCTCCTCCTGCATCTTTACCCGCATCCTTCCCACTAGTCCACTTTTTTCACCGCACATCGCCAGTGCTCCATCAGTTGTAAGTCCAATAAGTTTGTCCCAGGGCAATTTCATGTCGGTTACACTTTGACATACATTTTCAAAAATGTCTTTTCCTGTCGTTGTCCCGTGCATCGATTTAATGTTCAATATTTCCTCTGTAACGCACAAATTGGAGTCCACTCCTCGGATGAAGATAGCCAGCTGTGCAGTGTCCGTCATATCAGCACTTTCATCCACAGCAAGCGAGTATGCAATAAATGGGTTGCTTCTTTCAATCAACTGTGTTCTTAAATCAGTGGCTATCTCACAAACTATACTCAGCAACCCATCCGTTTTGAAAGTCTCTTTTTTCAGAATCAACTTTTCTCTTCGCCATTGTTAGGGGTTAGCTTTGACTTCAGAATAGCGTTGTATACAGCAACAGACGCTTGACGCGGGAATGTTCCCGGGTAGCCTATCGGCAGCTGTTGCGCTGCATTATGGGATCTGTAGTTTGTGTGTTATCAGCGCTTCATATCGCCGGGCCATTAATAATTAAAATAATAGATCTATCTAAAATGATCTCGCGGGCCGGATATTATTGTACGCCGGGCCGGATATGGCCCGCGGGCCTTGTGTTTGACACCTATGCTCCAGGATATCATAGCTCCCTTACCTGTTTGCTCTAGCTTCAAGGCCTTCTCCATGAGGAGTATTCATTGAAGACCTTACCCATTTCACAAGTTCTATACATAGATTACTGAGCTACCTTTAAGGAGACCAATGTTTCTCACTAACTACCTATTGTGACTGTGATCAAAGTTGCTGGAGAGATGCTGGTGATATAGAAGTTTTTATTTATCATAATAAGCAGGCATTTTTATGGAGATACTGTTGGTATAGTCCCACAGATTCAAAATTTTATCGCATTTTTATACTCTTAAGATCAAAGGTAATGGTAGGTGATTCAATACAATTTCAACAGTTATAAGACATTGTTTACTTCAATACTTTGTGTTGACTGTGCTTCATTTGACTGCATATCTACAGTGGGAGACATCGCTGAATGCCTTTGCTGGGACAAAGTAATTCACACAGATTTTCTAAAATTTTTGGGGGACAGAGACACCAAAAACCCAAAATTAATGTTTATGGATTTTTCCAATTACACAAATATCCTATCTATTGATATATCAGCTGTTTGATGTACTAAGTGATAATATCAATCTGGTCTGCAAGTTTCTTTGAACTTAGCCATGTTTCCTGGTGTAATGCAGGCCCCATTAACGTAACCTGTTGTCTTAATTTGCATAAGAGAATGTCTCATGGCCACTTCAATTTGCAAACCAAATCTCCTAGTCTGTGGGCCAGTCTCTGCTCCACAGACAGTATTGTTTATTTGGAAAGGTGTGCTTTAAACTTCAATTTATTGATTACAATTTACAGTTTACATTAGGAACTGAAGAATGGTTCTTATTTGAATTAATATCTGCTGGATTCACATAGCTACAGAATACTCCCTAACATGCCCTCCACTTGGCCCCTGGACAGAAATCTGTCCCAGGAAGCCAATCTTTAAGAAGGATCTAATTATGTCGGGCAGCACAAGTGCCCTTCCCTTTGGATCCCCTCCACAATTACTAGCCTATCATGTCTCTATGTGGACCCACTGTCATGGTCCCGTCTGGCAATTCCCCATCTTGCTATTACCTCCTTAATTGGGCCTTCATCCCCTTGTCTGATTTCCAATCATTTCCAGTTCCACTAATTGTAGCACAACTGGTTCCCATTAGTGAACATAGGATAAAACTCGGGCATCATAGCCATGCTTTGCCATTTCGTTGGTCGACTCCAGTGTGAATAAACCTCGTTTCCTGATTCCTTAGGATTTTCAATTCTAAGCTCCGCATCATTTCCTGGATACTGTACGTAACCTTGTCTCTGTGTAAAGACTCTCCTGGATACCTGTTTCCTGTTCGCGACTGTGCTAACGCCTCACGTCTCTGCCTCCGTGCCTGTGTCCTGCACTTGGGTTCATCCTCAGCCTCGTCCTTGCATCTACACTATCATTCCCAACAGGCTATCTACAAGACACTAAGCAGACATGGCAATAAAACGTTTCAGAAGCTTGTTGAAATGCTCTTCTTGACTACTTTTGCTCTCTCAATGTCAACCTGTCTTTACAATCCAACTTTGCCATTCATATGCTTGTTGCCTCCTTCCCTGCTGGCTCACTGCAGTTTAATCGCATCCTTGTCTTCACTCACTCAATCTCTGATAGCTAAAACCATTAGCAGTGGCTATCAGTAATTACTCTGTGGACAGGGTCACAAGTGAGGTAACTTAATTTCAGGTTTACAGGCAATGTTTGAGACCCTGTGCCTTAACAAAAGATTGTCAGAAGAATCTGACAAGTGTCTCAGTCCCTTTTGAAAGAGGGTTTGGGGTGGTTCCTATTTGAATAGCTGCAAAGCCCTCCCCCAGTGGCACCCCTCCCAGACTGTACTTTTGATGGCTGGCCCAGCCACTGAAAGGGCCCAGCTGATTTGTGTCCACTCCCCGTTCAGGCTGGGCAGGCTGCCTGCAGACGCTACGTGCAATTTCTTCTTTTCCTTGGCCTGCCTTACCATTGATGTTACATAGCTGGATGCTCTGCCGTAACTTGGATCCCTTCCCAGCTGTTTTCTCACTATCTTTTTATTCTGATCTTTTTTATTACTGATCATCGACCAGCATTCATTTCAAAGTACAAGAAGATTGTGTCATCCTTCCCTGGATTGTCCAACCCTGAGCATTCCTCATATGCTTGATGTTTTTGAGTCTGATTCTGAGGCCTCCGTTGGTCAGAGTTGACCATGGCTTTTGCATCCTAGCTGTCTAGATACACAAGCCAGGGCAGTACGATATGGAGAGCGAGCTGTTGGTCATGTAGCAAGCTCCCCTTCTCTACGCAACTGATGAACCCAAAGGAACGGCAGAGACTGATACAGTTTGGTACCGGCAGTGTCGCAGGAGTTGAACTCAATGTAGGGCAGTGTTAGGGACTCCAGTTCCAGATATTTTTTCTCTTGGGGTTTAAGGCTTTCTCTTGGGAAAGCCTTCCCTGTGAGTGGGAATAGCTGTAAGGCAGCGGAGGTTTCCAGAGTTTCCTTCTCCTGGATGAGCTTCCAACCACAGCTGATGAGCCCCATCTGCCTGAAGCGACTGGTTTCAAGGTGCCAGTAACCCGCCTTTGCCCTTTTCCCGTCAATAGAAATGGTTCAGCCAGGCTTAGTAGCTAAGCCACACACAAAGGCCAGGAGCTGGACTTGGTTGTCAGAGGCTACTTGAGGTGGACGCCATTGGGAGTATTTAATACTCCCAATGTATAATGGAGAGCTTGTCCCCATTGCCTCCCCGGTTATGACAACTTTGAGAATACTTACACTGGGCATCATCCATGGCAGCTCATCAGCTCTCTGAACCCACTGACATTTTCACTCCCTGTCTGGTCTCACTTCCCCCAAAAAGAAGTGATACTGTTCTTGTTACTGGCATTCCAGCTAGTTGCCCACGTATCATTCTGCACCACCTGAGCCATACTGTCCCACATATTCCTCGAACATTTCGCTTTTACCAACACATGTATACCTTTGGGGTGTATCTGGTGAATTTCAATGATTTCTTTGAGGCTGCACCAGAATTCTGAATTCCCACAAACAAATTTAAGTGAGGGGAGCTCTGAGAAGGTGCTCTGCTTCTATCAGTGTACAGACATTATGATCTATGTTCATCTGTACTGGTACTAGGACTCCTAATATATTGGATAAAGTCAGGCAATATGATGACAGGATGTAATCCTTATTTTAGTCAGTCAATAACAAAGATAACAGTCTATTGACCCAATAACTGTTGATAAGCATTTAATGGGCATTGCACACTTTAAAGATGTTAGCATTTGTGTGAAATACAAAGGATGAATTGTGCTCGGGGAATTGTTGGCCCAATTTTCAGACTGGTGTGATTTCAGTAGGAAAAATCATTTTGTTTTTGCATGATGTCCATGGGAAAGAAAGGTTGAAATGGGCCCATTTTCTCAGCAGTTGAAGTACATAGATGACAGACAGACCTTTTGACTGAAATAAATAATTCACTGAAATTGTGAGCTGTGGTAAAACCATAAAGAAGGCTAATTAAACCTTGTATTTTATAAATCTGGGTCAAGGTGCACGATAAGGTGCTTTAAGGAGAGAGTGAACAAACTAAAGACTTTCTCTCAGGAGGAGCAAAGGTTGAGGGGAGACTTAATTTAGAATTCTATAAATTTCAGAGGGATAGAGTAGAAAGCTAATGCTGTCTTCCCGGGATTTAAATGACCAGTACTAGAGGGTATGCATTTGAGGTGAGAGGGGGAAATGTTTAAAAGAAGGTGTGCATGACATGTTTTTTTTTTGCACAGTAGTGGGTGCCTGGGCTAATGTAATCTATGTAAAGATACTTCATACGTTGTCAGATATGCACATGAATATGCAAAGACTGGAGGGATATGGACCTTATGCAGGCAGTAGGGATTAGTTCAGTTAGATAGCATTAGTTTAATTAGTCTGGCACAATGTGATGGGCTGAAGGGCCTGTTCCTGTGCTGTTCAATATCCATATGTTTTTCTCCTTTCATATGGTCATGTAAGTCTGATGACGTAACTACTAATTATTTTGAATTCTTAGCCATTTTTGAAAAAATGAACGAAATGAAAAAAAAACAACTAAATGTAGAGTATATCCAGTGGACAGTGTCTGGAGACACAGACTGCCAACTTCTTTCCTTTATAGACATACTGACTCTCATAGCTATCTTGACTACACCTCTTCTCACCCTGTCACTTGCAAATATGTTATTTTCTTTTCTCATTTCCTTCATACCACCACATCTCTTCCCAGGACAAAGCTTTCCATTCCAGAACACCTAAGATGTTCTTCAAAGAACAGGGTTTCCCTTCCTCTACCATTGTTGCTGCCTTCACCTGTGTCTCCTCCATTTCCCAGACTTCTGCCCTTGCCCTACCTTCAAACCTCAATAAAAGGGATGATATTCCTCTTGTCCTTGCCCTCCACCCCACAAGCCTCCATAATCAGCAAACCATTCTCCACAACTTCCACCTTCTTCAACAGGATCCTATCACAAAGAACATTTTCCCCTCTTCCACCCCACCCCCAACTCACCACATTCCATAGAGATTACTCTCTACATGACTACTTTATTCGCTCAACCCTCCCTGCTGATCTCCCTTCTGGCACTTACTCCTAGAAGCAGGACAAGTACTATAACTTTGCCTAAACCATCTCCCTAACCATCATTCTAAATGGTCCTTCCAGGCGAGGCAACATTTTACCTGAGAGCCTGTCAGAGCATCTGGTGCTCCTGGTGCAGCCTCCTCTACATCGGTGAGACCCGATGTAGGTTGGGGGACTGCTTTATCAAACATTTTTGCGCTCTCTGTACAAAAGGTGGGGTTTTGCAGTGGCCATGCACTTTAATTCCACTTCCCATTTCAACATGTCAGTCTATGGCCTCCTCTACTGCCACGATGAGGCCTTTATTTAGGTTGGAGGAATAACACTTCATACTGTGTCTCCATAGCCTCTAATCTGATGGCATGAATATTAATTTCACTAATTGCTGGTAATTTTGACCCCCCTACCCTGCTCCCTTTTTCTCCCCATTCTAGCTCCCTTCTCTTCTCACCTGCCTATAACCTCCCTCAGGTGATGCTCCTCCTCCTCTTTCTCTCACAGTCCACTCTCCTTTCAGATTCCTCCTTTTTTAGCCCAGTGTATCACCTCCCAGGTTCCCACTTCATTATCCCTCCCCGATCCCCCTCACCTGGGTGTCACCTATCACTTACCAGCTTGTGCTCCTTCCCTCCCCCCACCTTCTTATTCTAGTTTTTTCCTCTTTCCTTTCCAGCCCTGATGAAGGTTCTCAGCTCGAAACATCGACTCTTTACTCCTCTCCACAGATGCTGCCTGATCTGCTGAGATCCTCCAGCACTGAGTGTGAGTGTCTGTGTGTTGTTTGCTCTGGATTCCCAGCATCTGAATGTCTTCTGTTTATGAATATATATCTGTCTTATTTTGATAAGATTGTAACATTTCCTTCAAAGTTAATGACAGGATTTATACATTATTCTTATCTAGTTTCGCTATGCGGATGGTAAAGACAAGCTGTTGATGGTGCTGGGTAGCATTACTGCCATAGTTCATGGAGTTGCCTTACCTCTCATGATCATAGTGTTTGGAGATATGACTGACAGCTTTGTTGATCATGGACTTTTGCAAAATTTAACAAGTAAGTAAATATACAGCTTTTACTTAGAAACCACAGTAATCTGAATACTTTAAAACATTCGTAGGGTTTTGGGCAGGAAGTGGAGGAAAAGACTGAATACGCATTTTTCTGTAGATGAAGAAGTCATTTATAGTTGTGACTTTCCAGATGTGAGAGATAACACAGAACTATTTCAGATGTTGTACAGTAAAATGTATCCTTTTATGCACAACAGGACATACTTATTTCTGTTGCTGGTATTAACCTCTGAGAGAAAAGCAGCTTCTTCGTGTATGCTTTTTATGATGCTGAGAACCAAATATCCAAATGAATTTAATTTCTCCAGTTGCCTTTGTGTCATTTGAACTCTTTTTTTTGGATTGATGGTTCAGAACTCTGGATGCTATAGCCATAATTTTACCATCATGCTACTGTTTCCCTAAGATATTGCCATAGAGTCTCTTGACAGTGAATCCAAAAACATGCTGCACTCTCAGAATGATGTTGGTGTGGCGACCCACTTCCCAGCGCACTCGAACTGGCTCACAAAGCGGCGCGCGCCGGCATTGAGGCCGGTCCCAAGAAGGGCGTCAAGCCTGCTTCACCAGGAAGGGGAAGAGCTTGCGCGTGGGATGGGACTGTGAATCCCGAGGAGGGCGGGATCAGGAAGGCTTTAAAGCGAGGCCGCGAAGTTTGAATAAATCTCTTTTTGCAACTGCAGCTCACCGACTCGGTGACGTTATTTCAGCGCTGCGTGTAGCACACCGCTACATTGGAATATTAAACTCAAACACTGTGCTTCATCCTCTGGACTCGGTTTTTAACTTTGATCGAGTAAAACTTGAATGTGAGCATAATTAGATACTTGCATCATGTTCACAATGCGTACATGAGCAAAGGTGACAGGAAATAATGCAACTTAATTTTTATGACTCATAACTTCCCCTTGTAACCTGATTCTGAGTGGAGGTGGCTGATTTAATTCCAAACTAGCATTAACATTCTGGTATAGAAAGGGGAAGAAAGTGGTTTCTTTTCTTCTAGCATTTCCTTTCAATATCACCACAGAGGATCATTCGAATCACATGAACATTCATCAGTAGAAATTGACGTAAGATATTTCAATGACATTGAGCTGTGAAAATTTTCCGTATCAGCACCACTTCTCAGCACTGAGCTTTTGTCATGCTAAACAATCATGGCAGGAACTAGCACAGTGCAGGTATGAGAAAATCTCAAGAGGGATTCATGATTGTGAAACCAAAAATGGGGGTAAATTATAATCTTAATGCAGTAATCTGATGGTAATCCATTGATCTTCACAGAACCCACTGATTTATAATCCATAGACTAAAAGACACAGGAGCAGAAATAGGCCATTCAGTCCATTGCATCTGGTCCACCATTCTATCATGGCTGGATTATTATTCTCCACAACCTCATTCTCCTGCCTTCTCCCCGTAACCTTTGACACCCTTACTAATCATGAACCTCTGCTTTATATATACCTAATAACTTGGCCTCCACAGCTGTCTGTGACAATGTGTTCACAGATTCAGCTCCCTCTGGCTAAAGGAATTCCTCCTCACCTCTGTTCTAAGACAAGAGGCCCAAATCTGCTCTCAAATACTCCAAGTGAGGCCTCTCCAGTGCCTTATAAAGCCTCAACATAACATTCTTGCTTTTATATTCTATTCCTCTTGAAATTCATGCTGAAATTGCTTTAGCCTTCCTTACTACCAACTCATCCTGCAAGGTAAACTTTAGTGAATTCTGCACGAGAACACCCAAGTCCCTTTGCAACTCTGATTTTTTTAAAAATTTGCTCCCAGTTTAGAAAATATTCCTTTGATCAAAAGGCATGCCTATACACTTCCCTAGGACTTATTCCACTGTTCAGGTCCTTTTGTAGATTCCTGTCCTTGACACTACCTGCCCCTCCACTTATCTTTGCACCATCTGTAAAATTGGCCACAAAGCCATCAATTCCATCGTTCAAATCATTGACATACAATGAGAAATAAAGATCTTTCTTGAAAGATCACTATGTGAAAGAGCACGCACTGTGGCAGACCACAGTACATGCGCTTGCAACACTGTGTGTCAGACAGAGTGGTGAGCAGCACTGGGGCTCCACAGGGGACTGTCCTGTCTCCCTTTCTCTTCACCATCTACACCTCAGACTTCAACTACTGCACAGAGTCTTGCCATCTTCAGAAGTTTTCTGATGACTCTGCCATAGTTGGATGCATCAGCAAGGGAGATGAGGCTGAGTACAGGGCTACGGTGGGAAACCTATCATGTTTGCTGTTGTGTGCTGGGGCAGCACGCTGAGGGTAGCAGACACCAACAGAATCAACAAACTCATTCGTAAGGCCAGTGATGTTGTGGGGGCAGAACTGGACTCTCTGACGGTGGTGTCTGAAAAGCGGATGCTGTCCAAGTTGCATGCCATCTTGGAAAATGTCTCCCATCTACTCCATAATGTACTGGTTAGGCACAGGAGTACATTCAGCCAGAGACTCATTCCACCGAGATGCAACACTGAGCGTCATAGGAAATCATTCCTGCCAGTGGCCATCAAACTTTACAACTCCTCCCTTGGAGTGTCAGACAACCTGAGCCAATAGGCTGGTCCTGGCTAATTTCCTCTTGGCATAATTTACTTATTATTTAATTATTTATGGTGTTTATATTGCTATATTTCCACACTATTCTTGGTTGGTGCGACTGTAACAAAACCCAATTTCCCTCCGGATCAATAGAGTATGTCTGCCTGTCTGTCTGTCTAATACTTCCACAGTCTCTTCAGCTAGATGTGGGGTTAGCTGGTCCAGTTGAATTACCTGCATTCAGACATTTCAGCTTTCCAAGTACCCTCCCTTCTGCCCCCGACACTCAAATTTCTGGCAGACTGCTGGTGTCTTCCACAGTTGAACACTGACACAAAATACTTATTGTGTTCAACTGCCATTTCTTTTCCACTTTCCATCAGTCCAGTATCTACTCTTGCCTCTCTTTTACTCTATATATCTGAAAAAACTTTTGGTATCTTCTTCTATATTATTAGTTAGTTTACATTCATATCTTTCCTTGTTTTTTTTATTGCTTTCTGTTGGTTTTTAGATGTTTCCCCGTAGTATATGCTTTTATGCTGTCTTTGACTTCTGTTGTCAGCCATGGTTGCCACCTCCTCCCTTTAGAATACTACTTCTTTGGGTTGAATCTATCCTGTGCCATCCAAATTGTTCCCTGTATCTCCAGATATTGTTATTCTGCTGTCATCCCTGCCAGTGTCCCCTTCCAATCATCTTTGGCCAGCTCCTCTCTCCTGCCTCTGTAGTTACCTTTATTCCACTGTGACACTGATATATTTGACTTTAGCTTATCCCTCTCGAACTGCAGGGTGAATTCACTCATATTTTGATCGTTGCCTCCTAAGGATTCCTTCATCTTAAAGTCCATAATCAAATCTGATTAATTATACAACACTCAAACCAGAATTTCTTTTTCTGGAGTGAGCTCAAGCTGCTCTGAAAATCCATCTCATTGAAACATAGAAAACCTTCAGCACAATACAAGCCCTCAGCCCACAATACTGTGCTGAATATGTACTTTAGAAATTACCTAGGGTCACCCATAGCACTCTATTTTTCTAAGCTCCATGTACCTATCCAAGAGTCTCTTAAAAGACCCTATTGTATCCCCCTCCACATCTCAATAGGCATTCTTCAAATTTGTTCTCCTGGGATCCAGCACCAACCTGATTTTCCCAATCTTACCTGCATATTGAAATCCCCCATGATTATCATAACATTGTGCATTTTGCATGCTGTTTCTATCTCCTGTTTTTTTTACCTCACAACCTGGCTACTGTTTGGAGACCTGTATGTAACACTTATCAGGATTTTCTCACCCTTGCAGTTTTTAACTCTACCCATAAGGATTCTACACCTTCCAATCCTATGTCCCTTCTTTCTGAGGATTTGATTTCAATTTTTCCCAGCAGAGCCATCCCACCCCTTCTGCCTACCTGCCTGTCTTTCCGAAACAAAATGTATCCTTGGATGTTAAGCTCCCAACTGTGATCTTCTCTCAGCCCCAACTCAGTGATCCACACAATGTCATACCTGCCAATTTTTAATTGCGCTACAAAATCAGCTACCTTATTCCATACAATCCAGTTAGTTCAACAGAATAAAATTGTCAAGTTCTCAAAAAGGTAAGTCATTAAGTATGCAGATTACTGCTCAGATAGCAAAGTTAAAGATACAACCTAACTATGTAATGACAATATAAAGCCATATTTAGCAAATCAGGGAAAGGTAAATTCCCACAGTCAGCAAATAGAATTTGCATGTTGGGTACAATGGGTGTGGAAATCCAAAATTACTGCAGCTGTATAATCATAATATATAGGAATAGAATTAGGCTCTTCAACCCATTCAGGACTGCTTCACCATTCACTCAAACTGATATTCATTTTTGGCCATACTCTCCTATGTTCTCCCTGTAATTCTTAACCCTTCTAACAATAAGCGATGTTGGAAGATTTTTTGACATAATAAGAACATAAAAATTAAGATCAGGAATGATCTAAATGGCTCATCAGTTCTGCCCGTTGTTCATCCAGATCATGGCTAATTTTCTCCCTCATCTCCATTTTCCTAAACTATCCCCATGGAAGTCTAGAAGATGCAACACCTTGTACCTCTCCCCTTCCCAGCATCCAGGAAGCCAAACATTCTTTCCACCTTCCAGGTAGTGTAGCGATTTCCCTTCCACTTCTTCCAATCTAGCATATTGTGGAGGCCTATGACTCGTGGATCACAGGCCCCAAGTATTTTTACCTTTTTTTCTAATTGTTTTAGAAACATGGAGTTATGCAGCACAGAAACAAGCCATGTGACTCAACTCGTCCACATCAACCAAGGTGCCTAGCTGAGCTAGTCCCATTTGCCTGCTTTTGGCTCATTTTCTTCTGTACCTTTCCTATCCATGAATCTGTCCAAATGTCATTTAAAGGTGTCTTCTAAATATTTTAGCTGAACAACAGAAGAAGGAATTGTTTGTCAATACCATCAATATCAAATGCTGCTTTCACGAAGTTCACTTGATTAGCATGTCTCCTGTTGGCAGAACTGCCGGATTTAACTCATGTGACTGATCGCCTGTTGATGACCATAGGTTTAATTAGATCTCCGGGCCCTATCGCAGATCATTTTGCAAAACCAGACTTTGCAGTATTATTAACAAAGAGATCCAAGAGAATGTGGCAGATTGTTTTAAAAAAAGACTGATCAGGACTTAAAAAGTGGCCCTGCAGTAGCTAACAAAGTGTAACATTTGACAGAGATTTTAATAAGTGGAAGGTTGTTTACACCCATGTTCTGTGAGACTCCAAAATAGGCCTTTACTCTTTAGAGTATGTATAAGGTATTTGGACACACAGTGTGAGCTAGAATTAAGAAAGAAGCATACAAATCAGCCTGATGGGGAATGATGAAGGCTTTAGGAAAATATCAATGGGTCAGTTAAGAGCAAAATTGTGCTTAAAGCTCAAGACCTTTCTCTACTGGATGCTTTTGACACTTGGATAGTTTATAGCAGGCATCTCAAACCACTGGAAATAAGCCACCATTTCTGTGTCCGATCCACTGGAAGAATAAATGAACCAACATCAGTATCCTCTCCCAGCACTAATTACTCTTGATTATCTCCAGTGGGCAGTCCAGCTCAACACCAGATCCCTGAAAAGGACACTCTACCCAACTACTATCAGAGTATGAAGCTAGCAGCTGGACAGTGAAAATAATTCTTTCATTGTCTTAAAGCCTCCTTGATAAAAATTAATATGCCTACTTGTGGAAATCACAGGACTGGTGAAATGAAGGTTGTTTCATTGAGAACCTCGAGCCCATTCATCAGCAGCACACAGAAGTCTACTGTAAATGGGAAGAAATACAGCAGCTCCCCAACTACCTGCCTAAGCCCCAGCAGCTGAATGATCCCCAACTACACTATAAACTACTTTGATCTAGGTATTTCTATGTTTTTATCACACTTATGTCAACATTTTTGATAATTCTATCCCAATTTCAACCTTATTTATGTTCTGCTGCTGGAGCAGGGAGCCTCTCGAGGTGCTAAAATTAAGAAATTGAAACAGAAAAGGAAAATAATTTCACCTCCTTTTACTCCGACTGCCTCTCACTAGTTTACAGGGGCTTCCTTCAATGCCTGGAACTTGGTCAGTTTTCCTCAATATGCTTAAATAATGTTACTCAAAGTTCAAAGTAAATTTATTAGCGAAGTACATAAGTATCACCATGTAGAACCCTGAGATTCATTTCCTTATAGGCATACACAATAAATACATAATAGAATAATAACCATAGTAGAATCAATGAAAGACTGCACCAACTTGGGCATTCAACCGTGTGCAAAAGCCAACAAACTGTCCAAATACGTACAAAAAGAAAAAGAATAATAATGATAAATAAATAAGCAATAAATAATGTGCTTTACCCATGATACTCGATTGTAAAAATATTGTGCATTCTGTTCTTTCAATGTTGATCTCACTTCATATTCATTTGAAGATGACTTTCGTTTCTGCTATTAATTGCAAAATATCCTTTCCAGAAAATTCATCACTGAATTTCACCGGTGATTTCCCAGAAACATTGGAGGAACAGATGACAAGGTATTAAACATTTTAAGAGTGTTATTTTTTTTGTTTTAATTGCTATTATCACTCTGACTTTGACTGATAACATGAAGTTCTTTTGATTATTTCAGAATTACAGTTAATTAGAATTAATATGTGCCTGCGGTTACTCAGTGCACATCAACTCTAATATTAATTTTTAAAAGATATTTTAGGATCATGCATTATTAACTTGGTACAGTCTGCCATATCTAAATGGAAAGTAAAAGTATACTTAGAAAAAATTTGATTTTGATTTTTTAAATATTGTTTTAGAAAGAGCATATTGATGATAATTTTAAGCACTAATATAAGATTATGTCCTGGTTGGTCCCTCACTCCAGAAGCAGGACCCTTTAGAGGAAATGTGCATAACAATGGTAGTTAACAAGGGGAGAGGTAAATTTCAATATTAGCATCAGGGTGGTAACCTGCTTGAGTTTATTTATCAATAAAACCCATCTGATTTTAATTGTATTAATTTAAATGGGATAAAAGAAGAGTTGTACTACAAAGGACAAGAAGCCCTTTTCATTATGTCACAATTCAGGTTGCAGAGTGGATGGCATTAGAGACTGTACTACACAGAAATCTAATTGTTGATTAATGGCTTTGAACTTCTTCAGCTTTGACACATCTATATTTAAACTGAAAACAGGAGATTCAAAAACAAGCAAAAGTTAACACCAGCAGGTTCATTGAGCCTTCCCTGCAGTTGTGCAGACCTACTGCCAGAATTTACTTCTGATACAATTTTCTTCTTTCCAGGTATGCCTATTACTATGTAGCAATAGGAGGAGCTGTTTTGATAGCAGCCTTTATGCAGGTTGCTTTCTGGTCATTGGCAGCAGCAAGGCAGACAAAGAGGATAAGAAAGGAATTTTTTCATGCTGTATTACGTCAAGAAATGGGATGGTTTGATGTAAATGACATTGGAGAGATCAACACCCGACTAACAGAGTAAGTGGTCACAAATGTAGGCTTTGATAGTTATTTTTCATTGATACTGTATATTGGAAGTGGCCATTATTGGCAAGGCCAGCTTTTAATGCTCATCTGTAATTGTCTTTGAGATTATGAAGCGGATTCTCCTTGTTAAACTGCAGCAAATCTTTTGGAAAAGGAGCTTCTGTTGGGTGTTTACAGTATTCAGCCGAAGGGGGATCACTCAAGATGATGTACGACTTGGAAGAAACATTCAGGCATTGGCTTTCATAAATCCTGCAGCCCTTTCCTTTCTAATTAGGAGAACTTGAGTCTGTGGGGTACTTGCAAGCCTTAGCAAGTTGATGGCATCCAACTTATGGATGTATCATTCTACCATTTGGTGGTAAAAGAAGGAGATGGTTAAGATGTTGGATGGAATGCCAAACAAGTGGGCACCTTTATTGTAGATGGTATTGAACTTCTTGAGTGTTGCTGATTCTGCACTCAACTGGACATGTGATCAATATTCCATTACAATCCTGAAGTGCCCAGTGAGTACAGTGGAAAGACTATGTGGAGTCACGAGGGAAGCTATTATACACGTTTCTGGAGACTCAGACACTTCTTTGCTTTTTAAACTGCTGTATAAATTTTGACCAATGGTGACCACCGTTACCTCACGAAAGCAGGACTGGAGATAGTTGGTGCCTGTAAATGGCAAGGGGCAATGATTAGGTTCTCCTTTCTTGGAGATGGTTATGGTGTGGCATAAATACTTTATGTCACTTACCAGTATCTGCCTGAAAGCTGTTCAGATCTTGTTACATAACAACATGGACTGTGTTATTATCTGTGGAGTTATGAATGGTATTGAACCATTTTTACCCCATAATGGAGAAACAGTGCCAAAAGTATCTAAGGGGATCCTCAGGGTTTCAAGCCATTGACCTCCAACAACCAATATCCTTTCATGGCATGGAATGCCCCCAGCTGAAGCAGATTTGGAATTGGCTTCAATTTTACACAGGCTCCTTTTGGAATTCTGGTATTTTACTGCTTAATAACATTATCAATGACATGTACACTGTCATTACTTATTGAGGCTGATCGGACAGCATTCACTCAGATTGGATTTGATCTACTTTTTATACTGTTGGATTGATGCCACAGTAGAACGTGTTGATAAATGGTCACAGTTTTTGGAGGCCAATGATTTCATCTGGAGAATATTCCTGCAGAAATTTCACACAGTGGAATCTGATGCATTCGGCCTTTTTGTGATAACTAGTGAGATAAACTGGTTAGGAAAATAGAGGTCTATTGGCAACCTGAGGTAATTTCTAAAGTAAATACATGTTCAACACAGCATTGTGGGCCGAAGGGCCTGTATTGTGCTGTAGTTTTCTATGTTTTCTATAAACTGAAATACCTGAACACAAATTTTTGTAGTAAGGAGTTTAGAAGGAGGTCAAGACAGACTACCAGTTAAAGCTGTTTGAAAGCATTTCAATCTTGACACACCTAAATCACAAACAAGCAAGAGATAACACCAGCAGGTCCATTGAGTCACTCCTTTGATGTTGTGCAACTTCAGAGCATCTTAATTCCCAAATGATCTTTCACAGCAACAGCTGTCTTTACACTAACCTTGGTGAAATGCAATTCCACAACTTCTACAGGATTCAGTGATGATCTCCAAGTCCGACTCTTTGTTCTGTTTGAAAAGTCAGCTTGCTCTCAGTTCTGTCACTTCTTCCCTGACATTATATTCTGAGCTTGGTCATGAATATCGTTATATATAAAGCTGCAGGAATCCAATGTCATTTATAATTGACCAAGTTTTACGCAAATTATTCTCTATGTATTTATATACCAATCCAGGTTAGCATTTTATTTTTAATTATACTCAAATTGACAATATTTTTATATGTAACAGTCTGGAGAGTCTTCATTGGTTCATACACTATAGCATGCAGGTTGATCTGTTAACTGGCCACTGTAAATTGCCCCTAGTGTGTAGGTGAGTGCTGGAATCTGGGGCAATTGATACGAATGTTAGCTGATGAGGTTACAGGGTAAATTGTTGGGATAAAAGGATTACATGGCAAGCCAGTATAGAAATGATGGGCCAAATGGTCTCCTTTTGAGGTATATTGTATGGAAATATGAAATAATGCTCCGGTCTTTGGTTTGCTCCATTGCCTTAAACACATAACCTTATGTGCTACACTCATTGCTTTGGCATTAAACCTATCCACATGCATACATTTTGTTGCTCTGTATTAAGTAGCATGTGTCAGATGAAGGCCTAAATCCACTTTGCTGGCAAATCAGTCTGTAATATATTCCACACAGTTAATATTCTAATACCCACCGTATGAAATGTAAAATCTGACAGCCCTCCACACTATCCACAACATCCCCAACCTTTGTGTCATCAGCAAACTTACTAATCCATCCCTCCACTTCCTCATCCAGGTCATTTATAAAATTCACTAAGAGAAGGGGTCCCAGAACAGATCTTTGAGGGACACCACTGGTCACCAACCTCCATGTAAAATATGACCCATCCACAATCACTCTTTGCTTTATGTGGGTAAACCAGTTCTGGATCCACAAAGCAAGGTCCCCTTGGATCCCATACCTCCGTACTTCCTCAATAAGCCTGGCATGGGATACCTTATCAAATGTCTTGCTGAAATCCATATACTCTACATCTACTGCTTTACCTTCATCAACGTGTCCTCAAAAAATTCAGTCAGGCTTGGAAAGCACGACCTGCCTTTGACAAAGCCACGCTGACTATTCCTAATCATATTATGCCTCTCCAAATGTTAATAAAACCTGCCTCTCAGGATCTTTTCCATCAACTTACCAACCACTGAAGTAAGACTCACTGGTCTATGATTTCCTGAGCTATCTCTACTCCCTTTCTTGAATAAGGCAACAACATCTGCAACCCTCTTTAATTTATTAATGAACATTACAGAGTACAAATCTTAAACTTGATCCCTTCAGGTCAGTGTTAGTAAATTACCATAACTTTTATCATTAATATAGAACTTCAATCTGAATGATTATCTAACTGAAAATTTTCTTGTTATTACTCATGTAGCCAAATGTAATGGACATATCAAATATAGATGCAAATGAAGGCATATTAAGTTGACACCATTCAATTTCATTTACAAATCTAGAAATTTCCCCTCTGAAGTTCAGTTTAATTAAACAAGCTACTATTCTGTTTTCTTAGAAGTCAGTTTGAAATCCTCAAATGCCCGAAACGTTGACAGCGCTTCTCCTTATAGATGCTGCCTGGCCTGCTGTGTTCCACCAGCATTTTGTGTGTGTTGTTGTTTGAATTTCCAGCATCTGCAGATTTCCTCAAGCTTGCAATTTTTGCTGCTTTGTTTGGTTCACTGTATTAATTTAGTACAATTTGTGTTTGTGCTGACAGACCCACTCCTTTGTATGAAGTCTACAATACCAACAGTTCAAGGCCGGAGGCTCACCATAATTTTCTTAGCTTAATCTGGCGATGGGCATTAATTATCTGTCTTGCAATGCATGACCATGTCCTGAACATAGGAAAATAGTTTTGTTTATACAACTTATTTAGTTAAGACCAATTAGAGGACACTGTTTGATGTTATGTACTGGATCTAGGTCCAATGCTGGCAGTGATCCACTTTCAATAAAATAATGGGCCCCGGAACCAAGTTACTGTTTCCATTGAATTCTCTTGCATTGCGCATCAGGTAGACACTTTCTCCAGTCTTAGTCACGTAGTGAGGTTGAGAAAGAATTTCAACAATTGTTTTTAATTTCCAAATGATTTGTTGTTTCTCCCTGGGGTGTTTGCTTCATCCAAGCGATCACATGTAGTTTAGGTGGGGTGGATTATGTCTATGTTTTGATGCACAAGACATTGGCTGTGTGACTGGGTGTGCCTGTGTAGCTTTTCAATTCCATTTTTGTTCAAACGTTTGCACTTCAAATTGGAATAGTGCTAATTGATGCTGAAATAATTAGCAGATTCTGAGGATAATTCTTTAGGGGCTATTATTTTTAAATGAAGATGTCATTTCAAGTTATACCAGTGTAACCAGATAAGAGAGGAAAATGACAGTGTGGGATAGAATATCAATCTCCAACTCTTCCAGGCCTGTTCATGTAAACTAATAATGTCATGTAGTCAAGTAGATCTTGATGTTTCAAGACATTTAGGAATGGTCTTTATTGCACCTAACAAAAAATATTTGCAAATTCTTTGTGAAAAAATTGTGGGTGAAGCTGATTAAATATTAAATAATTTTCTGAAACTGGAGAACGTGCCATCATCTACTTGAGTGAAAAGCCTTTAGTGATGATCTAGAAGGGACCCAAGTCATGGCACAAGTCAGGGATAAGCTTAGGAGTTGAACAGTAGATGATGAGTCATTGTAGACTGGAGATAATGATTTTTTATTGTATTCTGTTTGCCTTCCAGTGATATTTCAAAAATAAGTGATGGAATTGGTGATAAAATAGGTATTCTCATACAAACACTGACGACCTTCATTGCTGGCTTTGTGATTGGCTTTATTAAAGGATGGAAACTGGCACTGGTGATTTTGGCCGTGAGCCCAGTTCTGGGAATCTGTGCAGTAATCTGGTCCAAGGTTAGTATGTTTATTTTGTTATTTTACATATAATACATTCTTCCTATTTAGAATCTGCTGAATGTAATCAGTTTTAATGATTTATACAGCATTGCATTTTTCCACCTATCGCTATCAGTCATTTGCATAGTCACAACCTGAAACGCTCACCGTCCTTCAGTGGTAATTTTACTCCAGATTACAGCATCGACATTTCCTTGTGTCCCTTAATATCTATCGCAGTTTCTCTTCCTTGATTTTCCAACACCTCACGTATCAGACATCCCACCTCTCCTGGAAGTTCTGGGAGTCTCCCGTATATTGATAGCGGCTCCCTGACGCCTGCAAATTATATACAATATCCCGGAAATCGATTTTTGAGAACGAGAGAGAGAGAGAGAGAGAGAGAGAGAGAGAGAGAGAGAGAGCGAGCACAAGAGAGTCCACGATGGAGAAGAAGCCATCTTCTTGATGCATGACATCTATTGCAGCGATGAATGACATCCAGTTTCTCGTGCATCTCTCTCCTGACCAGGGGACTGGTTGATGAACAAGTTTCAGAGTAATGGAATCTTCTGTAACAAGAGCTCCCAGCTTCTCATGTCATTCTCCCTCCCCATCACTTCCCCCACCTACCCAATTGCCCCCTCACCTGGCTTCACCTCCCGGAACCTGCCAGCTTGTACTCTCTTCCACCCCCCCCCCCCCCCCCCCGCCAACTTTCTTATTCATCCTGTTAGGCAGCTGGTGTGTGGAAACTTGTTACCAGGTACTGCCCATAAGTCAACAATTCAGCTCCAGCCTTTACAGTTTTAGATTGTCCATTGTGGACATTGAAACAGGAGGAAGTGAGGGGAATTGCTGAGTGTTAAAGTGTAAATGTAATGGAGCAACCTTTGAAAATGCAGTTGCTGTTGCCTGAGTGTACAGCACTCTCTGTGCACCTGCCCACTGTTTCCTTACCAATGGTTGCAAGTCCAGCTGGCAGGTACTTTGTGGCCTTTCCTCGACATCTAAAGCAGTTATAGAGGCATGTAATGTGGACATCACTGGTAATGGCCACGTTGACTGTCCATCTCTAATTGTTGCTGAACCATGGAGCAATTGAAAATCAAATGCATTTGTAAGTGTGGAATCACATTAGGTAGGAAGGATCACACACAAAATGCTGGAGGAACTCAGCAGGCCGGGCAACATCTATGAGAAAGAGTACAGTCGATGTTTTGGTTCAGCCAGGAAGGATGATGCTTGAAGAACATTAGCAAAACAGGTTTTTTTTATAAATGTACAAACAAGCCGGAGGAACTCAGCAGGTCGGGCAGCATCCGTTGAAACGAGCAGTCAACATTTCAGGCCGAAACATTGACTGCTCGTTTCAACGGATGCTGCCCGATCTGCTGAGTTCATCCAGCTTGTTTGTACGTGTTGATTTGACCACAGCATCTGCAGTGTTTTTTTTATATAGCAATCTGGTAATTTCATATTTGCCATTATTGAGACTAACTTTAATTTTAGATTTAATGAATATTCTCCTCTTGCCATTGTGGATTGAAACTCATGTCACCTAGGAATTTGGAATTCTGGCTTCCAGACAAGTAATTTAGTTTGTACATTACCAAATGGAAGTAGACAGTGCCTTGCTATATACGTTATGCACACAGCAATTCAGCAAGTCTGATATAGAACATGATACCATTCTTGGACCTATTGTGCGCATCCTGTGTAAAAACGTAGTGTCTGGATTCTACATGGAAGGTTCAAGAATAATAATTCCTGCAAAATTGCTTCTAATTGCACATGATTCAACATTGTTTCATTAAGGCCAACTGTCCACCAAAGAATGAAGGAAACATATACAGAATTCAATTTACAAGCAAGAGAGATCTGCAGATGCAGGCAGAATTCAATTGTAGCCTTTTTCTGGTCAGAATGTCTTTGTTTTTGGCAAGCCCTCAACATTTTGTTAAATAAGGGAGAAAAAAGCAGCACCTATTTCATACTCAATTGTTAAATAATTGCATAAATATAAGTATGCCTATGGTAAAAATAGATAGATAAATAATATCTGAGATGCCCAGTCATCAAGATTCCCTCTTGGCCTCACTGTTGTAGTCGAAAGGAAAGCTCTTGAAGCAATATGTTTGGCACCAGCTTGGCTGCAGGAGCTGCTGGAAGGATGTTCAATGGCGTCCAGCCGCCTTAGGGGCTCCACACTGGATTGTGTCTGGGTTTATTCCTGTACCCTTCATCTCTCTCAAGGCTGCCCACAAGGCAGTGGGGCTGTTTGCTCATAGCTGGGGATCTGGTTCACGAGCAGCAGGGCATGTCCAGACACCGGTGGGAATGCATGTAGTGTGTGCAGGGGCCAGACCTCCTCCCCGTCCTCTGTAGTTCAGCCCGATTCTAAAAGGAGTTCAGTTTCCGTGTGTCACCAGTGAGGAGGCACGACATGAGGCTTGCTGTTGGAGAGGCTGTGTACCGGCACATTCAGCTCCCCTTTTCGCAAACTGCTAGCCAGCTGTGGAAACGAGAGTGATAGTGTATGCATATTGTACACCCTGTAGGGAAGAAGGCATTCTTGGTGATGGTGATGGTGGGGGGTGAGGACATTGAATCTGAAGTGAACATAAGGTAAAACTCTGATATGCAGTGTCACATACTAGAAACCTGTGTTATGGGCTGTACAGGGAGTGGAATAGATTGTCTGCAAGTGGAAACCAAAAGTGAGCATGCTTCATCTGCAACTGAAACCCTCATACATATCATTACAATTATTCTGCTGTCCTCCAGTTAGCTTCCATCAATTCTCAGAATTAGAATCATATTTACTATCACCAATACATGATAAATATAGAAAAAATATTATGTATGTTAAAATAAATAGTGTAAAAACAGAAATTTAAAAAAAGTATTGGGGTACTGTTCATGGGTTTAATTTTGATTTAGAAATTAGATGGCAGAGGGAAAGAAGCTGTTCCTGATTTGCTGAGTGAGTGCTTTCAGGCTCCTGTACCTCATTCCTGATGGTAACAATGAGAAGAGGGCATGTCCTGGGTGCTGGGGGTCCTTAATGATTGACGTTACCTTCTGGAGGCACTGCTCCTGGATACTATGGAGGCGAGTACCCATGATGGAGCTGACTAAGTTTACAACTTTCTGCGATTTACTGCAATCCCTGTGCAGCAGCAGCCACCTCCCCGCACCCCAGTGACTGTCAGAATGCTCGCCGCGTACATCTGCACAGATTTGAATGTTTATGCGACAAACCAAATCTGAAACTCGTGATGAAGTATAACCTCTATCTTGGCTTCTTCATAGCTGCATCAATATGTTACTACCAACTTAGTTCCTCAGAGATATTGACACTCAGGAATTTGAAATTTCTCACTCCCTCCACTTCCAGTCCCTCCATAAAATCACCTAAAACTGTATGACCCATGTCCTAACTTCACCCATTCATCTGCATTTACAGACCCAGATTGACGTACAGATAAACTCTCAGTTTGTTTTCAAACCCTTTTTTTTCTTCACTACTGGGCAATTCTGCAAACTACTTCTGGTTACCGTTTAAAATACCTGTACTCTTCTGGTCTTGGGCTGTTTGTCAGTTCCATTTTTAATCACTCCATCATTGGTGATGAATTCTTTGAATTGCCAATCCTCGATGTTCTGGAATTCTCTTCCCAAAACTTGCTGCCACAATACTAAACTTGTGTATGAGTCATAGAAACATAGAAAACCTACAGCACAATACAGACCCTTCAGCCCACAAAGCTGTGCCGAACATGTCCTTACCTTAGAAATTACCTAGGGTTACCCATAGCCCTCTATTTTTCTGAGCTCCATGTACCTGTCCAGGAGTCTCTTAAAAGATCCTATTATTTCCACCTCCACCACTGCTGCTGGCAGCCCATTCCATGCACTCACACTCCACTCTCTCCGTAATAAAAAATTACCTCTGACATCTCCTCTGTACCTACTTCCAAGCACCTTAAAATTGTGCCCTCTCGTGCTAGCAATTTCAGCCCTGGGAAAATCCTCTGACTATCCACACAATCAATGCCTGTCATCATCTTATACACCTCTATCAGGTCACCTTTCATCCTCCGTCACTCCAAGAAGAAAAGGCCAAGTTCACTCAACCTATTCTCATAAGGCATGCTCCCCAATCCAGGCAACATCCTTGTAAATCTCTTCTGCACCCTTTCTATGGTTTCCACATCCTTCCTGTAGTGAGGCGACCAGAACTGAGCACAGTACTCCAAGTGGGGTCTGACCAGGGTCCTATATAGCTGCAACATTACCTCTTGAATGAAGGGTCTCAACCCAAAATGTCAACTGTTCCTCTGCTCCACAGATGCTGTTTGACACGTTGAGTTCCTCTAGAAGTTTATTTTTTTAAATCTCTAGACACAGTACATCATCTTGAGTCTCTCTTGTGTCACTACTCCATACATTTCTTATCTCCAAAAAAAACACTTAAAGCTTTTACTGCTATCAAATTTTGATTGACCACCTTGCTGAGTATTTTGGAGTTTTTTTCTTTCTATATTAAAGATTATTTTTAGGTGCAATTTATTGTTAAAGCTTTGGCTTTGAAGCTGTCTGTTGGTGTTGTAGCTGTCTGTTGGCGTTGTCAATACATATCTGGTCTTATGTATTCATGTCTTTTGTATACATGACTGTGGAAGTGAGGTTAAGATCTCCTGTTCTGTGCCTCTTCCCACACTCTATATACTCTGTGTGCAAGGTTACAAAT
Source organism: Hemitrygon akajei (assembly GCF_048418815.1). Taxonomy (NCBI): domain Eukaryota; kingdom Metazoa; phylum Chordata; class Chondrichthyes; order Myliobatiformes; family Dasyatidae; genus Hemitrygon; species Hemitrygon akajei. The sequence goes on along the minus strand of NC_133131.1, from coordinate 124,902,448 downwards.
ATAAAGGTCAAAACTCATCACCAAAATTCCCTCCTGTCATCCTTAAATGTGCCTGACTACCGGTAATCAGTTTATATGATTTACGGTAGTTTATCTTTGTCTTGTGTTTGGCTGGAACTTGAAACATGTAAAGAAGACAATTAATTCGTCAATAAATCCTCATCTGGGAAAGATTCAGAATCAAAAGTAACCACATTTAATTTAATTCTTGGTGCTGAACATCATAGCTTAAAGCTAAAAATATAGCCAAGAATTGAATAAACAAAAATAATGAAATATCCCTAACTTCATGGATGGATAAGTTTTACAATGTGTGTTTACAGCACACCTCATTCTAGGCAGCAAATCATGTAAATCCACTACCGAAGGAGGGTCTCAGTGAGTGCTTGAGAAGCCACCTGGCTTATTTATTCATGAGACAAGTTAATGGGGGATAACAAAGGGTCATGTCAAAGCTGTGATTAGCAGGCCAGAGCAATTGTTGAAACTGGAAGCCAAGACATGAATACTAGGATTGCCCAACAGATCAGGCAGTGCCTGTGATGGGGGGGGGGAGACTGTGTTATTATTGCAGATGAATAATATTGCAGCAGAACTGGCTGGTTCTTACATGAAACAGAAAAAAAGAGTTGCTTGCAGTTTTTCCCTACATGTTCATTATTTGCAGAGACTTCACCTCATTATCTGTGGTAATTTAAAAAGGTAAGTTGCAGCATCTTCAGCATTTCTAGATAGGCAACACATTCTTGACTTGCCCTTCTGCAGATTATTTCATAAATAACAAAAATATGTTTTTGGCTTGGGTCTAAGTATATATTGCAAAGTAGCACATTGCGACAAGCATGACATTCCTTTTGACGTGTGTAGAAAGAGGCTATTTTGGCCCATTCAGTCCAGAACGATTCCACTTTCCACTGTTTTTGCCTAACAACCTATTTTCCTTCTTCCCCAATAACCCACCGCACTCCTCAACCCCCACCCCCCCAGACTTTACCACTCACCTCTATTGGAGGCAATTTACAGTGGTTAATTAATCTACCATGTCTGTGGATGTGTCAGGAAACCAGACTACCCAGAGGAAACCCCATGCAGTCACAGGGAAAATGTGTATAAAGCATGAGCTTGCTCTCACAGACAAGGGTAAGGAAAATTCCAAAGGCTTCTACAGATGCATTAATAGATAGCAAGGGACAAAATTGGTCCTCTTGAAGATTGGTGTAGTCAACTATGCATGGAGCTTAAAGAGATGCAGGAAATCTTAAATGGATTTTTTTCTTTGCATTCGTATTTAATCAGGAGATGGACACAGTCAATAGAAGTAAGACAAGACAGCAGTGATGTCATGGATCGTATATTGAATTATAGTGGAGGTGGGGTTTGCTGTCTTAAGGCAAATTAGGGTGAATAAATCTGCAGTGCCTGACAAGGTCTTCCCTTAGACCAGTGGTTCCCAACGTGGGGCGTACGCCCCACAGGGGGGTAATTTGATTTTTAAGGGGGGCAATTCGAGAATGAGTTATTAACAGTGAATTTTTTCTAGTAAGTCTGTGTGAGTATGAGTGTGTGTGAGAGTTAATACATATGTGTATATACAGTATGCATACATAAAAATACTTGTGTGTATGTACATGTGTAATTGCATATGTACTGTATATATAGTGTATCACCATCATTACAACCATCAAATGGCTTTCATAATTAAATTAATGAATTGACTGATGTAGGAAGGAACGAATGAACAAGTCCAAACGCGTAAGAAACTCGTACGAGGTCGCGCCAATGCTGCTTTTTGCAGTAGCTTTCGGTTCTTGGTGGTGTGAAGGTGTGTACATTGCGTCATCTCTTTTAAACGGTGTATCTGTCTCTGTATGCTGTAGAAACAAATCGGTATTGTTTTATTTATTTATTATTATTATTTTAATATCACTTAATGTTCTTTTTTTTTACAATTTCTTTGTAATTTCTTCCTCAGAACTTTAACAGTCCTTTGGTTCTTTTATTTTTCTCTTTCATGAATGCCATGTTCTTTGGAAGCTTGTTTAAACCAAGTTAATGGTCTTTTAGGCTTCCTCCAGGTGAATAGGAGTTCACTTTTTGAATAATAAGAATTATATATCACCACAGGGGGCATCGGGATTTTAGAGGTGATTAGGTGGGGCATGGCCAAAAAAAGGTTGGGAACCACTGCCTTAGACCCCGTGGGAGGCTCGTGCAGAAACTGGAGCATCCCTACCACACGTATTTAAAACTTCCTTGTGCATGGTAGGTTGCGTCTAACCAATCTAAATGGAGTTTTTTGTGGCGGTTACCAAGAACGTTGATGGAGGCAACACAGTGGGATATTGTCTACATGGACTTTAGCAAGGTCCCACATGTGAAATTGGTCAAGAAGGTTGTCGCTCACATTCAGGATGAAGTAGTTGTGGTGAACTACATATACCTGTCTGGACACGCCCCCCCCCGGCTGACTGCTCCTGTGGCTCCTCCCACAGACCCCTGTATAAAGGCGATTGGAGCCTGAGCCCTGGCCTCAGTCTCCAGGATGTAGTATGGTGGTCAATTGCTGCTTGTTCTTTCTTCCACCCAATAAAAGCCGATATCTCGCCTCACGTCTCGGAGAGTTATTGATGGTGCATCAATAAGTAATCAGACTGGAACCTCTATTTCTATTTCTTTGCACTTTTGCTTTTCTGTACTGCAAGTGTTTATCCGTTGATAGCCATGACAGTTTACTCTGCTGTTTTCTGATGTGAATGTATTTTGTTTTCTATACTCAGTCTCAATTTCATGTTGCTAATAATGATTATTATCATATTTTAATATTTAGATAGATAGATAGATAGATACTTTATTCATCCCCATGGGGAAATTCAACATTTTTTCCAATGTCCCATACACTTATTGTAGCAAAACTAATTACATACAATACTTAACTCAGTATAAATATGATATGCATCTAAAATCACCCTCTCAAAAAGCATTAATAAACAGCTTTTAAAAAGTTCTTAAATAGTTTACTAAAATACATTGAATGGTAACTTAAGCTCAGTCCTAACCCCGGCACTTTAACATATCTTACCCCTGGCGGTTGAATTGTAAAGCCGAATGGCATTGGGGAGTAATGATCTCTTCATCCTGTCTGAGGAGCATTGCATCGATAGCAACCTGCCGCTGAAACTGCTTCTCTGTCTCTGGATGGTGCTATGCAGAGGATGTTCAGGGTTTTCCATGATTGACCGTAGCCTACTCAGCGCCCTTCGCTCTGCTACCGATGTCATACTCTCCAGTTCTGTGCCCACAACAGAGCCCGCCTTCCTTACCAGCTTATTAAGACGTGAGGCGTCCCTCTTCTTAATGCTGCCTCCCCAACACGCCACCACAAAGAAGAGGGCGCTCTCCACAACTGACCTATAGAACATCTTCAGCATCTCACTACAAACATTGAATGACGCCAACCTTCTAAGGAAGTACAGTCGACTCTGTGCCTTCCTGCACAAGGCATCTGTGTTGGCAGTCCAGTCTAGCTTCTCGTCTAACTGCACTCCCAGACACTTGTAGGTCTTAACCTGCTCCACACATTCTCCATTAATGATCACTGGCTCCATATGAGGCCTAGATCTCCTAAAGTCCACCACCATCTCCTTGGTCTTGGTGATATTGAGACGCAGGTAATTTGAGTAATGAGCAATTATGGAAGAATTGTGAATGAGAGCAGTTATTACATTCATAGGAATATACATACTAGGAGCTGGAGGAGGCCACTTGGCACTCAATATGATGACGGCTACTCTGAGTGCAACTTCAGCTCCATATTCCTGCCTGTTCCTGGTAATTTTGCTGTCAAGGATCTATTTACCTCTGCTTTGGAAGTACTCAAAGACTCCACCCACCTTTGTGGAAGAGAGTTCCAAAGAGCAATGAAGTAAAAATTTCTCCACTTCATGTGTCTTAAATAGATAACTCATTATTTCCAAACATTGATTGCTAGTACTAGATAATTCCACAAAAGGAGAGATCTTCTCCACATTTACTGTGCCAATATCCTTCAAGATCCTGAAATATTGGATGTTCTTTTGTATTTTGTTTTGTGCTGTATTCGACAAATGAAATCCTGCCTTTTTAAAGTGACTATCTTAAAGTATTACACATTTTAGAGCCATGCTTAACGGATGAGTTTGACATCAATTTTAGGCAGCTGTCCTTTGATCAGAGGCATGATTTAAAAAAAACCAAAGTGGATGATTTGCCTATGTGAAAATTCATTGGGGCGGGTGAAGTGGGGTGGGGGCGGGGGAAATGACTGCTGATTCTAGAAATCTAAAACCGACATACTGGAGGGGAATCTCAGCATGTCAGGCAGCATCTTTGGAAAGAGAAACAGATCATACTCCATAGACACAAAACATTTAACTTTCTCTCTTTTCGCAGATGCTGCCTTATTTCCCTATTTTTGTGTTTAGTACAGTTAATTGAGACACTTTGGGACCAGCACATTTTGGCCCAATTAAAAGGCTGCCTAATTAGCCAAAATTTCATAGAAATAGTAAAAAAGGTATGAAAAAGACAAACTACCATTTATCTGAGTAATAAATTAAGTATTTAAGTGAAATACAGAACAAATTAGAACACTATCAATACTACTACAGCACTATAAAACTGTATTAGCTCCTAATAGTTATCAATGGAGGAATTCATCGAGTGTACAGTGCTGTGTTCTTCTGATTAAATGAACAAAATCAGCGCAGTCACCTAGTTCAGATAATAGATTGCATTCATACAGTGCATTCAAAGACTACATCCTCCAAATCTTCATTTTCATTGTAATATTCAATGTGATTGTAAACACCTTCAAATTCATCATAGTTCCTAACTTGTTGAATTAGTGAGATCATTTCCTTTTCACTCCCGGCCATTTCTAGCATCGCCAAGCCTGGACGCTTGAAACCGCAGTGAGCAAAGTGGTTCTGAATTGTCTTACTGCTTACTTCTTGCCAACTATCAGTGACACAAGCCACTGGATTTTGAACAAAAAAAACGCAACTGATGCAAATTAAAAACTGCTTGCTCTAAGCATAGTGTAGAGTCTAACAGCAACACAAGTGCATGCAACTGATACTAAAAACTGTTTGGCAATGGCCTCCTGTCCCAATGAAGCAGCATAGTATTTCAAATAATTTAAGAGAATTTTGACAATATTCTTCATTAGTTTTTGTTCTTTAAGAGTTGTCCCAAATAAATGGTAATCCAATTAACTGATGGCGCAATTAATTTGAATCCACTGTATTTGCTGGCTCTATTTGAGGTGAAAAAGTTTACCTTTCTCCTTTTGGTTAAGTAGTTCTAAAGAGAAGAGCCCTTGCATGGGTGAGCTTCAGACTTTCAGATGACAATTCTTGTGTTCTTTGGAATAAATGGAATTTATGGAAACTATGGAATAAATGTGAATCATAACAATTACCGTATGTTCTTTTTCTGGATTGATTCAGGTACTGACGTCATTTACAAAACAGGAGCAAGATGCCTATGCAAAAGCTGGAGCAGTGGCAGAGGAGACGTTTTCAGCTATCAGAACAGTGGTAGCTTTTGGAGGACAAAACAAAGAAGTCACGAGGTTAGAATTTGTACTCATTTTCTCCAATGCTGATATTGGGAGTCTGCTAGTGATAAAGTTGTGAATTGAAACTGGGATTTATTGGTGCTGGCTCTTTACCACATGGAAAATGACAAACATTTTTATATAAAATTGTTAACACAGTACTTGTGTAGATGATCTGATTGAGTTTCTTGTACCAGATACTCTTGAGGCATGGACAAGAGTCTCCTCACATAAACAAAACCTAATCTTTCCAAAGGCCTGTTCTTTCTTCACCTATAACACCCATCACCATCCAGAAATAACCATGCACATCTGTAGCCTTGCAATTATGATCCACACCCTATATGTTAACTATTTCAAGATGTTCAGATTGTTCACTGCAAATGCACTTTTTTAGTAGTTTATTCCACGACAAATGGCTTTTGCATTTACCAATAAATGGGGGACATGAAACTGAACTGTGAACTGAAACTGAACTGATACATATGCGCTGTGATAATTGGCCTCATTATTCCATGTGGTATCAATCAAATTCTGTTCTGCTATAATTGATGTCAATTAAGACAAAGATAATTTCTGTACAATTAGATCTTGTAATTTGTTATTAAGTTCACTCTATAATGGTATTTTACATTCAATATAGAGTGTGTGGTGGATTTTCAGTGTACATGATTAATTGTTCAAACCTTAGAGTCAAAAGTGAAAACTTTTAATAATAAATTGCTTTATAGAAACATAGAAAACCTACAGCGCAATATAGGCCCTTCGGCCCACAAAGTTGTGCCGAACATGTCTCTACCTCAGAAATTTCTAGGCTTACCCATAGCCCACTATTTTACTAAGCTCCATGTACATATCTAAAAGCCTCTTAAAAGACCCTATCATATCTGCCTCCACCACTGTTGCCGACAGCCACACACTCACCACTCTCTGAGTAAAAAGACTTACCCCTGACATCTCCTCTGTACCTACCCCCAGCACCTTAAACCTGTGTCCTCTTGTGGCAACCATTTCAGCCCTGGGGAAAAGCCTCTGACTATCTACACGATCAATGCCTCTCATCATCTTATACACCTCTATCAGGTCACCTCTCATCCTCCATCACTCCAAGGAGAAAGGGCCGAGTTCACTCAACCTATTCTCATAAGTCATGCTCCCCAATCCAGGCAACATCCTTGTAAATCCCCTCTGCTCCCTTTCTATGGTTTCCACATCCTTCCTTCAGTGAGGCGACTAGAACTGAGCACAATACTCCAAGTGGGGTCTGACCAGGGTCCTATATAGCTGCAACATTACCTCTTGGCTCCTAAATTCAATTCCATGATTTATGAAGGCCAATACGCCGTGTGCCTTCTTAACCACAGAGTCAACCTGCGCAGCAGCTTTGAGTGTCCTCTGGACTCAGACCCCAAGATCCCTCTGATCCTCCACACTGTCGAGTCTTACCATTAATACTATATTCTGTCATCATATCTGACCTACCAAAATGAACCACTTCACACTTATCTGGGTTGAACTCCATCTGCTACTACTCAGCCCAGTTTTGCATCCTATCAATGTCCCGCTGTAACCTCTGACAGCCCTCCACACTATCCACAACACCCCCAACCTTTGTGTTATCAGCAAACTTACTAATCCATCCCTCCACTTCCTCATCCAGGTCATTTATAAAAATCACGAAGAGTAAGGGTCCCAGAACAGATCCCTGAGGCACACCACTGGTGACCAACCTCCATGCAGAATATGACCCGTCTACAACTACTCTTTGCCTTCTGTGGGCAAGCCGGTTCTGGATCCACAAAGCAATATCCCCTTGGATCCCATGCCTCCTTACTTTCTCAATAAGCCTTGCATGGGGTACCTTATCAAATGCTTTGCTGAAATCCATATACACTACATCTACTGCTCTTCCTTCATCAGTGTGTTTAGTCACCTCCTCAAAGGGCACAACCTGCCCTTGACAAAGCCATACTGACTTTTCCTAATCATATTATACCTCTCTAAATGTTCATAAATCCTGCCTCTCAGGATCTTCTCCATCAACTTACCAACCACTGAGATAAGACTCACTGGTCTTTATGTTTACAGCATATTGATATAAGGAGGTAGAAAAATTAAAGTACTGCAATGGGTGGGTTATTGTTTCAGGATCTAATTATGTTCATCATATTATAAAGGTATCTCAAAAATTTAACCGAAGGCCAGAAGCTTGGAATCAGAAAGTCCATTAGCAGCAATATAGCAATAGGTTTAACCTTCCTAATAATCTATGGAACATATGCTTTGGCATTCTGGTATGGAAGTACTCTTGTTTTGGATGAGAACTATACAGTTGGAAAAGTGCTTACGGTAAGTGATGTTTTCTCTTGAGCATAAAGGTATACAAATAATTTCTGATTCTTAAAAGTTTCTTTCCTCTTCTCTTCTAATTTAGCTTTGCAGCTGCTTTTTAAATTCACAAGATAAGAAATAATGTGGGTTTATTCAGACTGTGCTGCTTAAGAAATTGAAGCAGGGCAGGCTCTGAAGGCTTGATTGTATTGAATGATTCACTATTCAGTGGAATCAAGGGTAATTTCTTATCTTAGTGCCATTTTCCCGTACTGACTCCACATCAGTTGATTTTCCCTAACGTGAAAACATTTATTGATCTTTCTTAAATATACTCAATATGTAGCCTTTGTTGATAGACAATTCCTAAGATTCATTATGCTCCGAGTTTAGGAATTTCTTCTCATTGTTTTCCTGATTGCCTGATCGCTAATCCTGGTTCCAGATACCTCAACAAGGATAAATATCCTTCCTGCATCTACACTGAAAGGCACTGTAAGAATTATGCCTTCAGTGATAATACTGCTCATTCTCCTAACATCTGGTCAATTTGAGTAGAATGTGGCTAAATGAAGGGGAAGTAAACCAAAGGAAAACTGCTGATACTGGTCACACTTCCTCATTGTGGTAAAACATCACCCGAAGTATTGGGTTTGGATGATCTTTCCAGCTCTTTCAACACTAGAAAGGAATGATTTAAGTCATAGGCATTCCACTTTTAATTACCAATTGCAGTGGAAATTGGAGAAGCCCGGGAGTAGGTTTATCATAAACTATATAAATTACTCCATAAAAAGACATGACACATATCATAAGTATACACAAGGTCTGCAACAGCTATTTCAAGTATAAACTATAAAGCTTGCTGCATGAATTTAGCTAAAAGATCAGCAGACCAACCCAGGCTGAACTATTGACTTCAAGGTGGAACCAACACATACAAAGTTCATACAACCCTTTGGTGGAATGACTGGGCAGGTTAAAGTCGAAGACAAACTTGTTGAGCTAATAGGCTGTATAGATATGGAAGGAAGATGACAGTTGTATTGTTAATTTGCTTTCACTTCCTTTGTTGTAGAACTTAGTCTCCAAATTCCCCAAATATCCCAGCAGAATTTGAACCTCCATATGTGAGGATTGTACAGATCAGTCAGATTTTGTTGGATTGAAGCATCCCACTAAAAATATCCTTAGTTGTTTTTACTATTGCATGTTTGGGTTTAAATATTTTTGTCTACAGGTTTGCTGGATATGCGATGTAATAGCAGCTAACAGGAACAACAGGGCATGGAAACCAAGATGGAAAAAAATGGGGCAAATAATGTAACTCCTTAGCCAATGAGATTGAAGAATCAAGAAATGAGGCAAGAGAAAAGCTGAGGAGAATTAATTATGGAGTCATTGTTCAATATAAGATGTTGGAAAAGAAACTAAAGAGAAAGAATGACTGATATTATCAAAGAAGGAATGAGAGGAAGTAGTTAAATTTGGCATATGTTAAAGTTTTCTCTTTTTTTAAAATCTAAGAACATAAGACATAGGACCAGAATTGGGTTATTTGGCCCATTGAGTCTGTTCTACCATGTTCCTCTCAGTCCCATTGTCCTGCCTTCTCCCCACATCCCTTCATGCCCTGACCCATCAAGGATCTATCAACCTCTGCCTTAAATGTACAGAAAAATTTAGCTCCCAAAGCTGCCTGTGGCAACAAATTCCACAAATTCACCACTCTCTGACTAAAGAAATTCCTTCTATTCTCCATTCTAATGCACCTCTGTTCTAAGGCTGTGTCTTATGGTCTTAAACTATCCCACCATAGGGAACATCCTCTCCACTTCCACTTGATCAAGGTCTTTCACCATTCGATAGATTTCAATGTCAGCCCTTACTCTTCTGAGTTCTAGTGAATACAGGCTCAGAGACATTAAACGCTCTTCAAATGACAAGCCATTCAATCCTGGAATCATTTTTGTGAACCCCCTTTGAACCCTCTGCAGTTTCTAAGATAAGAGGCCCAAAACTGTTCACAATACTCCAAGTGAGGTCTCAACATTACATCCTTGCTTTTATATTCTAATCCCCTTGAAATGAATGCTAGCATTGCATTTGCCTTCCTCACCACAGGCACAACCTGCAAATTGACTTTTAGGGTATCCTGCACAAGGACTCCCAAGTCCCTTTGTGCCTCAGTTTTTTGTATTTTCTTTCCATTTAGAAAATAGTCAACACTTTAATTTATTCTACCAAAGTGTATGACTATATCATTCCCTGCGCTGTATTCCATCTGCCATTTCTTGGCCCATTCACCTAGTCAGTGTCGTTTTGGAGTCGCTCTACTTCCTCACAACTATCTGCCCCTCCACCTATGTACATATTATCAGCAACCTTTGCAACAAAGCCATCTATTCCATTATCTAAATCACAGACATATAACATAAAAAGAATTGGTCCCAACAGAGATCCTGTGGAATACCACTAGTCAGTGGTAGCTACCTAGAAATGGCTCCCTTTATTCCCACTCTTTGCCTCCTGCCAATAAGCCACTGCTTTATCCATGCTAGAATCTTTCCAATAATACCATGGGCTCGTAGCTGGTTAAGCTGTCTTATGTGTGGCACCTTGTCAAGGTCTTCTGAAAATTCAAGTACACAACAGCAAACAATTTTCCTTTCTCTATCCTGCTTGTAATTTTTGGAAAGAATTTCAACAGATTTTTCAGCAAGGTTTTCTCTTGAGGAAAGCGTATTGACTACAACCTATTTTATCATGTCCCTCCAGGAATCCTGAGACATCATCCTTAATAATCAACTCCTACATCTTTCCAGCCACTGAGGTCAGACTAATTGCCCTATAGTTTCCTTTCTTCTGCTTCTCTCCCTTCTTGAAGAGTGAAGTGACATTTGCAATTTTCTATTCTTCCAGAATCCAGTGATTCTTGAAAGATAATTACTAATACCTCCACAATCTCTTCAGCTACCCCTTTCAGAACTCTGGGATGCATACAATATGGTCCGGGTGACTTGTCTATCTTCAAACCTTTCAGTTTCCCAAGAACTTTCTCTCTAGTAATGGTAACTTCACACACTTCATGCCCCCTGACACCTGGAACTTCCACCATACTGCTAGTGAGTTCCATAGTGAAGACTGATGCAAAGTACTTATTCAGTTTGCCCACCATTTCCTTTACCCCTATTACTACCTCTCTAGCATCATTTTCCAACAATCAAATATCCACTCTTGTCTCTCTTTTATGCTTTATGTATCTGAAGAAGCTTATGGTATCCCTTTTACGTAATATAATTGGCTAGCTTACTTCCGTCTTTACCTTAATGACTTTTTAGTTGCTTTCTGTTGGTTTTAAAAAGCTTCCCAATCCTCAAACTCTCCTATTAATTGAGATTAATTGCCAGATAATCATGCTAATAAAGAATGGGAGAGTAAAAAGAAAATGCTGAAAGCTCTCAGCAAGTCAAGTTGTTTCTAGAAAGAGGAGTGGTGTTAAACATAGCAGGCTGAAGACCCTCTGTGACTTGGTATAAATGAATTTGATCGTTTCCAGCATTTTCTGGTTTTGTTTATATAGATGTAGATTGTTGTGGTAATGGTTGTCAATAACTAATCTATCTTCTACAGCATTAATTCATGGTGGACCAATGTATAAATTGAGCAACCACATAAAATCATTGGGAGTACTATATGGGATATTGTTTTCAAGAGGAAATATGTACAGTAAATCTTCCAGCAATTTGCAATGATGCATAGTTGCATGCAGTGTAGCTCTTTGTCACTACAAGTTGCTGTCTGATTTGTACATTCATAATATGACTCCATTAACCATACAATTTTTCAGATAAAGCTAATGACGTATCTAATTGTAGTAAGATGGGCATTACTTTCAATCAATTCTCTATTTGTTTTATAGTTTATGATGGTAAATTTTTAGCTGCTAAAATTTTAATCACCTCACAGTGCTTTGTACCTCCAAGGAGAATAAACTAAGTATTCAATAAAATAGTAAAGTCCACAAATTTCTCATTCTTTACAATTAGCAGAAAGGAAGTTGTGGAAGCAGTGTATCTGTAGAAGTTGCAGTAAGGCAAGCATCAAGGTGATAAGCTGACAGTGTGTAAACATATAGTCGTGCAGTCACCCAGGCTGAACACCATCCTTGAAAGCCTAGTCTCCCCTTTGTATAGGCTTTCTGGTCAAGGTTGGGACCTTAGGTCACTAGGTATCCCAAGTCAAGATGACGATAATAACAAAAGTTTGTTGGCACTTACTGACTATAGAACAATGATTTTGCTAATTATAGAGTATTATTGTCTTTTAACTGATAGAATTTATTGTCCATAAACATTTGAATTTACAATTTACAAAAGATGGGATTAGACCAATAACTATAAAAATTGGATGAATTTGAATTGTAAGTTTAGAGCAGTTTAGTGATGGGGTTGAGCTGCTTTCTTCATGCACAAGTAAATAATGTGATGGACGAATGAAGGCGAGTTGTCAGAGTCCAGTTGATTGACGATGACAATCAGGGACACCAACCATGACTGTAATGTGCTTATATCTGCTCCTATGGCAACAAATTCTTTTCCAAAGGTCATGAATTTTATTCTGAATACTTGCAAATGAATAACCCCTATCAATATAGTAATAAAGTTCAGTGTAATCAAGTTCATTGCCATTGTTATCTTTTGAGGTAATGGGTTATATCATGTGTACTTTCTTGAATTACAATAGAGTAATGTTCAGAATTGCTGAGTTAAGTAATGAGCCTCAATTTAGTCTGCATGCCAGTGAGAGCTTTGAACTTCCCCAGATAACCTGGGTGAGATATGAGGCTGAATTTCAAGCTGACATTGGAGTACATACATTATGGAAGAAAAAAAACATTAGTTTCTGATGTGCTTTTGATGCAGTAACATATTATGAAATCTATTTTGAAAATAAGCAAATAATATTTGCATTTTTGATCAGTGTAGCCTTTATTTTTGTTTTTCCCTCCAAAATTTCAGGTGTTTTTTGCAGTCTTAATTGGTGCATTTTCCATTGGTCAAACTTCACCACATATTGAAGCATTTGCCAGTGCAAGAGGAGCAGCACATAAGATCTATCAGATTATGGACCAGGTAATCTAGCCATTTCATCAGTGTGTATGCTCATTGGGTATCAACGGAGGTCTGTGAGTTGAACCCCTGCCCCCCCCCCTTACCCCATCCCTATCTATAATTTTAGTCTGGTTCTCTTTCTCTCTTTCTCCCCCCTCACTATAAACTCCCCTCAGCCCGACCTTTCTTTCTCTTTTATTTCCCATAATTCTCCACCTTCTCCCCCCCAGCCCATTTCCTAGCTCTCTACTTCATCCCTCCCCCCTCGACCATCCCATGTTACTTCACTCCTGATGAAGGGTTTCGGCCCGAAACGTCGTTATTACCTCCTCCCATAGAAGCTGTCTGGCCTGCTGAGTTCTGCCAGCATTTTGTGTTTTTATTTATTGAAATTGATAAGGTGTCTGAAACAAAATTATTTAGGTGTGCTAATAGATAATAAGTTAAGCTGGAAACCACAAATGAATTATGTCAAAGCAAAAATGTCAAAATCTATTGCAATACTGTACAAAGCACAAGATTTCTTAAATCAGGAATCTTTGTACACATTATACTGTTCACTTATAGTCCCATACATGACTTACTATGTAGAGGTATGGGGAAATGCATGCGAAACAAATACAAATTCAATTTTTCTACTCCAAAAGAAAGTTATACAAATTGTAAATAAGACAAGTTATTATGAGCCAACCAATTCATTATTTATTCAACTAAACACTTTAAAATTCAGAGATTTCATAGATTTTAAAATATTGCAAATTATGTATAAAGTAAAAAATGGACAGTTACCACAAAGTATCCAAAGGTTGTTTAAAATGAGAGAAAGTCAACATGATTTGAGAGGAAGATGTATATTTCAAAACAAAGGATTAGAACAAATGTAAAAATTATTGTATTTGAGTCAGAGGGGTGAATCTATGGAACAGTTGTAGTGAGAATTTAAAAACATGCACCACACTTGACAAGTTTAAAAAAAATTATCTAAAAATAATTTAATGAACAAATAAAATACATGATTTAAAATGAATGGGAATAATGTAAATGATATCTGGAATTGGATTTTGTGTTAAAAGATGATGAATTTTTTTGTTTTGATGTGATGATTGATGCCAAATATGTTGTTGTATAAGAGGGGTAGGCGTAATAAGCTGTAGCTTTAGCCTATACTCTTTCGGTCTGTTCTAAAGATTTTTATTATTTAATTTTTCTTAAGAAATCAGTGTTATAAAATCATCATTGCTTTTTGTTATGTTTGTACTGACCAAAATAAAATTACATTCATAATAGGCCAGTGTGGTAGTGTAGCAGTTAGCACAATTGCTTTACAGCCACAATACTAACTGGGGTTCAATTTCTGCTGTTGTCTGTAGGAATTTGTACATTCTGCCTTTTTTGTAAGTCCTTGGAATGTGAAATTCCTCCCACGTTTCAAAGACAGACAGTTAGAGTTAGGGTTAGTAAGTTGTGGGCATGCTATGTTGCCACGGGAAGCATGGTGCCACTTCTGGGATGCCTCGTGCACAATGCACACTGATTTGATTTGACTCAAAACGATGTACTTCACAGTATATTTCAATGTACATAAGACAAATAAAGCTGTTGTTTCCATAATTGATAGATATTTGCATTATGCAGGCCATATTGCTTGTTGCACAATTGTGTTTAGATCTCTGCTTTGAACTCATCTACAGCCTGCTTTGCTATTATGTGACTTTCTATAATGTGAGATTTCTTACGAATGTAATTATTGTGCAAAAGATTTAAAGATCAATTTTATTTGTAATATGTACTTTGCAGTATACAATGAAATGTATCATTTGCATCAAAGATGTACTGGTGCCAGTGTCAAGATTTCATGCCCACAACTTACTAGCTTCAACTCAGTCTTTGAATGTGGGAGGAAGCTGGAGCACCAGAGGAAATCTATGCGGTCACAGGGAGAAGATGTAATTCCTTATGGAACTGAACCATGATCTTGCAGCTCGCGCTGTACAGTGTTACACTACACTACCAGGCTGCTTCTGTTAAACTGTACAACTACAGAACACATGCAGCTGCAAATGCAAATTTCTGTAGAGCATTAATGCATGTGGTCATATACTATAATAGCTAATGTTTCTTTATCATAATTCAGGAACCATTAATTGACAGTTATTCAGAAAGTGGACACAAACTCAATCAAATTAAAGGAGATGTGGAATTTTTAAATGTGCATTTCAAATATCCCTCACGACCTGATGTTAAGGTAGGTTTTCAGTTATTCAGATCCCTGTATTATGATTGCAATATAGTGTTCCCTCTGAAATAAGGTAAACGAACCTATTATGACTACATTGGCATCTTTAGAAAAAGTTCAAAGCACTTTAGATAATTAAGTGACTATTATAAGAGCATATTAAATAATAGTTTTATTACTTAATATCATTTTACCAAGAGTAAGATTTAAAGATATGACATCATATTGACTTTGTCTACTGCCATTTGTCAGTGTATCATCCAGACAGACTAAATAAATAGCTTACTATGTATGTTTTGGAAAATGACTTTAAAATTTAGGAGAAGGCACAGTTTTTAGTTTTACATGCCAGTGATCTAGGATTAAGCAGTAAAACAAATTTTAATACCACAAGTAATGTAATTCATATATTCTTTAAATTTTTAATGAATATTCTTTTGAAATGCAAATTTAAACAGTAGATTTGTCTGCATGCCATGTTTTACCATTGGTCTTAATGAACACAAGTTTAAATTAGTTTTTTTGTTTACTACTTTCTAAAAGCATAAGATTTTAAAAAAAAATCATGCAAGACTGATTTGTATGCCATAACTTTCCGAATGGAAATAACATGTTATGACACAAAGCATGATTATTAAAGGCAAGTAAAAATGTCTTTTCCATCTCTATAATTTTGAAATAGATATTGAAGGGTCTGAACTTGAAGTTCCAGAGTGGGCAAACAGTTGCTCTGGTTGGCAGCAGTGGTTGTGGGAAGAGTACCACTATTCAACTTCTGCAGAGGCTATATGATCCTGAAGATGGGATGGTAAGGTTTTAACCATGCTCGTCATACTGTGTACACATTAAATATTGTGGGTCAGCAAAGCTTGGATTGGTGGGGGTGGGGGAGTCAGGGTGAGGGAGGTGTATGAAATTTAGAAATTGAAGTAACTCAAAGTACTATGCACCAGAAGGTCTCTTTACAACTGCCCTTAGCAGAATTAGATCTTGAAACTTTAATTGCTGGACAAGTCTAACATTTGAATAAAGAAATATCTTTTTTTATTTATTTGGTTACATGTGCTCTTAAAATGCAGGCATAGCACAGGCAAAGAAATACTGCTTCATTGCCTGAATGAATTGCTTCTTCTTCAAGGGAAAGAACACAATCAATGAAAGGAGTTTAATGAGTTGTGAGGTAACTATTCATTACAAAATGAATATGAATGATATAATTATTAGAAAACCAAGGATGAGGTGTCAGGGTACTTGGAGGCCCATGATATAATAGGCCATAGTCAGCATGGTTTCCTCCAAGGAAAATCTTGCCTGACAAATCTGTTGGAATTCTTTGAAGAATTAACAAGCAGGATAGACAAAGGAGAATTGGTTGATGTTGCGTACTTGGAATTTCAGAAGGCCTTTGACAAGGTGACATACATGAGAAAAGACTCTAGCATGGATAAAGAAGTGGCTGATTGGAAGGAGGCAAAGAGTGGGAATAAAGGGAACTTTTTCTGGTTGGCTGCCAGTGACTAGTGTTGTTCCACGGGTGTCTTTGTTAGGACCAATTATGTTTAAGTTAAATAAAAATGGTTTGGATGATGGAATTGATGGTTTTGTTGCAAAGTTTGCAGACGATATGAAGAAGGTGGAGGAACAAGTAGATTTGAAGAAACAGAGGCTAGAGAAGGACTTAAACAGATTAGGAGAATGGGCAAAGAAATAGCAGATGGAATACAGTGTCAGGAAATGTATGGTCAGGCATTTTGGTAGAAGAAATGAAAGGGTTAACTATTTTCTAAATGGAGAGAAAATTTTAAAAAAACAGATGCAAAGGGACTTGAGTCCTTGTGCAGGATTCCCTAAAGGTTAACTTGCAGGTTGAGTCTGTGGCAAGGAAGGCAAATGCGATGTTGGCATTCGTTTCAAGAGGGTTAGAATATAAAAGCAAGGATGTAATGTTGAGATTTTATAAACACTGGTGAGGCCCCACTTGGAGTATTGTGAGCAGTTTTGGGCCCCTTATCTTAGAAAGGATGTGCTGAAACTGGAGAGGGTTCAAAGGAGGTTCACGAAGATGATTCCAGGATTGAATGGCTTGTCATATTGAAACCTATCGAATGGTGAAAAACCTTGATAGACAGGGTGTGGAAAGGATGTTTCCTATGATGGCTGTGTCCAAGACCAGAGGACACAGCCTCGGAATAAAAAGGTGTCCTTTTAGAACAGAAATAAGGAGGAATTTCATTACCAGAGAGTGGTGAATCTGTGGAATTCTTTGCCTCCGGCAGTTATGGAGGCCAAGATTTTACATATGTTTAAGAAAGAGGTTGATAGATACTTGATTAGTCTGGGCATGAAGGGATAGAAGGAGAAGGCAGGAGATTGGGGCTGAGGGGAAGGTTGGATCAGCCATGATGAAGTGGCGGAGCAGACTATGGGCTAATGGTCTAGTTCTACTCCAGTATTTTGTGGTCTTACTAAGAGCAAAATTTTGCTCAGTTCTATCTGCCGTATCCACTTGCCATCAACACACTTCCCTGACACTCATTCGGACCCCAGATCAAACTTCTGCATTCATGCATCTCCTAGTGATCTCCAGACCTCTGGACCATGGCTATAACACTAGCAGGGAAGTCTGCTAATGGTGACCAGGTCAACTGGGAATAGCAGGTTGGGGACCCACTTCCAGCACTGCCTAGGTTATGTTGTCAAACATCTGAAACATTTGAGGGTGGAAATTACTTTTAATGTTTGAAAAAATAGAAATTAAAGCCAAATAAAATAAATAAATCTGAATTAAAATAGTGTTTATTAATTAAGTGAAGTAAACTCACAACATAGTGGACAAAACTTGTGTAATATTTTAATGGATTATGTCTTCAATGGCTGGTGTAAGAAATAAGGGACCAGGTACAGATATGCCAGCCTGTTCTGTACTTCTGTAGTGTAATCTACAGCTGAGGAGTCTGGAACATGTTGAAGCACATACTGCTGCCAAGCAGCAACGGTAGCATACATCCAGACTACCAATGGTGGAGGATGGTGTACTGTATAAGGTGGGATCCAGTACATGAGTGCTGAAGACAAAACTGAATCATTCTCAACCACGATGACCTACCTGGACTTCCTTCAAAGAACCTACCATTATAGAAGCTGATCTCCATTCAATTTTACCCACACCCAGTAAATGAGCAAATTCTGAGAGGACAGAATTCAGTAAGGGCAAAAATATTAGGCAATGTTCAAACTGTTGCACTGACAACTTGGGTCCAGGACACAATATCTTCTAGTTAAGCTGCTCCAGTAAGTTACAACACAGGCATTAGGCAATAGGTCACAAAAAGCAGGACATATCCAAATGGCTAACCTGTGCATACAGTCTATTCACAGACCGAAGCAAAATCACCAAGGCCATCAAGTTACACATACTCACCAACAGCTTACTCATTGATGCCTGGTCTTATCCAAACATGGCTCAAAGAGCTGGATTCTTGATGTGACATAGGGGTGACTGCCCTTGGTATCAAAAAACATTTGCTTAAATGCGGGATCAAGGAGCCCAAATAAAACTAAAGTCAAAGGGCATCAAAGGGAAAGTATTCCATTTGTTGGAGTCATACCCAGCACAAAAGTATGTTTTTGAACATTAATTTTTGTAACATCTGATAACCACCCCCTTTTTCTGTCCCTTTTTCCCCTTATTCACCAGCCTCTTTTACCATACTCTTTCCCCTCCCCTACCCTCTCAATCTGCCCATCACCCACACATTCTCCCCACCAGTTCCCCTCCTCACCTACTTCTGTATTTCATGGTCCACTGTCCTCTCATTCAGCTCTATCTTTTTCAGCCCTTTGTCACTTCTACCTGTCGCTTTCCAATTTCTTATATCATTCCCATTCCCCATTCTTCACCTTCTTGTTGCCTCTCTCACCTGGATCCACCTATCACCCGCCAGCTCTTGCTCCAGTGCTTCTCCCCACCTTTTTATACTGCCTATTGCACCTCTTTCTCTCCAGTTCAGATGGTCTCAAACGTAAACAGTCCACTTTCCTCCATGAATGCTGTCCAATCCCTTGAGTTCCTCCAGCATTCCAAGTGTTTCTCCAAGATACCATAACCATCCCAGCCGTTTGCTGCACCTGCAAATGCTGACTTTCTGTGTTTCATGTCCAAGGACACCTGGATCTCTCTGTACATCACTGAGTTGCAGTCTCTCTCCATTTAGATAAAAATCTGACTTCTGATTCCTCCTACCAAAGTGCATAATGTACATGATTTTACATTAACCATGAGCTGGCAGAATATACTCTGTTTGGTTGGGAACCCTTCAATTACCCTAAGCATTCACTTCCTTTGTCACCACTGCACAGTGTGTGCCATTTACTAAATGCACCACAGCTGTTTGCCCTGCTACTCTGATTGCACCTTCCAGACTTTGGCCCTATATCGCCAAGGACAGGGCGACAGGCACATGGGAACATTCCTGCCTGCAGATTTTGCTTCAAGTTGCACACCATCCTGGTTTGAAAAGATATCATTTGTCCTTCATGTTGCTGGGTGTAGATCATGGAGTTCCCTGCCCAACAGCACTGTGGGAGTGCCTTTATCCCAAGGACTACAGCAGTTCGAGAAGGTGATTCATCACCAACTTCCCAAGTGCAATTGGTGAACAGCAATAAAAGCTGGCCTTGCTGAAGAGGTCAAAATCTTCAAACTGAACATTTAAAATAAGCAGTCTTTTTGAGCTATCTTGTCAAAATCCTCATCTGAATCCTCGACAGCAGAATTCAGGCTCTGCAGTAAGTTGGCACTTACATTGTTTTTCCTCTGCCTGCTGACCACTGATACCTAATGAATTACTCTACCCAAATTGATCACTCAGTTACCTGAAGTGTCTGTACTACAAGTGCTGGCATGGAGTCATAATCATTGATTTAATGTACAATTTCCAACAGATAATGCTTGATGGACATGATATCCGGTCCTTGAATGTTAGGCATCTCAGGGAATTTATTGGCGTAGTGAGTCAGGAGCCCATCCTCTTTGCCACCACAATTACTGAAAACATTCGTTATGGTCGTGAAGATGTCAGTATGGCTGACATTGAAGAGGCTACCAAGGAAGCAAATGCTTATGAATTCATTATGAACTTGCCAGATGTAAGTAATGATCTTACCTGTTCTGGGTTGCCATTACAAATTCTATACATCAGAAAGTTGGTTCATTCTAAAAGTACTTTTGTGAAGAGGCTTAAGTAGATGGATTTGCTGGGCTACATTTATTTCCTGCATTGATTCTAAACAACCACGTCTGGTGTAACTGATGTTTTTAAATTAAAGTATCAATGTACGACTTCTGGACTGGATGTTGTGTAATGAACTGGATATGATTGAGGGGCTTAAGGTAAAGGAACCTTGAGGAACTAGTGATCATAACATGATAGAATTCACCCTGCAGTTTAAGAGGGCGAAGCTAAAGTCAGATTATTATTATTACAGTGGAGTAAAGGGAATTACAGAGGCATATTAGAAGAACTGGGCAAAGATTGATTGGAAGGGGACACTAACAAGGCTGATAGCAGTGCAGCAATGGCTGGAGTTTCTGGGAGCAGAATAGATACATCCCAAAGAAGATGAAGTATCTCAAAGGCAGGATGAAACACTGTGGCTGGCAATGGAAGCCAAAGCCAACATAAAAACAAAAGAAAGGGCATATAATAGAGCAAAAATCAGTGGCAAGTTAGAGGATTGGGAATTTTTAAAACAGAAGACAACTTTAAAAAAACCATGAGGGGAAAAGATGAAATATGAAGGTAAGCTAGCCAATAATATAAAAAACCAGAAGATTTTTTCAGATTTATAAAAAGGAAAATAGAGGGAAGAGTAAATATTGGATTGCTGAAAAGTAATACTGGAGAGATAGTGACAAGGAAGTGGCGGATGAACTGAATAAGTGTTTTGCATCCGTCTGCACTGTGGAAGACAATGAAGACTGTGGCTGTATGCCAGAAGTTCAAGAGTATCAGTGGGCAGAAGTGAGTGCAGTTGCTCTTGCCAGGGAGATGGTGCTTGGGGAACTGAAAGGTCTGAAGGTAGATATGTCCCCTGGACATAGAAACATAGAAAACAGGTGCAGGAGTAGGCCACTCGGCCCTTCGAGCCTGCACCACCATTCATTATGATCATGGCTGATCATCCAACTCAGAACCCTGAACCTGCTTTCTCTCCATACCCCCTGATCCCTTTAGCCACAAGGGCCATATCTAACTTCCTCTTAAATATAGCCAATGAATCGGCCTCAACTGTTTCCTGTGGCAGAGAATTCCACAGATTCACCACTCTCTGTGTAAAGAAGTTTTTCCTCATCTCGGTCCTAAAAGGCTTCCCCTTTATCCTTAAACTGTGACCCCTCATTCTGGACTCACACAACATCGGAAACAATCTTCCTGCATCTAGCCTGTCCAATCCCTTTAGAATTTTATACGTTTGAATAAGATTCCCCCCTCAATCTTCTAAATTCCAGCAAATATAAGCCTAGTTGATCCAGTCTTTCTTCATGTGAAAGTCCTGCCATCCCAGGAATCAATCTGGTGAACCTTCTCTGTACTCCCTCTATGGCAAGAATGTCTTTCCTCAGATTAGGGGACCAAAACTGCACACAATATTCTAGGTGCGGTCTCACCAAGGCCTTGTACAACTGCAGTAGAACCTCCCTGCTCCTGTACTCAAATCCTTTTGCTATGAATGCCAACATACCATTTGCCTTTTTCACCGCCTGTTGTACCTACATGCCCACCTTCAACGACTGGTGTCCAATGACACCTAGGTCTCGTTGCATCTCCCCTTTTCCTAATCGGCCACCGTTCAGATAATAATCTGTTTTCCTGTTCTTGCAACCAAAGTGGATAACCTCACTTTTATCCACATTAAATTGCATCTGCCATGAATTTGCCCACTCACCTAACCTATCCAAGTCACCCTGCATCCTCTTAGCATCCTCCTCACAGCTAACACCGCTGCCCAGCTTCGTGTCATCCACAAACTTGGAGATGCTGCATCTAATTCCCTCGTCTAAATCATTAATATACATTGTAAACAACTGGGGTCCCAGCACTGAGCCTTGCAGTACCCCACTAGTCACTGCCTGCCATTCTGAAAAGGTCCCGTTTACTCCCACTCTTTGCTTCCTGTCTACCAACCAATTCTCTATCCACATCAATACCATACCCCCAATACCGTGTGCTTTAGCATGTTCCCGCCGATGGGCGAGTCCAGAACTAGAGGCCACAGTTTAAGAATAAGGAGTAGGCCCCTAGAACAGAGGTGCAGAAAAACTTTTTCACCCAGAGAGTGGTGGATATGTGGAATGCTCTGCCCCAGAAGGCAGTGGAGGCCAAATCTCTGGATGCATTCAAGAGAGAGTTAGATAGAGCTCTTACAGATAGTGTGGTCAAGGGATATGGGGAGAGGGCAGGAACAGGGTACTGATTGTGTATGATCAGCCATGATCACAGTGAATGGCGATGCTGGCTAGAAGGGCCGAATGGCCTACTCCTACACCTGCTGTCTATTGTCTATTTAAGTTTGCACACTAATCTCCTGTGTGGGACCTTGCCAAAAGCCTTTGTAAAATCTAAATATACCACATCCACTGGCTCTCCCCTATCCACTGTACTAGTTACATCTTCAAAAAATTCTATAAGATTCATCAGACATGATTTTCCTTTCACAAATCCATGCTGACTTTGTCCGATGATTTCACCTCTTTCCAAATGTGCTGTTATCACATCTTTGATAACCGACTCTGGCATTTTCCCCACCACCGATGTCAGACTAACCAGTCTATAATTCCCCGGTTTCTCTCTCCCTCCTTTTTTAAAAAGTGGGGTTACATTAGCCACCCTCCAATCCTCGAACTAATCCAGAATCTAAGGAGTTTTGAAAAATTATCACTAATGTATCCACTATTTCTTGGGCTACTTCCTTAAGCACTCTGGGATGCAGACCATCTTGCCCCTGGGGATTTATCTGCCTTTAATCCCTTCAATTTACCCAACACTACTTCCCTACTAACATTATTTCCCTCAGTTCCTCCATCTCACTAGATCCTCAAAGTAGTTATTCAATTGGTCTGCCATGTCCTTGTTCCCTATGATCAATTCACCTGTTTCTGACTGTAAAGGACCTACATTTGTCTTGACCAATCTTTTTCTTTTCACGTATCTATAAAAGCTTTTACAGTCAGTTTTTATGTTCCCTGCCAGCTTTCTCAATCTTTTTTCCCTTTCCTAATTAAGCCCTTTGTCCTCCTCTGCTGGTCTCTGAATTTCTCCCAGTCCTCAGGTGTGCTGCTTTTTTTTTGCTAATTTATATGTTTCTTCTTTGGACTTGATACTATCCCTAATTTCTCTTGTCAGCCACAGGTGCACTACCTTCCCTGGTTTATTCTTTTGCCAAACTGTGATGAACAATTGTTGTAGTTCATCCATGTGATCTTTAAATGCTTGCCATTGCATATCCACCGTCAACCCTTCAAGTATCATTTGTCAGTTTATCTTAGCTAATTCACGCTTCATACCTTCAAAGTTACCCTTCTTTAAGTTCAGAACCTTTGTTTCTGAATTAACTATGTCACTCTCCATCTTAATGAAGAATTCCACCATATTATAGTCACTTACCCAAGGGGCCTCGCACGACAAGATTGCTAACTAACCCTTCCTCATTGCTCAATGCCCAATCTAGAATGGTCTGCTCTCTAGTTGGTTCCTCGACATGTTGGTTCAGAAAACCATCCCGCATACATTCCAAGAAATCCTCTTCCTCAGCACCCTTACCAATTTGGTTCACTCAATCTATATGTAGATTGAAGTCACCCTTTATAACTACTGTTCCTTTATTGCACGCATTTCTAATTTCCTGTTTAATGCCATCCCCAACCTCACTACTATTGTTAGGTGGCCTGTACACAACTCCCACCAGCGTTTTCTGCCCCTTAGTGTTATGCAGCTCTACCCATATCGAATCCACATCCTCCAGGCTAATGTCCTTCCTTTCTATTGCGTTAATCTCCTCTCTAACCAGCAATGCTACCCCACCTCCTTTTCTTTCCTGTCTATCCCTCCTGAATATTGAATATCCCTGGATGTTGAGCTCCCATCCTTGGTCACCCTGGAACCATGTCTCTGTGATCCCAACTATATCATATTCATTAATAACTATCTGCACATTCAATTCATCCACCTTGTTATGAATGCTCCTCGCATTGACACACAAATCCTTCAGGCTTGTTTTTACAACACTCTTAGCCCTTATACAATTATGTTGAAAAGTGGCTCTTTTTGCCCTGGATTTGCCTGCCTGCCACTTTTACTTTTCACCTTACTACTTTTTGCTTCTACCCTCATTTTACACCTCTCTGTCTCTCTGCATTTGTTCCCATCCCCCTGCCACATTAGTTTAAAGCCTCCTGAACAGCAGTAGCAAACACTCCCCCTAGGACATTGGTTCCAGTCCAGCCCAGGTGCAGACTGTCCTGTTTATACCGGTCCCATCTCCTCCAGAACTGGTTCCAATGCCCCAGAAATTTGAATCCCTCCCCCTTGCACCATTTTTCATGCCATGTATTCATCTGAAATATCCTCCTATTTCTACTCTGACTAGCCTGTGGCACTGGTAGTAATCCAGAGATTATTACGTTTGTGGTCCTACTTTTTAGTTTATCTCCTAACTCCCTAAATTCACCTTGTAGGACCTCATCCCGTTTTTACCTGTATCATTGGTACCTATGTGCACCACGACCACTGGCTGTTCACCCTCCCACTCCAGAATGTCCTGCAGCCACTCAGAGACATCCTTGTCCCTTGCACTAGGGAGGCAACGTAACATCCTGGAGTCTCGTTTGCAGCTGCAGAAACACCTATCTATTCCCCTTACAATCAAATCCCCTATCACTATAGCTCTCCCACTCCTTTTCCTTCCCTCCTGTGCCACAGAGCCACCCATGGTGCAATGAACTTGGCTGCTGCTGCCTTCCCCTGATGAGACATCTCCCCCAACAGTATCCAAAACAGTATATCTGTTTAGGAGGGAGATTACCTCAGGGGACTCCTGCACTACCTGCCTACTGCTACACTGTCTAGTGGCCACCCCTTCCCTTTCTGCCTGTGAAGCCTTTACCTGCGGTGTGGCCAACTCACTGAATGTACTATTCACAACTTTCTCAGCAACACGGATACTCCAATATGAATCCAATCACAGCTCCAAATGCTCAATGCAGTCTGCCAGAAGCTGCAGTTGGACACACTTCCTGCACACATAGTTGTCAGGGACACTGGAAGTATCCCTGATTTCCCAAATGCTGCAGGATGAACAAACCACAAGGCCAATCTCAGTTGCCATGACCTACCCAATACTTGCCTCAACTTTTGAAACTTTCTCCTTTGAAAGGAACTTACCTGGCCTTACCTCACTTGGAGTGAAGCTCATCAAAGCCTCTCAAGTCAAAACCTCACATCTCCACTCCTTCACAGGCTGCTGCACTTGAGGTAACCCTCTAGTTTTCAAACTTTTCAAACTGCTTGGTCACCTGACCTCGATTGCCCAATCAGCTGCTTTCTGCTGAGTCTGAGCTATTCAAATCTTGATTGACTTGATTGCATAGTCCAACTGCCAAAACTGCCAGAATCTCTCGAGTCAAAACCTCAAATCTCCACCCCTTCACTGGCCCACTCACTCACTGGCCGCTTTCCACCTGATGGACTACATCCCAGAGTTCTAAAAGAGGTAGCTGAAGAGATTGTGGAGGTATTTGTAATGATCTTTCAAGAATCAATGCATTCTGGCATGGTTCCAGAAGAATGGAAAATTGCAAATGTCACTCCACACATTACGAAGGAGGGAGAAAAAAGGAAATTATAGACCTGTAAGCCTCACTTCAGTAATTTGCAAAGATGTTTGAGTCAATTGTTAAGGTTGTGGCTTTGGGGTACATGAAGGAACATGATGACATAGGCCAAAGTCAGCATGGTTTCATTAAAAGAAAATCTTGCCTGACAAATGTGTTGGAATTCTTTGAAGAAATAACAAGCAGGCTAGACAAAAGAGAGTCAGTGGATGTTGTGTACTTGGATTTTCAGAAAGCCTTTGACAATATGCAGCAAATGAAGCTGCTAAACAAAATAAGAGCCCAAGGTATTACAGAAAGGATACTAGCCAGGAGTAAGATATGTTAAAGTGCTGGGGTTAGGACTCAATGTATTTAAGTAAACTACTTAAGAACTTTTTAAAAGCTATTATTAATGCTTTTTGAGAGGGTGATTTTAGATGCATATCATATTTTTACTGAGTTAAGTATTGTATGTAATTAGTTTTGCTACAATAAGTGTATGGGACATTGGAAAAAATGTTGAATTTCCCCATGGGGATGAATAAAGTATCTATCTATCTATCTATCCATCTATGTCTATCTATCTAGCATGGATGGAGGATTGACTGATCAGTAGGAGGCAAAGAGTGGGAACAAAGGGATCCTTTTTGGATTGGCTGTATGTATTGGAACTGCTTCTTTGTACATTGTATGTCAACGATTTGGATGATGAAATTGATGGCTTTGTGTCTAAGTTTGTAGATAACACGAGACAGGTAGTGTTGAGGAAGCAAAGAGGTTGCAGAAGAACTTAGACAGATTAGACAATGGACAATGGGGTGGCAGACAGAATACAGTGTCTGGAAGTGTATGATCATGAACTTTGGTAGAAGGAATAAAGGCATGGACTATTTTCTAATAGGGAGAAGATTCAAAAATGTGAGGTGCAAAGCAATTTGTGAGTCCTCATGCAGAATTCACTGAAGGTTAATTTGCAGGTTGAATTGGTGATGAAGGTGAATGCAATGTTAGCATTCATTTCAAGAAGACTAGAATATAAAAGCAAGGAGGTTGTATGAGGTACTAGTGAGTCCTCACAGAGTACAATGAGCAGTCTTGGGCCCATTATTTAAGAAAGAATGTGCTAATATTGAAGAGGGTTCAGAGGAGTTTGACAAGAAGGATTCCAGGATTGAAAGGGTTATCATATGAGCAATGATTGATGGCTCTGTGCCTATACTCACTGGAATTTCGAGTGAGGGGAATCTCACTGAAACATTTCAAATGTTGAAAGACATTGATAGAGTGGATGTGAAGAGGATGTTTCCTTTGGAAGGAGAAGTCTAGGATCATACAGTACAGCCTCAAAATCGAGGGATATTCATTTAATCAAGCCACTTTTTATTGTCACTTCGACCATAACTGCTGGTACAGTACACAGTAAAACAGTAAAATTTAGAACAGATGAAGAGGAATTTCTTTAGCCCGAGGGTAGTGAGTCTGTGGAATTTGTTGCTACAGGCGGCTGTAGAGGCAAGGGGTCATTGGGTACATTGAGGCAGAGGTTAACAGGTTCTTGGCTAGTCAGGGCATGAGAGGTTATGGGGAGAATGTAGGAGAATGGGTTGGAGAGGAAAATGGATCAGCCGTAATAAAATGGTGGAGCAGAATCGGAGTTTAATGGCCTAATTCTACTCCAAAGTTTTATAGTTATGGATTCCTGCAAGACAACCAATGCTACACCATATCTAACCTTTGTAGTAAAAAGATGACTTTTAAGTTATGCTTTTCTTTCTCATGGCTGAAGAATTGTGTCCTTACCCCAATCACTATATGACATTGAATTACTTCTCATTCCACAAATATGAATAAGTTAATCTGAACTCCATGAATGGTGGGAGCCTTTCAAGATGTTGTGAAAAGCATAGGGCTGATATGAGTAATTTTGTTTATTAAAGAAACCTTATTAACATGCCAAGGATTGACCCTCAATTTTGCTGCAGAAATTTAATACGCTAGTTGGAGAAAGAGGCGCTCAGCTAAGTGGAGGCCAGAAGCAAAGGATTGCCATTGCACGAGCATTGGTACGCAATCCCAAAATCCTGCTGCTGGATGAGGCGACATCTGCATTAGATGCTGAGAGTGAAGCTACTGTCCAAGTTGCACTTGATAAGGTAACGATGGTCCAGTCACACTGGCATTGTGAGCTTCTTGCAAAATAGAAGAGATGGATTACATTCTCACTGACGTTACAAAATCATCTCCCTGCACAACCAGTGTCATTGACTCGTGCAGTTTTGCCCAATGTCCCTATCCTACACCAGACTATTGCCCTTACCCCACCCCTCATACCCCAACCTCGCACCTTCATCCCACTCCAACTCCCATCCCACAACACCATCACACCCAAACATTCCGTGCAATTGTAAAATAATGTTCCACTTCTTGTATTCACTGCTTGGGCCAATGCAAGAAAGCAAGCCTTCCTTACTACTGCTTGTTCCCTAATTCAGAGAACTATGTATTCCTGTACCCCTCAGTCATTCTTAGGAAAGCCATAGAAAAGTACAGCACAGAGATAGGCCCTTCAGCCTATCTAGTCCATGCTAAAGCTTTTAAACTGCCTATTCTTGGCATTAGTATGATTGTCACTCTTTTGAAGCAGGTGGGAACCACCAACAACAGTAGTGAGAGATTGCAAGTTGGTTGGCACAGGGTTTTCAGTGCCCCACCAGGTACACCATCAGGGCCTGATGCCTTGCAAGGGTTCAGTCTCTTGAAAAATGTTCTGACATCAGCCTCGGAGGCCAATCACAGTGTGACCGGATGCTGCAGGGATTCACACAGGTGACAGGGCACCACAAGAGCTCCCTGCTCTTTTTCTGTTTTTGAAGAGTATTGTGAGATCTCTGATATAAAATTCCTGGATCAGGTGTTCAGAGTCCCTTCCCTCGATGCCTCTTTGACCCTATGTATCTTCTGAAATCTATCATCTTCTGACTTAGAAGCAAGAAAAGTAGTGTTGTTAGCTGATTAAAAGAATTTAAGAAATGAATGCACTGGAGGGTTTTCTGAATTAAGAAAGGAACCTATACAGTGTATTCAGTTGGAAGCATCTCACAAGCTTATCATATATATTCTATATTCTTTCAAAGGTACGGAGAGGCCGCACTACAATAGTAATTGCTCATCGCTTGTCAACGGTTCAAAATGCAGATATCATTGCAGGATTGGAAAATGGTGTAATTGTAGAGCTGGGAACTCATGAAAAACTCATGGAAGCCAAGGGAATTTACTACAATCTGGTCACCACTCAGGTATTACTTGGATTATAAGCAGTTTCAAATGATAGGTCGACTTAATGGTTTATTGAAGTTAATAAAGTTTATAAAAATCACATCACACACTTAGTTCTAATTCTATTGAAAGAAAAACTATAATCGAAATAACTACTTTGTTTTCTTTCAGACATTTAAGAGAGAAGATGACAAGGAAGAGAGGAATGATGCTAATCTTGAAAAAAGTAGCATCAAAAAGCCAAAGCATAGTCAATTAACACAAGCTAGCGTGCAAAAGGAAGAAAAAGCTACAGAGATAATGATTGAAAATGCAGTTGAACAGGTGCGATTTACTTTGTCATGAGAAAATAGTTTCACTTTAAATAAATATGGCTTTTAAACATTGTAGTAAAGATACACCCTGACTCTATTGCATGTTAACTCCTTAGTCAACTCTCTTGTGCAAGTCTATTATAAAAGATAATAAGATGAAGAGATAAAGAGAGCCAGGTACAGTTTTGTTGATTGATTTGGTGATATGTAGATAAGTTTTACAAAATAAATGCCAAATATAATGTTATAATGTAAACATGCGACTTACGGGTAAGAATAATTAGAACAGTATGGGACTGGGTTCAAGTTTGACTTGCCCCAACTAATGGAGTAAAGGTCTGCTGCCTGTAAGAATGATCAGTTTTGTAAGTTAGGGTTAACCTGGTTCCTGTGATGGCTGAGCATAAAACTGTTGGTCGTAATAAGGGCAGGTCACGCCGGAAATACTCGGCTGCATCTGTGGTGAGAATATCACTCACCTTTCATTATGTGCTTACTCTTGCATGTCTAAATTAAAGGTTAAGAGAGGGAACTGGCTTTAAGCCTCAGCAAGAAAAACCCCAAAATGCACATGATGATTTTATGTCACAGAATGAAGTCCAGAGGTCATCATCAAAAGCAAGAGTAAAGCAAGGTTTACCTTTGCTGCAGCTGCTTCCTCAACTACTGAGCATTTCCATCCTTCTCTGTTTTTGTATATGACTTCAAGCAACACCACCTCTTGTCTTTGCATAAACCACAAATGGCATTTTTCTGCTTACCCAGCCTACTGTCATACCGACAGGAAGTGAATATTTTTGAGTTCTGTTTATGAATACCTTACAAATTCCAAAACTTTTTCTACATAACTCAGTTGCAAATTAATACAATATTTAAGATGAGAGTTATAATTCAATGTATTTGTTATGGTCTGGTCCGGAGCCCGCATTCCGGGTCGTGATCCGGTCCGCAAACTCCGGACTCCAGGTCTTGTAGCCGTTCCTCCTTTCACCCTTGAGCCCAAATAGGATCATCTTGGCTTAAGGAGGTGCATCAGAGACCTATCGGCTTGCAGGTGGATATAAGGGGCTCTGGGACTGAGTCGAGGGGAGGGGAGGGGAGGGGAGGGGGGTGGGTGGGTGTCAGCCTGCTCTGAACCTGTTTTGCCCTGTCCCTCTGTTTGTCTTGTACCTGCTGTTTGGTCTGGTTTGCCTTGTTCACAGCATTGCGCTGTTCGCCTGACTATCCTGTTTTGACCCTGGCTTGGAGTTAATCATCTAGTTCTGTAAGTCTGTTCTTGTAGTCACCCTGGACCGAACACCCTTCTGATCCCTTGCCTCCGTCGGGGAAGCAGGCTGGACTGCCGTTGCCTGGCGGGGGGACTCTGACCCTTTCCTACCCTTCACCTCCGATGTGTTGTGCCCTGCATCCTGCCCAGGTGCCCCGCGACCTGCCCAGGCCCCTGTGTTCCTGCCTGGGAGGCCGGGCCCTGCCCAGAAGTAATGTGGCCTGTCCAGGGGGCTATGCTCCCAGCATTCCTTGTCCCATAGACCCATCCTTTAGCCTAGCCAGGGTGCTGCCTTTGCCATGAACTCCAGGGTCCTGCCTTTGCCATGAACTCTCTGAACCCAGGATCACTGTTGCATGCCATGTTCTCCCCATCTTGTTCTATCCTTTAGTTGTTCCTGTCCTGCCCCTAGTACATCAGTGCCTGCGTCCTGCATTTGAGTCCAGTCTCCACGTCCCCTTGTGACAGTATTTGTCATTGGGGGAAATACAGGATTTTTGTGAATGTTCTTTCCTGCTGAAGTTAAAAAATCATTTTTTTATATTTTCAAATGACAAGGTATGAAGAGTGAAGTTCATTATTTGCAGCATTTTCTCTATCAGCATATATTGTTAAATATTCTGTTTTTCAGGATGAAGATGTTCCCAATGTGTCCTTTTTTAGAATCCTCAAGTTAAACAAAGCTGAATGGCATTATATACTCATAGGAACTTTCTGTGCTGCTATAAATGGAGCTATGCAGCCTGCTTTTGCCATAATTTTTTCAGAAATTATTGGGGTAAGTTTAATGTTTTAAGTTACAGGCTGTAATTCAGTTTTGGACAGAACATCCAGTGTTATGTAGTGCTTCCTCTGTGATTGTGGCCCTTGTGAATCTTTCTGTTTAAGCCTCTTTCACTGTTACTTCAGAGAAATATAACTGGGCAAGAGTAGGAGTAAGGATTTGTCTCAGCATCTAAGCTACCCTGCGTCTCAGCCCCGCTCACCCCTCAGCCCACCACTTTTTAATGCCTCTTTATTCGTCAGCACCTCTTTATTATCATTATAATCCTGCCCCCTCCAGCAGCCATGCTGATTCACTCCCCTACAAACCCCCACATTGCCAATGTCTTGGACAGCCCTGTCCAACAAAGAGCTCCCATAATCTCACTTATCAAGCATCCTTCCTAATCATTATACATCTCAATTTCTAATATGACCCTCCACAGCCCACTTGTTCACTACTTTCTATCCAATCACTAGGCTCCTCATCTAATTACACACCCAATGTTAGGGTATCAGTAGTTAATTGATCTCCTCCATCACTCAATGACCCAAACTGTGTATTTAAAAAAAATGAGAGGGAGGAAGAGGTTAATGGAAATGTTCAAGCTGGTTTTTTGCACATAGAGTGGAGGGGTGGTGGTGGGGGTGCCTGGAGTGTACTGCCTGGGGTGGTGGTGGAGGCAGATATGATGGAAGTGTTTAAGGGATTTTTAGATGGGCGCATGAACATGCAGAAACTGGAGGGATAAGGTCAATGTGTGGAGAGGGCATTTAGATTAATTAGAAGTCATTAATTTAATCAGTTTGGTACAGCATCATAGGTTGAAGTGCCTGATCTTATGCTGTACTGGTCTATGTTCTAAAATCTTATTCTAAATCAAGCTAACTCTCAGAATAATTCTATATGACTGATGTACCTACCCCTGCTCTCTCATTGCACGTGTCCACATCCCATCACATATCCAAATTCCCCATGATTAGCCTATTTTTCCTCTTGCCAAAGAAAGAGCTTTCAGCACTCAAGATGAATAACGTCTGGTCCAAGGACAACATGTAATGCACTGTAGATTTTACAGGAACCGCTCCTTAAATGAGCTCCTACAGGAGGAGGAAACTGAAGGTCCATGAGTCAGCCCTCATTGGGGGATTAGAGGTGAAGAGGGTCAGAAACTTTACATTCCTTGGTGTTATCATTTCAGAGGATCTGTCCTGGGTCCAGTATGTAAGTGCCATTATGATGAAAGCATAACAGTGCCCCTACCTCCTTAGAAGTTTGCTAAGATTGAGCATGACATATAAAACTTTGACAAACTTCTGCAGATGTGTGGTGGAGAGTATATTGACTGGTTGCATCATAGCCTAGTATGGAAACACCAATGGACTTAATGGAAAATCCTACATGGTAATGGGTAAAGCTGTCTCACCATTGAACACATCTGCATGGATTGCTGTTGTAGGAAAGCAGCATTCAGCATCAAGGACCCTCGCCATTCAGGCCATATTCTCTTCTCATTGCTGCCATCAAGAAGAAGGTACAGGAGCCTCAGGACTCACACCACCAGGTTCAGGAACAGTTGTTACCCTTTAACCGTCAGATTCTTGAACCAGAGGGGATAATTTCATTTGCTCCATCACTGAACTTTCTCCGCACCTGTGGATTCACTTTATGACTCTTCTTGTTATTGATTGCTTACTTACCAATTTATTATTCCCTTTTGTATTAGCACAGTTTTTTGTCTTTTACACATTGGTTGTCTGTCTTGTTGGTGAGTTTCTTTCATTGATTCTATTATGGTTATTGGATTTATTGAGTATGCCCACAAGGAAATAAATCTCGTGGTTGTCTATGGTGACACATATGTACTTTGGTAGTAAATTTACTTTGAACTTCAAGCTATTGGCCCACCAAGCACCATTGCATTAACTCATCTTTCCAACTGCCATTTAGTTTCTAGCTGCCAGATAACTTAAGATAAACCAATGAATTTTGTTTGATTTTTCCGTTATATCTAAGGAGACATAGGACTTTTAGGTGCCGAAATGTGAATCTTCACATTTTTTCCTCTTTCTTCCTTGAGTCAAGATTTCCCACATGCAAAATATGACTATCTCTGATCAATCCTTGTTTTCCCACATGCAGATAGATCCTCTCTCTTCGAATCCTGTGAAGTAATTTTCCCGCCATTTATGATAGGCCTACTTAAAATGAGAGGAGAAAGATGTTGGTGGGCATATAGAGCAAACTGCCAGAGGACATGGTAGAGGAAAGTAAATTACAGTGTTTAAATGACATTAGGGCAAGTAGGTGGGTAGGAAAGGTTTGTAAGGAAATGGGCTAAACAAGAGGAAATTGGATTAGTATAGATGAGAACCTTGGTCTGTATGGATGATTTGAGCTGAAGCACCTGTTACCATGCTGTATAATACTATGAAATCTGTTAATCTGACATGAATTGAGAACTAGTTACTGTACAGACAGCAAAGAGTGCAGGAAAACAGATAATCCACAGGATGACAGGCTGTGACTAGTTGTTTACAGCAGGGATTCATGCTTTTGACTATCAATAATTTGACTGAGAGGACCATAGGTAATAGGTCCAAGTTTGCTGACTGTACTAAACTAGATAGGATTGTGGTTAGGGAAGATTGTGTAAAGAGGCTTCAAGGGATTAAGGACAAACTGAGTGAATGGGCAAGAACATGGCAGATGGAAAAGAAGGTAAAAATGTGTGAGGTTATTGACTTTTGGTGCACAGCAAAGAAAAACAGATTATTTGTTAAATGATGAGGGATGGGATAGTATTGGACTTCAAAGGGGCCTGGGTGCTTGTATACACGTGGCTTGAGACCAACACACAGAAGTAGCAAAGTGATTAGGAAGGGAAATGATATGTTGGCTTTTACGACATACAGTACATCAGTGATAATAAACCTGATCCTGATATGAGAGGATTTGAATATGGAAGTATGAGAACATATTTGTAATTATATTTAAATGTTGGTGAAGCCACATCTAGAATGGGTTTCCTGGACTGGTTCCAGGGCTGGCACGTTTTGCTCTGAGGAGAAATTGAGTAGTCTGGGGCTGTATTAGAGTTTAGAAAAATAAGAGCAGATCTCATCATAATATACAAAATTCTTAAAGGGCTTGACAGCCTGGATGTAGACATGCTTCCTCTGGTTAAACTACCTAGCTTATTAGTGAGAATTGATAGGCAATTTAGAGCTCAGATGACGTGGATTTTTTCAGTCAGAGGGTGATCCCAGAATTCTGTAGAAGCTCAGTCATTGTGTTCATTCAAAACGCAATTTGAACATAAGGGGATTTACTGTAAGTATGTCAGGATAGAGATGGATAATGATGCTGGGCTGAGAGATCAGCCATTATCTTGTTAAATGGCAGAGCAACCTCGAAGGCCCTGTGAGGCCTACTCCTGGCCCTATTTCATTTGTTTACTAGAATCACTATTTAATTATACTTCTTTTAACCAATGCAGGTTTTTGCTAAGACAGACAAGGACGTTGTACGCCGTGAGACTGAATTATATTCCCTATTATTCTTAGCATTAGGAGGTATCTCCTTTGTCACATTTTTTGTTCAGGTAAGTGCTGAAGAAATGTGAATAAATGCAATACTGAATGGATTATATCACAAGGCTCAATGGTTTAACATCACAAAGTGCAGGAGCAAAAATTTGCCCGATACATGTACTTACGGTAGTTTACACGTTGCAACTCTCCCCACCATCACGGACATCTTCAAGAGGCAGCACCATTAAGCACCCTCACCATGCAGGACATGCCCTCTTATTACGACGTTTGGAGAGAGGTACAGGAGTCTGAAGACCCACACTCCATGATTTTGGAGCAACTTCTTCCCGTCCACCATCGGATTTCGGAGTGGCCCAAAAACCCATGAACACTACCTTGTCATTCCTTAATATTTGTACTATTTACATATATTTTTGTAATTATAGATTTTCACATCTTCATGCTGCAAAGCAACAAATGTCAGTGATAATAATTCTGATTCTATTGCCTAAAACATTGGAAGATTATGAGATGTAACTTGCTGTTATTGCAGCGATTGTGCTCTCACAATGGGACTGATAATCTCAATCACCAGGAGAGGTGATTATCCTATTTTGAAATGTTCCCATCCTCTTGTGTCCAAATTATTTTGCCCTCCATTTTCCTGCCCTCACCACCCCCCATCTCCACCTTGCTCCTCCCCAATAATTTCAGATGGTAAGTATCTTTGTACATGGTCATTGGTGATTTAAAGTATATATAGGGGCTCAGTTAGAATTGTCCAGAGTGTATGCAGTACTCCAAGACCCAATGAACTCAATAAGGATAATTCATCTCTTTAACAATACTTTTACGTTGAAATGCTCCTTTGGAACGCACTAAAGCATAGTAGGTTACTCTGGCTCCGAGCCTTCCAAGATCCTCTACTGAAATCACTGGCATAATATCAATCAAAATCATGCTGACCCTCTCAGTGGATGAATGGGCATTTCCCTAGGCCCAAGGGTATGGATGTGATAAGGGGAAGTGCAGTGAAGTCCTTTTGAATGCAAAGATCTTGAGCAGATTGGAGCTATGATATCTTTAGACTGTACTGCTGCCTCAAAACAACAACATCTCAAGCCATATAAGACAGTGATAACAAATCTGAGTCTGGTTCTAATCTGGAACCAGTTAGAGATCACAATAATATAAGTAATAAAGGGGCTCGAGGAATAGAGCTAACAACTGATATGGGAGAGGAGATCTGTCATTTGAAGAGAAATAACCTGGAATAAATGAAATAAATTTTATTTCATAATAAATAAATAACACTTTTTTTAAAAAAAAGGGGGAGAGAGAAACCGGGGAATTATAGATTGGTTAGCCTGACATCGGTGGTGGGGAAAATGCTACAGTCTGTTATCAAAGATGAGATAATAGCACATTTGGAAAGCAGTGAAATCATCAGACAAAGTCAGCATGGATTTGTGAAAGGAAAATCATGTCTGACGAATCTTATAGAATTTTTTGAGGATGTAACTAGTAGAGTGGATAGGGGAGAACCAGTGGATATAGTATATTTGGATTTTCAAAAGGCTTCTGACAAGGTCCCACACAGGAGATTAGTGTGCAGACTTAAAGCACACAGTATTGGGGATATGGTATTGATGTGGATAGAGAACTGGTTGGCAAATAGGAAGCAAAGAGTGGGAGTAAACGGGACCTTTTCAGATTGGCAGGAGGTGACTAGTGGGGTACCGCAAGGCTCAATGCTGGGACCTCAGTTGTTTATAATATATATTAATGATTTAGACGAGGGAATTAAATGCAGCATCTCCAAGTTTGTGGATGACACGAAGCTGGGCGGCGGTGTTAGCTGTGAGGAGGATGCTAAGAGGATGCAGGGTAACTTGGATAGGTTAGGTGAGTGGGCAAATTCATGGCAGATGCATTTTAATGTGGATAAATGTGAGATTATCCACTTTGGTTGCAAGAACAGGAAAACAGATTATTATCTGAATGGTGGCCGATTAGGAAAAGGGGAGGTGTAACGAGACCTGGGTGTCATTGTACACCAGTCATTGAAAGTGGACATACAGGTACAGCAGGCAGTGAAAAAGGCGAATGGTATGTTGGCATTCATAGCAAGAGGATTTGAGTACAGGAGCAGGGCGGTTCTACTGCAGTTGTACAAGGCCTTGGTGAGACCACAGCTGGAGTATTGTGTGCAGTTTTGGTCCCCTAATCTGAGGAAAGACATTCTTGCCATAGAGGGAGTACAAAGAAGGTTCACCAGATTGATTCCTGGGATGGCAGGACTTTCATATGAAGAAAGACTGGATCGACTAGTCTTATATTTGCTGGAATTTAGAAGATTGAGGGGGGAATCTTATTGAAACGTATAAAATTCTAAAGGGATTGGACAGGCTAGATGCAGGAAGATTGTTTCCAATGTTGGGGGAGTCCAGAACGAGGGGTCACAGTTTAAGGATAAAGGGGAAGCCTTTTAGGACTGAGATGAGGAAAAACTTCTTCACACAGAGAATCTGTGGAACTCTCTGCCACAGGAAACAGTTGAGGCCAGTTCATTGGCTATATTTAAGAGGAAGTTAGATATGGCCCTTGTGGCTAAAGGGATCAGGGGGTATGGAGAGAAAGCAGGTACAGGGTTCTGAGTTGGATGATCAGCCATGATCATACTGAATGGCGGTGCAGGCTCAAAGGTTTGAATGGCCTACTCCTGCACCTATTTTCTATGTTTCTAAATGAATAATAGAAAGTGAGGATGACCTTTCTATAGAGACAGGGCAGGAGGTGAGGAGAATAAAATGAATGTTATCATCCAAATGTTTTTTTCTCTCTCTATTTTTGAATAGATTTTTAAGTAGGAAATTTTAAGAGTTCTGTAATGCAATGTATGACCCAGAAAATTCCACAGGATTTCAGGAAGATGAGTGAGTGGATTCTGAGGCTTCCCTGTGAAGAATTCCTCGTGGACTGACTCCATGATGGCATTGCTGAAGTAAATAGAAAAAACAGTTGAAGTATCTCGTGAACATCAGTGGCCTTCACACTTCCATGATCCAGAAACCTCTGCTTCCTCAAGATTTGGTTCCTTCAGAAGATTTTGTGTGGTTTTTTTTTCATTTTAAATGGAAATGGGAAATACAACAAAAGGCTTGAGGTGTAGGGAAGTGGACAGACAGAACTGGGGAAATGGAGTTAATTTTTCATGCCATTGATCTTTTATCAGAACTCTCTTGAGTTTCAAATGAATTTTGATGACAATGATTATGCTTTTAATGTCCTTTCATTACCTGTTTTGACAGGGTTTCAGTTTTGGCCATTCTGGTGAGAAACTAACACTAAGAATGCGATTAATGGCCTTTAAGGCAATATTGCGACAGGTAACAACCATATATTACCAAGCTTGTTAGGCTTTTATTAATTTACAATATGCAATTAAATACTTAACACATTTTAAGCTACATTTTACTCTATAAATCTAGAAAATTTAAGCTGGCCTATGCCTCACCTTTGGATTCAGACATTGATAGTCAAGTAGTGATGAAGATTAATGTTTCTGCAAATGGTCTGCAGCAGTATTGACAATGAAACTATCAGCATTGTGTGCCATTACTCGTGAAATTGAAAACACTCAAGGGTTTCTGCTGTTGCAAAGTTCAATGCAGACTTCTTACCAAAATCTAGCTATCACCCCCTAACATTCAATCCCTACCATTACTGAATCTTCCACTATCAATATCCTGGGGAGTTGCCATTGACCAGAAACTGAAGTGGAAAAAGCCATATACAGGAGTGGCTACAAGAGAAGGTTAGAATCTAGAACTCTGCAAATTGTGTCCACCATCTGAATAGCTTAGGTCAAGAGTGTGATGAAAACTCTCTACTTGCTTGTAGAGTGTAGCTTCAACAGCATTCAAGAGGTTTGACAACAAACAGGACATAGCAGTCCGTCCACAACCACTCACTCAGTGGGTAGCAGCAGTTTGTACCATCAGCAGGCTACACTGCACCAATTCTTCAAGACTCCTTTGACAGAATTTTCAAACCTGTGACCTCTGGCAGTGAGAACAAGGGCACAGGAAAACCACCACCTAGAAGTTGCTCTGCAAGCTATGCACCATTAAGACTTCAAAATACATCGCTAACTTAGCACTGTTGCTGGGTCAAAATCCTGGAGCTTTCTCCCAAATAGCGATGTTGGGTGTTATGTATCTCAAGAACAGCAGTGGGATCAACTTGACAAAGGGCATTTAGGGATGGGCAATTAAATGCTGGCTCAATCTACGAACTTCATGTCCCTTCCATCAATTTTTTTAAAAAAAGGTTCCCATTTGTGAGCTAGCCCTTCTCCACAGCAAGTTTTTAAAATCACCTGAAATCCCATGAATTTAAGTAACTTCTAAACTCTGGTGAATGTAAATTCTTTAATAACTAGCCCCATTGTAAAATACCCTGAATACAGTGACATTCTTTTTGAAGTGACCACTAAAGTCTGGTTTAAGATTCATTAAAATAATCTGCACTACTATAGGGACACAAGAAACTACAAGTGGTACCTAGGGCAAAAATTAGATTGCTGGAAGAATGAAATGGGGAAAGCAGCATCTATAGAGGCAAAGGGATGGTCAAGGTTTCGGATGAGACCCTGCATCAGGACTGTTAAAAGAAGACTGCCTGTATATAATAGTGAGAGAAAAGGATTTGAATCTGTATTGATGGGATGGCAAATAAATAAATAATTTTTTGAAGTAATTTATGAGGAAAGAATAAGTTAGCATTAATTATTTGGACTTGCTATTTACTAAAGCAACATTGTGCATTGAACCTTGTAGATGGCCTTTAGAATTTATTAGAATTCAATATTCATTTAGTATTTAATAAGCTCTTCACTCATTTAGAATTTTGATATTTGTGTAAGACAATTCTAACACCAAAATAGGACTTGTCTATTTGAATCTGATTACTTTTTCTATCATTAAGTACTTTTATAAAACTAATTAATTCACATGCTTTTTTTTTAGGATATTAGCTGGTTTGATGATCCTAAAAACAGCACTGGAGCATTAACAACCAGACTTGCTAATGATGCATCTCAAGTTAAGGGGGTAAGTATCACCTGGTTTTGGCCAATTCTATCCATTGTAAAAACTTTAAAGTGTGATGAAACCAAGATGGGAATGATAAAGGTAGTCTAAAAAGGGTACAATACAAAAAAGGACTATTCAGGTCCTCTTGGCTTTCGAAAAGCAATCCATTTAATTGCCCTTTGCACATCTCTGCTATTTTCACATGTCAGTATTTTTTTTAGATTAAAAGAAAAATTGCTAATTTATTTCTCTCATGAAAAGATATTTCAGTAATACATGGAGCAAAAGTTTCTGCATAATCTGGTAATTAGAGAATAATTTGTTGAAACAAAATACTATAAATCAGATAGTACTTCTGTCAGCATTTAAAGCATAAGCTTTCAGGTAATTAATAATAACTAAACACTGATTGAAAACTTTGTAATTGAATCAGTTTGATTTATTCATTATTTGTTGTTAATAGGCTCTTAAATTTGAACCTGGGCTTGTTTATGGCACAGTTAAGTTGGTGGATTCTCTTTTTTAAACAATGAAAGGAGCCGATATATTTACAGAATAGCAACATTCCTGATCTAATGCTACATGGTTGAGAGTTTTAGTGGAGTTTCATGAATGTCAAACTACTCAGGATGTGTATCTTGAATTTGCTTTAGCTTAACCAAAGTTGCTAGTCAAATCTCCGATAAACCAATAAAGCTAGTGTCAGAAACAAGCACTAAATTTTCTATTAAAAGATGATATTAAATAACAACGTGCTGTTTTAATGTCTTTACTGTAGGCTACCGGTAGCAGGCTTGCTGGACTTGCTCAGAATGTAGCTAATCTTGGATGTGCAATTATTATTTCCTTCATCTACGGCTGGCAGCTGACCCTGTTGATCTTGGGTATTGTGCCAATCTTGGCAATGGCAGGGGTGGTACAGATGCAAATGCTCACTGGGCATGCTAACAAGGATCGAGTGGAACTGGAGAATGCTGGAAAGGTGGGTGACTCTTGAGAGGGATGGGCAAGGAGTTAGAGGTGCGGCATTCTGATTTTTAAATTAGATGGTCATTACTTCCAGTCTTTTTGGAGCAGGTATTAATTTGATAGTATGGGAGCAAGCAGGGTGATGATGCACAAAGCAAATACAGTAACATCAACCTGATAAAAGGCCTTCATCCAAAAACTGTTGTTCTTTCCACAAGTGCAGCCTGGTCTGCTGAGTGCTTTGAGCATTTTTTTAATATGGTAAACTGATGCACCATCAATAACTCTAGGAGACTGGAAGTGAATGATAGGCTTTTATTAACAGCAAAAAGAGAGCACGACATCTCGAAGACTGAGGGAGGAGCAGTGCCTCCAATCGCCTTTATACAGGGGTCTGTGGGAGGAGCCACAGGAGCAGTCAGCAGAGGGGCGTGTCCAGACAGGTATATGTAGTTTACCACATAAACTTCATCACTTGTAGCACCCTTGCTGGAACTAGTTTGATTTGCCTTTTATACTTAATTAATGTTTAACCAGGCAATAGCTTCCTGGCATTTGATAGCTGTTGAGGGGAAGGGGTTGCGGGTGACTTGGGCGATTGAGGTCACCACCTGTGAGATCAGGAAGGCTGTGAGAGGAATCAGTAATTGCAGGTGGTGATGGGGCAATGAAGATTGTGGACAGATGATCAGTGGTTGGATCCTTGGCTTTCATTATAGCTTGTTACGTCTGCAAGCAATACTCCTGCTCTACCTGGCCCACAAGGAGTTTTGTAAAAGCACTTTCCTTGAGAATGGATTGGTCACAACTTGTTGTCTTGACTTGGTTAAATATAAAAATGGTTGCCATTCCTTTCTCAGTTTTAAGTTGATCATAAAAATCTTTTAGGAGGGCTGTGTAGCTTCATTTTACATTTGTGTTTGAAATGATTGAAGTTGCTTAAACATCATCAGCTGATCACCAGTCATTTTGCAGGGAGGTCAGGTTTGTGAGTGTGTTCTCTGTGTGGCTCCTTCTGGCAATGTTTCACTGGTTATAGGTAAATGTTAAACGAATGCACTGGAATTATTTTTCCCAGTATCAGGCAAACAACTAATGAATATCTGTTCAAGTTCAAGAGAGTTCATATGGAATAACTTCTCCTTTAGGTATCATATGTAAGTTTAGAAAGAAGGGGTTTTGATTCCAAGTACTAACTCATTATATAAGTAATGAAAATCAGTGCTTCTAGCACTGTCCTGGCTGGACCTCAATCTACATAGTTGTGAATAGCCACTTTTCATCCTGGCTCTGGTCCTTCAAGTAGTTTGCGATCCGTTCTTCTTACTGCACGAGCCTCAGTCTTTAATTTAGCACCAGATGTAAGACATCTGCTCTCCTGCTCACTAATTCAAACAATTAATTGAGGTCTGTCAAGAACTACATTGATTTTTTTTTTTGCTTCCAGGGGTTTTGTTAATTTCTCCTTCAGCAGAATCCCTTCAGTTTCTGGTTGTTGCTCTTCAGTTAGTAGTTGTGGCATTGCTAAGCAGAGATAGTCTCACAGATACAGAAAGAGGACAGAGGAAGAAGTCTGTACTGAGTCAGTGTGGGTGGAAGGGGGTAAACACTCTATTAAGAGTATTCTATAAACCCTCCAATAGGAACAGACACTAAGGAGCAGATTGGTGGGGGGGGGGGGCAGAATTTGGAAAGGTTTAAAATTAACATGGTTGTTTTCATAGGTGATGTCAACTTCTTTAATATTGGATGGCACCTCCTTAGTGCAAAATATTTAGAAGAGGTGGCCTGACACGAGATG
This sequence comes from Hemitrygon akajei, assembly GCF_048418815.1. Classification (NCBI taxonomy): domain Eukaryota; kingdom Metazoa; phylum Chordata; class Chondrichthyes; order Myliobatiformes; family Dasyatidae; genus Hemitrygon; species Hemitrygon akajei. The sequence continues at coordinate 124,859,279 of NC_133131.1, read as the reverse complement.
TAGACAGGACAGCTAGAGGAGAAGTCATAGTGGATCTGGTGCTCGGCAATGAGCCACGTCAGGTGAGCGTTTTGGAGACAGTGACCACAACTCCCTAACCTTTACCCTAAACACAAAGTACACTGCAGATGCTGTGGTCAAATCAACATGTACAAACAAGCTGGAGGATCTCAGCAGCTCGGGCAGCATCTGTTGAAATGAGCAGTCAACATTTCAACATAGGAAACATTGACTGCTTGTTTCAATGGATGCTGTCTGACCTGCTGAGTAACCTTTACCCTAGTCTTGGAGAGGGGTAGGAGCAGATGGTATGGAAAAGTATTTAGTTGGCAAAAGGCAAATTATGATGCTATTAGGCAGGAACTTGGGTGTATAAATTGGGAATGGATGCACTCAAGGAAATGCACGACAGAAATGTGGGCGGTGTTTATGGAGTACGTGCATAGGGTTCTGAATAGGTTTGCCCCATTGAGGCAGGGAAAGGATGGTAGGGTGAATGAACCATGTTTGACAAGAGAGGTGGAACATTTGGTCAAGAGGATGTAAAAAGCTTGCTTAAGGTTTAGGAAGCGAGGATCAGACAGGGCACCAGAGAGTTGCAAGGTAGCCAGAAAGAAGCTGAAGAATGCACTTAAGATAGATAGAAGGGGGCATGAAAAAGCCTTGGAGAGTAGAATTAAGGAAAGCCACAAGACTTTCTACACGTATGTAAGAACAGGAGTATGATATGAGAGAGGATTGGACTGATCAGAGATAGACGAGGAAACATGTAACTGAAGTTAGTGGAAGTAGAGGATGTACTTAATGAATACTTTGCTTCAGTATTCACCAGTGAGACGGATCTGATGTTTGTGATGACAGTGTAAAACAGGTTGATATGCTAGAACATGCCAATGTTAAGACGGAGGATGTGCTGGAACTTTGGGTAGACATTAGCATAGGTAAATTCCTGTGACCAGGCAGAATATACCACAGGTTACTAAAGGAAGTGAGGGAAGAGGTTGATGCTCCTTTGACAATGAACTTCACTGTCCACTGGAGTAGTATCAGATGATTGGAAGGTGGCAAATGTTTTTCCTTTGTTCAAGAAAGGGAGTACGGGGTAATCCTGGGAATTATAAAACAGTGAGTTTTACTTCAGTGGTGGGCAAAATATTGGAGAAGATTCTTAGAGATAGGATTTATGAGACAGACTGGGATCCCTGCTTCCTCCTGGTTGGACCTTGATTCGATCAGATGCCCCCAGGTCACAGATCTCACTGAATCCATCCCCGGTCCCAATGGCTCTGAACCGGTGACACTATTATTGCCAACACCAGTTCCCATGACCCCGTGTAGATCCAGAACCCAGATTCCACCACCACCTATTCTAGTTCTTACAACCCCAAATACCTTCAGACTGCAAATTGCGCAGCTTTTAGCTCCAGATCATGCCTGTACCTTGACTGGCAGCATTTCAGGGCTGAGACTTACTGCCATTGGGCCCCCAGACTCCACTCCAAGCCCCCCCCCCCACCGCTGTCCAATTCAATGTCTTTCAGACCCCACTGCCACCTCTTGGGTCCTTACAGCCGCCATCTTCCTCCCACCCCACCTTCCCAGAACATCCCAACGCTCCTCTCATCCCTCTTTCTCTGACATCATCAATTCTCATCTGGTGTACCTAGAAGGTGAAGGTGTACCTATCACCTTCTAGCTAGCCTCCTTCCCCTCCCCCCCCCCCCCCCAACTTTTTTATTCTGGTTTCTTCTGCCTTCCTTCTCAGTCCTGCAGAAGGGATTTGGCCTGAATCATCGACTATTTGTTCATTTCCATTGATACTGCCTGACCTGCTGAGTTCCTCCAGCATTTTGTGTGTGTTGCTTAGGAATTGTGAGCATTTGGAGAAGCATAGTCTGATTTTGGGATAGCCACCAGTGCTTTGTGAGGGGCGCGGCATGCCTCACAAACCTGAATGAACGCTTTGAGGATGTGACAAAGCACATCGATGAAGGCAAAACAATGGTGTATATGAATTTTAGTAAGGCGCTTGATGAGTTTCCTCATGGTAGGCTCATTTGTAAAGTTAGGAGGCACGGGATCCAGGGAAATTTGGCCGTGTGGATTCAGAATTGGCTTGCCCTTAGAAGGTAGAAAGTGGTTGCAGAAGGAGCGTATTCTGTTTGGTGGCTGGTGGCACTAGTGTTCTGCTGGGATCTGTTCTGGGACCTGAGTTCTTTGAGTTTTATGAATGATTTGGATGAGGATCTGGAAGGGTGTGTTAATAATTTTGAAGATGCCATGAAGAGTAGAGGAGTTGTGGATATAGTGCAGAAGGTTGTCACAGATTACAGTGGGGTACGGATAGGATGCAGAGCTGGGCGGAGAAGTGTCAGATGGAGTTCAGCCCAGAGAAGTGTGAAGTGAATCACTTCAGAGCATTGAATTTGAAGGCAGAATACATGGTTAGTGGCAGGATTCTTAGCAGTGTGGAGGAACAAAGTTCAAAATAAAAGGGGTCTTTTCTGGTTGGCTGCCAGTGACTAGTGCTGATCCTCAGGGGTCAGTATTGGGGCCACTACTTTTCACATTGTTTGTCAGTGATTTGGATAATGGAATTGATGGCTTTGTGGCAAAGTTTGCAGATTATGTAAAGATAGGTGGAGGAGTTGGTAATGCCGAGGAAGCAATGCAGGACTTAGACAAATTGGAAGAATTAGCAAAAAAGTGGCAGATGGAATACAGTGTTGGGAAATGTATGATAATGCATTTTGGTAAAAGGAACAATAGTGTAGACTATATTCTAAATGGGGAGAAGGTTTCAACGTCAGAGGTGCAGTGCTACTTGAGGAGTCTTTGTGCAAGACTCCCAGAAGGTTAATTTGCAGGTTGAGTCTGTGGTAAAGAAGGCAAATGCAATGTTGGCATTTATTTCAAGGTGAATAGGGGATAATGCTGAGGCTTTATGAGACACTAGTGAGGCCACATTTGGAGTACTGACAACAGTTTTGGGTCCCATATCTCAGAATCTCATTGGAGAGAGTCCAGAGGAAGTTCATGAGGATGATTCCAGGAATGAAGAGGTTAGCATATGAGGAACATTTGGCAGCTTTGGGCCTGCACTCACTGGAATTTAGAAGAATGTGTGGAGATCTTACTGAAACCTACCGAATGTTGAAAGAACCTGATAGGGTGGATGTGAAGAGGATATTTCCTATGATGGGGGCATCCAGAACTAGAGGGCACAGCCTCAAAATTGAAGGGGTGACCTTTCAGAACAGAGGCAAGGAGGAACTGTTTTAGCCAGAGAGTAGTAGATCGGTTGCATGCTCTGCCACAGAGCCGAGGTGGAGGCCGTCCATGCATATATTTAAGATGGAAGTTGATCATTTCCTGATGAGTCAGGGGATCAAAGGATATGGTTAGAAGGCAGGTGATGGGATTGAGTGGATCTGGGATCACCATGATGGAATGGCAGAGCAGACACGATGGACTGAATGGCCTAATTCTACCCTATGTCTTATGGTCTTTTTATTAAAGTCACTGGACCTGTCACTGTATATTACCCTGAGATTCATTTCCTTGCAGGCAAAAAATGAGAGGGGTCTTGGGGTCTACACCTGTAGCTTGCTCAAAGTTGTCGTGCAAGTTGATAGAGTTGTTAAGAAGCCATATGGTGCATTGGCCTCCATTAGTCTTGGAATTTGAGCCATGAGGCAATGTTGCAACTCTATAAAACCCTTGTTAGACCAAGCTTGGAATATTGTTTTCAGTTCTGGTTGCCTCATCATAGAAAGTGTGTGAAAACTTTAGAGACAGTGTAAAGATTTATCAGGATGCTGCTTGGATTATAGAGCATATCTTATATAAATAAATATTAAGAACATAAAACGAAGAGTTCTTGAAAACTAGTCCACAGGTTGTGGAACATTTCAATGATGGGGCAATAAAGCTAAGTGAAGTTATGCCCTTTGGTTCAAGAGCCTGATGGTTGAGGGGTAATAACTGTTCTTGAACCTGGTGATGTGAGTCCTGAGGCATATGAACCACTTTCCTGATGGCAGCAGTGAGAAGAGAGAATGGCCTGAGTGGTGGGGGTCCCTGATGATGGATACTGCTTTCCTGCGACAATACTTCATGTAGATGCTCAATCATGGGGAGGGCTTTACCCATGGTGGACTGGGCCATATCCACTTATCTTTGTAGTATTTTACATTCAAGAACATTAGTGTTTCCATACCAGGCTGTGCAACAGCCAGTGAATATACTCTCCACTATGCATCTATAGAAGCTTATCAAAGTTTTAGATATCATGCCCAATCTTCACAAACATCTAGGGAAGTAGAGGCACTGTTGTGCTTTCTTCGTAATTGCACTTACTTGCTGGGCCCAGGACAGATCCTCTGAAATAATAACACTGAGGAATTTAAAGATGCTGACCCTGTTCAATTCTGATCCTATGAGGACTGGCTCTAACACCTCTGTTTTCCTCCTCCTGTACTCAATAATCATCTCCTTGGTCCTTCTGACATTGCAAAAGATATTGTTGTTTTGGCACAGCAAGGTCAGATTTTCAATCTCCTTCCTATATGCTGATTTGTCACCACCTTTTGATTCTGCCTATGACAGTCATTTCATCAGCAAACTTGAATAAAGCAATGGAGTTGTGTAGAGCCTCACAGTCATAAGTATAAAGTGAATAGAGCAGAGGGATAAGCACACAGTCTTGTGCATCCGTGTTGATGGAGATTGTGGACGAGATGTTGTAGCCAATCCAGACTGACTGGGGTTTGCATGTGAAGGAATCGAGGATCCAATTGCACAAGGACGTATTGAAGCCAAGTCTTATTGATTAGGGAATGATGGTATTGAATGCTGAGCTATAGTCAATAAAGAGCATCCTGATGTATGTACCTTTGCTGTACAGATGTTTCAGGGTTGTGTGAAGAGCCAATGAGATGGCAGCTGCTGTGGATCTGTTGTTCCAGTAGGCAAATTGGAGCAGATCCAAGTTGCTTCTCAGGGAGGATTTGATATGTTACATCACCAGCCTCTCAAAACAGTTCATCACCATGGACGTACATGCTACTGGGTGGCAGTCATTGAGGCAGGTTGCCACCTTCTTCTTAGGGACTGGTGTAATTGAATCTTGCGTGAGGCAAGTGGGTACCTCAGACACCCAAAGCAAGAGGTTAAAGATCTCAATGAATATTCCAGCCAGTTGATCAGCATAGCTCTTTAATACTTGGCCAGATACCCCATCTGGACTGGATGCTTTTCATGGGTTCACCCTCCTGAAGGCTGCTTTCATGGATGCTGAAATCACAGGATCATCAGGAGCTGTGGGACCTTGTGATGGCTCATCTGTGTTTAGGTGGTGAAAGTGAGCATAGAAGGCAATGAGCTCACCTGGAATTGAAGTCCCGTCATTGTCTGTTTCTTGATTTAACCTTATAAGAGGTGATAGTATTCAAGCCCTGCCACAACTGTGGAGCATCCTTCATTGATTCAAGTTTAGTCCAGAATTGCCACTTCATCTGTACCTAGATCTCTTGAAACTTTTTTGGTCAACAGACTTGAGCCTTGGTCTCACTACAGCATATAGTTTCTTTTTGCTTATAAATGACATGAGTACGTTAGATTATTATTAAGAGGTGTAAAATAACCCATTGCAAAAATCTTTAAAACTCTTGCTTTTTATTACCCCACCCAAGTACTATATAGTTAGCCTAAAATCCTCAAGTGATTCAGTGTTGAGTTTGGGGTTTGTAAGCATACCTATTAACAATCTGCTGTTATTGGATTGCAGACACTTTCTTGTTTAACCAATGTTTTCTTTATCTTAAACAGCTCACTACTGAGGTAGTTGAAAACATTCGAACAGTTGTATCTCTAACAAGAGAGAAGAAGTTTGAACAAATGTATGAAAGTAGATTGGCTGTTCCGTACAGGTAAGGAGAGGCACACGTTCTCGGTTAATGGTATAAAATGGCATTATTAACAGAAGAATAAAGTGGAAAGTTGAAAGATATTTCACCCAGAATGTTGTTGGCCATTAGGACCTTTACTTGGCAATTCATCCATGGATGTAGCATTATTTAAAGTAGCACTGGATAATGATTTTGGAAAAAGAAATATATAGAAGGGAAGTCTGGATGGGATGGTGCTGATCTGGTAAGTCACAGACGGGCCAAATGGTGTGAAGACTGATGGGCTGGGGTGAGTTTTGAAGCAGCTTAGAAAAGCCTCAACAGTGATTTAGAGCAAGATGGTGCAGGAGCAAAGCAACTTGTTAAAAGCAGATCTCCTCATTTCTTCTATTGTTATTGTTCTGTTAGCTTTAAGATGGTGATGGGAAAGGATAGGACAGGTCCAGGGGTAGCATTGTAAAATGGTGCAAGGCTAATTTTGAGGGGGTTAGATAGGATCTAGTTGAGGCCGATTGAGTAATTCTGTCCTAAGGGAAAAGATAGAAATAACACATGGGAGGATTTTAAGAGTATGATATCAAGTGTCCAGGATCGGCATGTTCCTGTTGGGTTAAAGAGTAAACCTAGCAAGTTTAGGGAGCCTTGGCAAAAATGAGATGCTGAGGTCAAGGAAAAGAAGGAAGCATACATTGGGTTTAGGAATTTGATATTGAACGAATCCTTTGATAACTATAAAAGGATTAAGAGTAAAATCAGATGGACAAAGGTAGTACGAGATGAATCGGGCTGGTAAGGGTAAGGAATACCTTAGGACATTCTATAACTGTATTAGGAGTAAAAGAATGGCTAAGGAAAGAGTAGGTCTCCCTGGAGATCAGAAGGGCTGCCGCTGTGTTGAGCTGCAAGGGATAGTTGAAATTTTCAACAAATATTTCTCTACGGTGTTTTACTGAGGAGAAAATCATGGTTGCTTTGAAGATAAGGGTGCCACAGTAGCATAGTGGTTAGCACAGTGCTATTACAGGTCGGGGCATCAGAGTTCGGAGTGCAATTCTGTCACCCTTTAAGAAAGTTTGTACATCATTCCAGTGAGGTGCATTGGTTTCCCCCACGTGCTCTATTTCCTCCCACAATCCGAAGAAGCACTGATCCATTGTTTAATTGATCATTGTCAATTACCCAGTGATTAGGCTAGTGGGCTAGTGGGCTGCTGGGCAGCGTGGTTCAGTGGGCGGGAAGGGCCTGTTCCACACGGTATCTCCAAATACATAAATAAAACACGAGAAGATGTTCTTGAGGACATTCATATTACCAGTCTCTGTAGGAGGCTAGAAAGGAAATTGCAGAAGCTCTTGTAGACATGCTTGCTTCATCATTAGTCATTGGTAAAGTTCCCAGAGGTTGGAAGGTGGCTAACTTCATTCTGTTCTTTAACAAGGATAGCAAGGACAAGCCGGGGAACTATAGGCCAGTCAGCCTGACATCAGTACTGAGAAAATTACTGGAGGGGATTCTAAGGGACAGAGTTACCAGCATTTGGATAGACAGTTTGAATAGGAATCAGCATGGCTTTGGGTATGAAAAGTCATGTTTAGCAAACCTTTTAGAGTTTTTTGAAGAGGTAATCAGAAAGGTAGGTGAAGGTAGAGCAGTGAATGTTGGCTCTTTGGACTTTAGCAAGGCCTTCAACAAGGTCCTGCATGGTAGACCGGTCTAGAACATGACAGTCCACAAAACCCAGGGAGAGCCAGTTAGGTATAATGCGCTGTAAGGTTTCACTGCTGATGTAATGTGTTTTTTTTTGTAATGCTCACTGCTGAAGTAATAGTTTCTCTGTAGCAGAAATGTTTGGGTTATGGCTGGAGATAACAGGACTGTGTGATGCAAGTTAGCCAGTCAGGATTCTGTTTCCCTGTCTTGTGAATCTGGAAGCAGTTGATTTTGTGGGCTTGAGAGGGAGGGAGAGAGAGAAAAGAAGACGCGAATGGAGAGATTTGGTAGACTGCCAGGTGGAGTGGACTCTGAGCAAGGGTCTGAAGGGCAGCGACAATCGGAGGAGGTTGATGGGGACCGATCTGCCTATAAATGAGCTCCAGCTTTGTGCATAGACTGTTTAATAAGATTTGAGCTCTTTTTTTAAATTTCATTTCTCTACTAATCATATAGCCAAAGTAAGAATTATAAAGCTTAATCGTTTAATCGCATACTGTGTATTGTTTGTTATTTCAGGGTGCTGATTTGTAACAGGGGACACATAGCGCAGCATCCACCCAAACGAGATTTCTTAAGTTTGGCTGGGTGGTGGGGGGGGGGGTTATCACCCCCTATATTAAGCCGCTAGGCGAAGCGAGAGTTATGTAGGTAAATTCAAAATAGTTTCAGAGGTGGATGCAGAGGATGGTGATTGAACGTTGTTTTTTGAACTGGATGCCAGTAGCTAGGGACGTTGGGACCCTTTATATTCATCATTTATAGAAATTACTTTGCTCTGAATGCACAAAGCTTGATCACTAAGTTTGCAGATGACACAAAATTAGGTGCTGGTGTTGATGGTGAAGAAGAGGTAAAGGACTGAAAGGGAAAAAAAATCTGTTAATAAAAAGCAGTGGCCATGGAAGAAAGGGAAGGAGAAGAGGCATGAGCAGGAGGAAATGGGCAGGTGATTGAGAGGGGGATGGAGGCGGGGAAAGAAAGGGGATACTAATCAATTAGGGAAGTGGTCTGAACAGTGACAAATTAATTTTAATGCATTTTGGAAAGTCAAACCAACGTAGGCCCCATATTAAGAATGTTAAGGCGCTAGGAAGTGTAGCGGGATTTAGGAATACATTGCACAGTTCATTGAAAGTAATGTCACAAGTAGACAGGCTGCTGAAAAGAGTGTTTAGCACACTGGCTTTTGTCAGTCAGAGTATAGCAGTTGGAACATTAATGGTGGTGGAGGAAGAGAAAGTTGGAACATTAGTTGCAGTTGGTGAGACTGCACTTGGAGTACTGAGTGCTTCCTTTCCCGAAACGTCGACAGTGCTTCTCCTTATGGATGCTGCCTGACCTGCTGTGTTCCACCAGCAAGGTGTGCTTAGTGATAAGATTCTGTGCAGGAAGTTGCAGAGAGTGATCTATTGGATACAGAGGCTCATGGGGTGAGAGCAGATGTCTGGGAAATGGAGGAAATGTGGGTGAGGGCAGATTAGATGGTGGTAAAGGAAGACATTTGGGATGTTCTAGAATGGAAAGTCTCATCCTGAGAATAGAGACAGAGGTAGAGACAGAAGAACTGAGCAAATGTAATAACATTTTTACAAGAGAGAGGGTGGAAGAGGTATAGTCAGAAAAGCGGTGAGATTCAGTAGGCTTATAACAGATATCAGTATATAGTCTGTTTCTAGAGATCAGATAGTGAGATCAAGAAAAGGGAGAGAGATGTCAGAGATGGACCAATTTTGGACAACCTGTTGTAGGAAAGACATGATTAAATTTGAAAGAGTTTGGAAAATATATTCTTTTAAATCTCAATACATGTAACAATAATAAACCAATTTAGTTGGCAGGCTGAGCTTTGGGAAGAGTCTATACTATTTTCAGTCAAAGTGCAGTTGGGTACATACTGTATATAACTTTGATGTGCAATTGTGCAGGCCTCTATGAGATCACACCTTGGTGTACAGTGTACTTTTTAAAAATTTTATAAAGGTGTACCTGCCCTAGAAGAAATACAGCAAAGATTCACGATACTGATTCCACTGATGTCAGGTTTATTGAATGAGGAAAGGTGGAATAAACTGGCCAGTAATATCCAGAGTTTTAAGGAGTCTCATATAAATGTACAAAAATACAAAAAGGGCTTGACAGGCTGATGCAGGGAAGGTGTTTCCCTTGGGTGAGGGGTCTATAGTGGGGATGTTAGTTTGAGAAGACAGGATAGGGTGCTTTGGACTGAAATGAGGAGCAGTTATTTTATTCTATTTTATTATGATGATTACTTGGAATTCCTTCTGTCCTGAAAGGCTGCAGAGGTTCAATCATTATGTTCAAAGGTACAATTTAATGTCGAGAAATGTATACAATATACAATATGAAATGCTTTCTCTTCACAACCATCCACGAAAACAGAGGAGTGCCCCAAAGAATGAATGACAGGTAAGTGTTAGAACCCCAAAGCGCCCCCACCCCCAGCTCCCCTCCTTCCCTCGCGTAAGCAGCAGTGAGCAATAACCCCCCCCCCCACTGGCAAAATTAAAGCACACCCGCTACCAGCACTCAAGTGTGAGCAAAGCAATAGCAAAGACACAGACTTGCAGTTACCCCGAAGACTACATTGTTCACCTGATAATTTGACGTGCTGCAGGCTCTCTCTCCCCCCAATAAGGGAGAAAGAGATGACTCCATTTTCCAACGAGTGGGGAGAGATAACAAACAACTTGCTGGTTTACGATGTTAAAAATGACATTTCGTCGCTTTTCTCGAGCTCTGTGCCTGAAGATCTCAAAGATCCTGGGTCCCCAGGCAAACAGCACTGAAATCACAGGTTAATAGATCTCTGGTCATGAAGGAAATGAAAGAACATAGGTGTGCAGTTGAGAAATGACATTCAGGTTGTATATCAACCGTGATCCTAAAGGTTCACTGCGACATGGATCAGTCCAACACTCCAGCCCGAGGAGTTCTCAGTGCTCTGATTGGACCGAACTGCACCATCAGGGAAGTTGGGAGGCAGCGGGATGAGTTTCTTATTAAACTCATTGTGGTGCTCAGACATGGCAGTCTTGTTGATCTCTTGTCCTTCCAACCTGGAACATCTAATGATTAACTCCTAAGCCATTCTACTTACTGAGAGAGTACATGGTTGTAATCTTGTCCACAGTTTACGTGCCACCAAAGTCAGATGTCAAGCAAGCACTCTATGTACTGAGTGCCATGACTAACAAGCAAGAAACAGCCTATCCTAATGTCTTTTGCGTCCTTGGGGATGTCAATCAGGCTAGCTTGAAGAAATCTCTATGTAACTACCAACAGCACATAACCTACAGCACCAGAGGACCCAACACACTAGACCATTGCTACACTACCATCAAGAATGCCTACCAGTCCATCCCTGGACCCGATTTTGGGAAATCTGGTCATTTAGCTGCGCTCATACAGGCGTAGACTAAAGAGCAAGGCACCAGAGGTAAGGACAACAAAGAGGTGGTCACGGAAGACAGAGGAGCAGCAATGGGATTGCTTCAAGTTGGTGGAGCAAACCATGTTCAAAGACTCATCAGAGGACCTGAAATAATATGCCATGGTTGTCACAACTTTAGAAAAACACATGTAGATGAGTGTGTCCCCACAAGATCATTCAGTCTTTCCCTAACTAAAAGGTTTGGATGAACCAAAAATGATCTGCAATGTGCTGAGGGCTAGATTGTTGGCATTTAGGACTGGTAACTAAGGAAAGTGCAAGAGATTCAGGTGTGACTCCAGGAAAGCCATCTCGCATGTGAAGGGGCAGTTCTGGACCACACTTAATTGCTTGACAGCTGAGACCCAGCTTGAAAGCCATCACTTCCTACAAAGCAAAACCAAGGACGTAAATGACAACATGGTTTCACTCCCAGATGAGCTCAATGCCTTTTATGCTCACTTTGCCTGAAAAAACATAGAGGCACCTTCACAAATTCCCACAAACCCCAAAAGGTTTCTTCCAGGTGCTCCGGTTTTCTCCTAAAGACAGGCTAGTTGGTAGGCATCCCCCTATGATTTTGCTCTCTGAGACCAACATGAGAACACCCTTCAGGAGGGTGGACCCACAGAAAGCATCTAGTCCAGATGGTGTACCTGGCTGAGTACTGAAGACCTGTGCTAATCAACTGGCTGGCATGTTTACTGTCCTCTTGAATTTCTAGCTTTGGCAGTCTGAGATACCCACCTGCTTGAAGCAGGCTTCGATCATACCAGGGTGCCACGGTGGTGTAGTGGTTAGCTTAATGCTATTATAGCTCTGGGCATTCTGGAAATCAGTGTTCAATTCTGGTGCCATCTGTAAGGAATTTGTGCACTCTCCCCATGAGCCACATTGGTTTCTTCCAGTTACTCCACTTCCTTCCCAGAGTCTAAAGTCGTACCGGTTAGTAGATAAATTGGTCACTGTAAATGGTACTGTGATTAGGGTTGCTAGGCAGTTCAGCTTGTTGAGCTGGAAGGGCCTGTTCAGCACTGCATCTCTAAATAATAATAAAAGTAATCAAGACTGGTGCCAAAGAAGAATGTTGTAACCTGCCTCAATGTCGATCATCCTGTAGCTCTTCCATCATTGTGATGAAGTGCTTTGAGAGGTTGGTCATGAAGCTTATCAACTCCTGCCTAAAACATGACTTGGATCTGCTTCAAAATGCCTGCTGTTACAACAGGTCAACAGCACATGCCATTTCATTGGCTCTTCACTCAACACTGGAACGTCCGGACAATGAAGCTACATACATCAGGATGCTCTTTATTGACTACACTTCAGCATTCACCACCATCACCTCTTCTAAACAAATCATTAAGCTCAAAGACCTCTTCTCTAACGATCAACACTGGTGCACCTCAGGGGTGTGGGCTTAGCCCACTGCTCCACACTTTGTGTACACGACTGTTGCAGAACCTGGGCCTCTGTACCTCCCTCTGTAACTGGATCCTCAGCTTCCTAACCGGAAGACCACAGTCTGTGCGGATTGGTGATAACATATCCTCTTCGCTGACGATCAACACTGGTGCATCTCAGGTGTGTGCTTAGCCCACTGCTCTACTCTCTATATACGCATGACTGTGTAGCTAGGCACAGCTCAAATACCATCTACAATTTGCTGATACAACCATTGTTGGTAGAATCTCAGGTGGTGACAAAAGGGCATACAGGAGTGAGATATGCTAACTAGTGGAGGGGTGTCGCAGCAACAACCTTGCACTCAACGTCAGTAAGACGAAAGAGCTGATTGTGGACTTCAGGAAGGGTAAGACGAAGGAACACATACCAATCCTCATAGAGGGATCAGAAGTGGAGAGAGTGAGCAGCTTCAAGTTCCTGCATGTCAAGATCTCTGAGGATCTAGCCTGGTCTCAACATATTGATGAAGTCATAAAGAAGGCAAGACAGTAGCTATACTTTATTAGTATATACTTTATATACTAAGTATATACTCAATATACTTTATTGAAGAGATTTGGCATGTCAACAAATACACTCAAAAACTTCTATACTTGTACCGTAGAGAGCATTCTGACAGGCTGCGTCACTGTCTGGTATGGAGGGGCTACTACACGGGACCGAAAGAGCTGCATAAGTTTGTAAATCTAGTCAGCTCCATCTTGGGCACTAGCCTACAAAGTACCCAGGACATCTTTAGGGAGCAGTGTCTCAGAAAGGCAGCGTCCATTATTAAGGACTTCCAGCACCCAGGGAATGCCCTTTTCTCACTGTTACCATCAGGTAGGAGATGCAGAAGCCTGAAGGCACACACTCAGTGATTCAGGAACAGCTTCTTCCCCTCTGCCATCCAATTCCTAAATGGACATTGAAGCTTTGGACATTACCTCACTATTTCTGATTTTGCACATTTTTAATCTATTCAATATACATAATTGATTTACTTGATTGTTTATTATTATGTTTTACTTATTATTACTATTTTTTTCTCTCTCTCCTAGATTATGTATTGCAGTGAACTGCTGCTGCTAAATTAACAAATTTCACATCACATGCTGGTGATAACAAACCTGATTCTGATTCCTTGTGTAACTGGATCCTTTACTTTCTCACTCGGTCTCCAGTTAGTATAAATTGGCAACATCTCCTCCACATTCACCCATCATCACAGGTGCAGCACAACACTGGGTGCTTAGACCCCTGCTCTTCTCGCTTTATACCATGGGTTCCTAACCTGAGGTCCACATACCCCTTGCTTAATGGTAGTGGTCTATTGCTTTATACTTAGAACTGTGCAGTAGGCAGTACAGTTCCAAAGCCATATCTAAGTTTGCTGACAATACCACTGTTGTTGGCCAAATCGAAGATAGTGACAAATTGACATATAGGAGGGAGTTTGAACATCTGGTTGAATGGTGCCTTTACAGAAACCTCTCACTCAACATCAGCAAAACTAAAAATCTGATTATTGCCTATAGGAGGAAGAAACCAGAGGTTCGTGAGCCATTTCACATTTGGGGATTGAAGGTGGGAAGAGTCAGTAACTTTAAATTCCTTGGCTTTATTATATCAGAGGATCTGTCCTGGGACCAGCAAAAGTGCCATCACAAAGAAGGCACGACAGCCCCTCTACTTTCTTAAAGGTTGCGTAGATTTGGCATGACTTCACTGGTATGGAAACACCAATGGCCATAAATGGAAAAGCCTACAGAAAGCATTGGTCACAGCTCAGTCCATCGTAGACAAGAGCCTTTGAGCACATCTACTAGGGGTGGTGCCACCATATAGTAGCATCCGTCATCTTGGACCCCACCATCCAGGGCCACGTTTTCTACTGCTGCCACCATTGGGAAGGAGGTATGAGAGCAGTTATTACCTATCAGGCTCGTGAGGCAGCTTGGGTAACTTCACTCACCTACAGATGGACACACTTTCAAGGGCTCCACAACTTGTGCTCTCGGTATTATTATTTATTTTATTTACATAGTTTATCTTCTTTTGCACATTATTTGTCTGTCAGCCTTTTCATTGATTCAATTGTGTTTCTCTGTTCTACTGTGAAGGCCTGCAAGGAATTGAAATGTGAGGTATTATATGATGACATGTACATACCTTAATAATAAATTTAATATGACCTTTAAACTTTGAATAGTGAAACAGGCTCAAAGGTCCTGATACCTACTCACGATCTTGATTCTTATATTCTCATGACTTGTGTATGTTCTTGAGGGAACTGCTGGCCTCTGTTTAGGGAAGTTAGAGAGTAGAGGTAGTTGGTCAGCTGATTTATAACAACTGTGCATTTAACTGATGATCAGTCGGGGGAATAACAGGAGCAGAGTGTGAAACCCCTGCTGTCTCAGTGCCTGCTGGGTACAATAACTTAAAAACTTCTCTACATTTTCCTCTGCATAATCTTTTCCCTTTTGTTTTTCCCAAAGCAATGCCAAAAGGAAGTCTTTCGTTTATGGAATCACCTTTGCGCTTTCACAAGCAATTGTGTTCTTTGCTTATGCAGCCAGTTTTCGATTTGGAGCCTGGCTGGTGACACATAACCATATGAACTTCCGGGATGTTTTTCTGTGAGTATAAATTCAGTCTGCTTCAGCAAGACCTTTCGAATGGGTTATTTTTGATCTACCTGCTTCAAAGACTGTTGAAAAAGAAGGGGCACCCACTTACAACAGCAATGAGATGAAATCTTCTCCTATCAAGAATCTTTGGCTCTCTTTGTAAGGGGTGGGTGGTTAGTACAGAGTCTGAGAGAACTTTCAAGGAAGAGGTAGATAAACCTTTTGATAAGGAAGGTTCGCAAGGTGAATGGGGATGAATTGAATTGCAGAGTTAATTTGCAATCAAATCAGGCATCATCGTATTAAATAGTGGAGCAGATTCAGTGTGCTGAGTGGCCTGTAAACTGCAAATTTATGTGTTTGTATATAAATGCAGCCAGAGGGGCTCTGAACCCTACACGCCAATGGGCAATAGACAATACAGCTGCCTCTATATTTCTTTTAGCCTCATTGAACTTACTTTGATCTTATTTCTTGAAGCTGAATATGTAAAATTGAATGTTTATAAAACCTTGGGCTCTGGTTGGAGTATCATATTGCAATATACTGGGCTTGATGTTGAATTTTTCAGGCCTGCGTGACCCTCTCTTGCTTTCTCGCCATATTAGATCTGGTCTTTTCTGCCTGTCACGACTGCCTCAATTTTTTTTCTGTTGGTAGAGCTTAGCCTGGTGATTACATTCTGCAGATTTACTATAAGGAAGACATAACAGCAAAGAAATATAATCTGATTCTAAATGTCCCATTTGGTCTCACCCTACCGGAGTCGGTCAATAATGTGGCAGCAACTCAATATATAAAAGCATGCAGACGTGGTCAGATGGTTCAGGAATTATTCAGAGAAACATCAGAATGGGGAAGAAATGTGATCTAAGTGACTTTGACAATGGAATGATTGTTGGTGTGATCTGAGTGTCCTGGGTAAATGCAAGCAGTCTTTTTCCATTGAGTTTGGGCGAGCCTACAACTAAAGGTCATCGATTAAGGGTGAAAGGTGAAATGTTTAAGGAGAACGTGAGGAGAAACTTGTTTACTCAGAGGGTGAGGTCTGTGTGGAATGAGCTGCCAGCACAAATGGTGGATACAATTTCAATATCAACATTTGAGAAGTTTCAATACCTGGGTAGGAGATCAATGGTCCAGATTATGTGTAGTGGTTTTCTATGGTTCTATCGCAGGAGTTCCAGAACTGACCCCTGCAGAACGCCACTGGTCACTGACCTCCATGCAAATTAAACTTCACCTACTTACTACCCTCTGCCTTCTGTGGGCAAGTTCCCCAGAATCCCATGTCCCCTGATTTTCTGAATATTGTTGAATGTCCATTAAAATACAGACACACCACATCAACAGCCCTAACTTTATCAATTTGTTTTGTTGCTATCTCGAAGAATCTAATTAGGCTTGTAAGGCACAATCTGCCTCTCATAAAGGAATATTGACTACCCCTAATCAAACTAAATACTCGTAAATCCTGTCTCTAAGAATCCTCTCCAATAGTTTGCAACCACAGAAACACACTGGTATATAATTCCCTGGATTATCCATGGTATATTTCTTGAACAAAGGAATACCGTTTGCCACCCTTCATCTGGTTCTACTCTTGTGGCCACTGTGAATGCAAAGATTATTGCCAAAGACATAGCAATCCCTTTATTTCACTTCCTATCATAACCTGGGCTGTATCCTTCTAAGCCCAGGGACTTACCTATTCTAAACATAAGAGATTCTCAAGACTGTACTGATGAAGGGTCTCAGTCTGAAACATCGACTGTTTATTCATTTCCATTTTTGCTGCCAGGCCTGCTGAGTTCAACCAACATTTATCTACTCTGATGTTTTTCAAAACTACTTCTGCAACTTGCTTTCTTTACATGGTCTTGCCTCAAGTTATCAAGGTAACAAGAATCTTAAATCCAGCAGTTGGAGACCAGAAGAGGGAAAAAATAATGAAGGAATATTGTGAAACTGAAATAGATCCAGCAAATAAACAACTAGTTACCTGAAACTGTAGAATTCAATACTGAGTTCCAAAGGCTGCAGTATGCCCTATGGAATATGACTTCTTGTTTCTCAAGCTTATTCTGGTATTGTTAGAACAATACAGTATGCCAGAGACACAGGGTGGGATCTGGGCAGCTGACTCATTACCTACTTTATTTCTTTTCTCTCTTAAATTGATGGGATTTAAAACAATTTTTAATTTGACAATTTTGCTCTGCACCTTAATAAAGATATCTCATCAGTTCTCTCCACTCCTGTCCATCTCTGCAACTGACAATGCACTTAGTTTCCAATCTTTCCAAGTTAAAGGTGCTCAACCTGAAGCTTTGACTCTCTTTTCCCTTGCATTCTTTCTTTTCCTCCTTCTGTATAAGTTTCATTGACCCGAAATGTTTATTTCTCTCCATGGATGCTGCTGAGTGTTCTTGCATTTTCTGGTTTTATTAATGTTTTCCATGTATTGTTATTATTATACTAAAGTAATATGCATTAACTGCTTAAGTTGACATTATTTTTGAATTGCATAGGGTCTTGATAAACTTCTGTTTGGATTACTATATCTCGAGCACAAAACTTATTTGTAGGAATAATATTGCATGTTCTTTGATTTATGCTATTTCAGTGTATTCTCAGCAATTGTGTTTGGGGCAATGGCTCTGGGACAATCCAACTCATTTATACCTGATTATGCCAAGGCTAAGTTGTCAGCAGCCCGAATCATCATGCTAATTAACCAAAAACCTTCAATAGACAGCTTCAGTGAAGCTGGTGATGTTCCAGTAAGTACTTTACCATTCTTTAAAATAGTACATTAGAAAAAATATTTGTGAAATGTTATAATCTCAAGTTGCTTGGAAGCAGCTGGCAACTAAATATTTGGCACAAAGTTGTGAAATAAGCTTTTATTCATTGTGGATAATATTATCAGAAATATTTCTCATGTTTGCATGGACAATAAGATAAAGATTCTCCCCATCCTAACCCAATACTTATTCTGACGATGGCATATGTGAATAGCAATCTACCTAAGAATATGAAGGAGCAGGTGAATAATGCCAGGAATTTGGTACAAAAAGCATAATTTAGTAATACCAGCATAAAAGCTCACAAGTCACAACGGCAAAAGACTATGGAGCACAGAATATTGCAAGCCTGATTCATGAAGATCATTGACATAGTTCTGTTCACTGTTAATGATTTACAGTCTGGGGGTTCCCAACCAGGCAGGGGTCATAGAGTCCTAGAGAAGAACAGTACAGAAACAGGCCCTTTGGCCCAACTAGTCCATGCCAAAACCATTTAAGCTGCCTACTCCCAATGACCTGTACCAGGACCATAGCCCTCCATATCCCTGCTGTCCTAAGTGCCTATCCAAATGTCTCTTAAACGTTGAAATCGAGCTTGTATGCACCACCTGTGCTAGCAGCTCATTCCAGACTCTCACGACCCTCTGAGTGAAGAGATTTCCCCTCGTGTTCCTCTTAAACTTCTCACCATTCACCTTTAATCCATGACCTCTGGTTGTAGTCCCACCCAACCTCAGTGGAAAAGGCCTACTAGCGTTTACCCTATCTATATCCCTCATAATTCCATATACCTCTATCAAATTTCCTCTGAAACTTTTATATTCTAAAGAATACGGTCCTAACCTATTTAATCTTTCCCTATAACTCTGGTCCTCCAGACCCAGCAACATCCTTGTAAATTTTCTCTGCAATGGACCCATTCTTTAATGGTATTGGTCCATGGCATTAAAAAAAATGTTGGGGACCCCTGATTTTCACTGAAAGTTTGCCTTTCTTGTCTTTGAGGGGCACGTGGGAAGGTTATTCTTGTTTAATAAAATAACACATGACCCAAGTTACGAAAAACCTTTGACTGCCAATTCATCTGGGATCCACGTAATTGATATTTCACTGCTGCTTCACTCTTTTTCTCAATGATGGAATGTGGGAGTTGTTGGCAAGCCTGTCATTATTTCTCATCCTTATTGTCTGTGGGGAGGAGGGAGATAGAGTCATATAAACAATTAAACAGTGTGCTAGGCCATTTGAGAGAGCACTGAAGAGTCAACTGCATTACTGCAGGTGTGTGTTAATTTACAGCCTGTATAGTGTAAGGGTGGCAGATGCCCTTCCAGAGCGAGCTTTATTCATTATAGTCTCAGTAATGGTGAACTATCTTTTCAATTCCACATTAGTTAATTAACTGCATTGTAATTCCCCACGGCCATGGTCAATCTGAATTGCTGCCCAGTATGTTTGCCTATCCATTATATCAAAGTATCTCTTTCCAACAATAAATAAGTTAATAATTTAAACTGTCCTTGGGTAGGGATCCTTACACTACAAATCAACTGTATCATTGACAACATCTACAAATGTTTTCACAGCTAACACAGTCTTTTATTAAAGAAATTTATCACATAACGCAAGCAAAAAGATTTTGATAGAATACTTGCCTTAGTTCCCTAGGGAGCATAAGCCATCGATGAGCTCCCCTCCATCGCCTGCTGAAGGTTGGAACTCATCAACACTTTTGCAATCCACTGTACAAGGGATCGGTCTATGCAGCCTTACCAGTGCCGCATAGGCCGGCCTTGCCCATTGACAGCTCTCATGGCGGGGACGGAGGGTTGGACTTGGAGAGGCATTTTGATAGCGTGCTAATCTCTAAGTGTGGCAAGTGGCCGAGCGGCCGCTGAGCTCCAGTGTCCTGGGTTCAGTCCCGACCCTCAGTGCTGTCCGTGTGGAGTTTGCGTGTCGCCCCGTCACTCCACGTTCCACATCCTGAGATGAAATGAGGAAAGGATCAGTGAGACAGGTCTTTCCTCTTTGGAGCAAAGGAGGATGAGGGGTGACTTGCTAGGGGTGTGTTAGATTATGAGAGGCATAGACTGAGTGGACGGCCAGTGCCTTTTCCCCAGGGTGGCAATGGCCAATACCAGAGGACATCCTGTTAAAATGAATGGAGGAATGCTTAGGGGAGATGTTAGGTTAGATCTTTTCCCCCAAAAGAATGGTAAATACCTGGAACACATTGCTGGGGGTGGTGGTAGAGGATGATAGATTAGAGACACGAGACTCTTCAATAGGTACATGGATAAAAGAAAATTGGAGGGTTATGGGCTGTGTAGGAGGAAAGAAGTTAGACTGACCGCTGAGTAGGGATTGGCAGGTTTATTGACAAATGTAAATCACTACTCGAGTATTGGGGGGAACTGGCTTAGCTCATGAGAGAGAGAGAATAGTTTGCAGAGAAATAAGTGGACAATGGAATTAATGGAAAAGATCTGAGGGTTGGCATAAAGTTATATCGCTTCTTTTTACATCATAAGAAAACAGGAGAAAATATGAAAATAGTGCCACATACTTTGGTTTCTGACTGCAGGTAGATGCCCATTTGATTTCTTTGCAAAGATATTTAAGGATATGTTTAGAAAAGTTAAGTGACACTAAATGTCATTGTTCTAATTCTTTTTAAAGAGCACATTTGAGGGAACGGTCAAGTTTGAAGATGTTGCTTTTAACTATCCTACTCGCCCCAATGTGCCTGTGTTAAAAGATTTAACAATCGAAGTTGCAAAAGGACAAACCTTGGCTCTGGTCGGGAGTAGTGGCTGTGGGAAAAGCACTACTGTTCAGCTACTGGAGAGGTACTACGACCCCCATTGTGGAAAAGTGGTAGGTAATTAATTCTCTTTCAACAGCATCTGAAATCTGATGGGTTGTGTTACTCAAGTAATCACTTACTGTCTATATCACCAGGAAGCTTTGTTTCTTTACTGGATTTTCATTACAATGGTGGTACATTCTTGAGGGATGACAGTATATTTACAAGTGGTTTTACTGAACTAGTTAACTAGAATGTACAAATGCAACATTTCATTTATACAGAAAAATGGCATTTGTTTTACTTTTCATTCACTTCAGCCACCTAACCTTTCTTCAATTGAATAATGTGGATGTATTCAATTTTGCCTCAAAATTATCATCCCAACCTACTACCCACAGTATACCCTTAGTGACCATGTTATTTAGTACCTGCTGTAACCCATCCACTTCAAGGTTCGACATGCTGTGCATTCAGAAATACTCTTTTGAATTCAAATGTTGTAACTCACGGTTATTTGAATTGATGTCACTTTCCTTTTAGGTTGAACCAGTCTAACCATTCTCCTCTGACCTCTCACTAATGAGCCATTTTTACCCAAAGAACTGCCACTCACTGGGTGTTTTTTTTGTTATTTGTTTTTTACACCATTCTCTATAAACTCTAGAGACAATTGTTTATGAAAATCCCAGGAGATCAGCAGTTTCTGAAATACTCAAACCACCCTGTCTGGCACCAACAACTATTCCAAATAGACAGAAGTAGTTACGTTTATTCCCCTAATCTGATGTTTGGTCAGAACAATAACTGAACCTCTTTACCTGCATGTTTTTTATGCATTGAGTTGCTGCCACATGATTGGCTGATTAGATATTTGCAACAACGTGCAGGTGTACAACTGTACACAGTAAAGTGGCCACTGAGTGTATGTGGCAGTAGGAGCTAAAGGGTAATGACCCTAAGAAGGGGCTGTTTAGCTTGGTGGAGCTGAATTTTTTTTTGCCCCTTTGCGTGGACACATATGACAGCTGATATCGGCTCTGGAAGTTTTGTTTGTGATTGTCCTTCCTGATTAGGACACCAGAGCCCTTTTGAAACCAGGAGGGACATAGATTTCCCAGGAACGGCAACCGGATCTGTTACTGACTGAAGACATGCAAACACCTATCCGCAGGGGAACAGCATCGATCTAATCAATCACCATTATCTTTGATTTCTGTAATCCAAATAATCTCCAGCAACATTTGGTGACATCTTTATTCGTCAGTTAGTATCTCACTATGTCAAGAAAACGCTATATGTTTACTCTCTGATAGTCATAGAATTATAGAGCATGAGAATGGACAGTTTGGCCCAACTCTTCCATTCTAACCACGGTGTCTACAATTTGCCTGCATTTGGCCTGAGTCCCTCTAAATGTTTTCCATCCATGTACTTATCCAATTGTCATCACTTCCATTTCTTCAGGCAGTCCATTTCATGTACCGGCTACCCTCTCTGTGAAAAACTTTCCCCTCCAGTTCCCTTCAAATCATTGTCTCTCACCTTAAATTTATGCCCTTCAACTATAGACTCAAAACCCTACCCTGGGAAAAAGACTGATAATTTGCCTAATCAATGCTGCTCATGATTTTATAAACTACTAAGGTCATCCCCAGCGTCCTTCACTTCCTCCTCCCCCTATAACCCAAGATCTTCAGTCCCAGCAATATCTTTGTGAATCTTTTCTGCATCCTCTGCAGTTTGATTACATCCTTCCTATAGCATGGTGGCCAGAACTGCATGCAATGCATTTCATTTCTTTTCCATGGAACTAGATTCAAGTAGAGCAAAGCCTACCTGGGTCTACTGACAGGCAGAAGTAACAATGTGCAAAGAGGGAAACTTTACATTAAATACATTTCTATCACCAAGTCCTCAACGAGCAACATCTTAGGGTTTGCCAGTGACCAGAAGCGAAACTGGACCAGCGGTGTACACACTACAGCTTCAAGAACAGGACAGAGACAAGATATCTTGTGGCAAATCTCTTTACATTATCCCAAAGCCTTTTCACTATTTACTTGGAATGCCCTCTGGCCTGGATGAGTGTGAGCTCCAAACAATCTTTAGAGGCTTGATACCATCAGGACAAAGCAGCCCACTTGACTGGCATCCCATTCCACACTTGAAGCAGTGGCTGCAGCATGTATCACTTACAAAGTGCACTGCTGATACCCGCCCAGCTACTCTGATATCACCGTCTATGAGCAAGGAGGACAGGGGAGTTAGAATACCAACTTCTGCAGACTTCAAATCATACATCATTTTTCACTTGGAAATATATTGGCACCGTTAAGGGTTAAAGTTTCAAAGCCACATGCCCCAGCAAACCCAATGATATGTCCAGATTCCAAAGAAAGAAATCCTTAAAATGATATCAATATGTTGTGATTTTGCTAATGGAATAGTCAAGATTACTGATTTTGTACTCGCAGGAAAACATGTCAAAGTATAAAATTTAATTTGTGAAAGAAAAAGAAGGCTTTCCATTTTTCTTTGCTGAAAGTGAAGAGCTCAGTCTACAGATGGATGAATCCTGTCCTCTCAGCATCCACTTACAGCCTTTCTTTCACAGCGACAATGTAAATACCGAAACAAGTACAGTGGATTCTGGTTAATTGGGACACATCAGGACCAGTGCATTTTGGCCCAATTAAGCGGCTGCTGCAATTAGCTGAAGTTTCATGGAAATAATTAAAATGTATAAAAAAAGACAAACTACCATTTAACTGAGTAGCAATTTATGTATTTAAATGAACTACAGAACAAATTAGAAAACTACTAGTGTCTCTACAGTTCTATAAAATGGTGTATTAGTCCCTAATAGTTATCAATGGAAGAATTCATCTGCTGTGTTCTTATGATTGAGTGTAAATGAACAAAATTGGTGCAGCCACCCAGTACAGATAATGGACTGCCTTCATACAATGCTTTGGATGATTACATCCTCCAAATCTTCATTTTCAATGTAATACTCAAGATGGTTGTAGATACCTTCAAATTCTTCGTAATTTCTAACTTGTTTCATTTTCACTCTCGGCAGTTTCTGACATCTCCAAGCCTGAGTGCTTGAAAGCACAGTGAGCAAAACAGTTCTGACTATTTAATATTCTGAGTTAAAACAGTTTCTGCATATTTCTTCACAAACACAAGAAAATCTGCAGATGCTGGAAATCCGAGCAAGACACAAAATGCTGGAGGAACTCAGTAGATCAGGCAGCATCTATGGAAAAGAGTAAAGTCGACGTGTACCCCTTTTCCTAGATGATGCCTGACCTGCTGAGTTCCTCCAGCAATTTGTATCTGTTGCTGCACATTTCTATACAAACTATCAGAGACAAAAATCACTGCCTTTTGAACACAAACCAGGCAACTGATGCTATTCAAAAACTGATCACTCTCGGCACAGAGTAGTGTCTAACACCCATGGAAGTACACATGACTGACGCTAGTTAGAAAATGTTTGGCGGCAGTCTCCTGCCCCCATTAATGGGCATGATGTTCCAAATAAATGAGGGAAATCCTGTTTATTTTCTTGATTGATTTTTTATTCTTTAAGGTTGTCCCAAATAAATGGCTACTCCGATTAACCAATGGCCCAATTAAGCAGAATGCGCTGCAATTAAAAAAGACTAACTACCGTTTTACTGCGTAACAAATTATGGACTTGAATGAAATACAGGATGAGAGTGCACACTACCAATGCTACTACAGCACTACAAAACTGTATTAGTTCCTCACAGTTATTGATGGAGGTATTCATCAGGTCTATGTTGCCATGTATGGGGTAGCACCTCTGAGTAAGGGTCTTGTACATCACTATGTATGGGGTGCCCAGTAACGGGTAGCACCTCTGGGTAAGGGTCTTGTACGTCACTATGTATGGGGTGCCCAGTAACGGGTAGCACCTCTGAGTAAGGGTCTTGTACGTCACTATGTATGGGGTGCCCAGTAACGGGTAGCACCTCTGGGTAAGGGTCTTGTACGTCACTATGTATGGGGTGCCCAGTAACGGGTAGCACCTCTGGGTAAGGGTCTTGTACGTCACTATGTATGGGGTGCCCAGTAACGGGTAGCACCTCTGGGTAAGGGTCTTGTACGTCACTATGTATGGGGTGCCCAGTAACGGGTAGCACCTCTGGGTAAGGGTCTTGTACGTCACTATGTATGGGGTGCCCAGTAACGGGTAGCACCTCTGGGTAAGGGTCTTGTACGTCACTATGTATGGGGTGCCCAGTAACGGGTAGCACCTCTGGGTAAGGGTCTTGTACGTCACTATGTATGGGGTGCCCAGTAACGGGTAGCACCTCTGGGTAAGGGTCTTGTACGTCACTATGTATGGGGTGCCCAGTAACGGGTAGCACCTCTGGGTAAGGGTCTTGTACGTCACTATGTATGGGGTGCCCAGTAACGGGTAGCACCTCTGGGTAAGGGTCTTGTACGTCACTATGTATGGGGTGCCCAGTAACGGGTAGCATCTCTGGGTAAGGGTCTTGTCATGGCCATTCTGGGGCAGCTCACACTGACCTGTGGTCCCCACCAGACACTCAGCTCTCACCTGTAGCTCCAAGTAGCTGTTTGCACGCGACAGTGGCCTCACCCTGGTACATTGCTTCTTTAGGCAGGCTAACCCAAGTGAGGGTAGACAGTGGGACTCATGCCCTGGGGAAATAGGGACATGCCTCTCCTAGCGTGTGTAATCAGCTCTGGTGCACTCAGAGCTACAGTGAGATCCAATGGTCAGGAAGGCAGTTCTGCAACGCTTTGTGGAGAGCGAAGGGCACGATGAGGCACAGAAGTAGCCGTGGTTATCCACCGCAACCAGTTTGTGACAACTAGTTGTATCACTGGACCTGGACTTCCAAGGTCAGGAGAGTGGAACTATCCTAGTGCAATAGCTTTTCCACTTTCAAAACTTCCCTGCAGTTTTCACTGTCATCGTTGGATTCGATGGGACACCCAATATGCAGCCATATTCTTCTAATTGACTGTAAATGAGCAAAATTAGTGCAGATAATGGACTGCCTTTCATACAATGCTTTTGAAGATTGCATTCTCCAAATCTTCATTTTCATTGTAACATTTAAGATTATTGTTAATATCTTCAAATTCTTTGTAGTTCCTAACTTATTGAAGTAGTGAAATTCTTTCATTTTCACTCTTGGTCATTTCAGCTGTCTCCAAGTATGAATGCTTGGATCTGCAGTGAGCAAAACAGTTCTGCATTAATTATACTGCTTATTTCTCAGAAACTATCAGTGACAAAAGTCACTGCTTTTTGAAAACAAACACAGGCAAATTGTTTGCTCTAAGCACATTAGTGTCTAACAGCCACACTAGATGCTGGTTAGAAACTGTTTTGGCAACAGTCTCCTGTCCCATTAAATGGTATAATGTGCCAAAAAAACAAAGAAACCCTGGATATGTTCTGGATTAGTTTTTGGTCTATGAGCTAACCCAAAGAAGCAGCTGCACCAATTAGCCAATGGACCAATTAGCTGGAATCCACTGTATTTATTTCCTACATATTAATGCAAAACTGTAAAGAGCAAAAAGGAAATGTCATGGACATTTGAAATAAAATTTTAAAAAATTAGAAATAATCTATAAATCAGGCTACATCTAATGAGAAGAAAATAAAGTTAATGTTCCAGGTTGATGAAAAGAATTAAGGCTTTTGATGAAAGCACAATTTATGGTGGTAAAATTCTGTTTCTGTCCCCATTAAAATGCTGTTTGTTTTGTCACAGACTCACATGAGACAATTATTAATTGGCATTTGTTGCCCTTATGTGTATGTGATGAGCATTATAATAATATATTTTGCCATATGCCTGCATGAAGTTGTACAAGAATTCCACATTTTTAATGTGTTTGCTGTAAATCCTCGGTTAGTGCCGTCATCTCCTTTTATTCCTGGAGACTACAGTTTACATCCGTTTTAATGGCGTGCTTTAAGGTGCAGGTTTGTGAAATATTCCTTTTCTCCAGCTTTTAGATAACAATGATGTAAAGGATCTCAATGTTCAGTGGGCTCGAGCACAGATTGGTATTGTGTCTCAGGAACCAGTACTGTTTAACTGCAGCATCGCTGATAATATTGCCTATGGGGCCAACAGCAGGGTCGTATCCAAGGAGGAAGTAGTAGCTGCAGCCAAAGCTGCCAACATACATTCTTTTATTGAAACTCTTCCAGAGGTAGGATTATGCATGATTACACTCAATTAACTTGAATTATGTGCAACATTTGTTGAGCCACAACTTGGGAATGGTGCATAGGTTGGGTCAACATAAACACAGAAGATGTGACAGTACTGGCAGGGTCCTCAGGAGATGACATGAAGCTGATCACAGGATTTGAACACTTAAGCTGTGAGAAAAGAAACCAAGCAGGCTGGGGGGAATGTTTATCAAGGTACATACAATTATCAGAGGCTTTGATAGGATAAACAGAGTACATACTTCCTTTAGATTGAGGTTGGTAACTGCAAATTAAAGGTTCAAGTTAATTGGTAGAAGGAGTAGCAAAATGAGGGACAATTTTTTCCAATCCAGAATGTAGAAGGGGCTTGGAACTCATTGCCTGAAAGGATAGAAGAGGGAGAAACCATCATCAGATTAGAACGTGTTTGGTAGCTTTTCAGCTGCCGTGACTTCCTGATAATTTTTTCCCCAGATTCTATAACCTAAGGTGTTGGTGTGGTATACACGTCTTGAGTAGGGGCAGGAGTAGTGTAAGGGTTAATGGCTTCTGCAATAAGGTCTAATGGGAAGGTAAAATGTTGTTCTATTGATGCTGTTAATGATTCCCCCAACCCTAAGACATACGTGTATTTCTCACATCTGAGTGGGAGGTTATTTTATACTTTTACAATAGTTTTGCAGCCATTTTATATGAACAATGCGATATAATCATTGTGTTCCTTCATTTGCCTTGTGAAGGTTAAATGCAATAATATTCATGTTGCACAGCAGCTAAGCACTGCTGTAATGCCATGCTTTTTGGTGAAAGTGCCACTTTCAGAGAACAAAAATTAAAATAACTTGTATGAGTAATGAGATTCTTAAGTTAGTAATATCTAAAATTGCTGCAGTTCATCTAGAATTGGAAAAATAAAGTGAGTAATAGAAAATGTATTAGTTGGAAAAATACTGTAATCAATATTTTGCTCTATTTGTTTAGAAATATGAAACCTGTGTAGGAGACAAAGGCACCCAGTTATCTGGGGGTCAGAAACAACGTGTAGCCATTGCTCGAGCATTAGTCCGAAATCCTAAGATTCTGATCCTAGATGAAGCCACTTCAGCACTGGATACAGAAAGTGAAATGGTAAGATAGTACCTATTAGTCATGGGGCAATATGTTTCCAGGCAAGGCAGTGATAATGTGAAAATTTCAAGAACTATGTCTACCCATATTTCTCATTGTTTTCCCAGTGTCTGAAACTGTGCACTGGGAACAGCAAGTCTGAAAATTCATTCAGTGACAGTGATTAGTGACAGATTATATGGGAGACTGATTTCCAACAAATTATGATCTGTTTTGTTGAGATACAGTGTGGAATAGGCACTTCAAGCCCCCCAGCAGTCCACCAATTAAATCTTAGCCTAATCATGGGACAATTTATAATGACCAAGTAACTTAGCAACCGGACTATGGGAGGAAACCAGAGCATCTGGAGGAAACTCATGTGGTCACAGGGAGAACATACAAGCTTCTTACAGGCAGCAGTGGGAATTGAACCTGGGTCATCTATACTGCAAAGCGTTGTGCTAACAACTAAGCTACCGCGTTGCCCCAAATTATGGACTGTTGCATTGCAATAAGGTTTAGCTCAGTATTGACAAGCATTGTATTATTTTTCTATTATCTTAAAGTCTGGAATAGTTTCTCAGTGGATTGCATTGGTAATATACAATGACCACTTTCACTTGGTTTGAGACATATTTGTATATACGCATATAGAATTTCTGAATTGGTTGGAATTGTTGTTCTTATTGTAATCATTAGCATTTATCAGCAAGACCTAGGTCAGGATGTTCATTTCACACTGGACTAGATTATAAACATATAATTTGAAAGATATTCATTTTCAGTCACATTTTAACACAGTCAAAATAATTTATTAGATGTAAAGGGTACAGAGGATATTTACAAGGATGTTGTCTGGATTGGGGAGCATTATGAGAAAAGGTTGAGTGAATTTAGCCTTTTCTCCTTGGAGCGATGGAGGATGAGAGGTGACCTGATAGAGATGTATGAGATGATGAGAGGCATTGATCGTGTGGATAGTCAGAGGCTTTTTCCCAGGGCTGAAATGGCTAACATGAGAGGGCATAGTTTAAGATGCTTGGAAGTAGGTACAAAGGAGATGTCAGGGGTAAGTTTTTTACGCAGAGAGTGTTGAGTGCGTGGAATGCCGACGGTGGTGGTGGAGGTGGATACAATAGGGTCTTTTAAGAGAATCTTAGGTAGGTACATGGAGCTTAGAAAAATGGGTAACCCTGGGTAATTTCTAAAGTAAGTACATGTTCGGCACAGCATTGTGGGCTGAAGGGCCTGTATTGTGCTGTAGGTTTTCTACGTTTGTTTCTATTTCTTACCTTTTAACAGATTGTCCAAGAAGCACTGGATAAAGCAAGAGAAGGACGCACCTGTATTGTAATAGCTCATCGCCTGTCTACTATCCAGAATGCTAACAAAATAGCAGTATTTAATAATGGACAAATTGCAGAGGAAGGAACACACCACCAGCTTATGGCTAGTCAAACTCTTTATTACAATCTAGTTACTGCACAAACGAGACAAAACTAAGGGAAAAATATTCAATCATTATGCTCAAATTTATTTTCTAGTTTGATTGATTTTGGTAAAATTAAAATTACATACTGTATTTGTGGAATCACAATTTGAAGATGAACAGTAAAAATTGTCATTAATTATTTTCATTAATTACATATCCATTAGTTACATTGATAAATAAATCTCTCCAACTACATTGGAGTGAACCTATTAATAAACCTGGTTTGGATTGGTTAGAAGTAAGTTGGTTACTTATATAGGGTCCTGTCCTGGACTGCTGCAACAGGCAAGCCTATGGCTTGAGGCATAGCCTTTGCTATAATTGAGGCCATGTAATTCCCCTACTGTCTGTCTCACCAATAAACAAGGAAAATGGACTTGCAGCAGTTTACCTTATCAATGTCCAACAGGGTTTTGCAAATGCAAGAGAAACATCCAAGACAATAACTTGCTGTTAGACTGACCACCGCCTTCAAGCATCAACTCAAATGCCTTCCTGTAGCAAGCAGCAGCAAGGTCTGCGCCAAGTCCAGCCCATCTGCCAATGAGCAACTCAATGATGGGGTGGACCAGCAGTACCCGAAGTTCTTAATGTCCAGCATTGTCCTGTGATTGTAAAAATAAATACATTCAAAAATGTCAAAACCGCCCTTGGTTGACCCCTGAGAGGTGGCTGCGTCCAAACATGCCACCATCTTACTGTAAGTTCTCCTCATCTAATACATTTATCCACCTGGCAGAACCTATTTTTACCCTCAATAACTTTTGATTATTCCAACTTTCTAGCGATCGACTGTGTACCAATGGACACTGGCATTAGCCTCAGCTGTGTGTGCTGTTTTGATGGCTACATGGAATTGCACTCCTCTCTGACTGACTTCAGGACCACTCCTCAACTTATTTTCAATTACATCAATGACTGTATTTTATCACCTTTGCCACCAAATTCACCTGGACCATTTCTGATAGCCCTTTTACTGGATTTCTCAGTCTCCACCTGAGGAGACAGACTGTTAGTAAACTAGTACCTCAACCCCACCCTGTCATCCATCGGGATGATCTTGCTTTTCTTCATAATTTCCTTGTGTTGCCTATAACACAATGGTATGAAACTGAATTCTCCAATTTCAGGTAACCTGCTCTCCGTGTTCTTTTCCCACTCTTTCCTGTCAACCTCATTCTCTTTCCCGTCAACCTCATTCTCTTTCCTTTTGTTCAAACTTTCCATTCTTTTAAACCTCCCCCCTCCCCCTGTTACCAAGATATATTACTCGATTAGTTCTAGGAACCAGGAATCACCCACATGTTTATTCCTGAAGCAGGATCTTTACCCAAATTTTGAACATACATTTGCTTCCAGAGATGAATTCTTCCAGCAGTTCAGTTTATGTTTTAGTCTCTTGTGCCTCCAAAGTATAATGATTACTGGTGTTACTATTTTTATTATAGCTTTTGCTAAATTCTGTATTTACATTGTTTTCTGTATTTGACATTGCACTGAATTAAATATTTTACTTGTACTTAATGTTTAGAATTAATTCTATTATTTGCAAATAAAAATGTGCATATTCAGTTTGAGTCAGATATCGAAATGTTAAAAGTCTAAACTGATTCCCACTGTTGAATTGTATTGAGGCCAGTGGCTTTGTAATTACAGTGGGTAGCTGGGCCTCCCATGCCTCAGAAAAAGTGACAATTTTAATGAGGCAAGAGGGTTGTAAAACCAAGTGGTTTTGTAGCGTGAATTGTAGGACTAGGAGTACTTTCTCTACTCACATGCCAACCTCACTGCTGTGTTTCTACTCCCAGCGTTCTTTTCTCCCATACATAGCTCACTAGGTAAGGAATTCTAACTGTCTACTCCGACCATCACATCTCAAAACTTCTACATTGAGGGATTTTATCTCCCTGTTCACACATCTTGAACAGTCAAGCATGCCCTGGCTGGTTTCCAGATGTAGCCCTATGAGAAATAAGCAAATATTTGCTTCACCACTCATCAAGGTCATGGCTGATCTTCTATCTCATCACCGTGACTCTTGACTTCCAGCATGTTCATTAATCTTTGTTCAGAAATTAACAGGCTGAACTTGAACAGATTCTGGGTTAGAGAATACCAAAGGTTCACCATCCTCTGAATGAAGACATTGTTCTTCACATCAGTCCTAAACAACCTACCCTTCATAATCTGTGTTTCCTGATCCCAGACTCTTCATTAGGAGCTCCAACTACAAAACAGACAGCCTTGGCTAAAAGTCACAAATTGTGAAGTTAAACACTCTGCTCAGTTTCCCTGCTAATACTCTTTTCCTCCATATTAACATAGATGACTCATTCCTTAAAACAAACACTTGGATCTATTTGAAGAATTACTGTTGCTTTTCTTATGCATATATCTAATTGTAGCAAGTTTCCACTGAAATGCCTGCAAGAAGACAATGTCAATTATGAAAATTATGCATTGTGCGCAATGTTCCTTTGGCATACCTGTGCTATACTGGCTGTTGATTGTCCTGATCGGGGGGGGGGGGGGGTACTTTGTCATATAAACAATCATAATGAGATGATATTTTGGCAGTGTAAGAAGTGATTTTCTCCATTGTAACACAAATTGAAACTCTGGTCTGGCATTCTGTGATCCAGAACTCCCATCGTCTGGCACGTTTTGAAAATATTCTGCACTAATGAAACAATTCAAAGCTCTATACTAATCTGTAGCTAATTATCATACCAGTGCAACTTTTGTAATTTTAGTTGATAGATTTCCAAATTATTGACTGATCTTAGAATCTATAAAAAACATAGGGAGTGTCTATACTTGTAAAAAACAGTCTTCCTGCTCAGAGGAAGATGATTGGGAACTGTTTCTGTGGTCCTGCACCAGTTAGGTCCAAGGTAGTTGATTAGAGATTTTCACCCTATATTGAACATTGTTAGAAGGAAGGAGCACATCTGAAGGCAAAGATTTTTTTTTACAGTAGACAGGTGACAAGGCATAAACATTAAAGCTAATAGGACCATAAGACCACAAGATATAGGAGCAGAAGTAGGCCATACAGCCCATCGAGTCTGCTCCACCATTCAATCCTGGGCTCATCCAATTCTTCCAGTTGTTACGTACCCCATAACTGGGTGTCCTACCAGC
Organism: Hemitrygon akajei; assembly: GCF_048418815.1. Taxonomy (NCBI): domain Eukaryota; kingdom Metazoa; phylum Chordata; class Chondrichthyes; order Myliobatiformes; family Dasyatidae; genus Hemitrygon; species Hemitrygon akajei. Next base: position 124,826,521 of record NC_133131.1, on the reverse strand, counting down.
AAATATATAAGTATCTGTTGGAGTCTGGTGGTACTATTTTCAAAACAGTGTTTATTAGTAAAAATATTTAAATCAATATCAATGCAAATATACAGATAATACACATTAGCAATACTAAACCTAAAAGTGTGGGTATAATAATAATCAATAATAAACAAGCTCTATCGATGTCTAGGGGATAATGAATTGTCACATGGAAATATAAAGTTCAGTTCAGTTCATGTAGGCTGAGGTAGTTGTTGGTCGATGTGTTGTAATTGTTGGAGAGAGAGAGTGAGAGAGAGGGCGATCAAACAGTGACAGCTATTGTCTTGCAAACCTTCCTTTACGATCTTGATCCGTCGATGTGTTGTTGTGGCCATTCAAGCATGACCCCTCTGTCCTTTAGCTATACCGTTCTTCCGTGGTGGACTCGTCACCCAGGCAAGGGTGGACACACACACAAGCCCCCACCGGCCTTGCTATAAACACTGTGAGTTAAAATTGACCAATCCGTTCGGTCCCCGATGCCCCACACTTTCTCGTGGGTTTCTGATACTCACTAGTGTGTCTCCTGGTGCGTCTGAGGGGTGTCACCCCAGACCTCACTTTTATCCCTACTCATGGGGTCTCAGGTGTCAATCAGGTTTGAATGACTTAACCCATCAAACCAGCCCACTCCGGCTGTCCACTGAGGAATTTTAATGAGCAGGATGGTACCACGTAAACAGCCCTCTCCGCAGCCATAAGTCTTTCGGGAGTCATAACATGGTGGATAAACATAACTCTCTCTCAGGCTGTTATCAGTAACAGATGTCCCTGCCTGTTTTCTTTTGTCTCTCTTACTCTCTCGTTAGCAACATCGAAATAGTAACAGTTTGCGATTCTCTAAAAATAGGTGGTACACAATACAACTTTGAGGTCATACCTACCACGTGGCCTCACCCAAAAGCAGTCTCTGAACTGGGGTACACGAAGCAGAAGGCATTTCACAGCTGACCCTTTCCAACAACTTGAAACACCAAAACTTCCGTGATTGCTGGTATAGGTAGCTCTATTCTTATCAGATGGAAGGTACTAAGGACCATCTTCAGTTCACTTCCTTTCCCAGTTAATCTAATGAATGCAGTGTATTAATAGAGGCCAAGTTATCAGTGATATAGAATTGTACAAGATTAAAGATGAACGGGATTAATGGATGAATAGCTGGTAATGAAAGGAAGTGCATAGGCAAGACAGACAGTACAGCAATTTATGGTGGGAAGTGTTATGTTTTGTAACACCAAAACATTAAACTAATTAAAAGGAAAACAAGAGTGCCAAGAGATGAGAGTCTTAGTTTGTGTTTACTTTAGCGAGATGCACACATATCATACAATAGCATCATGACATATGCAATTCTTATTTTTACATATAATCTGAAATGAACTGTCTAAATAAACAAGAATACTTAATCAATGTACTGTATTTACAATATTACTCAATAACTGATGCATGAACAGGTGAAAAAGTGTGCATAGCTTTTCTAATCTGGTGTTAAAGCATATCTTGCTCTGCATTAGAGATTGTGGAGCATGGTACCATAATCGCTAGTGTGCACCTCATGTGCCACCAACAAGCTTATTTCTTTCTCCTTCAACTGCTGGCAGAAATTTGTACCTTTGCCTCCTAGCCCCATCAGGACAGACAGGAAGATCATGAAATGATGTAAGATAATCGCAGAGCTTAATATTGATTTACTTACAGCAGTATTGCAAAGCAAAATTGGCTTATTGCTTAATTTTCATACAATGCTGATAAATGTGGATTGGATCTACCATCGAAAATTCTATTTAACCATTTTGGTAAGATTCTTAAAAGACAGTTGCAACACATTGAATATTGTGGTTATATCTAGAATTAGGTTATTATTCAGGATTGTGTTAATGTAACAATTTAAAAAGGTAAACTTCTGGACAGACGGGCTCAAACACAATCTTCTTGGGCAGTAGAAATAGCTAAAACTTGTGACAGTATGTTATTTTTAATCTTCTCAAAATTAAGAATCAGCTTAACGATAAAAAGAATGATTTCATGTCTTTGGTATGTTTGAAGATGGTTCAAGACAAATGAAGTATGTTAGTCATTTTTGCAATCCAGAAAGCACCTTTAACAAACAGGACCATAGAATGATTATAAACATGTGTCCTTATACCCTTATTGAGGATTAAAAATCAATCAGAAATCCAGGGAGGTCATAAATGCATGCAAGGCATCAGTCTAATCTCTTCACTGATAGGATGTCAACTTCCATTCTTTTGAATGATTACTCCATGATTGACACCATATCAGCGTGTGTCTGATATGGTGTCTAAGGGACTGGAGTGGTATATGAACCCACAGTCTTCTGCTTCATCTAAAAATGAGCTGACACAAAGTAACTGTGATTAAATCAAGAGAGCTTTTATTTAATATTTCAGTCAAGGGTGTGTGAAATGTGTAAAAATCAGCAAAAACATTATTATAGACAATAAACTCCAAAGAATTCCCAAATCAGAGAAGATTGAATGGAAAAAAGTCCACATTCAACAGTTGCTGATCCTATCATTTACATCTTTCAAATCAAGCAACCAAACCACACACTATAATGTAGGATATAGTGTCTGTGAAATTAGGTATAAAGAGAAAAAATCCAGAATATTTACCATCAAATGTTTGCATCTTTCTTTATAACACTTTGGGTACATTTAAACCGATTGTGAAATTAGCACAGATTTTGAGTCAAAGTAGGTTATTTCTTTCTTTTGTCTTCATTTTACCAACTATCATTGGCTATTATTTAGCAGTCACTGCATGTCTGTGATAGCTCCATTTCTTTTAAAGACTCTTGTATTATGTATTTTCCAGTTCACTTAACTATTTTCTATTTTTATCCAGTAGTGATTTTCCTTCAGGCAACAGATTATGTAAACAACTGCAACTATTGCTACAGGCTATCTAAAGTTTGAGAAACAGTGCCCCAACATTTTGCTTGAGCAAACTGCATCCTTCCAGACCTGAATTCTACAATATTAACGAACTTTTTCTCTGTTGCTATCAGGAATTGCCATTTCGATGCGAATCATCTGTGAAATTGGCTTAGTTTTCTCATCCTGTGAGCACAGCTGTATGGGTCCTACAACTGGGCACCATCATTAATTTTTATACTCATTTGTTTAGAGTTTCACTCACTAACTGCCCCATTAACCCCTTGATTCAAAGATCTCGACAACATATCTCCATGGTGATCTTGATCTCACCCCATGACAAATATTCTCTGCCTTATCCATCCTTTCCCAATCTTCTCTGCAACTTAAAATTAACTTGTCTCCCCCACCCCCACTCTTTTTCCAGATCTGATGAAGGGACTCTGACCTGAAATATTGACTTGTTTCATTTTGCACAAATGCTGACCTACTGATTGATCTCAAAATTTTCTGTTTTCATTTATGGTCAATTTGTTCTTCATTGTCCAATATACAGTGTTTCTGTACCAAAGCGTACTGTCAGTTTGGAGAAATGTACCTATAAAAGGCAGATGGGATTTTATTTAAAAATACTCTGGCTCAAGTTCATGTATTTGAAGAGTTCAGTGCCACACTTCACCATACAGACAGTATGTTGCAGATACACTGTCTCATAAAGGAAGTCTATGAAAAGGAGACCAGCAGGTATTGTGATCAACAAGGAAATTCACTATGTAAAAGACTGGACTGGAAAAGGAGACTTTCAGAGGTTAGAATTCATATTACCCCATAAATTTAATTTGGAGAAGGAAGTCTGAGAATCGGAATGGGAGTGCTGCAGGAGCCATTTTGATTTTTCCTTCTCATCGGGGTTAAGAGAGGCGGGACTGTACAGGCGTGTGACGTCAGGCACTGAAGCGCAGAAGATTTAAAAGGAACACCGCTTTATACAGTGGGCAGCGGAGTGAGCCGAGAGCAGAGTGACAGGGATGCTGAAGTCAGGGAAATCTATGCAGTAGGCTAATAATCAACAGAAGAGACAATCATTGTGATGCACTGCCAACCGAGTTCATCAGCAGAAACTGGGGCTTTTCACCGGCCACAAATCCTTTCTAAAATAATTTCCCCTTTTCTGGTGGAAATGGGCAATGAGCTAAAACAAGCAGAAAATACAACAGATAACAAATAGTAACAACGAAAAAACATTCACTACATAATTCACCAGGTAGGCAATGTGAATCTAAGTCATCAACAGAGCCTGATACTACCAGATGTTAAAACTATTGCTTGTGAGTAAATAGATTTTAACTTCCTTCAAATAACAAAACAGCTGGTCAATAGAGTAGTGGCATCCACACTGGACTTCACGGCAAGTGGCCCTGGGTTTGAATCTGGCCAGCTCCTTGCACGCTTACCATCCGTGCTGGGTTGAGCATCAAACTAGCAACTTGGCTCATTTTTTAAAAAAGAGCGACAAAGATGCTAAAGAAACAGCAAGGCTGCTATCTGATGTGCCACAAGGAGTGAAAAGGAACAACGACAAATGACAAACAAAATTCAGATTTGCTTAACAGTTTGTGGACATTTTGGTTACTCCATGCTTCATGCACACATTAATAGACTACGTATAATCTATTGTCTGCTCTAACAGATTTTTGCATTTTATGTTCTACTTTACACATTAAATATTTGAACATCTCTAAAATTATACTTACAAATTGTAAATGCACCATTTCCTATCCTAGACAGCGTGCGTGCTTAGTAGTTTCAGATCTATAAAATGTCTCTAAGAATTAATCAAATTAGGTCCATCAAGATATAGTTAAAATTATTAATGTTGGTATTTGTTTCATTAAACATGGTTAAAAACAAAATACAAAACTGCCCTGTATTTGAGAATCTGCATTGTTGCTGTACTTTTTGCATTGTATTTTGCATGGTTTCAAAAATGTTGCATTGATTTTGTTTTAAATTACTACTTTTCAATATCAATGTCCTGTTGTGTTTTGAGGCATCAACTTTACAGATGCACAGGCAATAATTACTACTAGCCTAATGCATTATGTAAAGGGTTAGCACTTTAGTATTTTTTAGCAATATATTTTTTTCAGTCATCACTTAAAGCTGGGCTGTTGTTGTCAAGTCAAGCATTTCATGAAAGGACTGAACTAGCCCTTTGTACAGTTCTTCTGCATCGGTCTCTGGGCATGACTTCCAGGCAGAACAAGCTATAACAATCCTATGTGAGGAGAAAAATAAAAGATACTTTTAAAGCAGCTTTGTCTCCAGGTGTTGAAAATGCTCCATTATTTTACACAGAATATTATTTTCAGCTTGAAGATCTCATAGAAAACGTATACCACATTATGATTACCCATCTGCAAATTAAAATTAGGTGCTTGCTCAATTATTTATTTAAAATTGTATGGTAACATATATTTTGAGCATAAGAATGTCTTCTTCAGGAACAGCAAAGAACATGCTATTATCAGTCTATGGTAAGCTCCTGTGGAATTTTACAGCACGGGCCAACATTCAAACATCCTGTTATTCCATTTGCAGTTTGCAATTGCAAGCTTTGGTTGTAAAAACAAATTATAATCTGTACAATACACAGCACACATCAAAAATGTATCATTTATCATTATTTGTAATCTACTATGCAATATCTTTTTTTTTTGTAACAGATGAGATTTCTGCCTATCAGGAGTTTAAATCCCTTTCACTGAGCTATTTGTGCAAGTTAACAATAAAATTTCAACTCATTGAATTTACTACATTTTTTATATCTCTAATATTGCATTTGTCTAAAATTACAGCCAAAGTAAGTAAACTCCAGACCACAGCTGTCTAATCTGTTGAATAAAAATCTGTCATGTACATTCAACTGTAGCATTGCTCATTTAATACAGATGATATAAATCAGAAAAGTGACACTTGCCTATCTTCACGAATACGATAGAAAAGTCCATAGCCATTGTAAACCATAGGAAGAACAGCACCCAGGATTGTAGTATATCCAACCAGGCTAGTTGAAAGAACAAAATTCCCTCCACCACCACTGTTAAAATAAAAGTAGCTTTATTGCAAATTAAAACTGGCATGGAAGTAGCAAGCAAAATGTTTTAAGTTGCCAAATTCCCTATTGGATTTCTTGATGTCTTATTTTGGGGTAGGATAATACCAAACAGTCATTGATTTAGCAAAGTAATCATTCTGGTTTACAAGTCCTAGAAAGTGTAGTATCATTCCACTTCATAAATACAGGTATTATGTTAGTTATCCACCAGTTCTCTGAAAATACATGTCTTTTTTTCTTCAATTATTAAATTTGTGCACATACCTCTGCTCTCTCTTTCCTAGGTGATTTTAAAATACATCAGGTTCAAAGATCAAGTTTAATGTCAGAGAAATGTATACAATATACATCCTGAAATGCTTTTTCTTTGCAAAACATCCACAAAATCAGAGAAGTGCCCCAAAGAATGAACGACAGTTAAATGTGAGAACCCCAAAATCCCTCCCCGCTCCCATCACGCGCATAAGTAGCAGCGAGCAATGATCCCCCTCACCCCACCAGCAAGCATCAGTTACCATCACCGAGTCCAACCATATGCTAAGCAATAGCAAAGACACAGACCTTATAGTTACCCGATAAGCTTTGCATTTCATGTGAATTCAACTACCTACAGATGCTCTCTCTCCCTGGCAAGGGAGAATAAGGTGTCCCCCATTTTCACAGTGGGCAGGAGACATAACAACAACCTGCTGGTTTACGATCTTAAAAGTCCATTTTGTCACTTTTTCAGGTCAAAGATTCTTTCCTCTGTTTTATTAGTTAATTTAATACCTCCCCTTGTTCTGTTTTAAATGGACTTCTCTCATTGTCCATCTCATCTTCTATGTCATGTCCACCTCTTCCACTCTGCTGGTAAATACTGAAGTGAAATAATAACTTGAAACATTTCTGCAACTTCCAATGTGTACTGGCGGCGTTATGCTGTCTGTCCTTACTGGTTATATGTGTGTTTCAGATAATGCAAGTCATGGCACTATTGACTGTCTGGGAAAGAATGGGTTACCTTTTAGTAAAGGCAGGATCGGAAAAGACCTCTGGCACAGGAAGACCTTCTTCCTTAGCAATAAGAAGCAGACCCAGGAGATGACGGTCAAAACCTGAAGCATAAATTTAATAACAAAATTATACGTAAAATCTACAATAACTTTGAAATTAAGTAAGTATCAATCAACAAGTTATTTACCTTTACCATTCTGACATTCGGTCATCAATTTGTGATGCTTCACAAAAGATTTCTTCATCATCTGATGACGTTTCATCTTCTAGAATTTTAGGTAGGTAGTGGAAAAAAGAATCAATATCAACAATTGGAACTAGATATACCAAAAATATTTTTAAATGGAGCCAATTTAATACAATTTAAAATATATTTATTCCATGTAATATGTTACCCTGGTTATACTGTTTAGTAATTTAGTGTAAAACACTGTTAATCTGGCACACTTAGAAATTTGTTGGTGCCAGATGGCAGATTTTTGTTATTGTATGCTATTCCAATTAACAGTCCAACACATTTTAATCTGTCTTTTTTTTAAAAAAAGACATTACGAAGTAAAATAATAAATTTTCAAGGAACTATGGGAAACAGAACAAGGTGGATAGGAAAAGGGGCCTCGATGAGTGAAAGGGTGAGTTGGGAGTAGGACCTCAGTGAGTGAAAGGGAGTACTGGAAGCTGGATGTTGGTGAGCCAGAATCAAGAACATTGGATTTCCAATTAGCTGGATAAAGCAGTTTTACTGTACATCTGTTGACAGCTCAATAGCTGTGGAAAGGCTATGGAATGTTGGTAAGGAGCATGGAGTAAAAAAGTAGGGAAATGTGGAAGATCCAATGCAACTTTAGAGCACTAGTGAAAATGCAGCTGAAGTACTACATGCAGTTTTGACTTCCATATTTAAGGAAGAACATGCTTGTATTGAAAGAAGAGCAGAGAAGTTTCGTAAAATCGATTCTTGAGACAAATGATGCCCTGAGATGGTCAGGGTCAACTACAGACATAGTATACTAGCCATCTACATGATGCACAAGCCGGGGCAGTACGATATGGAGAGCAAGCTGCTGCCCATTCAGCAGACCCCCTCTCCATGCAGCTGATGAATCCAAATGAACAGCAGAGACCTATACAGTTTGACACCAGCTGCATTGTAGGAGTTGCCAGTCAGTGTGGAACTCAACGTAAGGACACCAACTCTGGATTTCATTTCTGGGTTTACCACCAAAGACTTCCCAAAGACCACCAAAGCTGCAAGGCAGTGGAGGTTTGAAATCAGAACTTTCCTTCTCCTAGATGAGCTGCCAATTATGGCTGATGAGCCTCATCTTCCCAATTTGGGATGAATGGATCAATAAATAAAGAAGGGTTGAGTAGTTTGGCATATATTCATTGAGTTTAGAAGAAACAAAAAGAGATCTTATTGAAACATAATAGATTCTAAGGAGGATTGACAGACTGAATGTTGAGAGGCTGTTTCTTGGAGTGGGGACACATATTCAAGGGACATGTTTTCAGAGTAAGACCACAGATCGTAAGATATAGGGGGAGAATTGGGCCATCTGGCCCATTGAGTCTGCTCCACTATTTCATTATGGCTGATCCAATCTTCTGCTCAGTCCCAATCTCTTGCCTTCTCCCCACATTCCTTTATGCCCCGGCCAATCAAGAACCTATCAATTTTTGCCTTAAATACACATAAAGGCTTGGTCTCCACAGCTGCCTGTGGCAATGAATTCCACAGATTCACCACTCTCTAGCTAAAGGAATTCCTCCTCATCTCTGATCTCAAAGGACACCCTTCTATTCTGAGGCTGTGTTCTCTGTTCTTCGGCTCTGCCACCATAGGAAACATGCTCTCTGTATTCACACTATCAATTACCTTTCGATGGGTTTCAATGAGGTCACCCCTCATTCTTCAGAATTGCAGTGAATGCAAGCCCAGAGCCATCAAATACTCTTCACACGACAAGCTGTTTAATCTGGGAACCACTTTCATGAAGTTTCAGCACATCCCTTCTAAGGGGCCCAAAACTGCTCACAATACTCCAAGTGAGGCCTCATCAATGCTTTATAAAGTCTCAACATTACATCCTTGCTTTTATATTCTAACCCTCTTGAAACGAATGCCAACATCGCATTTGCCTTCCTTGCCACAGACTCAGCCTGCAAGTTAACCTTTATGGAATCCTGCACAAGGACTCCCAAGTCCCTTTGCATTTTCTCTCCAATTAAAAATAGTCCACCCTATAATTTCTTCTACTAAAGTGCATGACCATACACTCTGGCCACTGTATTCCATCTGCCATTTCTTTGCCCATTCTCCCAATCTGTGTAAGTCCTTCTGTAGCCTCTCTACTTCCTTAAAACTACCTGTTCCACTACCTAGCTTCATATTGCCTGCAAACTTTGCAACAAAGCTATCTATTCCATCATCCAAATCATTGACATATAATGTAAAAAGCAGTCCCAACACAGACCCCTGTGGAACACCACTAGTCACTGGCAACCAATCAGAAAAGGCTCCCTTTATTCCCATTCTTTGCATCCTGACAATCAGCCACTGCTTTATCCAAGATAGAATCTTTACTGTAATACCATGGGCTCATATGTCTTCTGAAAATCCAAGTACATAACATCAACTGATTCTCTTTTGTCTATCCTGCTTGTTATTTATTCAATGAGTTCCAACAGATTTGTTAGGCAACATTTTCCCTTAAAGAAACCATGCAGACTATGGCCTATTTTATCATGTGCCTTCAAATACGCCAAAATTGCATTCCTAACAATTGACACCACATTCTCCCAACCACTGAGGTCAGACTAACTGCCCTATAATTTTCTTTTAGGAGGTTACTAATACTCTATTCCTAAGAACTCTGGAGCCCAAATCATTAAATATATTTCGGGCAGAGACTTAAAGATATCTGAACTACAATGGAGTTAATAGGCCATGAGAAAAGACCATGAAAGTGGTGTTGAGGTCAATATGATCTTACTGCATTATAAAGCCAGCTTGGGGGACCAGTCTTATGTTGTTATAATTGTCAAGGAAATCCCATGTTTCTCAGCTATCCACAATTTACCAGGATGAGCGTGGTTACATAACTGCTCCTCATCCCAAGAAGAGGATATAGCCAAGATTCATCACCAAGGTCCTCATGACATTCATGTGTAAAACAACGGAAGTGAGATCATGAGCACAAGTGTGAAAGGGCCAGCCACGTGACTTCCCTGACAGACTGCTAAATGCTGAATGGTATTGAGTGTGTCTGGCCTGCTGTCTGTTGGATAGTGAGCAGCACACATTCGCTGTAAATTGTTGCAGTCATGAGTGCATGCCCAGTTGAATGATCCAGCCCAAAAGATGGCATTGCATAAAGTAGTAAATTCACATATGTATATGCTTAATACTATCGACTTTGCATTACAAGTCAAACACTGCGGTGACTTTAACAGTTTGAATAGTTTCTCTAACAATGTAAGGCACTCTTCTGAATTTGCAACCAAAGTTTGTGAACACAATACAAAGTAAATAACATGGGTAAAGTGAGCACCCACAGAAACTGCTGGATCCAGCATTGCTTGGCACCATTTCACTGCCTCAACAGTACAGGGTCTCATCGTCTCAGTTCGGCCATGATAAAATCGTCTTGTTGTTGCTGTTTCGTAACAGGAGCCCGGCCTGTGAAGAAATGTTACGTAAAGGTGGGTTATGGTGTCTAGGCATTATCTGCAGTTAAGCTGTTCTTAGGTCAGAGAATATTTCTGGATAAATAGGTTCAATTGTCTAGTAATGCTTACCGTCCATGAAACCTATAATAGGCCAACTGAAGGGCAAGCTGTACAAAAATGTCTGGATGAAGCCTTCGCTCTTTGATCAGAGATTTGCCAAAAGCAGTGAAGGCATAACTAACAACTTGGACATCTGATGCCTGTAAAATTAAATAGAAGTTGCTAAATTCATGTAAAAATAGACTTCCATCCAACCCAAGCAACACTATCTAACTTTATACTGGTAAAGCAGATTCATTCTTAGACAACACACACAAAATGCTGGTGGAACACAGCAGGCTAGGCAGCATCTATAGGGAGAAGCGATGTCGACGTTTCGGGCCGAGACCCTTCGTCAGGACTAACCGAAAGGAAAGATAGTAAGAGATTTGAAAGTAGAGGGGGGAGGGGGAAATGCGAAATGATAGGAGTAGACCGGAGGGGGTGGGATGAAGCTAAGAGCTGGAAAGATGATTGGCGAAAGTGATACAGAGCTGGAGAAGGGAAAGGATCATGGGACGGGAGGCCTCAGGAGAAAGAAAGCAGGGGGGGGGGGGGGGGAAGCACCAGAGGGAGATGGAGAACAGGCAAACAACTAAATATGTCAGGGATGGGGTAAGAAGGGGAGGAGGGGCATTAACGGAAGTTAGAGAAGTCAATGTTCATGCCATCAGGTTGAAGGCTACCCAGTCGGTATATAAGGTGTTGTTCCTCCAACCTGAGTTTGGATTCATTTTGACAGTACAGGAGGCCATGGACAGACATATCAGAATCGGAATGGGACGTGGAATTAAAATGCAAGTTTAATGTGGATTGCATATGTAAATTCTCCTTCTATTAGCACCACCACAATCACCCTGCAAATTTGCCTCCGCACTATTACTTAATTTAGCAGGACATCAGAACATAATGATTTAGTATACCTTATTCATGGGAAGAAAATATTGGTGAATTTAATATTCATTTCTGATTATCTGCTTAACTTCAGGGCACAGTTAAGAATTAAGTATATTGGTGCACTTGGAATCTCGTAAAGACCAGATAAAGAAGTCAATAGGATATTTCCTTTCCTGATTTCAGTAAAAACAGATGGACCTTAATTGGCAAGTATTTTTCATGATTACCAATACTAATGCAAGCATTGTTTTAGATTCCTAGTTTATTTACTTGAATTAAAACTCCCTTGCATGCCATCATGGGATTCAAAACTCACGTCTGGAACAATAATCCAGCATTGTAATACTTTCTGAGCAATCACACCAATATACAACCACAAGCCCAAGCTGCATTTTACTCAATTCAGGAGAGTAGTGCTTGAGACATCTCTCAACCTTAGGCGTTCAATAAAGCACAAAACTTCACTCTCACACAAGATGCGGCTCATTTAGCTCACAGTAATGCTCAATGTAATTCATACCAATGTAGAATTTGACGAAGACTTCCCAAATATATTTCACAAAGTCAGCACACATCCTGGTTTTGGCCCAGAATGAATGGATAAAATCAAGTGTATTTTCTATCAATGTAATTATTTGTTAATTCAAAATACAACACAACAGCCAGAAATGAATATTCCAACGCGAAAACATCAGCTTCCATTAAATTCTGTCAGTAATGAAATTCTACAACTGCAAGTATTTTACTCAGCTGCAAATTTAATAGCTCTCCTGTCACTAAACCATTAAAATATTGTATTAAATAATAATGGGCTGAGAGTGCAGCAAGTGTGTTCTGTTGGAAGTTCCCTAATTTAATAAAGTTAACCTAGCACATCTTCCACCTATTAATAGAAAGTTCTATAATTTACAAAAATTACCAGTTTTCTCCAAGCAAGATCAATTGAAAAAAATAGCTGTAGCACCAAGTAACTCCCATAATACCAAAGAAATTTCCTTTCTCAGGTGAACAATAATGAGCATCTTCAATACAGTACAAAAATCTAGATTTCTTTCATAAAAGGATTTTCAGATAAATTTGACACAGCCAAAGATTTTGGCCTAAATTTTACACAAAGAACAAAATTATCAGTATTTGGTGACTGTTTAATGAAACATAGAAACATCAGAAAGTTGGAGCAAATTTTCATTAATTTCAAAGATGCCACCAATGACTCTGTGCATCTCCAAAGTCTTTATCATTTCATACCCTTCTTCTGTGTGGTCAATTGATGAACATTTAATATCTTTACAAACTGCGGTAAAATATAAGAAAAATATTTTGGTTTGTTCCATAATGAACAAAGGAGTTTTTTAAAATTATGAATCATAATTAGTGCTCATCAAATTCTTCATCACTAGAGAATAGTACGTATATGGATTGTTATTTCCTCATGTAAATATTCAAGTATGGTGTATTTTAAATATATTTTATTTCTATTTTATTTATGAGCTCTCAGTATTTACCAAAATACTTTTATTTTGCATTCAGTAAGAAGCTTGAAATATTAATTAATTATACTGGTACTTTTTCTTTCTCAGTTTGCTACGCGAGTGAATTCTTCAATGCAACCAGCAGTTCTGACAACATGAAAAAAACAACACAAAAGTGCCTAAGTCCTTTGAACCTGTTGGAAAATGCAGAAGTCCACATGCAGGAATTTGTGGATAGTATTCTTTGAGGTCAGTGGCATCATTTGCCAGGTGACTTAAAAGCAAAGAGAGAGGTCAGAAGGTGATGAATGTTAAGAGAATGACTTCCAGAGTTTAAGGTTCCAAGTACCACGAAAATCATGGAACATTGAAAATAAAAATCTGCAAAGACCATAACTTAAGGACTGCAGAGATTCTGGTGGAGAATAAGGCCATTGATCATAAGACCATAAAGCCATAGGAGCAGACTCAGGTCATTCAGCCCATCTAGTCTATTCCACCATTCTATCATGGCCAATCCACTACCCCTCTCAACCTCATTTCCCTGCCCTCTCCCTGTAACATTTGATGTTGTGCCTAATAAAGAACCTATCAACTTCCGCATTAAATATAGACAATGATGGCCTGCACAGCCATCTAACAATGAATTCCAGATTCACCACCCCGTTAGCTCAAGAAATTCCTCATTTATTTTCTAAATGGACACCCTCATATTCTGAGGCTGTGCCTTCTGGCCCTAGATTCCCCCCACTATAGGAAATATCCTCACCACGTCCACTCTATCTAAGCCTTTCAATATTCCATAGGTTTCAATGACATCCCTTGAACTCTTCCAAACTTCAGCGACTACAGGCCCAGAGCCATCAGACTCTCCTCAGGGGTTATCCCTTTCATTCCGGGAATCATTTTCGTGGCACTTCTCAGAACATTCTCCGATGCCAGCACATCTTTTCTTAGATAAGGGGGCAAAAGCTGCTTGTAATACTCCAAGTGCGGTCTAACCAATGCCTTACAAAGCTTCGGCATTACATCCTTGCTTTCATTCTAGTCCTCTCAAAGTGAATGCTAACAATGCATTTGTCTTCCTTACCACCGATTCAACCTCCAAACTAACCTTTAGGGAATCTTGCACTAGGACTCCTAAGTCCCTTTATAACCATATAACATTTACAGCACGGAAACAGGCCATCTTGGCCCTTCTAGTCCGTGCCAAACGCTTACTCTCACCTAGTCCCACTGACCTGCACTCAGCCCATAACCCTCCATTCCATTCCTGTCCATATACCTATCCAATTTTACTTTAAATGACAATACCGAACCTGCCTCTACCACTACTAAGGGAAGCTTGTTCCACACAGCTACCATTCTCTGAGTAAAGAAATTCCCCCTCATGTTACCCCTAAACTTTTGCCCCCTAACTCTCAACTCATGTCCTCTTGTTTGAATCTCCCCTACTCTCAATGGAAAAAGCCTATCCACGTCAACTCTATCTATCCCCCTCATAATTTTAAATACCTCTATCAAGTCCCACCTCTTTGCACCTCTAATATTTGAATTTTCTCCTAGTTTAGAAAATACACACCACCATTATTTCTACCAAAAGGAATGGTAAAATTCTAGCTTCTAGGAAGTCATAGTGATAGAGAAGTGAGAGGATAGGAAGGGATGAATTGACATTGCTGCTGATAACAATGAGGTGGTTTATTGTATTAATGTAGGCTAACATTTTTCTTCATGATGAGGATGGTTATACAAGTTATACCAGGTAACAAGGCATATTGCCATTTGTATACCTTAAAAGTAGCTCTGTGCTAATTATGAATTAAATCTGAATTATACCTGCTTGTAGTATTGTTGTTTAGCATGTTCTATGTCATTCAGAATCCTTTGATCCAGCACAAGTACCAGCTCCTCTGGCAAAGGGAGGTCACGCACTGCAGTTGATCCCTGAGAAAAAGATTTTGTAAAATCATATGTTATTTCTTAATTAGATAGCAATTAGTTTACAAGCAGAGGTGTGAACCATAACTGGTTAACAATTGACGAATATGACACTAATCACCATTAGGTAGCCTGGTAGTGTGCTGGTAGAGGCAGCTTCACCGTGCCAGAGGCCCAGGTTAACTCCTGACCTCAGCGGCCATCTGTTTGGAGTTTGCACATTCTCCCTGTGACCATGTAGGTTTCTCCCAGGTACTCTGGTTTCTTCTCACATCGTTTACTTGCCAGTGAATTGGCCACTGTAAATTGCCCATTGTATGCCAATGAATGGCAGAATCTGGGGGGAAGTTGATGGGAATATGAAGAGAAGAAAAAGGTGATATTAATGTAGTATTGGCCAGTATAGAGTCATCTAGCTGAAGATCTGTTTTTGACTGTCTTTGCGAGTCAGACTGAGGATACATTTTCCTATGGAAAAAATATCCTTTAAAAAAAACATTAAAAGTGACTTCCTGTGCTTTCCACTCATCGTTTTCACGTGTTGAAATTTAAAATAAATAAGTAAACCTGTTTCAAATTAACAGCTAGAACATCATTATGTGTTAAGTGTTTGTTCAATAATGCAAGGCAATCATTGGCAATTTATTTTAAGCTAATGAACTTGCCATATGCCTCAATTAGAAATTAATTTTACAAGATCCTAAAAAAATGTAACTTAACTTTCTAAATTCCAACTCTAATATTTATTAATTTATTCCTTTAGGATGGCTGCCATTTTGGAATGAAGTCCATGAATTCTCTCCAAACTTCTGATCCTAGGTCACTATCTCCGAATCACCATGGCATCCCTGAAGCTCCCAGTTGAGGCCTCAGTCTATAATCATGGTATTTCTTTATCCTAAACCTCCAACTAGAAAATCCAAAACATTGAACAGAGCAAGGCTTCTCTTACCCCGGTCCACACCACTGGCCTGACTCCTCCTCCACCATGACCTCAGCAGAAGCCTGACGAAGCCTGTGACTACTGATTCGAAGAAATAAGCTTGGACAAAAGCCCATGGCTGAATACATGCCCTGCCAGTAGTTCCAAGTTAGCTGATGAGTGGCCCAATAGTAAACTGGTATCTCACCACAATGCCATTTTGGGTGGAGTGGGATTCCCAAGGCTGCATTATTGTTAACAACAGAATTTCTGTTTGTTTAAAATATAATAAAATATCTGATACTGACATGACAGAAAATTGTGCCCCTGACGTAGGAAAGTAATTTCTGTCACATGAATTGAGGATCTCAAATCAGAGAAATGCTGAAAAAAACCTTCAAAGGAATAGTTTGCATCTTATAAAATATAGAGTTCAAGGATCAAAATAGATAACAAGTGAGTTGAGTTGAATTATTGTAAAAGCACATGATAATTGAACTTAATTTTATATAATTAATTGTATCCTGACAAAATTTAAAATAATAAAATTATTTTACTTTTTAATTTAGAGATACAGCATGGTAACAGGTCTTTCTGGCTCAAAGAACCTGCGCCACCCAGTTACACCCATGTGACCAATTCCCCTACTAATTCACAAGTCTTTGGAACGTGGGAGGAAACTGGAGCATCGAGAGGAAACTCACTCAGTCATGGGGAGAACGTGCAAACTCCTTACAGACAGCAGCAGCATCGAACCTGCTTCACTGGTGTGGTAACAGCATTACGGTAACCACTACACTACCTTTTATCTTTGGATGTTAAAAATTAAGGCACGCCCTGGACACCTCTGCAATTCACTTCAATGGAAGTATGGAGGTGAGCGTAATCAGTTGTTCCTTTGCAAACATTTAACACTAAAAGCTAAACATACCTTCCATTTACCTTCTACCGACTTCAAAGTTTGATCAATGTAATAACACATAGAAACCATGACCATTGCATCATATGGAGAGTGCTGGATCAAAAGAAAATCAATAAGTCATATGTTAAAATTAAATGCATTAATAATATACAACCTAAAATAATAATTAGTTATTTGTTATTTATTTGCATTATATTGTGTTTATCTGATGGATAAACAGTCCTAGATATTATGGGAAAGATGACTTGAAAAGAAATTCAATGTGACTAAATTTATAACAAATATTTTTAATAAGAATGCATTCACAAATAGCCAATTAACTAAACAGAGTACCACATTATCAGAGGGAGCAAAATTTAGATAACAGACTAAACCAAATTTGACCAGTAATTTAAAATAAGTTGGCAGGGGGGGTAGGAACCAGAGTGAAGGGACTCACTTTAGAACATATGGTAAAAAAGCAAAGATAGCGTGCAGTCAGACCGTCAGGAAGGGCAGGCAGATGATAGGACAAAACTGCAGCCTGCAGGGTGAGTATCAGTGCATTAGGGATGCAGAATCAAAAAGCGTAGTGTGATATCTCAATGCAGGGAGATTAAGAAATAAGGTGGATGATCTTGTTGCACTATTACAGATTGTCAGGAATAGTGTTGTGGCCATCACTGAATCGTGGCTGCAGGATGGCTGTAGCTGGGACTAAATGTCGAAGGTAACACGTTGTTTTGCAGAGATAGGAAGGTAGGCAGAGGGAATGGCATAGCTCTGCTGTTAAAAAAAAAGGCATCAAATCAGAAAGATGTGACGTAGGATTGGAAAATGTTGATTCCTCGTGGATTGAGTTAAGAAACTTCAACGGTAAAAGAACCCTGATGATAGGCCTCCCAACAGTAGCTGGGACGTGGACCACAGATTACAACAGGAAATAGAAAAGGCATGTCAAAAGGGCAATGTTATGATAGTCATAGGAGATTTTAACATGCAGGTTGATTGAGAAAATCAGGTTGGAAATGGATCTCAAGAGAGTGAGTTTGTTGAATGCCTACGAGATGGCTTTTTAAACCAGCTTGTCACTACTACTACTCGGAGATCAGCTATACTGGATTGGGTGTTATGTAATGAACCGGAGGTGATTAGGGAGCTTAAGGCAAAAGAATCCTTAGGAGGCAGTGATCACAATATGACTGAGTTCAGCATGAAATTTGATATGGAGAAAGTAACGTCTGACATAGCAGTATTTCAGGGGAATACTGGAAATTACAGTGGTACGAGAGGGAAGTTGGCCAAAGTAAATTATAAGCAGAAGCCAGCAGGGATGACAGC
The DNA here is from genome assembly GCF_048418815.1 of Hemitrygon akajei. Lineage (NCBI taxonomy): Eukaryota > Metazoa > Chordata > Chondrichthyes > Myliobatiformes > Dasyatidae > Hemitrygon > Hemitrygon akajei. The sequence continues at coordinate 124,808,238 of NC_133131.1, read as the reverse complement.
AGAGCAGCAATGGCATGAGTTTCTGGGAAAATGAGGAAGATGCAGGATGGATGTATTCCAAAAATATAGAAATACTCAAATGGCAAAATAGTACAACTATGGCTGACAAGGGAAATCAAAGCTATTTAAAAGCAAAAGAAAGGGCATACAACAAAGCAAAACCTAGTGGGAAGATAATGGATTGGGAAGCTTGTAAAATCCTACAGAGAGCAACTAAAAGAATCACTAGGAGGGAAAAGAAAGACAGCAAACAATATTAAAGTGGATAGTAAAAGATTTTTCAAGTATGTAAGAGCTGAGAGAGGATATAAAACTGCTAGAAAATAAGGCTGGAGAAATAATGATGGGGTACAAGGAGATGGCAGATGAACTAAATGAGTACTTTGCATCAGTTTTCACTGTGGAAGACACTAGCAGTGTGTCATATGTTGAAGGCTGTGAGGGAACAGAAGTGAGTGCAATTACTATTTCAAAAAGCTGAAAGACCCAAGGGTACATAAGTCACCCAGACCTGAAGATCTGCACCCTAGGGCTTTGAAAGAGGTAGTGGTAGAAATTGTGGTGGCATTAGTAATGATCTTTCCAAAATCATTGGACTCAGGCATGGTGACAGAGGACTGGAAAATGGCAAATATCACTCCACGCTTTAAGAAAGTAGGAAGACAGGAGAAAGGGGATTACAGATCAGTTAGTCTGGCCTCAGTAGTTGGGAAGACATTGGAGTCAATTGTTAAGGATGAGGTTATGGAGTATGGAACAAAGTCAGCATGGTTTCCTTCAGGGAAAATCTTGCCTGACAAATCTGTTGGGATTCTTTGAGGAGATTACAAGTAGGATAGATAAAGAGGATGCAGTGGATGTTGTATATTTGGACAAAGTGCCACACATGAGGCTACTTACCAAGTTAAAAGCCCATGGTATTACAGGAAAATTATTGCTACGGTGAGAGCATTGGCTGATTGGTAGGAGGCAGCGAGTGGGAGTAAAAGGATTCTTTTCTGGTTGGCTGCCAGTGAATAGTGGTGTTTCGCAGGGGTCGGTGTTAGAACAGCTTCTTTTTATGCTGTATATCAATGATTTAGATGATGGAACAGATGACTCGGTTGCCAAGCTTGCAGAAGATACGAAGATTGGTGGAGGGGCAGCTAGTGTTGAGGAAACAGGAAGGCTGCAGAAGGACTTAAACAGATTAGGAGAATGGGCAAGAGAGTGGTAAATGAAATACAATGTTACAAAATGCATGGTCATGCACTTTGATAGTAGAAATAAATGTGTAGATTATTTTCCAAACAGGGAAAAAAATCCAAAAATCTAACACGCAAAGTGACTTGGGAGTCCTTGTGCAGAACATTCAGGTAGAGTCAGTGGTGAGGAAGGTAAATGCAATGTTAGCGTTCATTTCAAGAAACCTAGAATACAAGAGCAGGGATGTGATGCTGATGCTTGATAAGGCCTCACATTGAATATTGTGAACAGTTTTGGGCTCCTCATCTAAAAGATGTGCTGGCATTCGAGAGGGTCCAGAGATTTACAAGGATGATTCTGGGAATGAAAGGGTTATCCTATGAGAAACATTTGATGGCTCTGGGTCTGTACTCGCTGGAATTTAGAAGGATGGTGGGGGTGGATCTCATTGAAACCTTTTGAGTGCTGAAAGGCCTAGATAGAGTAGATGTGGAAAGGATGTTTCCAATGAATGGGGAGTCTAGGACAAGAGGGCACAGCCTCAGGATACGGGGTGCCCATTATAACCATATAACAATTACAGCTCAGAAACAGGCCATCTCGGCCTTTCTAGTCCGTGCCGAACACTTACTCTCACCTAGTCCCACCGGCCCACACTCAGCCCATAACCATCCATTCCTTTCCTGTCCATATACCTATCCAATTTTACTTTAAATGACAATACCAAACCTGCTTCTACAACTTCTACTGGAAGCTCGTTCCACACAGCTACCACTCTCTGAGTAAAGAAATTCTCCCTCGTGTTACCCCTAAACTTTTGCCCCCTAACTCTCAACTCATGTCCTCTTGTTTGAATCTCCCCTACTCTCATTGGAAAAAGCCTATCCACGTCAACTCGATCTATCCCCCTCATAATTTTAAATACCTCTATCAAGCCCCCCTCAACCTTCTATGCTCCAAAAAATAAAGACCTAACTTGTTCAACCTTTCCCTGTAACTTAGGTGCTGAAACCCAGGTAACATTCTAGTAAATCTCTGTACTCTCTCTATTTTGTTGACATCTTTCCTATAATTTGATGACCAGAACTGCACACAGTACTCCAAATTCGGCCTTACCAATGCCAATTTAGCACAGAGATGCAGAGAAATTTCTTTAGCCAAAGGGTGGTGAATTTGTGGAATTTATTACCACAGGCAGCTGTGGAGGCCAGGTTGTTGGGTGTATTTAAGGCAGAGCTTGATGAGTTCTTGATTGGACACGGCATCAAAGGTTACAGGAGAAGGCCGGGGAGTGGGGCTGAGGAGGGGAAACAAGGATTAGCCATGATTGAGTGGCAGAGCAGACAATGGGCCAATGGCCTAATTCTGTTCCTATGTCTTATGGTTTTATGGTCTTACAGTATCTAAACATTGAAAGAGTGGAAGTGATCTCCTTCCAGTCCTGTTCAACATTATGCTCTGAAACAATTCACCAAATTATAATTCAGTTCACGCATTAAGAGATTATCCTCTGTGCAGACAGTCCACTGTTTTTGTTCATGTAACGTTCTCTGGAAAGAAACCCTTTTCTTCCACTCACTTACATCACAGTTTGAACCAAATGTTCCATTAGAATAACTAAGACAATTGTAGGACTTGTCACCCCATCGTATAGTTGGATTTCCAGTTAGGGCTGATAGACATATCTGAAAGAAGTAAAGAATCAAACTGTAATAAAGGCTGCTTAGCTATGATTACATATGATGTTCAAATATCACCGACTACGTCAGAAAGACAGAAAGGAGGCCACAGATGGATTAGCCAGAATAAGCCATCGGCTCTAACACTCCCAACTCTCTCCCACCCTGTGGCCACTAATACTGTTACAACAAATCCGGGCACAAGGTTGCGGAACGATGTCTTCTGGATACGTTACAGCAGTCTGGACTCGTTACTGAATTTTCCAACATCGGGTTGCATGCTTTTTCTTTCTGCTTGTATCAGGTCATTTCCACAATTTATCATCTGTTATTGTGGCCCTTTCTCCACTATAGTCTCCTTAAATGGCACTTGGAGGGTCTGGAATCAGCCAAGCAAACAACTTGGCTTGCCCAACAGACCCCACTGACCATACTAAAATTTACAATTAGCAGCATTTAAAACATATTTAGAGAGGTACTTGGATAGGAAAGGATCAGAGGAAAATGGGCCAAATGGGAAAAACTCAAGTAGATACGTTGGCTGGCACAGACAAAGTGGGCCAAAGAGTCTGTTTCTGTGCTGTATGACTCTACAGCCTGGTATGCCGGATATAACCCGCAGCTTGCTATAGCGCAAAACTTACATAACATAGGTAAAGAAGCAACTGGGCTGCTATATTAACTCATTTGCTCTCACATTATCCTTTTATTCCATTCATCCTTTCCCAGCCTTTCTTGCTACCTCGAACAAGTTTTGTCTCTTTCTCATAGGTCTCAAATGTTAACTGTTTCTCTTTCCACTCTTACTGTAACTGCTACATGATTCCAGAATTTTCTGCTTTTTAGTTCTGCAGTTTTTTCCATCTTACATTTGAAGTTTTAATCAATAAATTTCCAAAGCAAACATTATTATTTATCAATAATTAATATTTCTCACTTCAGAGTAATTGTTGGCTGTTGCATGGGGACTAGCATCATCCAACGAGAGTATAAACAAGGAGCTCTGAATTTGTTCCAGGATAGTCACATTATTGGGATCCAAGCTAATTAGATGTTCCCGTGTCTGTAAGGAAATATTAAAATGTAAACAATCAGATTCAGAAATATTTATGTTTGTAACATCCTTCCATCTCAGAAAGTAAGCATTCATTTCTATGTTGTATTGGTATTGCCTGCTTGTTATCTTGACTAATGAACTTACTCAGGCACATACATTGCAAACCAATTACTTTAAAGACACAAGCAACAAACAATATGCTGGAAGAACTCAGCAGGTCATGCAGCATCTGTGGGAGGAACGGAATTGTTGGCATTTTGGGTCAAAATCCTGCAGGGGAGAAGAAAATTCCTTTCTTCCCACAGACGCTGAGTTCCTTTAGCAAATTGTTGCTTGGTATTCCAGCATCTGCAGTCTCTGTGCCTCCACTTTAAAAACTTACTCCGTTTATACATAATTTTTGTTGATTGAATTATTGTGTTCATTTAAAAAATGATCAGAGTGAAAAAATGTTTCTGCTTCTATTAAAAGAAATGAGGAATCAATCTGAAGACAGCTACACAGGAGCATCAACAAAACTAGTTCATGAAATGTAATTTCTGGCGACCAGACACAGGATTTCATTAATGTTTCAACTCTAGGTATGCTGCTCCAATGATCTTTACAAATTCTTAAATAAATAAGAAAATCACTTCCAAGGATGTGGTCTGACTGCAACATATTTATTACATAGATACTTGATCAGATGCAGTGGTAAATGTGGAGTGCTTTATGGTTAACCTTCCTACAGTGCCCATTACATGCTGGCACGTAAAGCCATAATCTTGATCATAGTAAATAGAGCTCAGTCACCAGCAAAGGTCCAGGCTATTGAATCCAAGAATATATATGGAAGAAAGAATCAAGCAGTTCACAGAAAACAAGGAGCAATTAAACTAAAGGCCTCCTAAATTTGTCACAAAATAATGTCACATAGAGATAGCAAAAGTATTCATTTCACAAAACTGAAGGTAAAGTACATTTATAAAAATCAGATTTATGGAAGTTACACATGGCCATGAAGGTACTTAAAACAGGCACCAACTACCAATTAAGTTACCAGTTCAAATCTGCTGCACTGATGTCAGACAGTGGTGGAACTGAACCCTGGTCTTTGGCACTGAAAATTGCATTACACTAGCTGCTATGCCACTGTGCTGCCCATTTAAGCGGTACCTGAGAGGCAACATTTCTATACAGAAAGAGCTGAGTTTATGCAATAAGCTGCAAGAGGAAGTGGCTGAGGCAGGTACAATGATAACAATTGGAGAAATATGGGCTAAAAGCAGGAAATTGGGACTGGCTGTGTGGGCAACAAGAACTCGTTGGGCCAAAGGGTCTGTATCCATGCTATATTGTTCAATGACCCTACATAAAGGAAATAAAAATACAACTAATTTTGCCTGTGATTTCAAAGTTTGAAGTCAACTTATTATCAAAGTATGTATGTCACCATATTCCATCTTGGGATTCATTTTCTTGCAGGTATTTTGGAGGAAAAAAATGAAGTACAATAGAATTTGATTCTATCACTTAAAACTATTTGTTAATACTTGTGCTTCCTTTTCAGACAGTGAAAATTCAAAGTAAAGACCAAGAACTGCAAAGAACTCAAACTTTCAGTACAAATACAAAAAAGCGATAGAACACAGATGAATCTGACGCAAATTTCATTATTTACCTTACGAGCCGATTCATCTTTGTGATTACATTATACAGAGTGAAAGTGTATATTTACAGGCTGGCTACAGTAACACTGTACTAACAACCTGCAGCTAACTTGTGAGCTACCATTGAAGAAACGAGTAGTACTGCTGTCATTTTTTTGTGCGTTCAAGACCCACCTAGAACTCCACTGTTTTTCAGGGAGCAGAAATGGCCATCAATCCTTGACTCAGTTTCTGAATTTAGCCAACCTAAAACCGAGAAATTAAAGCAGCTTTACCAGGCACACCGAAATATAAACTAAAACTAAAAAGTTAAATTAAGATGGTGAACCCTTGCAAGGTGGAAGGTCCTGACAGAGTACTTGGTAAGGCTCCGAAAACTTGTGCCAACCAATTGCTGGAGTATTCAAGGACATTTTCAACCTCTACTGCTACGGGTGGAAGTTCCCACTTGCTTCAAAAAGGCAACGATTATACCAGTGCCTAAGAAGTGTTACGTACCCCGTAACTGGGTGTCTAACCAGCAGAGAAAGAAGAATCCGTTGGAGTCTGGTGGTACTATATTCAAAAGTGTTTATTAGTAAAATACGCAAATCAATATCAATAATGCAAATATATAGATAATAAACATTAGCAATAATAAACCTAAAAGTGTGGGAATAATAATAATAAGCAATAATAAACAAGCTCTATCGATGTCTAGGGGATAGTGAATTGTCATATAAAGGTATAAAGTTCAGTTTAGTTCATACGTGCTGAGGTAGATATTGGTTGTTGTGTTGTAGTCGTTAGAGAGAGAGAGAGAGAGAGAGAGAGAGCGAGCAGTAACAGCTACAGGCAGGCAAACCTTCCTTCACGTTCTTAATCCATCGTGTTGTTGTGGCCATTCAGGTATAACCCCTCTGTCATTCAGCTAGACCGTTCTTCTGTGGTGGACTCGTCACTCTGGCATGAGTGGACACACACACAAGTCCCCACCGGCCCCGCTATAACACAGTGAGTTAAACTGACCGATCCTTTGTTCGGTCTCCGATGCCCCACACCTTCCCGTGGGTTCCAACGCTCAACCAGTGCTCAATAGTGTGTCTCCTGGTGTGTCTGAGGGGTGTCTCCCCAGACCTCACTTTTATCCCTACTCACGGTGTCTCAGGTGTCAATCAGTTTTGAATGGCTGTGTCCATCAAACCAGCCCACTCTGGCTGTCCACTGAGGAATTTTAATGAACAGAATGGTATAAGATAAATAACCCTCTCAGAAGCCATAAGTCTCTCAGAAGTCATAACACGGTGAATCAACAAGTCTCTCTCCCCTCCCTTATCTCTCTCTTATCTGTAGCAGATGTTCCAGCATGTTTTCATTTCATCTCTCTCTCTCATGAGCAGCATAGCAACAGTAACGGATTGTGATTCTCCCGGGGGGGGAGGACATGGGCAACTCTACACCCTTCTGCCCATCAGAGCTGTTTATCCTTCATAAAACCCCCATCCTTCTGGGAATTTTCACCAAGGTGAAAATTAACTAATACAGCATCTTACAGAATTACAGAATCTAACAAAATACAGAAGTGGTCCTAACTACAAAAATAATACAGATATGCATTCAAATTAACATCTAGATAAACAGTCAGCGATTACATTGTCACTCCCTTTAATATGTTGTATTTTAATATCAAATTCCTGTAGCATCAGACTCCAACTTAGTAACCTCCTATTTTTAGTTTTCAAGTTAGCCAAAAATACCAAGGGTTGTGATCTTAGCTTAAGTGTATATTACAAAATGTGAACCAATACATGTGTGATCATACTGTGGTACATTATAAAAGTTTGTGCAAATACTAATCTCTATTTTACTTTTAAACTTAACATTCAAACAGTCAGTCTTCCATGGTGTTGTCTTTATTATTTACATTCCTTGTTCAAAAAAAAAATCCAATTCCCGCAAAACCAGATCCTGTTATTCAAAGTGGCATTTTGGTCAACCTTTGTCCCTTTTCCACTTAACTCTCACATGGTTAGTTTGCTCACCAGTGTGGAATAGGCCTTCACAGACTCCTTTCATAGGAGTTATCTTATCACCAATGTTTTCCAAACTAAGCCCATTTTCTGAACTTCCACACAATTCTTTAATTTTAAGCGAGTCATTAATTTTATCTTCAGGATCTTTCATTCTATTTGTTTTCAGTTTAACATCTGCAAGTGATCCCTCTTTGTCAAAACAGCACTTTTGGTTCTATCTCTCCAAATCACCTCCTTGAATAACATCAGCGAGTTGTTTACCTTTAAATTCTAAAACAAACTGTAATTGATTCACAGGCACCTTGTTAACAAGCCATTGTTCAGTTAACAGTCCCTTCCCTTTTGTCAATCCTTCTAAAACCAATTCAGACTTTAAATTTTCTTTATTCAATTTAGGAACAACACCTTTCCCTTCTCCTTCAATAATATTCACATCACCAGCTTTCATCTCCTCACTAACTTTTAACACCCCTTCTAACACAAACAACTGAGAATTCTCACTTTCCACTGGTACCAAGGTTAACCCTTTCTTCACTGAACCAAGTCCATCTGACCCAAAAGGACTGCATTCCTTTTCAACTAAATCAGATACCTCAGACTTTTCCTGAGTTTCAATACTAGGTTCAGCACCCTGTGACTCCACAGGTACTTCAACAACCTGAACACACACAAACGGGACATCTACCTCTCCCAGGCTTTCAATACCAGTCCCCTTTTCAAATTCTAAGTTCCCCTGATCCTCCCAGTTACTCTCTGGGCAAGTCCCCTTCGGAGTAAACTCAACCTTGCGGGTTAAAACAACCTCGTCTGCTAGCCCAGCAGACTCCCTCAAGGTAGCAGCATCCTTTTCATCTAGGACTGCCCTCACATCATCGGGAACACATTTAAATTCTTCAACTTCTTCAAACAGTTCTGTCAAGCCAGACAGATCATTCATATCCAACCCTGGACCTTCTAACAGCCTTATCTGTTTCTCATCTTTACTCTGTGCCTCTATAAATTCCCTCCTTGCTAAGGGTGGATCTACCTCCTCTCCCTTACTCTCTTTCACCTCCCTATTCTCCGCTTTACCATCCCCTAACCCCTCTTGGTACAGGGTCGGTAAAAACGTCTCAGCCAAATCAACACTGGACTCATTTAAACTGTCTTCTTTCTCAGCCGCCTTTCTCGACATGCTGCGAGTGATTGCGCATGCGGGATAGATCTTAGAATCTATGGGCGAGTCCTCAGCCCTCACAGGCTTGCTTGTTAATTTCACTGCTGAACACACGTCACCACCTGCTAAATCATTACCAAGAAGGACGTCCACGCCGTCTCTCGGTAATTCTGACCGCACCCCTATTTCGACTGGTCCAGATACCAGGTCACATTTTAAAATGATCCTGTGCAAAGGTACAGCTTCTGTCCCCTTTCCTATGCCTCTTAACACAACCTCTCCAGTTTCAGGACCGAAATCTAGCACCTTCCTTAGGATCAATGACTGGTCAGCCCCAGTATTCCTCCAGATCCTCACTGGAACTGGGGTTTCTCCTTCTTTCACAGACACTGTCCCTTCTGAAATAAATTTCTCACGCCTCTCGTACTCTATCTACCTTTGCCTCCCTCATCGATCTGCTAACCGACTCAATACACCCTGTGGGGATCACTGCTTTCCCTTTTCCTGTCTCCTTCTTCGGAGCAAAGCACTTAGATGCAATATGACCGGCTTTTCCACAATTATAACAGGTGAAGCTAGGAACCTTCCTGCCAACCTGCTTTTCCTCTTCCTTACCTTTACCACTAGCTCCCGGCTTATTCTCTACCTTAGCCGGTGGGCTCTCTCTACCGTCCCTACGGTCTTTCTGGTAACTCTTATTTGAGGAAAACTTTGCCTTCTGGGTTAGGGCGTACTCGTCTGCTAATTTGGCAGTCACAGACAGAGTCTCCATCTCCTTCTCATCCAAGTACGTCTTCATACTTTCAGGGATACAACTTTTAAATTGCTCCATCAACATTAACTGCACCAGTTTATCATAATCTCCAACAACCCTTTTTGAGGCGCACCAACACTCATAACACATCTCCATCTCACGGGCAAACTCTAAATACGTGTGGTTCCAGGGCTTTCTCAGATTCCGGAACTTCTGCCGGTATGCCTCTGGCACCAAATCGTATCTCCTCAATACAGCCCTTTTTACTTCCTCATAATTCTTAGACTCTTCCATGGACATTGCCGAATACACTTGCTGAGCCTTTCACCTAAGTACACTCCGTAACAAAATGGCCCATTTCTCCTTAGGCCAGTTCTGGCTCACAGCCACTTTCTCAAAATGGAGGAGAACTTATCGACATCCGTCTCCTCAAATGGAGGTACCAACTGGATCTCCCAACCAATCTTGAACCCCTCACTTGAGCCTACCGCCCGGTCTCTTCCCTGTTGTACCTTTAACTTCTCCATTTCCAGCGCATGCTGCCTCTGTTTCTCCCTCTCCCTTTCCTCCATCTCCCTTTCAGCTCTTTCCTTCTCCCTTTGTGCCTCTAACTCAGCTCTTTCCTTCTCCCTTTTCGCCTCCAACTCCTTTAGCTGGATCTCATAATCCAACTGTAATTTTTCCAACTGTAACTGAGCTGCCCCATCAACTGGTTTCCTCTCAGGGAACAGGTCCAATGCCTCAGATGTGAACACAGCCTTGGATACATAATGCTGGGCTATGGCCCTCTGTATCTCCCACTTTCTCATTGACAACTTCACCTCTGAGAGATCTAATCGTTTCGCAACCTCCACCAAGTCCGCCTTTTTGGCACCCTCTAGCACCCTCAAAGTCGGGTTTTCTATAAATTTGTCTATTTCCATCTCTGCTGGTTTCCCGTCTGGTTACCCACGCAACCAGATCAGATAAGGGACTTTTAGCCCGATTCACTGGCACCCCAATTTGGTAATCAAATCCTGGATGAGCCCCCAATTTGTTACGTACCCCGTAACTGGGTGTCTAACCAGCAGAGAAAGAAGAATCCGTTGGAGTCTGGTGGTACTATATTCAAAAGTGTTTATTAGTAAAATAAGCAAATCAATATCAATAATGCAAATATATAGATAATAAACATTAGCAATACTAAACCTAAAAGTGTGGGAATAATAATAATCAATAATAAACAAGCTCTATCGATGTCTAGGGGATAGTGAATTGTCATATAAAGGTATAAAGTTCAGTTCAGTTCATACATGCTGAGGTAGATACTGGTTGTTGTGTTGTAGTCATTGGAGAGAGAGAGAGAGAGCGAGCGAGCAGTAACAGCTACAGGCAGGCAAACCTTCCTTTACGTTCTTGATCCGTCTTTTTGTTGTGGCCATTCAGGTATGACCCCTCTGTCCTTCAGCTAGACAGTTCTTCTGTGGTGGACTTGTCACTCTGGCATGAGTGGACACACACACAAGTCCCCACCGGCCCCGCTATAACACTGTGAGTTAAACTGACCGATCCTTTGTTCGGTCTCCGATGCCCCACACCTTCCCGTGGGTTCCAACGCTCAACCAGTGCTCAATAGTGTGTCTCCTGGTGTGTCTGAGGGGTGTCTCCCCAGACCTCACTTTTATCCCTACTCACGGTGTCTCAGGTGTCAATCAGTTTTGAATGGCTGTGTCCATCAAACCAGCCCACTCTGGCTGTCCACTGAGGAATTTTAATGAACAGAATGGTTTAAGATAAATAACCCTCTCAGAAGCCATAAGTCTCTCAGAAGTCATAACACGGTGAATCAACAAGTCTCTCTCCCCTCCCTTATCTCTCTCTTATCTGTAGCAGATGTTCCAGCATGTTTTCATTTCATCTCTCTCTCTCATGAGCAGCATAGCAACAGTAACGGATTGTGATTCTCCCGGGGGGGGGGGGGGGGGGGAACATGGGCAACTCTGCACCCTTCTGCCCATCAGAGCTGTTCATCCTTCATAACAGAAGAATAATGTGAGCTGCCTTAATGACTATCTCCCGGTAGCACTCATGTCTATATGTGATGAAATGCTTTGAGAGGTTCGGCATCACTAGACTGAACTCCTGCTTCAGCAAGGACCTTGTCCCATTGCAATTTGCCTATCACCACAATTGGTCAATGACAGATGAAATCTCAATGGCTCTTCATATGGCTTTAGACCATCTGGGCAATACAAATAACTATGTCAGGATGCTGTTCATCGACTATAGCTCAGCATTTAACACCATCATTCCCACAATCCTGATTGTTAAGTTACAGAACCTGGGCCTCTGTACCTCCGTCTGCAATTGAATCCTTAACTTCCTAACCGGAAGACAACAACCTGGGCAGAATGGTGATAATATCTGCTCCTTGCTGACAATCAACATTGGTGCACCTCAGGGGTATGCGCTTAGCCCACTGCTCTACTCTCTCTCTACCCATGACTGTGTGGCTAGGCATAGCTCAAATACCATCTATAAATTTGCTGATGATACAATGATTGTTGGTAGAATCTTAGATGGAGACAAGAGGGCATACAGGAGTGAGATATACCAACTAGTGGAGTGGTGTCGCAGCAACAACCTTACACTCAACATCAGTAAGACGAAAGAGCTGTAGAAGGATCAGAAGTGGAGAGAGTGAACAGTTTCAAGTTCCTGGGTGTCAAGATCTCTGAGGACCTAACCTGGTCTCGACATATTGATGCAGCTATAAAGAAGGCAAGATAGCAACTATACTTCATTAGGAGTTTGAAGAGATTTGGTACATCAACAAAAACACTCAAAAACTTCTATAGATGTACTGTGAAGAGCATTCTGACAGGCTGCATCACTGTCTGGTATTGTGGGGGGGGGGGGGGGGCTACAGCACAGCACCAAAAGAAGCTGCAGAGTGTCATAAATTTAGTCGGCTCCATCTTAGGTACTAGCCTACAAAGTACCCAGGACATCTTCAAGAAGCGGTGCCTCAGAAGGACAGCGTCCATTATTAAGGACCTCCAGCACCCAGGGCATGCCCTTTTCTCACTGTACCATCAGATAGGAGGTACAGAAGCCTGAAGGCACACACTCAGCGATTCAGGAACAGCTTCTTTCCCTCTGCCATCCTATTCCTAAATGGACATTGAACCTGTGAACACTACCTCACTTTTTAAATATATATTATTTCTGTTTTTGCACAATTTTAATCTATTCAATATACATATACTGTAATTAATTTATTTATTTCTTCTTCTTCTATGTTATGTATTGCATTGAACTGTTGCCGCTAAGTTAACACAACAATATGCCAGTGATAATAAACCTGATTCTGCTTCTGAAATATTTCCATTAGATGTCTGATTCATACTTCAAGTTAAAAGACAGTAGCATCATTATGAGATTTATTATCACTGTCTCATAAAACATGAAATTTATTGTTTCCTGGCAGCAGTACAGTGCAAAGACATAGAAGTAGAATAAATTACAAAATAAATAAAGAGTACAAAACAAAAGGAATCTTGTTGCAGTACTCATGGACCAATCAGAAATCTGATTACAGAGGTGAGAAAACTGACTGAATCACCGAGTATTGGTTGCCAGGCTCCTGGACCTACTCCTGATGGTCGTAATGAAAGGGCATGGTGAGGGTCCTAAACAATGGATGCTGCCTTGTGAGACACCATCTCTTGAAAATGGTGAAGAGGTTAGTTACATAATGGATCTGGCTGAGTCTACATCCCTCCACAGCCTCTTGTGATCCTCTGCATTGGAGCCTCCAAACTAAGCTGTGATGCAACAAGTCAGAATGCTCTCCACTGTACATCGTTTGAAATTTCCAACAGTCTTCCGAAATTCCTAATGAAGTAGAGCCACAGGTATGCCTTCTTTGTGTTTGCATCAATGAAGTGGGCCCAGGATAGATCCTCCGAGATATTGATGCTTAGGAACTTAAAACTGCTTACTCCTTCCACCGCTAACCTCTCAATGAGGATTGGTGTGTGTTCACCTGAGTTTCTCTTCCTTAAGTCCACAATCAATTTCTTTGTCTTGTTCACGTTGAGTGCAAGGATGTTGTTGCGACACCACTCAGCCAGTAAAACCATGTTACTCTTGTATGCCTTCTTGTCACCATCTGAGAATTTGCCAACATCTGTGAATTTATACATGGTGTTTGAGCTGTACTGATGAAGTAGGGGGAGGCCTAGAGCCCTGAATTTCAGTCTTACCTGGAGTCCTCCTAGGCCGTTGCCTCCTAAGACACTGGATATCTTGAATCTGTCAGGTCTGGAGATCATTGGTTCTTTCAAACAGTTTGAAACAGTATTACTTACTGCAGTGTCTGAGACTGCAGATCTCAGCTGTAGTAGTTTCAAAATGGAGTATCTGATGACTCTATTGGGAGCTGCACACAAGCTGGTGCCCCTCTCTGGCACCATTTGTCAGGAATTTGGATTGAAAATTAAATAGTGAATGGCCCAATCCATTTATAATACTGTACAAAAGTCCTAGGCACCCTAGATTTTTAATATGGTTTCAGATGGTATGGTCTCCACGGAGCCCTGATCTCAACATTAGCAAGACTATCTGAGATTAGAAGTAAGGCAGCCAAAGTCTGCAGAAAATCAGTGGCAAGTTCTCCATGGAACTTGGAACAACCAACCAGCCAAGTTTCTTATAAAACTGCACAACAGTATACCCAAGGGAGAACTGATGCAGATCTAAAGGCAAAGAGGATTCACATCAAATATTGATTTGATTTAGTGTTTTACTGTCTACCGCTCTTTATAGTAAATTTTTTGACATTTACACCAGAAACTTTTCATTATTTTTGAAATCATCTTCATTATACAGAATTTTTCAACATGGATCTAAAACCATTGCACAGTACAGTATCTCTGAACAAAATTAGTCTCAGTAGCTTTCACAACAGTAGCAGAGATTAGTTCTAACTACATACCTTTGCCCACCGCGTTCTGTTCTCAGCAGTTAATGCAGATACACCTGGCCCTTCTGGTTCACTGTCGCATCGTTCCCTGATATAAGTGAGTTGCCTACATGAACAGACAAAAATGAGCAAGAAATACTTATAAACAGTTTAGTTACTGCATGGAACCCTCAATATTCAATTCAATTAAATATTTTAAGACCATAATACATAGGAGCACAATTAGGCCATTTGGCCCATCAAGTCTGCTCCACCACTCAATCATGGCTGATATTTTAAAAAATCTTCTCCTCAATCCCAGTTCTCGGCCTTCTCACCGTAACCTTTGATGCCATGTCCAATTAAGAACCTATCAATCTCTGCCTTAAATACATCCAATGACCTGGACTCCACAGCTGCATGTGGCAACAAATTCCAAAAATTCACCACCCTTTGGCTAAAGAAATTTCTCTGCATCTCCGTTTTGAAAGGGCGCCCTCTCTATCCTAAGGCTGTACCCTCTTGTCCTAGACTCTCCCACCATGTGAAACATCCTTTCCACATCTACTCTGTCTAGGCCTTTCAACATTCAAAAGGTTTCAATGAGATCCCCCTGCCCCATCCTTCTGAATTCCAGTGAGTACAGGCCTAGAACCATCAATCGTTCGTATGATAACCCTTTCATTCCTTGAATCATACTTGTGAACCTCCTCTGGACCCTCTCCAATGCCAGCACATCTTTTGTAAGATGAAGGGCCCAAAACTGTTCACAATACTCAAGGTGAGGCCTCACCAGTGCCTGATAAGGCCTCAGCATCACATCCTTGCTTTTGTATTCCAGACCTCTTGAAATGAATGCTAACATGGATTTGCCTTCCTCACCACCGACTCAACCTGCAAGTTAACCTCAGGGTGTTCTGCACAAGCACTCCCAAGTCCCTCTGCATCTCAGATTTAGAAATCTCCCCATTTAGAAATTAGTCTGCACATTTATTTCTACTACCAAAGTGTATGACCAAGCATTTTCCAACATTGTATTTCATTTGCCACTTTATTGCCCATTCTCCTAATCTGAATAAATCCTTCTGCATCCTACCTGCTTCCTCAATACCACCTGACCCTCCATCAATCACTTTAAGTGACACAATCTATCAATGCAATAATCATGAAGTAAAAATTGTGAAGCACTGTAGAAGACAGATCAATATTGTGGCATTAAATTTCAGGAAAAATGTAGTTCCCATGCTGAGCAGCACATTTTACCTGCACTATCACCAGCACATGCTGAGCGTAAAAGCATTTCTTTGTGATGGGAGGAAGAACAGCAAGATAAAAATGACTGGTTTACAATAAGCTACTTTCAACTGTGTCCTATTAGACAAGAAGAAGACTGATTGCTGGTGATGGTGGCACCACAAATGCAAAGCTGTTATCAGGATAGGGAGATTACATAATATGCACCAGAGGGCACAATATTTCACTCTGTTCATTCACGTAAAGATGATCATCATTGGATCCATTGGCTCTTTACATTTAAAAATTTGGAAGCTGTAAATACACAACAATCCTGCTGTAAACTACCTAACAGCTTTGAAGCAAAAGCTTCTACTTACTGCCTATATGAACAGACAAAAACAAGCAAATGATACAAATAAACAGTCTAGTTACCACATGGAGTACTCAGCACTCTGTCACCTAAATTCATAATCAACTACTAACTACAAACATTGAATTATACAAACATGAGTTAATATTTGACCATGAATTTAGTCGGGCTTCATATGTGTTCCAAAGAGTGATTAGCATTTTGTGTGGGTTGCAATTGAATTAATCATACAAGTAGTTATCAAACTAAGCATGTACCAAATGCCATACCACAGACCAAGAAGAAATACAGTGGATTTTTCAAATAACTAACTTTCTTTCCATTACAAAGGTTGAAGGAAAGTCTATAATATAATGGTTAAACATCTATAGGTTAATAAGAAAGAGCAAATAACTACCTGAGAAACTCTGGCGGTGTAAGGATTTGATGGTCAAACAGGGTATCAAAGACAAAGGCTCGGCCGTGACAAAGGACCACTAAATGGGAGGGGCATGGACCTTCAGCTTCTACATGGAGATAAAAGACCTAGTTTAAGCACTAAAAAGTACCAACAAAATAAACAGTGCTGTATTCATAACAGCATAATCCACAGTCACAAGAGCTAAGTGTGCAAAGAGCTTAGAAGTTGATAGATTCTTCAGTATTTGTGGTAAACTATGTATACCTGTCTGGACACGCCCCTCTGATGACTGCTCCTGTGGCTCCTCCCACAGACCCCTGTATAAAGGCGATTGGGGCACTGCTCCTCCCTCAGTCTCCGAGATGTCGTGGTCCCTTTTGCTGCTAATAAAAGCCTATTGTTCACCTCCCGTCTCCGAGAGTTACTGATGGTGCATCAGTATTTTTGCTAAAAATACTTTTTTTCTGCAATGCGAATGTTAATCATTGAATTTTGTAGTACATCAAACCACTAATCAATCTTTATTTTTCTGAAAATATCCATTTAATTCTGCTCCTGTGGCTCCTCCCACAGACCCCTGTATAAAGGTGATTGGGGCACTGCTCCTCCCTCAGTCTCCGAGATGTCATGGTCCCTTTTGCTGCTAATAAAAGCCTATCGTTCACCTCCCGTCTCCGAGAGTTACTGATGGTGCATCAGTATTTTTGCTAAAAATACTTTTTTTCTGCAATGCGAATGTTAATCATTGAATTTTGTAGTACATCAAACCACTAATCAATCTTTATTTTTCTGAAAATATCCATTTAATCCTAATGATTCCCCTCTCCACTCCTGTTTAATATGTTTATATATCTTAACTAATGATCCACAACCTTTTATAAGACTATTAAGGAATTTGCTTTCATTTCTGTTTCTAACACTACTGAGAAGTAAAAGTATATGAGATTTAATAAACCACAGAACCTTTTCTTAGAACCTAGAGTAAATGTTATTACATCCTTAGCTAGTGCTAAAGTTTTCAAGCTGGATTCTGGTCTAACTACCATAATTTCACCATTATTTTCCCTTTCTTAAGTTTTACTGAGACATAACTAGTTTGTCTGTATATAGTTCTGTAGCTTCATGGACTGAACTTGTAACAGTCCTTGCAAAATTCCAAGAAAATCTGTAAGCCTTTACTTGCTTTATTGAATTTACTTTTGCTACATAGCCCAGGCTTTCCCCACTATTAAGTACCTTTACATGGAGTGCTGCCACAAGAAAGCAGCATCCATCATCAAAGAACTCCACTCTCCAGGCCATCCTTTCTTCTTGCAACTATCTTTAGGCAGAAGATATAGAAGCTTTCAGCCCCACATCACCAGGTTTAGAAATAATTATTACCCTACAATTATCAGGCTCCTGAATTGGCATGCATAACTTCAATCAACACTACTCTGATTTGATCCTACAAACTAGACTCAGTCTCAAGGATTCTTTACAACTCATGTTCTCAGTATTACATTGTTTTTATCTGCATAGTTGGTCTTTCTTCGCACATTGGTTGTTTGACAGTCTTTGGCTGTTTATGTATAATTTCTCAAAAATTCTATTATATTTCTTTTTCTCAGTAAATGCCTGCAAGAAAATCAATTTCAAGAAAGAATATGATAACATAACTTTGACAATAAATTTACTTTGAACTTGGATGGAAGTTATGGAATTAATGGATGTGCATATTTTTGTAATAAACATTGTCAATGATCCAACAATCACTTTGACCCCTCCCATCAGGCAGGACAAATCATAGCATTAGGACAGGAATGGTTAGGATGAGAAATAGCTTCTTCCCTTCTTCCCCCAGGCTGTAAGCCTACTAAACTCCCTGCCACCACCCTGGTCCCATCACATATGAAGCACAGTAGCGTTATACTGTTTACTTTTTAATTTGTGTTGTATATGAACCTTATTATTTGATTACATTTGTGGTAACATTACTTAATGTGTTATGTGTGCAGGTTAAAAGACCAGCGTTGTTCACCTTCGCCCGGAAGAATGTTTATTTGCTTGGTGGTACATCTGTGTACAGTTGAATAACAATAATCTGAACTTGAACTTCAACTTTATAAGAGTACCTGAGCAACTACTAAAGATTCATTTTTGAGTGTGCCACTGAATGGTACGCAAATTACTGTTCTCAGTTTGTCACGTTACAGTACAATACCACCTAAAATTCCTTGAAATCATGACACCAGTTGCTGCTTTAATGAGCTGAATTATCTTGGAGGTGACTTCTAATAGAGAAGGCCCACGTTATAATTTTTAATTAAATTATATAAGTATAATCTTTTCAAAAATTAAAACACTTTTAAATTAAACTACTTTTAATGAGCTTTTAAAAGATCAGTCATGGAACTTTCTAAACTTCTCTGAATAGGCAGCCCTATTCCTCTGCTTTCCCTTCTTCCTGGTCCATTATGGTACAGATGGCGGAAAAGTACAGTGTGCTCTAAGGGGAAAGCATCCAAAGCCCAGATGTCACCAACCCTTGGAATGTAATTTCTGACTCCAGAATGCAGAAAAGCTGGTGACCAGAACCAGAGCATCCATGTGCTGGCAGCCAAGGATTTTGGGCAGCAGGCCACACGCATGAAAATCAGACTCTGTATAACACTAGTAAGGACCCAAATATCTGTTTTTGCATTTGTTTTCGAACATAGTAAGTACCTGTTTTAAAATAGCTGATAAGGGAATCTCTGGTCACTCCAGGAATTTTGCAGGTATTGTATAGCATACGAAATTGGTCCATATCTAGTGGCACACCACCAGCTTTATGCACAGCCAGGCACTCCCTTAGGGATAAGAAAGAATAAAGCATAATCATCTTATATAAAATGTACGCAAACAACTGCAGTGACAAAAAACCTGCTTTGAGGAACATGTTAGCAGCACTACCAGTGCAAAATAACATCCCACAACCATGCATTTCATAAGAGTCATATGTAACACAATCATTTTCATATACATCAATTTGATATTATAAATATGTAATATTATTCATCATATTTCAGCCAAGGATATATATTCAATAAAAGATAACATCTCTTGTAACAAAATAAGCTATTTGGGAATTGTGTTTTTTTAAACATATTTAACATAAAATATCCATTGATAATTTCTGTAAACCTAATGACCAGAGTATTATATGGAGCAATGGCCAAAATTAGATAAACCAGATGAACAAAATCTAATAAAGTCAATCAATATGTACTAAGTGATCAGCTACAAAGTAAAATCAATAACCTCCAGAACAGGACTTGCAAATCTGAATTTAATCTGACCAAACTCCAAAATATTCTATATAGAATATCATTTCAAAATGTATAATTTTACACCCTTAAAATTATCTTTATTTTTCTTTCACCCACCCTAAAACTGTGCTGAACTTTCCACTATCCTAATTCACACCACAGAAAATAAGATTGTACAGGACACTCCTGAACTCCTCAATATAATACATGTTTAACATTTTTCTACTGTGTATCTTACTTCCTAAGTAGATTCCAGAACTGCAGTGTATAATAAACGGAAATTGCAGTGCGTTCAAGCTGAGTCCCTTCTTTCGGTATCCAGAAGTGTTCTAGGTAAGGACCAGGACCTCCAAAGTTTACGTTCAACATTGATGGCATTCGCACCTCCAAATAGCCAGTGATTAGCCACCATTCTTCAAGCTGATCAAAAGACATAGAAAATGAGTGGTCATTCACTAAAATTTACTGAAGTGTAATGCACTCACACAGACTGGTAAAATCAACTACGGTTTGCAGTTGACTTTTTCTAAAACATACAGGAACCTGAAGGAAGACCACACTATTGAGATTTATTTTACATGTAGGTTCAATATACTCTACAAGACAATCAGTTTTACTGTTCAAATTACATGACAAATATGAATAATTAATAAAAAATGTATCAGACTCTGGCAAATTGTGATGGCTTGACAACAACTTTGCACTCGATGGCAGTAAGACCAAAAAAAAATGATTGTGGACTTCTGGAAGGGCAAGTCAGGGGAACACACAACAGTCCTTATTGAGGGGATAGCGGTAGTATGTTTGAGGAGCTTTAAGTTCCTGGGCATCAATATCTTGAAGGATCATGATGTAATCACAAAGGAGGCATGCCAGTGGCTCTACTTCATTAGGAATCTGAGAAGATTTGGTATTCATCGAAGACTTGTATTACAGCCTGGTATGGAGGTTCCAATACACCGGGTTGAATACCACTGAGTAAACTTCAAGAAGCGATGACTCAAGAAGGTGGTGTCTATCACTAAGGACCCTCACCATCCTGGACGTGTCTTCTTCTTGTTACTACTGTCAGGGAGGAGGTAAAAAAGCCTGAAACCCACACTCAGTGGTCAGGAACAATTTCTTTCCCTCTGTCATCATGTTTTCTGAATGGTCCATGAACACAACCACTATTCCTTTTTTTGCACTATTGCTAAAGGCTAAAGAGAAATACAGGAGAGAGCTGGAGCACAAGCTTGGGCAGAGTAGCACACGGGAGGGGTAGAGAGACATGAAGAACATCTTTGGCTTCAATCGGCCTAGCTGTAGAGCCTTGGAATGCAGCCGGGAATGGGCTAATGAGTTAAACCATTTCTTCAATAGGTTTGACAATTGCCCTCCTGTTCACATGCCCCTCAGCACACCAGTCTAGGTGCCAAGGCACCCAATGCTCCCTCAGCACCAATGCCTCCTCTCCTCACTCCTCCAATTCAATACATGAATGAACACGGACTACCTCTGACTACACCCCCTACTTCCCCGCACCTACCATACACACCTCCACAAACCAACTGCTACTGTCCTGATCTTCACCTACCCCAATCCCCACCATCCACCAACCCTCCAGTCATCATGGACTCACCTTCACTACTGGGCAGGTGAGAATGGCTCTGGGGAATCTCAGACACAAAGCATTGGGACCAGATGATGTGAACCCCAAGGTCCTGAAGGAGTGCGTTGAGGAGCTGTGTCGAGTTCTCCAGCACATTTTCAATCTGAGTCTCAGCCTGGAAAGGGTCCCAGCTGTGTGGGAAAATATCATGTGTGGTCCCAATGCTTAAGAAAGGCCAATCAAAAGTCTTGAATGACTATCTTCCCAGTGCCCTGACCTCACACTTCATGAAGACCCTACAGAGGCTGCTCCAAGCTCACCTCTGACCCCTGGTCAGATCAACCCCCAATCCCCTGCAGTTTACCTACTAGGAGCACATTGGAGTTGATGATGCTGT
This sequence comes from Hemitrygon akajei, assembly GCF_048418815.1. NCBI lineage: Eukaryota > Metazoa > Chordata > Chondrichthyes > Myliobatiformes > Dasyatidae > Hemitrygon > Hemitrygon akajei. The sequence goes on along the minus strand of NC_133131.1, from coordinate 124,786,517 downwards.
CCACTACCTGCTGAACAGAACCTCCTCCCATTTGAATAAGCAGGGCAGCACTGTGAGGATCATGCTTTTTGATTTCTCCAGTGCCCTCAATACCATACAGCCCTCACTGCTGGGGAAAAAGCTCTATTCAATATAGGTTGGCACTCCCATTGTCTCCTGGATGCCAGTCAGGTAGCTTCAGAGTTGTATGACAGACATGGCTATAAAGCATTGGGGCGCCACAGGGGACGGCATTTGCTCCCTTCCTGTTTACCCTGTATACCTGGGACTTTAAAAGCAACATTAAACCGTGCTATCTGCAGAAGTCTCTGATGGCCCAGCAATAGTTGGGTGGACAACCAAAAAGGGGAGGACAGGAAGATGAATACAGGGTCCAGGTGGAGGACTTGGTCAAATGGTGCAAACTGAATCATCTGCAGCTCAACATCTGTAAGACAAAGGAGATGGTGATGGATTTTAGAAAGACCAAACCTGTACTGCTCCCTATTACTATTGATGGTGAGGACGTGAATGTGGTGAGGACCTACAAGTTCCCGGGGGTGTACTGGGACAATAGACTAGAGTGGAGCACCAACGCAGAGGCTGTGTACAACTTGGGTCAGAGTCGCCTCTACTTCCTGAGGAGACTGAGATCCTTTGGAATATGCAAGCCTCTCCTTCACATGTCTGTTGTTGCCAATACACTCTTCTACTTGGTGTGCAGAGTCAATGGCATCAACACAGGTGATGCCAACAGGCTCAAAAAACTGATTAGAAAGACTGGCTCTGTTATAGGAGTCAAACTAGACACGCTGGAGGCTGTGGTAGAACAAAGAATTCTGCGGAAAACCCTGGCAATTCTGGACGATGTTTCTCACCCTCTGCATGCCACCTTGGCTGAACAGAGGAGCACTTCCAGTAATAAACTAAGACAAAGCCCTGCTCCAAAAAGTGCTATATGAGGTCATTCTTACCCTCGGCCATTAGGCTCTATAATGAGTAACCTATTGCTAGGGAAGTGATGACCCCACCCTCACTCCTGTTAGACTGTTACTAACCTCTGTTTACCAGAGCTCCATTTAAGCTCTGTTCAGCTCTGTTATCCACACCTGGCTAACATGATCACCCTGTGGAATACCACCATCATTTCTTAACTGGATGGTGTGAATGTGCACCCATTATACGGTAATTCTTGCACTAACATCTTATCTGTATGAACTTGGAAATCTTGTACAAAATTTACAAGTCAAATATTACATCTTATTTCTGAGGTAACATTTTATTTTTTCTTACTTCTCTTCTAATATTTGTATATCTGTGCAATTGTAATGCTACTGTGACACTGTAATTTCCTTTGGGATCAATAAAGTACCCATCTATTTATTTTGTAATTTATAGTAATTTATGCATTTGCACTATACTGCTGCCACAAAAAAAAACGAATTTCAAGTCATAAAAGACAGTGGCAAAAAAGCCAATTCTGATTCAGATGACTTTGGTTCTCTTCTAAGGTCTTATTTCTGAGTAAGAGTAAAAGAGTAGTGTTCTACGATACCACAACACCAAAGAAAATGTATCTGATGCTATATAAAAGAAAAACCTGAAATAAAAATTAGTTGCTGTGATAGAAGCTCCTTGTGGCCAAATCCTTGAACAACATAATTCTTAAATTTTGAAGTTGGTTGGTAAAGCAGGACAGGCCTCTATCAACTTGCACTTTCACTAACTTATGTCACAGCTGGTATACACGACAGAAGGGATAATTTGTTAAAAATGAAGAAAGGCATAGATTAAGAAAAATCTGGACAGAACTGCAATGGTACAGGTCGACATCATAGATGGAATTGAGTCCGTTATGTCAACCTGTCACTTTGCAGAAAAGCATAGGGTACTGAGGCCCATTCATACTGATTTTATTTATTATCTAGCAGGCTAATAAAAAATAAGGCAAGTGGCTTAAAACAAAACGTTGCAAGTACTTGGTCAGGCAGCATCTGTAAGGATAGAAACAGTGTTAATGATTTTGTTCGAAGTCTTCTCATCAAAACTTTGAAAAGTTAAAAGTAAAACAAATTTGAAGACAAAAAAGATGGGAGTGGGGGTAAGAGAGAACAAAGAAGCTCTGTGGAAGAATGAAGAGCAATAAAGATCAAACAATGAATGGGATGAAGGAGCCAATTAAATGAGGATGATATAAACACTAGTGAATAAATGACCAAGAATAAAAGGAGAGAGGAAAGCATTGGATGCTGGAGTTGCTAATTAGCATTAACAACTTCAAAAAACTCAAGGCCTGTTTAGAGTTTTTCCATTGTTCCTGTGCTAATGCTGAATTTGCTGAAGCTAGAGTAAGAGATTAAAAACGGGGGTGGAGTCGGAGTGGTTTAGACGATTGAACCTGGCAATTTTGCAGTGTCGGCCAGGGAGAGGCAGCACAGTTACAATATATCCGGGCTGGAGTTGCTGGAGCAGAACTTGGAGTCAATTTGATTCAGTGGAGCCAGCCAAGGCGAGGTGAAGTCGAGGAAAGATCCAAGATTTGATCAATTTAAGAGCCAAGTGGGAATTGGAAAGGTTGGGTACTGGCTGAATTGAGGTGGCAAAGCTTGAGGGCGTATCGAAGTGGTAGGGAGCAAAGAACGACCAAATGGTTAGATGATTTAAGCACCGGGACACATTGAAATGGTTAGGGTGTTGGGGTCAGAGGTGAGGACGTTCCAGTCAGCTTGATGCTCTGTGGGGTTTGCTCGTCTCTGTGCTGTATGAAGCTGTAGCCTGCAACTAGCGGACTTTTAAATTGGCTGCAGTGATGCCCAGCTTTGTGACCGAGATTGGTCGTCTCTGTGCTGGACTGAGGCTGTGGCCTGCAACTGGTGGATCAGCTGTGGCAATGCCTGTGAGCTTCACTTTGAATGCTGAGAAATTCTAGGGGTAGAAAGACCCTAATGGGAGTTATCTACAGGCCCCCAAACAGCAGTCTGGATGTAGGGTGTAAGTTGAATGAAGAGTTAAAATTGGCATGTCGCAAAGGTAATGATACAGTTGTCATGGGGGATTTCAACATGCAGGTAGACTGGGAGAATCAGAATGGTACTGGACCCCAAGAAAGGAAGTTTGTGGAGTGCCTCCGAGATGGATTCTTAGAACAGCTTGTACTGGAGCCTACCAGGGAGAAGGCTATTCTAGATTTAGTGTTGTGCAGTGAACCAGATTTGATCAGGGACCTTGAGGTAAAGGAACCATTAGGAGGTAGTGACCATAATATGATATGTTTTAACCTACAATTTGAGAAGGAGAAGGGAAAATCGGATGTGTCAGTATTACAGTTGAACAAAGGGAAGTATGGAGCTATGAGGGAGGAGCTGGCCAAAGTTCAATGGAACAATACCCTAGCAGGGAAGACAGTGGAACAAAAATGGCAGGTATTTCTGGGAATAATGCAGAAGGTGCAGGATCGGTTCATTCCAAAGAGGAAGAAAGATCCTAAAGGGAGTAAGGGGGCGGCCGTGGCTGACGAGGGAAGTAAAGGGCAGTATAAAAATAAAAGAGAATAAGTATAACATAGCGAAGATGAGCGGGAAACCGGAGGACTGGGAAGATTTTAAAGAGCAACAGAAGATAACAAAAAAGGCAATATGCCAAGAAAAAATGAGGTACGAAGGTAAACTAACCAAGAATATAAAGGAGGATAGTAAAAGCTTCTTTAGGTATGTGAATAGCAAAAAAATAGTTAAGACCAAAATTGGGCCATTGAAGACAGAAACGGGTGAATTTATTATGGGGAACAAGGAAATGGCAGATGAGTTGAACAGGTACTTTGGATCTGTCTTCACTAGGGAAGACACAAACAATCTCCCAGATGTAACAGTGGCCAAAGGAACTATGGTAAAGGATGAACTGAAGGAAATTTATATTAGGCAAGAAACGGTATTGGATAGACTGTTGAGTCTGAAGGCTGATAAATCTCTGGGACCTGATGGTCTGCATCCCAGGGTACTTAAAGAGGTGGCTTTAGAAATCGTGGACGCATTGGTAATCATTTTCCAATGTTCTATAAACAGTTCCTGCTGATTGGAGGGTGGCTAATGTTGTCCCACTTTTCAAGAAAGGAGGGAGAGAGAAAACAGGGAATTATAGACTGGTTAGCCTGACGTCAGTGGTGGGAAAGATGCTGGAGTCAATTATAAAAGAGGACACATTTGGATAGCAGTAGAAGGATCAGTCCGAATCAGCATGGATTTATGAAGGGAAAATCATGCTTGAATAATCTGGAGTTTTTTGAGGATGTAACTATGAAAATGGACAAGGGAGAGCCAGTGGATATAGTGTACCTGGACTTCCAGAAAGCTTTTGATAAAGTCCCACATAGGAGATTAGTGGGTAAAATTAGGGCACATGGTATTGGGGGCAGAGTACTGACATGGATTGAAAATTGGCTGGCTGACAGGAAACAAAGAGTAGCGATTAACGGGTCCCTTTCGAAATGGCAGGCTGTGACCAGTGGGGTACCGCAAGGTTCGGTGCTGGGACTGCAGCTGTTTACAATATACATTAATGATTTAGATGAAGGGATTAAAAGTAACATTAGCAAATTTGCTGGTGACACAAAGCTGGGTGGCAGTGTGAAATGTCAGGAGGATGTTATGAGACTGCAGGGTGACTTGGACAGGTTGGGTGAGTGGGCAAATGTATGGCAGATGCAGTTTAATGAGGATAAATGTGAGGTTATCCACTTTGGTGGCAAGAACAGGGAGGCAGATTACTATCTAAATGGAGTCAAATTAGGAAAAAAGGGAAGTACAACGAGATCTAGGTGTTCTTGTACATCAGTCAATGAAAGCAAGCATGCAGGTACAGCAGGCAGTGAAGAAAGCTAATGGCATGCTGGCCTTTATAACAAGAGGAATTGAGTATAGGAGTAAAGAGGTCCTTCTGCAGCTGTACAGGGCCCTGGTGAGACCACACCTGGAGTATTGTGTGCAGTTTTGGTCTCCAAATTTGATGAAGGACATTCTTGCTATTGAGGGAGTGCAGCGTAGGTTCACAAGGTTAATTCCTGGAATGGCGGGACTGTCATATGTTGATAGATTGGAGCGACTGGGCTTGTATACACTGGAATTTAGAAGGATGAGAGGGGATCTGATTGAAACATATAAGATTATTAAGGGATTGGACACGCTGGAGGCAGGAAGCATGTTCCCGCTGATGGGTGAGTCCAGAACTAGAGGCCACAGTTTAAGAATAAGGGATAGGCCATTTAGAACAGAGATGCAGAAAAACTTTTTCACCCAGAGAGTGGTGATATGTGGAATGCTGTGCCCCAGAAGGCAGTGGAGGCCAAGTCTCTGAATGCATTCAAGAGAGAGTTAGATAGAGCTCTTATAGATAGTGGGGTCAAGGGATATGGGGAGAGGGCAGGAACAGGGTACTGACTGTGTATGATCAGCCATGATCACAGTGACTGGCGGTGCTGGCTAGAAGGGCCGAATGGCCTACTCTTGCACCTACTGTCTATTGTCTATTGTTTGCTTGCTTTTGTTGTTAGGATGATTTGTTTTTTCCCTCTCTCTGCACACTGGATGTCTGATAGTCTTCTTTTGTTTTTAATGGATTCTGTAAGGAGACAAATCTCAAGGTTGTATAAAGTACGCATACTTTGATAATAAATGTACTTTGAGCTTTTGATTTCCAGCATCTACAGTATTTTTGATTTTGTTTCAGCTAACTTAAAAGATTCTTGCAGAACTGTGTGAGTAGAAGAGAAAACTTCATAGGTGCAAATCATCACACGTAATTAAAAATCTGCATACAATACATATTAAGTAACCATCCTCACTGCAATATTAATTCATTCTTATATTAATACCAAAGGACATCTGTGCTCCTGCTTACCCAGTTTCTCCTAACTTTAGCCCTTTCCAGAAGTTTTTGATGTAACTGTTTACCAATCCCTTGTCCAAATGCATTAACAATTTCTGTACTCCTTTGAAGTTCTTCTTCATTCAAAAATGGCTTCACTAAAACAAAAAAATTCAACTGTATAATTGCAGATAAACAACACAAATAAGCCTATATGGTATAGGATTTAACGTACACTTAGTGGCCACTTTATTGGGTACACCTGTATCTAATCAGCCATTCAGGTGCTGCAACTCCATGTATAAAAGCATGCAGATTTAATCAAGGGGTTCATCTGATATTCAATCGAAACATCAGAATGGGAAAGAAATCTAATCTAAGTGATTTTGACCATGGAATGATTATTGGTGCCAGATGGGGTAGTTTGAATGTCTCAGAAACTGTTGATCATGTACAATAGTCTCTAGCGTTTAGAGAATCACGTGGAAAGCAAGGAACATCCAGTGAACAGCAGTTCTGTGGGCAATGAGGAGTCAGAGGAGAATGGTGAGACTGGTTCATGCTCACAGGAATGCAACAGTAACTCAAATAATCACACGTTACAACAGTGGTAAGCAGTGGAGCATCTCCAAAAGCACAGCACATCCAGCCTTGAATTGGATGGGTTACAGCTGCAGAATTCTGTCCACACGAGGTTCCACTCCTGTCAGCTAAGAACAGGAAACTGAGGATATACTTTCAAAACCAGACAGCTGAAGATTGGGAAAACATCACTTGGTCTGACTAATCTTAATTTTGACCACAACACGCAGATGGTAATGTCAGAGTTTGACATAAACAACATGAACCTATGGATCCAGTCTGCCTTGTGTTAACAGTTCAGGCTGGTGGTGGTGGTGGTATAATGGTGTGGGGTTTTTTTTCTTGGCACACGTTGGACCCCTTAATACCAATGGAGCCTAATTTAAATGCCATAGCCTACCTGAATATTGTTGCTGACCATGTACATCGCTTTATTGCAACGGTCTACACAACTTCTAATGGCTACTTCCAGCCGGATAACGTGCTATGTCACACAGAATCTCCATCTGGTTCAACAAACATGCCGATGAGTTCAGTGTAGTCCAGTTCACCAGTTCAGTCACCAGATCTCAGTCTGATGGAGCACCTTTGGGATGTTGTGTACCAGGAGACTCACAGCATGAATGCAAACTTGACAAATCTGCAGAAAATGTATGATGTTATCATGTCAACACGAGCCACAATCTCTATGAAATGTTTCCAGCACCTTGTAGAATCCTTGACACAAAGAACTCAGGCTGTTCTGGTGGGGGGAGGGTCTTCCGCAGTACTAGAAAGGTGTACCCAATAAAGTGCCCACTGAGTGCATGTTCACTGATTTAATAATATGAATATATAATCATTTAATAAAAATGGGACCACTTCCATTGTAAATAGAGGCTTGTACTTAAAGAAACTTTTTTATACCAAAGATACTATAGATCAATTATGACCCAATATGAATTATGGAAGATGAAGGAGGTGGGATAAAAATTCTTAGGGTTGCTAGTATATCTAGTTGAGGCAAACAGATGTTAAAACAAGAGTCAAACCTTAAAGGCAGCCACACATAAGTTCTACAATCAAATCAAAAATAGTTTTAAGAAATGGAATAAGTGAATAGAACTAATTGTTCCACAAGTAGTGACAATTTCCAACTCAGTGTGTCCAGCCAGTCTATACAATTAAGTAGCGTGCAACACACTCCAAAGTGTGTTACTTACAAATGCCAGGTGCCAAAAACCAAAAATCCAAAGTCAAAGACATTTAGAAAAACTTAAAGAAGCTGTCGCATCATATGTAAATGAATGTATATTAGTGACAATACTGCCTAGCGGCTTCTTTTAGTTATACTGAAAAGAAACATTACTATACCTCTGGCTTAAGGCCTAAATTTGAATCAATTTTCAGTACATTTCTAATTAATATTTGCTTTAAAAAAGACATTTAAAAATAAATAATTCAAGTGCAACATACACAAATCCTGGAGGAACACAACAGGTACAGCAACATCTATGGAAATCATTAAGCAGTTGACGTTTCAGGCCCAGACACTTCTTCAGGACTGGGGAAAAAAGGGGAGGACTCCACAATAAAAAGAAGGGGGAAAACAAAGGAGAAATAGCTGGAACATGATAGGTAATGCCGGGGGAGGAGGGAAGGCAAAGGGTTGGAGAAGAAGGAATCTGATAAGAGAGGAGTATGGTCCCTGAGGGAAAGGGAAGCAGGTGGTACACCCGTGGAGGGGAGGTGATATGCAGGTGAGGAGAAGACAGAAAAGACGAGAATGGGGAAAAGAGAAGAGGGAAGGGTGAAGAAAGAAGGCTACCAGAAGGAGAAATTGATGTTCATGTCATCAGATTTGAGGCTACCTGGGCAGAATATGAGGAATTTGAGACCCTGAGGGTGGCCTCATCATGACAAAAGAGGAGGCCATGGACCGACATATTGGAACCGGAATGGGGATAGGATTTAAAGGTTGGCCATCAGGAAATTCTGCTTTTGGCAGATGAAGCAGAGGTACTCGACAAAGTGGTCCCCAAGTATATCTCAGATCTCACCAATATAGAATTGGCCACAATGAGAGCACCAGATACCATAGACAACCTCAACAGATTCACAGGTGAAGTGTTGTCTTATCTGGAGTGACTGTTAGGAGCCCTGAATGGAGGTAAACAAGAAGGTGAATAGGCAGGTGTAGCATTTCTGTTGCTTGCAAGGATATGTGCCAGGAAGGAGAATAGTGGGGAGTGACGAATGGACAAAGGAACCCCAGATGGAGTAAATCCTGCAGAAAGCGGTGAGTGGAGATTGGGGGGGAGAGGAAAGGAGGTACAGATCCCGTTGAATATGGTGGAAGTTGTGGAGAATAATGTGTCCTTTAAACCTGTGGTGCAGAATGTCAGACAAGAGAGAGGCAGATCTTTAAAATCCTGCAAGATAGATTCAAGTCCCAATGAGATAGCTCCAGTTTAAAGGTAATGAACAGTTCTGTCAACTGTGAAGAGTAATAACTTCTTTTACAATACACCATTTGAATTCATCGAGAAAAACATCAAGCAAGATAGTGAATACTGTTAAACAGCCCAAACCACATAAATAAAAGAATATTCAATTAGAGTGGTTCATCTAGTAATCACTGACATCTGTGGAACAAGATGCCTCCTCATGATAGGGCAAGGATGTTGGCTTCAGTGCAAGGAACAAGTACCCAGATTTTGATTTCATCAAAATTAATGATATTCCCCTGTAGTTTTTGACAGGTAGCATTTAATTTTATTTTTGAATTTTGTCTTTTGAGTGCAACTCTGAGATGACTGCACTTTTTATGTCACCCAGTGGGAGTCAACTATAATATGGACTTCAACAAAACTTTTCATATATTATGATAATAATATTGTACCTGCATCTAAATATTTTGCCAAGGACTCCTCAAGAAGTGGAACAGGTAAAGGTGGTAAAGAATCTTGGTACTGGAATGTCCGCTCTTCATCAGATTCAAATACCTGATGTTCCATTTTTTCCAATGTTTTAGCTGATTTCTAATAAGAACACAAAGGAATTGAAAAGTTATTCATTGCATAGACATTTCTTTATGCAGACTTTACAGTACAGTATGCTGCAACACATATACTGTAATGCATTATATTAAATGAAGGAAGTTAACCGACAGTGAAGTTGCAAGCAAATAAAAAGTTTGAAAGAAAGGTCTAAAGAGAAGTTGAAAATCATTAATTGGTAGAATAGAAGGTCTGGAAGAAAAATAGAGATCCAAATGCAAAAGACTGAACTAAGAAGTAAGCTGGAATTTATGGCTGGATGTGAGATTACAAAACAGGTTGAAGCCACAGATGATATTCAAATACATTAGGGTGCCAGTGATAACAAGGTGATGATGATAAGTAAGGCCTTAAAAAGATTAGGGAAAGTGATCTCAAGATGATTGAGACATGGATAAAGATTTCCAAGACAGACAGTAACAGAGGTTTGTAATTAAACAACATTAAGAAATGAGAGAACTGTGGCTTTATGGCAGATAAGTGAGTGAAAGCTCCCTGTGAAGCATTGAAGAATACTTGTCAACAGTAAATATGCAACATAATTGTAGGCTGACATGATAACCAGTGAGAAAGAGTTTGAAAATGAGCTTCAATCTATAGCAGAGTGTAAGTTACTTCTTGAATTATTCAGTTTAGTTCACTCTATTCCTTTTATTTCCGTCCATAAAACCAATGCATATTTATGTGCAAAAACTCATCACTGACTTAACACCTACATGATTCTGGGGGATAAAACCATTATTATCTCATTGTTTAATAGGATGTTCCATTTATCATAAATTGTTAAATATCTCTATATGCTAATTAATATTAATTTCATTGCTTTTAATTATAGTTCTCTGGTGATTGGAAGGCTGCAATTGATATTGGGTTACATAGCTTCAAACTCTAGCTATTGTGAAAAAGACTGCTGGATAAAACAAATAGAACATAGTTATGAATTAAATGTAACTCAAATATTTAATCTGGTTGCATGTGTTTGGTGAATGATTTGATCAGTTTCATAAGACTAAACAGCTGAACTTTAATATTATCCCTGGTACAAATAGAGCTGGACTTTTGAACTAAAACAAAATGTCAGGGACCAAGTTCCAACTTTATAAACGGGAGAATACTACATTTAGCCTCAATACACAGGGTAATTTTTATTTAAAACACTGTATATACCAATTGCAATGCTACAGCAAATTTCAGTTTTCAGAAAGAATAAATTGATATGAAATTTAAAAATGTAATAGTTATATTGGAAAGTAATACAAGATATTAGATTTATGCTTACTTTTAAATTGGTCTACACATTACATTTTCATGATCCAGTTTATTAAGCCTCATTGGATTGTACTCTCCCTAGGGCCTGAAAAAACATTTTATAACATATTGCTCAAGCCCTGAAAATAATGCTTAGTTTACCCAAAGCAGCAATTTATTCCTACTTAAAGAACAGTGAATATTTCAATGTACTACAAATTGCAGGTTGAAATAATAATTCAGCTTTTGAAACAATCCAAAATATAAGTAATTCAGAAATGGCACCTGTCTTACAAGGAGAACTTAGGAGTACCTCGGATGTTAAGTGTAAGACACAGCCAAATTAAAAAGTGTTCTTCATTAGTACCAACTTGAAAGAAATAGGAGTCAAGCTTATGTTGAGAAAATGCACAAACAGAATTTCCTCATTTGCAGGATGATAAAAGCAATAAAATTATTAGATAGGGGAAGGATCATAATGAAAGGTAGAATAAGTTGAAAGGATATTGGGAGTAAATTTTGGCAGACTCAATTATTGAAGAGTAAAATTGGATAAATGTTTTATTCACTGATTGAATTTAATGCTTCTGGCCCCGTTTTTTTTAGAATGTTGACAAACATGGATTAGCATTCCCATGCAACATAAAATAAATGCTAAACCTGAACGTGCCTTGTGACTTTTCACTTTAATCACACTATTCTCCAGAGATTCCTTCTTGTTGTAGAACTGAAAGCAAAGAAAATGTCTGCAAATTAATAGAAATCAAGATGTTGTATTAGATATTGCTAATACCAAGGCTTTGGGCCTACCCTGGATTTTGATCTAAGGGCTCAATTTGGTTCGGAATATTGTCATTCGCTTCTACTGATTGCATGATTTGTATTTTTTTTCCTTTCTCTGTGTGCATTGGGAGTTGGTCTTTATTTCTTTTAAACTGGGTTCTTTCGGGTTTCTTGCTTTGTGACTACCTGTAAGCAAACAAATCTCAAGGTTGTATAATTTATACTATTCTTTGATAATAACTATACTTTGAATTTAAAAAAAATAAATGCAAACATGTGGCGACCCACTTCCCAGCGCACTCGAACCGGCTCACAAATCGGCACGCGCCGGCATTGAGGCCAGTCCCAAAAAACCCTGCTCATAAGGACTTTCGGACTCACAAGGCGCGAGCAAGCTGCCCGCTTACTGCACCTGGATGGTTTGGGAGACTGACCGCCATCGGCTTTGATGAATGAGATGCTCTCCCTGGCCGGAGGACACACACCCTGCCTCATGTTTGAGCAGGCATTCCTGGAGCAGCTGCCCGAGGACATACGCCTGCTGCTGTCTGACGCGGATTTCAGCGACCCCCGGAAGGTGGCAGCCCGGGCGGACTTGCTGTGGAAAGCCAAGGAGAGTGGAGCGTCTGTTGCACAGATCACCAGGCCACACTCCCAGCAGCAGACCAGACCAGGCCTGGCAGCAGAGCCCACTAACCCCAGAGGGAGGGGTGAGGAGCCCGACAAACAATGGTGCTTCTACCACCAGCGGTGGGGCGCAGAAGCCCGCCGCTGTAGCCCGCCCTGCAAGTTCCCGGGAAACGCCAAGGCCAGCCGCTGCTGATGGCTACGGCGGCTGGCCATCGGGATAGCCTCCTGTATGTGTGGGACAAGCGGTCGGGACGCCGTTTTGGTCGACACCGGAGCCAAGATCAGCGTCTTACCTCTGACGAGTTACGACACCCGCAACAGGGCACCGGGTCCCACCCTGAGGGCCGTGAACGGCAGCACAGTAAGGACCTACGGCACCCGTACGGTGCGGCTACAGTTCGGCTCCAGCCAGTTCAAGTGGGACTTCACACTGGCTGCCGTAGCCCAACCGCTCCTGGGCGCGGATTTTTTGCGAGCTCACAGCCTACTGGTCGATCTGCCACAGAAGAGAGTGGTCCATGCTGAAACCTTTCAAACATTCTCCCTGGGTGAAGCCCAGTTGCCAGCCTCACACCTAGACTCCATCACCCTGTCCGACAACAACTTCACCAGAGTCCTTGCGGATTTCCCATCGGTTCTGGCACCGCAGTTCACGGCAGCCGTGCCCAGACATGGCGTACGGCAGCACATCCCGACACAGGGACCACCCCTCCACGCCCGTGCTCGAAGGCGGAGTTCAAGAGGATGGAGGAATTGGGGATCATACGGCGGTCCGACAGCCCATGGGCCTCCCCCCTGCACATGGTGCCCAAAGCATCAGGAGGCTGGAGACCATGCGGCAACTACTGCAGGCTGAACGAGGTTACAACATCGGACCGCTACCCTGTGCCACACACACAGGATTTTGCAGCAAACCTGCACAGCGCACGGATCTTCTCCAAGGTAGACCTCATCTGGGAATACCAACAAATCCCAATGCATCCGGACAACGTCCCCAAAACGTTACTCATCACCCCTTTCGGCCTTTTCGAGTTCCTCCGCATGCCGTACGGCCTAAAGAATGCCGCACAGACGTTTCAGCGGTTAATGGACACGGTGGGACGTGACCGGGACTTCGCTTTCATCTATTTGGACGACATTCTCATAGCCAGCAGCAGCCGTCAGGAGCATCTGTCCCACCTCCGTCAACTTTATGCCCAACTGAGTGAATACAGCCTGACAATCAACCCGGCCAAATGCCAGTTCGGGCTCGACACCATCAACTTCCTGGGCCACAGGATTACTAAAGATGGGGCAACCCCTCTGCCTGCTAAGGTAGACGCAGTCCGCCATTTCCCTTGACCCAACACAATCAAAGGCCTTCAGGAATTCGTGGGTATGGTAAATTTCTACCACCGCTTCCTCCCTTCAGCTGCCCGAATCATGCGCCCCCTGTTCGTCCTGATGTCGGGTAAGGGCAAGGACATTACCTGGGACAAGGAGTCCGCCACCGCTTTCATTAAAACGAAAGAAGCCTTGGCAAACGCCGCAATGCTAGTGCACCCCAGAATGGACGTCCCTACCGCCCTCACAGTGGACGCATCTAACACGGCAGTCGGTGGGGTGCTGAAACAACTCATCGAGGGTCACTGGCAACCCCTGGCCTTTTTCAGCAAACACCTGCGACCACCCGAGTTCAAATACAGTGCTTTCGACCGGGAACTGTTGGCGCTATACCTGGCAATCCGGCATTTCAGGTACTTCTTGGAAGGTAGGCCCTTCACTGCATTCACGGACCACAAACCGCTTACCTTTGCATTCACAAAGGTGTCCGATCCCTGGTCGGCTCACCAGCAGCGACATCTGTCCTACATCTCTGAATACACGACGGACGTCCGGCATGTCTCGGGAACGGACAATGTCGTGGCGGATGCTCTCTCTCGCCATACCATTCACGCCCTGTCCCAAGGGGTAGACTATGAAGCACTGGCGGAGGCGCAGCAGGCAGACGAGGAGATCACAAGTTACAGAACCGCAGTCTCCGGTTTGCAGCTCCAGGACCTCCCCGTAGGCCCAGGTGAGAGGACCCTACTCTGTGACGTCACCACTGGCCAACCCCGCCCCGTCGTTCCGGCAAACTGGCGGCGCCATGTTTTCTACTCCATTCATAACTTAGCGCAACCTTCCATCAGGATAACCGTCCGGACGGTCTCCAACAGGTTCGTTTGGCACAGACTCCGCAAGCAGGTCAGTGAATGGGCCAAAACGTGCATGCACTGCCAAACTGCCAAGGTGCAGCGGCACACCAAAGCTCTGCCGCAGCAGTTCCACCCCACCCACCGGCGTTTCAACCACATTCATGTGGATATCGTGGGCTCCCTGCCAGTGTCGTGCGGAGCGCGGCACCTCCTGACTATCGTGGACCGTTTCACAAGATGGCCAGAGGCGATCCCTCTCACCAACACCACCTCGGAATCTTGCGCCCGGGCACTGATCGCCACCTGGGTGTCCCGCTTTGGTGTACCGGCCCACATTACCTCCGACAGAGGCGCCCAGTTCACCTCCAGCCTGTGGTCAGCGATGGCCAGCCTGTTGGGGACTCAGCTGCACCACACAACTGCTTACCACCCACAGTCGAACGGACTGGTGGAGCGTTTCCACCATCACCTGAAGTCAGCTCTCATGGCCCGCCTGAGAGGACCTAACTGGGTGGACGAGCTTCCCTGGGTCCTGCTCGGAATCCGCACAGCGCCCAAAGAAGATCTGCACACCTCGTCGGCCGAGTTGGTGTACGGTGCACCCCTGGTCGTCCCAGGGGAGTTCATACCAGCCCCACGGGGGCAAGAGGAAGAACCCGCAGCACTCCTGGACAGACTACGCGAGAGGCTCGGTAACCTGGCCCCCATACCCACTTCGCAGCATGGGTAGAACCCGACCTGCGTACCCAAAGACCTGCAGAACTGTAAGTTCGTTTTTGTACGACGGGGAGGACATCGGGTGCCGCTACAGCGGCCCTACGAGGGGCCGTTTACAGTGATCAGAAACAACGGGTCCACATTCGTGCTGGACATTGGAGGGAGAGAGGAGGTTTTCACGGTGGACCGACTCAAACCAGCCCAAGTGGACGTGGCACAGCCGGTCGAGATTCCGGCACCACGGCACAGAGGCCGACCTCCCAAACAGAGTCCGGCCCAGACTGTGGACATTGGGGGGTGTATCGCTGGTTCTGGGGGGGGGGGGGGGTTATGTGGCAACCCACTTCCCAGAGCACTCGAACCGGCTCACAAAGTGGCGCGCGCCGGCATTGAGGCCGGTCCCAAAGAGGGCGCCAAGTCTGCTTCACCAGCAAGGGGAAAAGCTTGCGCGCGGGGCGGGACTGTGAATACGCGCCCCTTACAGCATTCCCGCCCGGGGAGGGCGGAATCAGGAAGGCTTTAAAGCGAGACCGCGAAGTTCGAATAAATCTCTTTTTGCAACTGCAGCTCATCGACTCCGTGTCGTTATTTCAGCGCTGTGTGTAGCACACCGCTGCATACATGTATTTATTATCTTTTCGCATCCCTTTGTTAGTGAATCACTGGTTTTGCATCTTCCAGACAAGCTGAAGTAACGTCAAACATGCTTGAAATTTCAGGGAGAACTTAAAAGGAAAGCCCAATCACTCTAAGCTGGCCGCTTCCTCTGCCACACAAAGCAAATCAGTGGATAGAACCCCTCCCTCAACTCAGTTTCTGTTAAAATAGTGACTGCATTCGTGTTGCATATGCACATAAAAAGACTGAAAATTTCTCCAATCTTGACTTCAATCTCTATCCTGTTCTCACTTTTACAGAATGCCTATCTAACTCTTTCCTTCCTGTTATTAACATTTTATCTCTACCTCAGGTGACAGGTTAGCTGGCAGTACCCAACACTCGTCCATTGCTGTCTTAACAACATCTTCTTTGTCACGTAGTGCGAGCAGAATCATCTGCAGCTTAATGTGAAAAAGACTAAGGAGCTGGTGGTGGACCTGAGGAAGGCTAAGGTACCAGTGACCCCTGTTTCCATCCAAGGGGTCAGTGTGGACATGGTGGAGGATTACAAATACCTGGGGATACGAATGGACAATAAACTGGACTGGTCAAAGAACACTGAGGCTGTCTACAAGAAGAGTCAGAGCCATCTCTACGTCCTGAGGAGACTGAGGTCCTTTAACATCTGCCGGACAATGCTGAAGATGTTCTATGAGTCTGTGGTGGCCCGTGCTATCATGTTTGCTGTTGTGTGCTGGGGCAGCAGGCTGAGGGTAGCAGACACCAACAGAATCAACAAACTCATTCGTAAGGCCAGTGATGTTGTGGGGGTGGAACTGGACTCTCTGACGGTGGTGTTGGAAAAGAGGATGCTGTCCAAGTTGCATGCCATCTTGGACAATGACTCCCATCCACTCCATAATGTACTAGTTAGGCACAGGAGTACATTCAGCCAGAGACTCATTCCACCGAGATGTAACACTGAGCGTCATAGGAAGTCATTCCTGCCTGTGGCCATCAAACTTTACAACTCCTCCCTCGGAGTGTTAGACACCCTGAGCCAATAGGCTGGTTCTGGACTTATTTCCACTTGGCATAATTAACTTATTATTATTTAATTATTTATGGTTTTACATTGCTATATTTCTACACTATTCTTGGTTGGTGCGGCTGTAACAAAACTCAATTTCCCTCAGGATCAATAAAGTATGTCTGTCTGTCTGCCTGTCCTCCCAATCTGATTTTTGTGAGCATCTCATTCCATTTATCCAGTTTCTCCATCTCCACTGTATCTGCCTTTCTGATGATTCTTTCTACACCAGTACCTTTAAGATGTCTTCCCTTTTCCTTGACCAAGGCTTTCCCTCTAGCATAGATGATGGACTCTAAAGAGGTTCTTG
This sequence comes from Hemitrygon akajei, assembly GCF_048418815.1. Classification (NCBI taxonomy): domain Eukaryota; kingdom Metazoa; phylum Chordata; class Chondrichthyes; order Myliobatiformes; family Dasyatidae; genus Hemitrygon; species Hemitrygon akajei. The sequence continues at coordinate 124,769,504 of NC_133131.1, read as the reverse complement.
CCTATTTTCTTTACCTGCTCTCAATCGCTTCTCTCATCACATACAGTGTATTCCCATCTTCACCATCCACCTATCTCCAGCCTCCATCATCTCCACCACCTCCAATAAGATTCCAGCACCAGACACATCTTCTCTTCCAATCCCCTTCAGGATTCTGAAGGGTAAGTTTCCCCCTCAGTTCCCTGGTTTGCCACAAACCTACACCTAGCTCATGTTATCTTCCCTTGCAAGCAGCAATTGAGTTGCACAGTGTACTGTATGTTTGATACTCATTATGTGGTCTTCTCTATATTGGACATGTTTAATGCAGATTATAGAGTCATAGAATCAGAGCACTACAGCACAGAAACAGGTTCCTTGGCTCATCCAGTCAGTGCCAAACTATTACTCTTCCTCATCCCATTGATCTGCACATAGACCATATCCCTCCATTTCCCTTTCATTCGAGTACTTATCCAAACACTTCATGAATGTTGAAACTGAACCTGTGTCCACCACATCTGCAGGCATCTGGTTCTATTCTCTCATCACCCTCTGAGTGAAGAAGTTCCCCCTCAGGTTCCCTTTAACTATATCATCTTTCACCCTTACCCTATGACCTCTACTTCTAGTCTCAGTGGAAAAAAGCATGCTTGCATTTACCTTATATCCTTCATAATTTTATATATTTCTATGAAATCTCCCATCATTCTCCTGTGCATCAGGGAATTAAGTCCTAACCCATTCACAAGGATATGAATAGGTTAGTACTTTCCCTATAATTTAGGTCCTTAAGTCCCAGCAACATCACTGTAAATTTTCCCTGCACACTTTCAAGCTTATTAATATTTTTCCTATAGGTTGTTGAACAGAATTGTGCACAGTACTCCAAATTCATACTCACCAATGTCTTACACAACTTCCAAATTCTGTACGTGAGCTCTACCCTAGAGTGCCCTCTTAAAGTGTAATACCTCACACTTATCTGCATTAAATTTCATCTGCTATTTTTCAGCCCATTTTTCCAGCTTGTCCAGATCCCACTGCAAGCTTTCTTCACTGTCCACTACACCCTCAATCTTGGTGTCATCAGCAAATTTACTGATCCAGTTTACCACGTTATCACCCAGATCATTAATAAAGATGACAAACAACACAGGCGCAGTCCCTGTGGCATTCCACTAGTCACAGGCCTACTATTCTCTGGCTTCTCCTGCAGAGCCAATGCTGAATTCAAATTACTACCTCACCATGAATGCCAACTGACTGAAACTACATGACTAGCCTCCCATGCAGGACTTTGCCAAAGGCCTTGCTAAAGTCCAGATATATAACATCTGATTCTCTTTATCAACATTCCTGGTAAGTTCCTCGAAACACTCTGTAAGATTGGTTTGACCTGACAAAGCCATGTTGACTATCTGTAATCAAGCTCTGTCTATCCAAATACTAACATGTCCAGTGGATGTGGCCTGACCTTCTGAGTCATTCCAGCCATTTCTCTTTTTAGTTTTAGTTTTCCAGCTTCAGCAGTTTTTTATTTTGATTTTAAATCTGAGATTTTACTTTGAAAAGAGCATACAGACAGCCAATCATAGCCATTCACAATTTCAGCTATCTCAAAGCACTTTAAAGCTAATGTCAACCTTTTAAAGTGTATTCTCTATTGGAACATAAGTTACCAATTAACTTTTTAAATACCGGTAGATAACCAATCAACTGGTTTGCTTTTGAGTTCCATTTTCTATAAATCACCTCGACAAGTTTAGAATTTTTTAAATGTTAAATAATAATAATTAGCCAAGATATCATGCAGAACTTGAGGTTTTGGATTGCAGCTATCCCTCAGAACTGTAGATTAGCCAATGGTGCAGCACTGGTGAAGTGTGTTCCCAAGGGTTTAGGATGACACCTGACCAGGGCTTTGGATGACTTAAAAGTCAGTACCTCATTATTTACATTGGCAAACGTATTTACTGGTACACTAGATTTTATAGATTTATGAACAGACATTAAATTGAATTGAATTGAATTGACTTTATTTCTTACATTCTTCACATACATGAGTAAAAATATTTACATTATGTCTCAATCTAAATGTGCAATCACAGTAATTTATAATCATTTATAATAAATAGAACTGTCAATGTAGTATAGAGTATATTCAAGTCAGTGTGAGTTCATCAATCTGATGGCCTGGTGGAAGAAGCTGTCCCAGAGACTGTTGGTCCTGGCTTTTATGCTGTGGTACTGCTTCCTGGATGGTAGCAGCTGGTATAGATTGTGGTTGGGGTGACTTGGGTCCCCAATGATCCTACGGGTCCTTTTTACACACCCGTCCGTCCTTGTAAATGTCCTGAATCATGGGAAGTTCACAACTACAGAAGCGCTGGGTTGTCCGCACCACTCTACAGAGTCCTGTGATTACGGGAGGTACAGTTCCCATACCAGGCAGTGATGCAGCCAGTCAGGGTGCTCTCAATTGTGTCCGAGTAGAAAGTTCTAGGATTTGGGGGACCATACCAAACTTCCTCAACCGTCTGAGGTGAAAGAGGCGCTGTTGTGCCTTTTTCACCACACAGCTGGTGTGTACAGACCACGTGAGGTCCTCGGTGATGTGGATGCTGAGGAATTTGAAGCTGTTTACCCTCTCAATCCCAGATCCATTGTTGTCAATAGGGATTAGCCCATCTCCATTCCTCCTGTAATCCACAACCATCTCCTTTGTTTTTGCAACATTGAGGGAGAGGTTGTTTTCTTGACACCATTGCCACTGTGTCAGGTGCCAGAGAGGTGACTTCTTCCCTACAGGCCACTTTGTTATTGTTTGAGATAAGGCCAATCATTGTAGTGTCATCAGCAAATTTAATTAGCAGATTGGCGCTATGGGTGGCGACACAGTCATGGATACACAGGGAGTAAAGGAGGGGACTCACTATACAGCTATGAGGGGCTCCTGTATTGAAAGTCAGAGAGTTGGAGGTGAGGGAGCCCACTCTTACAACCTGCTGGCGATCTGACAGGAAGTCCAGGATCCAGGTACACAAGGTAGATACAAAGAAATCACAATAAATATTTGTGACTTGTCTTTCTTCTTTCAAACATAAACATGTTTGATATTTTCTTCATTCACGTAATTAGCATTTCAGTACAACTTGGGACGTGAAGCTCATATTGCTCTGAATCAAGATTAGAGAAAAAGGACTGGCAATTGGAATAAGTTTGGATAAATAAGATGAATGGGTCAAATTTCAACATTAGATGATAACCAATTTTCAGATCATACACACAGGGAGAAAAGCAATTAAAATAGCAGGCCAGAATAACATAGCAAAGTGGCAAATCTCACTATATTGTCAAGGGACTTAGAGGAGATATTTCACTTTCTTAAAATTAATATTCAATCACAAGAAGAATGCAACTGAGAGGAACAAACTTTTGCAATGGCAGTAAAAAAACATAAGTTTCAAAACAATATGTATCAACTAAGTTATTTTTGGATTCATTCTTTGGCAGTTGAATTTATGACAATTCTAAATGGCATTCAAACATATTCAATATAACGGGGTGTATCAAGGCATCTTACAGATTATAAAACAAAAGTTGAGACCAAGAAAGACCACCAGCTTGATTGAAAAGAGGGATTCTAAAAAGAATCTTAAAAAAGAAAAAGGGAATGGCATCATGCTTTAAGTGGAGGCATTCCAGAGATTATGATGCAGGCAATGAAAGTGCTGTCGCCAGCAACAGGCAGATAAAAATTAAGAACATGCAAGGGTCCAGAATTGGGAAACAACTGGGATCTAGTAGGCCTGTAGGGCTGCAAAAATGTGCAGAGAAGTTCAAAATTTAGTGTTCAAAGTAAATGTACTAGCAGAGTACATATATATCACCATATACAATGCTAAGATTTGTTTTCTTGTGGGCATTCATGGTAGATACAATGAAACACAACAGAATTAATGAAAAACCACACATAACAAAAATGGACAAACAAGTGTGTGCAAATACAAAAAAGGAAATAATAAATAAATAAATAAATAAATAAAATCGAGAACACGAGTTCGGTGTTGGGGTGAATGAAGTTATCCCTTCTGGCCTGATGGTTGAGAGGTAATAACTGTTCCTGAACCTGGTAGTGTGGGACATGAGGTTCCTGCACTTTCTTGCAAAGGCGGACAGCAAGAAGGGAGCATGGGCTGGATGATGTGGTACTCAATGACGGATGCTGCTTTCCTGTGATACCACTCCTTGTGCATGTGCTCAGTGGTGGGGAGGGTGGTTGGGGGAATGACACAGTCCAGAGGTTAGACCACAGAGTAGTACAAACAAGGATGACTTTAAAATTGAGGTGTTATGTGAATGGGCGCCTTTGCATACAGGGAGATAATAGAGTGACTACTCAGAGCAAATTAGATCCAGGTACAGGGCTTTGAATAAAAATGTAAATACAAGGTAGAAGATGAGAGGCCAATCAGGATAGATTGAGATTTTTGCAGAAGATGAGTTGATTTGAAAACAGACGTAAGCATTATTACAAAGGCAGAAATGGGCAGTTTCAATTTCAAAGTGGGCAAACACAAAGATGCATTTCGTGAAAGAATAACATTATAAATTACCTAAATCAGTTTTAGTCAATTTTCTAGATAGTGAGGGGGGCAAATTGCTGAATTATTAATGGGGACTAAAGACAAAGGCTTCAGTCTTTCTAGTAATTTCTGTACAATATTTCTATTTGATACTGAATGTCAATAGTATGACTAAGTTGAGACAGCATAATGGTCCAATGCTAAGAAGGAACATTTGTACGAAAAATACATGGGGACCAAAAAGAGATCATCTGTAAACCTGATGTAATAGTGTGGCAATGGGATGAAAATCACAGGTTAGAAAAACAATGATTTAGACAGAATTGTGGGAAGGAGTTGGAGGATAACAACTTAGAGCAAAAACTCTGGCTATGAAGTAGGTGTTATTGATTAGGTGGAAGCTTGCAAGGATGTTGGTGTTGAGGGTAGGTTTTGTTTTGACTATAGCACAATTGAAAGCAGGGAAAACAACATCCATGGAATGGGATTCATTAACAATGTTCATGTCACTTATGGTTCAGGAAGGAAAGCTGGGTAATTAACAGTTTAGTCAGGGTAGGATGTAGTGAACTGGAAGTTGATATCAAAGGGATAATCTTAGGTAAACTAAGGTAGGGGATTTCAGAATTAGGATTGTATAAACTATTTGAAAATGTTTGGCCAGTGGGCAAAGAAGGCAACATAATCAGCTGAATGTAATGTTATGATCTTTGAGAAAAAAATGTTGTTGGATGTGATAATAAGAAAGAGGATATGACTGAAGATGCCTTTCGTGGAGGAACGAAATCAGGGGCTTTCTTTATATACCCGGATTAAGTATGAATAATTATCTGTTTTAGCAATGGTGCTTGAAACACAACAAATGCTTGATAAGGCCTAGTCAAATATGTTGGTGGATTATTAAAACAGTTTTTATACAAAACAAACTGCATCATCTCCCTCTGGTGCTCCCCTCCCTCTTTCTTTCTCCCTAGGCCTCCCGTCCTATGATCCTTTCCCTTCTCTAGCTCTGTATCCCTTTTGCCAATCACCTTCCTGGCTCTCAGCTTCACCCCACCCCCTCCGGTCTTCTCCTATCATTTCGCATTTTCCCCTCCCCCTCCTACTTTCAAATCTCTTACTATCTTTCCTTTCAGTTAGTCCTGATGAAGGGTCTTGGCCTGAAACGTCGACAGTGCTTCTCCTTATAGATGCTGCCTGGCCTGCTGTGTTCCACCAGCATTTTGTGTGTGTTGCTTGAATTTCAAGCATCTGCAGATTTCCTCGTGTTTGCATCAGCATCCTTTGCTCCACAGTTCATAAGATTAGAAAACCAGCATGGAGAATTACTATACTGAAGTAGGGAGTGATGACTTTTTTTGGAAGCATCAGAACTACAGGATTTAGAGAATATCTGATTCAACCTGTCAGTAGATAATGATTAATGAGCCTGAAGCTAGATGGAACTCGAGAGAGTGAATCAAGGACCTTTAAACTTTTTCATCCCATCTCCCCTCCTCCTTCAAATATTTGATTAAAAAGGAGAATGAAACAAGAAATTGACCAGAAAATGCCTGTTTATTCATAGTAGCTACTCGTTGCAAGCTGTTCCCTGCAGATCCACTCATTATTTCCATTATAATTGGTTTACCTTAGAACATAGAACATAGAATAGTACAGCACATTACAGGCCCTTCGGCCCACAATGTTGTGCCGACCCTCAAACCCTGCCTCCCATATAACCCCCACCTTAAATTCCTCCATATACCTGTCTAGTAGTCTCTTAAACTTCACTAGTGTATCTGCCTCCACCACTGACTCAGGCAGTGCATTCCACGCACCAACCACTCTCTGAGTGAGAACCCTTCCTCTAATATCCCCCTTGAACTTCCCTCCCCTTACCTTAAAGCCATGTCCTCTTGTACTGAGCAGTGGTGCCCTGGGGAAGAGGCGCTGGCTGTCCACTCTCTCTATTCCTCTTAATATCTTGTACACCTCTATCATGTCTCCTCTCATCCTCCTTCTCTCCAAAGAGTAAAGCCCTAGCTCCCTTAATCTCTGATCATAATCCATACTCTCTAAACCAGGCAGCATCCTGGTAAATCTCCTCTGTACCCTTTCCAATGTTTCCACATCCTTCCTATAGTGAGGCGACCAGAACTGGACACAGTACTGTAAGTGTGGCCTAACTAGAGTTTTATACAGCTGCATCATTACTTTGCGACTCTTAAACTCTATCCCTCGACTTATGAAAGCTAACACCCCATAAGCTTTCTTAATTACCCTATCTACCTGTGAGGCAACTTTCAGGGATCCGTGGACATGTACCCCTAGATCCCTCTGCTCCTCCACACTATTAAGTATCCTGCCATTTACTTTGTACTCTGTCTTGGAGTTTGTCCTTCAAAGTGTACCACCTCACACTTCTCTGGGTTGAACTCCATCTGCCACTTCTCAGCCCACTTCAGCATCCTATCAATGTCTCTCTGCAATCTTCGACAATCCTCTACACTATCTACAACACCACCAACCTTTGTGTCGTCTGCAAACTTGCAAACCCACCCTTCTACCCCCACATCCAGGTCATTAATAAAAATCACAAAAAGTAGAGGTCCCAGAACAGATCCTTGTGGGACACCACTAGCCACAACCCTCCAATCTGAATGTACTCCCTCCACCATGACCCTCTGCCTTCTGCAGGCAAGCCAATTCTGAATCCACCTGGCTAAACTTCCCTGGATCTCATGCCTTCTGACTTTCTGAATAAGCCTACCATGTGGAACCTTGTCAAATGCCTTACTGAAATCCATGTAGATCACCTCCACTGCACTACCCTCATCTATATGCCTGGTCACCTCCTCAAAGAACTCTATCAGGCTTGTTAGGCACGATCTGCCTTTCACAAAGCCATGCTGACTGTCCCTGATCAGACCATGATTCTCTAAATGCCCATAGATCCTATCTCAAAGAATCTTTTCCAACAGCTTTCCCACCACAGACGTAAGGCTCACTGGTCTATAATTACCTGGACTATCCCTACTACCTTTTTTGAACAAGGGGACAACATTCGCCTCCCTCCAATCCTCTGGTACCATTCCCGTGGACAACGAGGACATAAAGATCCTAGCCAGAGGTTCAGCAATCTCTTCCCTTGCCTCGTGGAGCAGCCTGGGGAATATTCCGTCAGGCCCCGGGGACTTATCCGTCCTAATGTATTTTAACAACTCCAACACCTCCTCTCCCTTAATATTAACATGCTCCAGAACATCAACCTCACTCATATTGTCCTCACCGTCATCAAGTTCCCTCTCAGTGGTGAATACCGAAGAGAAGTATTCATTGAGGACCTCGCTCACTTCCACAGCCTCCAGGCACATCTTCCCAGTTATATCTCTAATCAGTCCTACCTTCACTCCTGTCATCCTTTTGTTCTTCACATAATTGAAGAATGTCTTGGGGTTTTCCTTTACCCTACTCGCCAAGGCCTTCTCATGCCCCCTTCTTGCTCTTCTCAGCCCCTTCTTAAGCTCCTTTCTTGCTACCCTATATTCCTCAATAGACCCATCTGATCCTTGCTTCCTAAACCTCATGTATGCTGCCTTCTTCCACCTGACTAGATTTTCCACTTCACTTTTCACCCATGGTCCCTTCACCCTACCATTCTTTATCTTCCTCACTGGGACAAATTTATCCCTAACATCCTGCAAGATATCCCTAAACATCGACCACATGTCCATAGTACATTTCCCTGCAAAAACATCATCCCACTTCACCCCCGCAAGTTCTAGCCTTATAGCCTCATAATTTGCTCTTCCCCAATTAAAAATTTTCCTGTCCTCTATGATTCTATCCTTTTCCATGATAATGCTAAAAGTCAGGGAGCGGTGATCACTGTCCCCCAGATGCTCACCCACTAAGAGATCTGTGACCTGACCCGGTTCGTTACCTAATACTAGATCTAGTATGGCATTCCCCCTAGTCGGCCTGTCAACATACTGTGACAGGAATCCATCCTGGACACACTTAACAAACTCTGCCCTATCTAAACCCTTGGAACTAATCAAGTGCCAATCAATATTAGGGAAGTTAAAGTCACCCATGATAACAACCCTGTTATTTTTGCACCTTTCCAAAATCTGCCTCCCAATCTGCTCCTTGGTAACTCTGCTGCTACCAGGGGGCCTATAGAATATCCCCAGTAGAGTAACTGCACCCTTCCTGCTCCTGACTTCCACCATACTGACTCAAAAGAGGATCCTGCTACATTACCCACCCTTTCTGCAGCTGTAATAGTATCCCTGACCAGTAATGCCACCCCTCCTCCCCTTTTCTTCCCTCTCTATCTCTTTTAAAGCACCGAAATCCAGGAATATTGAGAATCCATTCCTGCCCTGGTGCCAGCCAAGTCTCCGTAATGGCCACTACATCATAATTCCATGTATGTATCTAAGCTCTCAGTTCATCACCTTTGTTCCTGATGCTTCTTGCATTGAAGTACACACACTTTAGCCCTTCTACCTTACTACCTGTATACCCTTTATTCCGCTGCTCTTTCCTCAAAGCCTCTCTATCTGGCTTTACTCCATGCACTTCTTTCACTGCTCTATTGCTCCGGGTCCCATCCCCCTTGCAAATTAGTTTAAACCCTCCCGAACCATGTTAGCAAACCTACCAGCAAAGATATTGCTCCCTCTCTAGTTCAGGTGCAACCCATCCAATCTGTACAGTTCCCACCTTCCCCAGAAGAGATCCCAGTGATCCAAAAATCTAAAACCCTGCCCCCTGCACCAACTCCTCAGCCACGCATTCAACTGCCAACTCCTCCAATTCTTACCATCACTATCACGTAGCACTGGCAGCAATCCTGAGAATGCCACCCTTGAGGTCCTGTTTTTCAGCCTTCAGAAACTCACACTTCAGGACCTCATCCCTCTTCCTGCCTATGTCGTATTACCTTGTTCTAACTCAACGCACTATGCAACGATTTGATTTGTATGCAAGATAAGCTTTTCATTGTATCCTAGCACGTGTGACAATAATAAACCAACACCACGTTACAATTACAAAAACGAAGACCGTGAAACGACAGGATGAACATTGGGAGAGAAATAAATAAAGAAAGCAAAGGAGGGAGTTTAAATTACCAAGAAGTCGTTCAAAACCGCGACTGAGGGAATAAAGCAAATAAAGAAATATCAATATGAGAAGCGGAATGACATTTAAGTAAATAAGAGGAGTTTAAAATGAAGCATATTGTGTGCATTTAGGCTTAATGCTGGAATGAGAAGTTGCACAGATAAAAAGTCAAACGAAGATATAATACAACCCACCAACTCGGGATGATAATATTACCTGGAAACTATAACGAATTTCTTTAAAATGATATTCCACAATTATATATGCATAAAATCAAGTCTGCCAGAACTAAAAACCCTCAATAACTGATGTTGCCCGAGTCTTCTCGTCAGTGACTTACTCTGTTTCCCTGTGCTGATTTCGAAAAACAACTAATTCCCCGATTTGTTTCGAATAGAAAGCTCGTTGTTTCGGTGGCCGTTTCCTTCGTTGTTCCCTCCCAAAGAATGCCGACCTTTCCGGCTCTCACACCTCTCTTCCGCCCCGCAATATCGTATTTCCGCCCCGTTGCTGCCTTCAATTCGCTCCGCGGCAGTGTTTCCACCTAGCTCAACTCCTTCGCTTTGGTCACAAAGCTATGACGACGGCTGCAAATCATCTGAACAGTACAGAAGCAAATGGTTGTGGAGAAATTGGGGCAAAATTTAAAGACTGAGACAGTAGTAAACCACCTTTCTTGTGCATTTTCCATGCAAAAATAGCGAAATTAATAATATACAGCAAGACTTGGGGAGTGAGATCAATGTCAATAGTTGTTTTATTGGCCGCATGCTCACAATAGGCTAAATGGTTACCTTTTTGTTCCATAATTTTCCTTGATTGTTTTTTCTCACCAAAGTATATCACTTCATCCCACCCGAGATTCAGAAGTAGGGTCCCTGACTCAAAGCAATAACTGGCTTCCCTTTCCACAGATGTTGCTTGACTGGCTGATTTTTTTTCCAGTATTTACGTTTTTGTTTTCAGATTCCAGCACCTGCCAGTTTATTTTCCTTTGTTTTATAAGGCTCGATTAAATGTATTTTGCCACAATCTTCCCGTTTTGCATATGCCTTTCTAAAGTTCGTTCTATTTTGTTTTACACTGGTCATTTGTGATTTTAGGTCCTGTCCCTGGCTCCACAGCAAAACACATTCTCTTCACATCCCACGTGCAACAATTTGGAAAACCTTCAGTTTGGCAGTACTTCCTACGTGGGCATTCTTGGACACTTAAACCCAGAATGAAAGCAAGTCACCCTTGATCCCGAAGGGCAAACACAGAGAAATCTGCAGATGCTGGAAATTCAAGCAACACACACAAAATGCTGGTGGAACACAGCAGGCCAGGCAGCATCTATAGGGAGAAGCACTGTCGACGTTTCGGGACTTAGTATCTCTTAGTATCTTTCTTTTCAGTTAGTCCTGACGAAGAGTCTCGGCCCGAAACGTCGACAATGCTTCTCCTATAGATGCTGCCTGGCCTCTTGATCCCGAAGGACTGGTTTTAAAAAAACTGCAAGCTTTTATGATAGGGAAAACATTGAAGATGCCAATTGGTTCATACCGTTCAAAACATCTAAATAAAGAGGATAATTTCTGTTTGTTTTCTTAAAAAACGTATTTCCCTCTAATTATTCAGCTCCCCGGTTACCGTTGCACTGAATACCCCCGTTTGCAATGCCACCAAATTGGCCTACCCGTTGTCTTCGCGACGCGCATGCGCCTCAGCTTCCGGGTTGTACAGAGGGAGCTGCAAGACGAGCTAAATCCAAGAACAGGGCAACCACTTCAGGTCTGTTACCCTTAACTTAACCTCGTACTCGATTCCGTTTTAAAGTCCGATTATTGGATTGATTTCTGGTTAGGATGTTCTATGTTACAATGAAAAGTTCAAGTCTGCACTGTGGTAAACTCTCATTCTGGTATAATTTTTTTAATTCGGTGTGTGGAATAACTGCTGTTGACAAGGGTGTTTATTAGAATTGTCTCAAATGTTAATTGGTCTATTTAAAATAAAAGTACGGTGAATGCTGGAAAATGGAAATAAAAACAGAATGTACAGGAAAAGAAACAAAGACCTGCCGAAGTGTTTCGGCCTGAAACATCGGCTGTATTTTCCCCCATAGATTCTTCCTGACTTGCTGAGTTCCTCCAGCATTTTGTGTGTGTTGCACAGAAATAATTGAGAGCACCCTGACTGGCTGCATCACTGCCTGGTATGGGAACTGTATTTCCCTCAATCGCAGGACTCTGCAGAGAGTGGTGCGGACAGCCCAGTGCATCTGTAGTTGTGAACTTCCCGTGATTCAGGACATTTACAAAGACAGGGACTGAAGGATCACCGGGGACCCGAGCCACCCCAACCACGGTTTACTCCAGCTACTACGATCCGGGAAATGGTACCGCAGTGTAAAAGCCGGGACCGACAGGCTCTGGGCCAGCTTTTCACCAGGCCATCAGACTGATTAACTCACGCTGATTTGAGTGCATTTCTATATTACATTGACTGTTCTATTTATTATTAATTACAATGATTGCACATTTAGACGCAGATGTAACGTAAAGATTTTCACTCCTCACTTATGTGAAGGAGGTAAGAAATAAAGTCCATTCAGTTCCATCATTTAGTGGAGTAATTAGCAGAGAGCGAGACTTAACGTTTCAAAGTTCAAAGTAAATTTTTGTTGCCGTGTACTACCTTGGGAAACATTTCCTTGTGGGCATTAAACCAAAAACACAAGTACAATAAAAAAAAGATAGAATAATCAATGAAAAATAGGACTGACAATCAACGCGCAAAAGATAACAAAATGTGCAAATCCAAAAAGAAAAATAAATAAATAAACAATAAATATCAAGAACATGAGATGAAGAGAGGTTGAAAGTGAATCCATAGGTTGTGGAATGCTGGAAACCGCAGTGAGTAAAACAGTTCAAAATTGTCTTTCTGCTTGTTTCTTGCCAACTTTCAGTCACAAAAAATATCACTGCTTCTTGAACACCCACACACAGAACTGATGCTATTTTAAAACTGTTCTCTATAAGCACAGTGTAATATCTAATGGCCACACAAGTGCTTGCATTTGACGCTAGTTAGAAACTGGCCAGCAATCATCCCTGGCCCAATGATTTGGCACAGTGTCCCAAATAAAGGCAATCCTGGCTATTTTTATTTATTAGTTTTTGTTCTTTAATTGTTTTCCCACATAAGTGGCTGCCCCGATTAACTGATGGCCCAAATAACTGTAATCCATTGTATTCATGATTGCATAAGTACAGCTCCAGTGTTGTATTTAAGTTTGCTGACTACACTGTCATTGGCCGAATCAGAGATGGTGACAAATTGGCATATGGGAAGGGGATTTAAAATCTAGTTGAGTGGTGTCACAACAACTTTGTCTCAACATCAGCAAAACCAAAGAACTGATTATCAAGTACAGGAGGAAGAATCTGGAGTTCCATTAGCCAATTGTCATTAGGGGATTGGAGGTGGAGAATGTCGATAGCTTCAAATTCCATAATATTGGCATTATCAGATGAAATATCCCAGGACAAGCATGTAAGTGCCACCACAAGGAAGGCATGCCACTGCCTCTATGTTCTTTTTAGTTTACGTAGAATCAGCACGACACCAAAAACTTTGACAAACTTGTATAGCTGCACAGTGGAGAATATCCTAACTCAATGCATCACAGCCTGGTATGGAAACACCAATACCCAAGATTGGAAAAGATGACAGAAAGTGGTGGATGCTGCCCAGTCCATCACAAAGTAAAGCCCTCCCCAACCAACATTTAATGCATTTACATGGAGCGCTGTCACAGGAAAAGAGCAGCCATCATCAAATGCACCCATCGTGTTTTCTTCTTGCTGTTACCATTGGGCAGGTGTACTGATGAAGTATTGAGGACATGAGTCCTGATGAAGGGTCTCGGCCCAAATCGTCGACTGTCTATTCATTTCCATACTTGTTACCTGACCCGCTGAGTTCCTCCAGCATTTTTTCTGCGTGTAACCCTGGATTTCCAGCGTCTGCAGAATCTCTTGTGTTTACCATGCTCTCAATTTTTTGTAATATATTTGTCCAGTTTGTGTTTTTTATACATTGTTTATTTGTCAGTCTTTGTTTTGTAAATTCTATTGTATACCTTCATTTCTCCCGTAAACACCGACAAGAAAATGAATTTCTAGGTAGTATATGGTTACATATAAATATTTGAAAAAAACTTTCTTTGAACTTCTAAAAAATTTCATCCTGCTCTTGCATTCACGTGGTCCTTTTTTTCATCATTTTTAAAATTTCTCTATCTTCATCTTGGTCTAGAATAGATGGATGACTCCACAGTCGTCTTAAATCTATCACTCAAAGTAACAAATTCATTCTGTTTCCCCAGTTCCTCTGTGCCATGTATCTTCATCGATAACAAGACTTTTGATACAATTGCTTTTGTTCTTCCTGAACCATAGCTCTCCTTTTACCATGATAGGCACCAGACTGTATTGCATCGCTTTCCTACATCACTGTTTTCAGCCCTTAAATTCTCTGATAAAACAAGGAAAGGGCTGGAACAAGGAGAGCAGTGATATAGATGGCAGAGCAGACCAGAGAATAGCGTAGGGTACAATCACAGAGTACTGAAAGGATAAGGGAGCAATAGATTGACAGGTAGTGAAATAATGCTCTACATTTTCCACCCCACCAGCTTTTGCTTTCAATGGATTATCCATTGTATTTTCCACTGACTTCAGTAATATTTCACTACCTGTCAAACTACTGCTCCCTTATCCTTTCAGCACTCTAATGTGATTGTACCCTACGCTATTCTCTGATCTGCTCTGCCATCTCTATCACTGCTCTCCTTGTTCCAGCACTTTTCCATGAACCACAGAAAATTCAGTACTTGTTCTTTTAGCTCTTTCCACTCTCCAGGGACCCAAACAAATGAAAAAATATTTCTTCCACTGTTGTGTACTAGACTCAGTACACTGATGTGGGATACTGTGATCCCCTTTATGTTGAGAAACCAAATGCAGAGGGATGGCCACTTGTGGAGCCCCTGCACTCAATGCACAAGAGTGATCCAGAGCTTCCTGTTGCCTTCCACTATTAATTCTCCATCCTGCACCAACTCTGAACAATGGCCTGCTGACTGATTAATAAAGCTCAAGGCAAGCTTGAGGAACAGCACCTCATCTGTCTGAGCAGCCTTGCAGACTCAATTCAACGTTTACAGATGATGCACTTTAGTGGTATGTTCGTTATCTGTAATATCAACTCCTTTTCTCTCTCCACTAATGCTGCTTACTGTAGCTTTTCCTTGTCTGTAGCTGTCCTTACCTGTCTAACGTGTGGCAATGTCAGCAGATTCCAAACAGGACTCTTCAGCCATTTCAGAACACAGAGAGCTGCAGTAGAGGCAACTCATTCTTGAGCATTCATCTATTGACATGTGAATACTTAAATGATGAATCTGAATTCCGTAGGAATTAGATCAGAGAATTTAAAATTTTATTATGGAAAACATATCAAATAATCTACCATGTGAGATAATTGAAGATTGCCTATTAAATTTACATGTTTACATAACTTGATGCTTGCATCAAACACTTATTTTTGCGTCCAGAACTAAAGTGTCATTCAGATGCCGAAATGTTACAGGCTACGTTGATTATTTGAAAATCAGATGTTTAAAGAGCAGCTTATCAGAGTCAGATTCATTTATTTATCACATGTACATTGTAGAATATGATGAAGTATGTCGTTTAGCCGAAAGATTCCAATGCATATCGTGTATAATTAATTAGTTTGAATTCTGGTTTCCTTTCACTTTGTATGTCCTTCTGACATAGCAAAATGCTGTTAACAATGGATAGCCAATTAACTTTATTTGAAGGTGCTAGCTCTGGAAAGAATGTAAACAATGATAGAAAACTAACATTATTTGCTACGATGTCCGAATATTTTTCCCTTCAGTTTATGATTGCATCAGGATAATGCTCCCCATTGCCTTTCTTTTCCTCAACATTTACATCAGCTGTCACTTTTGAATTTTTGGAATCTGGGTTGGAATTTGTATATCAAATGTAGAATTAATTTTATTGCACAAAATATCTGAACATCATATGTAAATCTGCATGGTTATGTTATGTGAGATGATCTTTATTTGAAAGCTTGTGCATTATATTACAGAAATGGATAAACTAGTGAACTGTATGTATAGAAAACCTGAAGCTCTCTTCAGACTTATCTGCTTTCCATGGGCTGGAGGTGGATCGATATCTTATGCTCAGTGGGGAAAACACTTCAATAATTCTATTGAAGGTAAAACTGTGTGAATCGTTAGAAATATTTATACAGAAAAATATGCAAAATAATGCTTAATACTGTATGATATGTCATAGTCTTGCATGTGATTTATCATGTTCAAAACCTTTTTTTTATCCAGTCTTTCTCTTTTCCTTGTTAAATTCTTATTCCTTAGGTATATTGTGGATTTCTCCATATACCAGTGCTGCAAATACTCTCCTGTGTTAAACGTATACAAGTGAAATGAAAAGCTGTGACACTTAGTTACAGCCCTACCTCATTGTCTGGTCACCTTGTTGATTCAAGAGAGAGATTGCTAATTCATGATGCATTTAATTTCCCCCAGTTTATAAATGTTTTTTAATTCTCTGGATTGTGTTCTAATTTAGAACATGTGTTAACAATTTTACCAACCACGGGGAGAAAAGGCATAGGAGCAGAATTAGGCCTTTGGCCCATCGAGTCTGCTCCACCATTTCATCATGGCTGATCCATTTTCCCTCTTAGCCCCAATCTCCTGCCTTCACCCCATGTCATTCCATGCCCTGATGAAACAAGAGTCTATCAACCTCTGCCTTAAATATACATACAGACTTGGCCTTCACAGTTGCCTGTGACAACAAATTCCACAGATTCACAGCTCTCTGGCTAAAGAAATTACTCTTTATCTCCTTTTTAAAAGGATGTCCCTCTATTCTGAGGCTGTGTTCTTAGTCTCTCTCAACATAGGAAACATCCTCTCCACATCCACTCTATCAAGGCCTTTCACCATTCAATAGGTTTCAATGAGGTCACCCCTTATTCTTTGAAAATCCAGTGAATACAGACCCAGAGCCATCAAGTGCTCTTCATATGACAATCTGTTCAAATCTGTATCATTTTCGTGAACCTCCTTTGAACCTTCTCCAGTTTTAGCACACCCTTTCTAAGGGGCCCAAAACTACTCAGAATACTCCCAAGTGAGGCCTCACCAGTACTTTATAAAGTCTTAACATTAGATCCTTACTTTTATATTCTAGTCCTCTTGAAAGGAATGCTAACATTGCATTTGCCTTCCTTACCACATACTCATCCTGCAAATTAACCTTTAGAAAATCCTGCACAAGGGCTCCCAAGTCCCCTTGTGCCTGAGTTTTTTGTATTTTTTCTCCATTTAGAAAATAGTCAACTCTTTCAACATTTCTTCTACCAAAGTGCATGACTGTACACTTCCCGACACTGTATTCTATCTGCAACTTCTTTGTCCATTCTTCTAATCTTCTAATTCTTCTATTCTAATCTAACATTCCTCTGTAGCCTACTTCCTCAAAATTACCGGCCCCTATCTTTATATCATTTGCAACAAAGCCAGCAATTCCATAAACCAAATTATTAACATATGACATAAAAAGAATCAGTCCCAACATAGACACCTGTGGAGCACTATTTGTCATTGGCAGACAACCAGAAAAGGCTCCCTTTATTCCCACTCTTTGCCTCCTGCCAGTCTGTCACTGCTTTATCCATCTAGAATCTTTCCTGTAATACCATGGGCTTGTGGCTTATTAAGCAGCCTCATGTGGCACCTTATCAAAGGCCTACTGAAAATTTAAGTACACAACTTCAACTGATTCTCCTTTGTGCATCCTGCTTGTTATTTCTCCAAAGAATTCCAACAGATTTGTCAGGCAAGGTTTTCCCTTGAGGAAATCATGCTGACTTTGGCCTATTTTATCATGTGCCACCTAGTACCCCAAAACCACATCCTTAACAATTGACTCCAACATCTTCCCAACCACTGAGGCCAGAGTAACTGGCCTATAGTTTCCTTTCCTCTGCCCCCTCCTTTCGTGAAGAGTGGAGTGATGTTTGCAATTTTCCAGTCTTCCAGAATCTAGTGATTATTGAAAGATATTTACAAATGCATTCACAATCTCTTCAGCCACATCTTTCAGAACCCTGGCATGTACACCATCTGGTCCAGGTGACTAATCTACCTTCAGACTTTTCAGTTTCCCAAGAGCTTCACCCTAGTAATGGTAACTTCACACACCTGCTGCGCAGGTTGACTGTGGGTTAAGAAGGCTTATGGTGTGTTGGCCTTCATCAACCATGGGACTGAGTTTAAGAACAGAGAGGTAATGTTACAGCTATATAGGACCCTAATCAGATCCCATTTGGAGTACTGTGCTCAGTTCTGGTTACCTCACTACAAGAAGGATGTGGAAACTATAGAAAGGGTGAAGAGGAGATTTACAAAGGTGTTGCCTGGATTGAGGAGCATGCTTTATGAGAATAGGTTGGGTGAACTCGGCCTTTTCTTCTTGGAGCGATGGAGGATGAGAGGTGACCTGATAGAGGTGTATAAGATGATGAGAGGCATTGGTCGTGTGGATATTCAGTGGCTTTTTCCCAGGGCTGAAATGGCTAACACAAGAGGGCACAGATTTAAGGTGTTTGGAAGTAGGTACAGAGGAGATGTCAGGGGTAGGTTTATTACCCAGAGAGTGGTGAGTGCGTGGAATGGGCTACCAGCAGCATTAGTAGAGGCGAATACAATAGGATCTTTTAAGAGACTCCAGGACAGGTACATGGAGCTCAGAAAAATAGAGGACTATGGGTAACCCTAGGTAATTTCAGTATAACATTGTGGGCTGAAGAGCCTGTATTGCGCTGTAGGTTTTCTATGTTTCTGTGTTTCACCTCATGACCCCTGACCCCTGGAAGCTACCATACTAGTGTCTTCGACAGTGAAGACTGATGAAAAATACTAATTCCTTTCATCTGCCATTTCACTACCTGCCATTACTGCCTCTCCAGCACTGTATTCCAGTGTTCCGATATCCATTCTCATGTCTCTTTCACACCTTTTGTATCAGAAGAAGCTTCTGGTATCCTCTTTAATATTATTGGCTAGCTTACTTTCATATTCCATCATTACCTCCTAAATGACTTTTTAGTTGCCTTCTGTTGGTATTTCAATACTTCCCACTCATTTTTGCTCTATTACATGACCTCTCATTGGCTTTTAATTTTGGCTTTGACTTCTCTTTTTAGCCACAGTTATGTCATCCTACTTTTAGAATACTTCTTCCTCTTTGGGATGTATTTATCCTGTACCTTCTGAATTGCTTCCAGAAATTTTAGCAATTGCTGTTCTATCATCATCCCTGCCAGTGTTCTTCTCCAATCAATTTTGGTCAGCTCCTCTCTCATGCCTCTGTAATTCCCATTACTCCTCTGTAATACTGATACATCTGACTTTATCTTCTCCTTCTCAAAATTCAGGGTGAATTTGATTATATTATGATCACTCACTTCTAAGGGTTCTTACAAACGTAGAAGCGAGAACACGGAACATTGGGAGCTGTGTGTCCAGAGACCTGAGCCTTTCTGGTGCTGATTCTCTGGGCACAGAGCTCAGAAAAAGTGGCGCAACAGACTTTAAAAATCATAAGCAGCTACGTGGCATATTGGAAAGACAGAGGGGGTAGAAAAAACAATTGTTCAATATAGGAAAAGAAATTTACAAAATATTTCCCATTCTTATAATGATCCACAAAATCTAAATTCAGAGCCAAGGATTTGAAATTAAATATTGAAGAAAAGTATAGCTTCCATACAAAACTATCTAGCATTAAGAATGCAAAACTTAGCTGTTAGATGGGCTTATTTTCATCCTGCAGCAGTAAGACAAATTCCATTAGATATCCTTTAAAGATGTCAGTACAAAACATGCAACGCTTAACCTTTAAATAAAGGATTTTTAAAATTTCAATACAGTTTACATAAGAACATAGGAAATAGGAGCAGGAGTAGGCCATCTGGCCCGTCAAGCCTGCTCCGCCAATCAATAAGATCATGGCTGATCTGGCCATGGACTCATCTCACCTACCTGCCTTTTCCTCATAACCTTTACTTCCCCTACCTTGTCTTAAATATATTTACTGAGGTAGCCTCCACTGCTTCATAGGGAAGAGAATTCCACAGATTCACCACTCTCAGCAGTTCCTCCCCATCTCCATCCTAAATCTACTCCCCCAAATCTTGAGGCTATGTCCCCTAGTTCTAGTCTCACCTACCAATGGAAACAACTTTTCTGCCTCTATCTTATCTATCCCTTTCATAATTTTGTATTTTTCTATAAGACCTCCTCTCATTCTTCAGAATTCCAGCGAGTACAGTCCCAGGCAACTCAATCTCTCCTCATAGTTTAACGCCCTCATCACCCGAATCAACCTGGTGAACCTTCTCTACACTGTTTCCAAAGCCAGTATATTCTTCCTCAAGTAAGAAGAGGGATCTTAGGGTCTGAGTGAGGATCAGAGGGATCTTGGGGTCCAAGTGAGGATCAGAGGGATGTTGGGGTCCGAGTGAGGATCAGAGGGATGTTGGGGTCCGAGTGAGGATCAGAGGGATCTGGGGGTCTGAGTGAGGATCAGAGGAGCAATCCTGTGCATTTAGGACAGTATGAAGTCACAGCTGCTACACCATAGGGTCTGTAATTACCCTTTTAGTCTGTTAGTCCTGTTAGTACTCTGATACCACTTTATACATTTTAATGTTATTAGGCTATTTGAACGTAAAGTATTGAAGCTGTACTCATATTTGTCTTTAATCAATAATCCATAGACAAATACTTTTGGACGGGGCATTTGCTAGCATTAATAAACTTGAATTTGTGCAAACTTTTATCTACCCTTAGCACTGGAGGAAACTTAAGACAATTGTAGTTTTCCAATTCCGTTCCTATGTGGAATCCATTTTTAAATATAACTACAAAAGCAAAATATTGCAGTTGCTGGAAACTTGAAATTCAAACAGCTGTTAATAATCTGGTCAATCCAAGGCCACTGCCAATCTTAAACAAGAAACTTAAAGGAGCTCTATTAATAAATATTGGAAATTACAATATCAGGATGACAAGATAACCAAATCTGTTGCAACATGTTCAGCTGTCCAAATTTGATTGAAAGGGGTTACAACAGGAATGACCACGGAGCAGCAAAGGCTCTGATTTCTGAGAGCAAGTTGGAAGGATAAGCGCAAAGAAGTACAGTGTTCCAAAGGCAGTGTGATGCAGCTGTGGCCGGCAAAGCAAACATGATAGCCAATAAGAGGGCATATAATAGAGCAAAACATAGTGGGAGGTTAAAGGATTGGGAAACTTTCAAAAACCAACAGAAGGCAAGTAAAGGGCCATAAAGAGAGGGAAAGATGAAATGTGAAGGCAAGCTAGCCAATGATATCGAAGAGGATACCGAAATGTAGGAGATGCTTGGGAACTTGGAGGCACATGATAAAATGGGCCAAAGTCAGCATAGTTTCTTAAGGGGAAATCTTGCCTGGCAAATCTGTTAGAATTGTTTGAGGGGAAAAAACCAGCAGGATAGACAAAAGAGAATTGGTGAATGTCGTGTACTTGGATTTCAGAAAGCCTGTACAAGGTGTAGAACATGAAGCTGCTTAACAAGATAAGAGCCCATGGTATTACAGGAAAGAAACTAGCATGGATAGAGCATTAGCTGATTGGCAGGAGGCAAAGAGTGAGAATTAAGGGTGACTTTTCTGACTGGCTGCCAATGACCAGTGGTGTTTCACAGGGTTTGGTGCTGGAATTGGGACTACTTTTTGTGATGAAATATGAAGTTAAGTTACCAAATGATATCAAAGAGGATACAAAAGATTTTTTCAGAGATATAAGTAGTAAAAGAGAGGTGAGAGTGGATATCAGACCACTGGAAAATGACACATAGAAGTAGAAACGGAGGTCAAGGAAATGGCAGGCAAACTGAGTAAGTATTTTGTGTCAATCTTCACTGTGGAAGACACCAGCAGTATGCCAGAAGTTTGAGCATATCAGGGGTTTGAAGTGAGTGTAGATGCTATTAGTAGAGAGAAGTTGCTTGGGAAACTGAAAGATCTGAAGTAGATAAGTCACCTGGACCTAAGGGACTATACTTCAGGGTTCTGAAAGAGGTAGCTGAAGCCATTAGTAATGATCTTTCAAGAATCAATAGATTCTGGTATTGTTCTGGAAGTCTTGAAAATTACAAATATCACTCCACGCTTCAAAATGGGAGGGAGGCCAAAGAAAGGAAATCATAGGCCAGTTAGCCTCACCTTAGTGGTTGCAAAGTTGTTGAAGTCGACTGTTAAGAAAGAGGCTTCAGGGTACTTGGAGGTATATGGTAAAATAGGCCAAAGTGAGCATGTTTTCCTTCAGTAAAAATCTTGACTGATGAATCTATTAATTCTTTGGGGAAATAACAAGTAGGATAGACAATGCAGAATCTATGGATGTAGTGTACTTGGATTTTCAGAAGGACTTTGACAAAGTACTGCATATGAGGCTGCTTAGCAAGGTAAGAGCCTATTACAGGAGAGATACTAGCATGTATAGAGCACTGAGTGATTGGCAGGGGGCAAAGAGTGGGAATAAATGGTGCCTTTTCTGTTTGGCTGCCACTGACTAGGTGGTGTTCCACAGGGGTCGTTGTTGGTACCACTACTTTTTATGTTGTACGTCAATGATTTGGATGACAGAATTGATGCCTTTGTGGCCTAATTTTTGGATGATACGAAGATAGGTGGAGGGGCCAGGTAGTGTTGAGGAAGAAGGGAGGCTACAGAAGGACTTGGACAGTTTGGGAGAATGGGCAAAGAAGTGGCAAATGTAATACGGTGTCACAAAGTATATGGCCATGCACCTTAGTAGAAGGAATAAAACCCTGGACTATTTTCTAAACGGGCAGAAAATTTAAAAATCCGAGGTGCAAAGGGACTTGAAAGTCTTTGTGCAGAATTCCCTAGAGGTTACTTTGCAGGGTGAGCCAGTGGTGATGAAGGCAAATGAAATACTGTATTAGCATTCATTTTGAGAGTTTTAAAATCAAGGATGTAATGCTGAGACTTTATAAGGCACGTGAGACCTCACTTGGAGCATCGTGAACAGTTTTGGGTCTCTTATCTAAGAAAGGATGTGCTGACATTGGAGAGGGTTCAGAGGAGGTTAATGAGAATGATTCGGGGGATGAAAGGGTTATCGTATGAGGTGTGATTGATGGCTCTGGGCCTTTACTCGCTGGGATTTAGAAAAAATGATGGGGAATCTCATTGAACCCTGTTGAATGTTGAAAGGCCTAAGTTGAGTGTATATGGTGAGGATGCTTCCTGTGATGGGGGAGTCTAGGACCAGGGTGTATAGCCTTAGAATAAAGGGTGTCCATTTAAAACAAAGATAAGGAAGAATTTCTTTTGCCAGGTGGGATGAATCTGGAATTTGTTGCCACAGTTGGCTGTGGAGGCCAGGTCATTGGGTGTATTTAAGGCGGAGAGTGATAGGTTCTTGCTTAGTGAAGGTGTGAAAAGTTATGGGAAATGGATCTGCCATGATGGAATGGTGGAGTAGATTCAGTAGGCTGAAATGACCCATTTCTGCTCCTATGTCATGGTCTAACATGACAAAAAATATTGTTTTCATGGTAAGTGATAGTTTTAAAAAAATGCTGGATGTCTTAAATAAGGTAGAAAATGCTGTAAACTCTCCGCAGACCAGGTAGCATCTGTGGTAAAAGAAATACTTGGTTTTTCGGTATGTGGACCCTGTAGGTTCTAATGGAAGGATCTTTCATGTGATTGTGTAACAGTGACTGTTCATCACAACAGTGACTGAAAATTTGGCCTGAGACTTTCTGCCGTTATATCCTTCTTCAATTCAGTTGCTGAGGTAGCAAGACTATCAGTGTTGAAGCTTACCACTATGTCCCTGTTTCAGCTCTGCCACTACCCCATCAATATAAAATGCACAGACTTTATTGTAAATTGGATTTCCCTTCATAGTATAATAGTTCAGAATTTAATGCCCGGAATAATGCTTTAAATTTCAGTTTATTCTATACGTCTTCCTGGAAGAGAGACTCGTTCTAAGGAACCTTTTATGCAGAACTTTCAGCAGCTCATTGATGAAATTGCCACCATCTTACTGCCTAGTCTTAAAGAGAAACCCTTTGCATTTTTTGGTCACAGGTATGAAAGATAATACATCAATTTAACATGCTTGGCTATAAATAAGAAGGCTATTTCCATCAGAAGTAGTTTCTTTTTAAGTGGATTATAAAGCTATTTTAAAATGTTAATGTGTATCAATTAGACTTCACTCATTACAGTATCAGCTTTAGTAATTGATAAATGCAATTGGTATTGTTTAACTTCAATGTCATTTCTTATTTAACAGGTGCAGGGCATATGATGAAATATCAGCTTTAGAAGTTATGTTCTTTCAGCTTATTTACACTAACATGGCAAAAAATTAACAGTTTTAGAACAAAAGTAATTCAAAGGAAGTGATTATAGGTATCAAGTAGGAAGTTGGGGAAAAGAACATGGTTGCAGGTAGATGAGGTTAAAAAGAGAGAAAAAGAAATGGAGAGGTGGAAAGAGGAAACTGGGGAAAATGCAAAGTCGTTAAGAAAGATGGGTGGAGGTGTTCAAAACAATTTATGCTGGTGTGATTATTTCTTAAAGCTAGCTTTGTGTTGTAGAAAGGGAATTTTCTCAATGGATTGGCTGTACAGTGAGGGTGGTATAATGCAAATTACAATTATCTGAAGGCAAGGATCTGCAATGGCTAGAAATCAGAAACAAAAACAGACTGCTGGAAATTCTCGGCAGGTCAGACAACAAATCAATTTCTGAAGCAAACTTGCGTTCAGTATGCTGAAAGTGACATCAAATAACTTAGCTGGTTTTTGTTTCAAGAAGACAGTTGTGCTGGAAGGAATTGGTGGTGAGGAACCAAGTAGGAGGATGATAGGAAAATTAATTTGGTGGGAAATGGATGAGGGAGGTAGGGTGCAAGGGGAAGGAGAGAGAGAAGCAGGTTGATGACTGTTAATCAAAACCAGTCAGTTCTGATACAAGCTGGAAAGACTGGTTATTTGGAAACTGCTTAACTAGCTGTTAAGGCTTGAAGGCTGTAATATGCTAAGCAGTAAGATGAGATGCTGGTCCTTGATCTTGTATTGGATTTCATTAGAAGAATAAAGGAAGCCAAAGAAGAGAGGAAAGATGTAGGAGTGAGGGGGAGCATTAAAATGACAAACAGTCTTAAGTTTAGAATCACTCTGCAGACTGAGTGGAGATACTGTACATAGTGACCGCACATGTACATCTGGATTCTCCCTTGTAGGGAAACCAAGTTGTGAACATTGACTACAGAACACTAAACTAGAAGAATCCAAATGAACCACTGCTTCACTTGAACATAGTATTTAGATTCCTCAGTAGCAGGAAGAGGTGAGGTAAAAGGGCAGAGATTCCACTTCCTACCATTGCATGGGAAGAGGAGTGGATGTTGCTGGTGATGGAAGTGTGGTCCAGGGAGAAGAACGGAGAGTGATCACTTTAAAACTTACTGCAAGAAAAAGAAGTGAGGAGAAGGGACTGAATAGGACTGTCAAGCAGATAAGATTCTCTGACACAGAGCAATAGAAACTCTATTGTAGCATTGGCCAACATTAATCGGTGGAGGTAAACATAAACACTTTTTAATGGTTTTATCACATGAAACCTAATAGTGGTTTTCAGTGCATTTTGAAAAAGAAACTTACATTATTTTATGAACACTTGAATATAGAGCCCTTTTCTTCCACATATCATTGTTGAAAACAATTACCTGTACATCATTTGCCCTGGCAAAAGGCATTAGCAATCTGGATGATCCATTATGGAAGAGGATGCTAATAAGGCAAGTGCTACAGGTTATTAGGATGGTAGATCTGAATAAGGCTGTAAGGTTTTCAGCCTTACAGGTAATTAAGCTGCCTGTGTCTGTATGTAGTATACTCTGGACAGTGGTTCGGGTTTAAACTAGTGAGTAAAATTCATGCTACCCAGGTGATGGACAATAACAATTTCAGCGAAAAAGACATTTAAGAGACTCTTAGCCACAGATGGTAGAAAAATGGACTGCTTTGAGGACAGAAAGTTGATTGATCTTAGGATAAAAAGTTAGCAAAACATTGTGGGCCAAAGGGTATTGTGCTGCAGTGTTCTTCTAAATGTGTGTGGAAAGATCAATATCTCACGGGTTTACTTGAAAATGACCCACAAATTTTTTTTAAATTACCATTTTCTTAGTTGTCTTGTTAAACTGTAGTCAATCTGTTTGATCAGAAAATGCTAACTTATAATAGTTGGAGGAGGAGTAAACAAAATGTAGGGTGTCCAGAAAATGCTTACACTACCAAATATAAGTAACTATACCAATGAAGGAAATATTTCACTCAAGGAAATATGAGTAAAAGGTTATCAGGCCCTTGAGGCCTCTTTTGTGCCATTTTGCCATATCTTTCTATTAATCAATTTATCAACTTTCTATATATATCTACTTTCACTCTAAATACTTCTAATAATCTATGTCCCATCACACCGAAATGCAGAGGTTCACCATCCTCTGCAAAAGTAAATTTCTATGTACCTCAGCTTTAAATGACCTTTTACCATGTAGTTATGTCCCCTTGTTTGAAACTCTCCTACTGGTGAAAGCGTCCCAATAACTGTCCTGTCAAGCCCCCTTAGGTACTTACACTTGACTAAAGTCATCACTTATTCTTCTGAACCTGAAGAAATATAGGCCCAGATTATTTAGTCTCTCTTGGTAGAGCAGCTCTCTTATCCCAGGAATTAGTCTGGTAAATCTCTTTGTACTGCCTGCAATGTAACTATTTCTTTTGGTTTGCGTCAGGGGACTGAAACGGTATGCTGTATTCCAGGTGAGGCATCGTAAATACCATGCATTAATACAACAAATCTTCTTATCCAGGTGACTCAAAACATCAACCATTCCCTTGCTTCCATAGATGCTGCTTGACACACTGAGTTCCTCCCACATTTTGTACGTGTTACTCTGGAATTCCTCCAGCAGTTTACTTTCACACTAGATGCTAGCAAATGAGTTTCTCTTGGGTCAGCAACAAAACCTCCCAATTTTTAAATTCTGTACCCTTTGCATTGAAAGGCAAAATGCTCTTTGCCTTTTCAGTCCCTTGACATGCACTAAAACATCTAAATCTCTTGTAGTTCATCACTTCCACTTTCTCTTAATTTAGATAATCTGCTGTTTTGATTTATTAAAGTGCATAAACTCGCAGTTTACCCCTTAACACTCCGTTTGCCAGCCAATCAATGAATACTGAGGACATAGTAGTATTTCATTGTGTATATCCTTGATTTAAAATCTAGGCCAAAACTCAAATGGCTTAAACCATGTATTTTCCTCAACAGTTTAGGGGCATACCTGAGTTTTGCTACAGCAGAGTACATTAAACGAAAGCACAGTTTGGAGCCTGTCCATCTGTTTGTATCTGGTGCTTCAGCACCACATGTAAGTAAAAACAATTTCAACCTTTAACCTCTTTTTGGCAGTATGCATGCTGTTTATTACATAAATTACGAGTTGGGTGGAAGAGCAATTTGATCTGCAGACTTTTTTTTTGTATCTTGGAATAGATCTTGTATAACTTTCTGTAAATCTAACTGCAAGGGGAAAGAAACCAGGTAAGAAGGTTGAAGGAGGGAAAGGAGTGCAAGCCTCCAGGTGATGGGTAAGACCAGGTGAAGGGGAAGGTGGGTGGGAAGGGGCGGGTGAAGTAAGAAACTGGGAAGAGATGAGTGGAGGAGGTAAAAGGCTGACGAGGAAGGAATCTAATAGGAGAGGAAGAAAGTGAACAGGAAGGGAACAAGAGCAACATGGTGGGCAAGTGAGAAGAGAAAGGATGAGAGGGTAACCAGAATAGTAAATGAACAAAGAGAGGAGCGGGGACAGGTAGTAATTACAAACTTAGTGACATTTCAATGCTTACCATTTGAAGTGGAAGGTCCAACTTCTGTTATCACTGTAGAAGGATCTGCAGTGAAAGTGATGCTTAAGTTTATCTGCTAAGTAATAGATAAGTGGGTATTATAAATGTGCCATCAATCTGATGACAAACCCGTCAGTTCTCTGAGATCCAAGCTTCTATCTCTGACATTTCTCAACATATTCAATGTGTTAGTAGGTTCTGAGCTAGACCTCATCTGTGGGGAAATTCCCTGCATGAGTGTGCATTTACACCTCTGTGAAATGCAACTTGGACATCTGGCTGCACATATTACCTCCTGGCTGAATAAGCTATCGTCACAGTTTTTATCTGTATATGAGTTAGAAGGCTGTGCATTCAGAGCACAAAATCTACTCTGATGTTTTGGTGGAATAAAGAGACAGACATAGATGATTTCTTTCACAGGATACTTTAAAACAAGATTACACTTAATTCTTGAGCAGATATTTGGGAACAAAAATAAACTGTCATGGTAATTATTTATGTGGTCCTTATCACACACAAATCAGATATAGACATTATACATTATTAAAGTAGCTTTGAAGTGCTTAGTACATTCTGAGCTCATGGATGGCCCTAATATTAAAGTAAGTTCCTTTTTTGAGTCATCAAATTTGCCAGCAAGCTTGGTATATTAAGAATAGTAATACTTTACAGGTGATAGAGCTCCTGAACTGACTTGCAGCCAGCAAATTGGATCTCTTTCATTTCCACATGTGTTTGCTCCTCCTGGTTGTATATATGATGCATCTGTCATTCCATCAGTTCATTATCTGCCAGCTGTGTTTAAAGGTATTATTGGGTCAGCTGATACCAGGTTTCTTCATAGAGCTAATTTCTCCTTATTAAAGCTACTGTGAACTGTTACATCATGCATACCCAAGGACCAGATGGAAAAACAACACACAAGCTGATGGAACTCAGTGGGTCAGACAGCATCTGCGGAGGAAAATGGGCAGTGGACATTTTGGTTTGATACCCTTCAACTGGACTGTCTACGTGAAGGGTTGTGACCTCAAACTTTGACTGTCCATTTCCCTCCATATATGCTGACTGACCTACTGAGTTCCAAAAACTTTTAGTCTGTTGCTCCAGCTTCCAGTATATGCAGTCTTTTGTACGCCTGGAGGAAACAAGAGTTTTGGAATCCTTTTTTTTAAAAAAAAAATTCAAAATTAAAGTTTTATATCAAGACAATGAGTAAAGATTGGGCATAAAGAAAAAGAGATGACGCTGCTTTGAGAGACCTCTGATTGGCCGTTCACATACTCTTGTGATTTTTCTCCAATTTCTCCTTTTAATATGGCAATGGTTGGCGCTTCATGTACCCCATCTGTTGGCCACTTCTATATAGCCTGGCAGTTCCTGAAGGCTGAAGGAACAATGTGATGTTGAAATCAGCTGTTCACAAGATAATGTGTGTGACAGATTACAGCCATCTTAATTGATTGCCTACTAACATATTGGTTTATTATTGTCAAACGCACAAGGGTACAGTGAAACAGCCACAGAGGAAGTGCCATGCAGGTAAACAATAAGGTGCAAGATCCTAAACGAGGCAGATTGTGAGGCCAAGAATCCATTTTATCATCCTGGGGAATCATACAGTATTATAAATAACAGTGGGGTAAAATCTTCAGCCCCACAGAATAGGGAAGGAGAGAGAATGTCTTAGGTGGGTGGGGTGTTTGATTACGCTGGCTGTTTTACTGAGGCAGTGAGAAAGATAAACAGAGTCCATGTTGGGTGGCTGGTTTCTGGGAAGTGCTGAGCCACGTCTACGACTCTTTGTGGTTTCTTGCGGCCATGGGCAGAACAGTTGTGTGGACAGCATGCTTTCTGCTTATTGTACCATATTTCATGAACAATTACAATTGCAATAGTAGCTGTGAAAAATAATCCTGTAAACCAAGCATGCATGACCAATGCAGGGCAGCTTAATTTCTTTGGCACTATAATGATGTTGCAGGTTAATGTTCTTAAACTATGAGAGCATATTTAGCTTACCAACCTTGCAGAGATTAGCAACTGCTTTATGTTTCTGTCTCTTTCTATTTTCTGAAGACCAAAAGATTTTGGTTGTGACAATTAAGTTTGGTCTAGACTCTGTATACTTGCTTTATATTACCTTAATGAAAAATGCTCATCATGTCATTGGTAAACTGAGAAGAGCACAAACAAACAGATATGAAGATTTTGTTTTATCAGTTCCTTCAAACTTTTCAGTTAGTATGTGAAATGTTAAGATTATATGTGAGATGGAAATATATATTTAGAAGTTGAGTGTTAATTTTGCCTTGCATGTGGACCAAGTAATTAGGGGATTATTACAAATCAATTCAGTAGTTATCTTTGGAAGCAAACTTAATTGAATGAATGTCTCACTGGTGGTGGAAGAGTCTTAATTTATGTGCATTTATGTAACATCTCAATCTTGATGTTTGTGATAACACAAATGAACAAAACTGTTTTTAATTTTGCATGTTATTTACACAGAATGACTGATAAGTTTGTTTGGTGATTAAAGGTGACACTGTAACACTGATCCCTCATCTTAATGACAATTAGAAATGCAAAATATACAAATAGGTTTGCAGTGATTTGTCTGGCTTTATTGGGTTTTTTTAAAAATAAAGGTTATCTGTTTAAGATGACACTGAATAATTATTTCACCTTTCACAATAATTTAGTCTGCAGCTCGATCCTTTGGCCAGAAAAAGTATGAGCTCCCAGATGATGAATTCTTGAAATGGATGACATCCATCGGTGGTACCCCGTCTGAAATTCTTACAAATAAAGACATTCTGCAACTGTTTGTTCCAGTTTTAAAAGCAGATCTTAGACTTTTGGACTTAATTAGGTAAAACTACATAAAATATAGTGTGATCAGGAAAACAAAATAAATATATTTTTTACAACATGATTTATAAATATATAAGATATAATAGCAATTTTTTAAACTATGGTTGCATGGCTCTATTGTTAGTTATGTAAATTGTCTTGTGTACAAGAATGAATATAGTTGGATGTACAGTTCATTGGTACTCTTCAAACAGTCAAAATTTAAAACCACAGAATACGAGTCTTTAAAGTTGTTGACCCCTGTCATTGTTCCCATACATCTAAGGAAAGATTCATTGTTAACATATTTATACAATTCAGTGTCAATTTATAAAACTGCTGAATTGACTCATTTATAACAAAAGCATTTGTCACAAAAATTTCTTTTTTGCAAAACAATGGGATTATTGCATTGTACAAAAAGCTATTGTGGTCCTTTACACAAACAGTAGAAAATAAGACTCAACTGGTTTTCTTATCAAATTCTCCATTTGCTTTTAAAATTTCAGGTATTGGCCTCTAACTTATTTTTGTCTGTAGATCTACGTGAGGAGACAATTTATCCTCTGGACTACAGAGATGAAGGCTTGTGTCTGATTTCCATTTGGCCCGTTCTTAAACTTAATTTTATCCTCAAAGAAAGACTGAGTTGAAACTGATCATTTTTTGAAGAAGAACTCAATAGTTGACCAGAGCAAATTATCCTACTGCACTTTCTGGATAACCTCCATGATTCCATTGCTTGGTGCCTTTACCATATTAGGTACAAAGAAGAAGTAAAAATAGAGTGAATAACTTTCTGTTTAAGAGCAAAATAAAACATGGACAGTTTACCACAAAATGCATGTTATTGTGTATTGTGGAGTTGATGAATTTTGAATGATGTTTCTGTTGCAGATATGAAAAACCACAGATGAAACCTTTCTCCTGTTCTATCAGCAGCTTTGATGGAAAACAGGATGTACCACATGACCTTGAGGGTGAGAATGATTTTTGCCAGTGTTCCAAGATAGGCATAAATTAACAATCACATAATAGTTTTTTGTTTGCTTCTCAGATCAAGATGGGCTGGTTTGTCCAGTGTTGGTCAAATAAGATAGTCCCCACCTACCCACCATTGAAAGGCAGATTAAGTGAACTGCACCTGCATCCATACCATTTCTCCAACATCACCCCACTCCAGCTGATAGGCATAGACCACTGACTGCCAGTCTGCTTATTTCAATTTGTAAATAAATTTATATATTTTTAGAACTCAATCCCTTTCTGGGGAGTTAGTAATAAAAGCCTCCATTTTCCGTGGAAGGATGAGAGGATATAAATGAGAGTGAAGAACAATTAGGCATCAAGTCCACCATGGTTAAAAATGGAGGGGAAGGGTCTGAATTATGTTTAGTTTTTTAAAAATTTCAATGTTTCCCATCCAACCCAAATCTACTCCCAAGAGATTAAAGGGACAGTTTAAGGATCAAACATGCATAGGTTATACTAAGTAAATCTGTACCTGTCTTCCAGAGAAATATTTAGGAAAGTGGTTAAAAAAAACTTGGTAATTAAGTATATTTTGTGATTGCAATTAAGCCTTACTTTGCAGAGGATTATAATTATATTTTGTTTAAACCCCACAGCATGGAAAGACTTAACAACTGGAGAATTTACCATCATAAAGCTTTCTGGAGGCCATTTTTACCTCAAGGAGCCAGATAATGAAAAGTTTTTAATAGACTACATCACAAAACATTTAGAAACTGCAGAGGTAGACTACCTTTAGAAGTGTTTCAGTTTGGGTGTTCTAACCTCACAATCACCACATTGTCCAAGAGTGGTTAGCTTTTAATTAGAACTTCAATGTCTCATTAATGCCATGATTTTTCTTAATATTTTTAAAAGAATCTGAAATACCACAATTCAAATAATTAGAAGGCATTTTGAAATATGAAACTTATTAATTGTTAAACTGACCATGTTTTAACCAAGTGCCATGTTTTTAAAATTGTAAGTAGTCTGTATATCTAAACACAAACATAAAATAATTGCAGTTCAGTCATTAGTAATTTATGTTGTATAGTAAAAGGAGTAACAAAGATTTAGTGTTTCCACTTATGGATCCTGTTCCATGGGTGTCAAATTAGGCTGGCGTAGTAAGATGTGAATTTAAATTACTGGCAAAAAAAATCCCTCCTTTGCTCTTTCACCACAAACAACATTCAAGTTGTAAGCAGGGCAAAATTTTCAATATGGTAGGAATGTTCCCTAATATACTATTATGGGGTTTTTTTGGAAACATAAAGCTAAAGACAAATTTCATATTACAATTTACAAGATATGTTTGGTAGAAACTGCCAGATTTGCATTCTGCCTTCAAATTGTGCCCTTCAGAAATTTCAGGGCTGACCTGTTTACTCATTCCATCACTGCAACCTTTTGTAACATCTTTGTTCATGCTTGCAACAAAAATTAAACATTTTCATTTAAAATGTAATATATTTATAAGTTACTACCACTGCTGGTTTACATCAAAAATAAAGATTCACAATTCAAGATTCAAAATTGTATTATGTCATTTCCAGTACACAAGTGTAAAGGAGAACTAAATAATTGTCACTCCAGATCGGATGCTGCGCAAAAGAAACACAGTAAGATAAAGAACACATTAATTTAAAAAACACATTATATATAAATACATGAGACACCTTGTATACATAGGTTGATTGTATGTTCAAAGTAAATTTATTATCAAAGTACCAAATACAACTCTTGAGATTCATTTTCTTGCAGGCATACTCAATATATCCAATAACCGTAATATAATGAATGAAAGACCACACCCAACAGTGCAGACAAGCAATGTGCAGAAGACAACAAACTGCAAATACAAAATAATAAATAAAGCAATAAATATTGAGAACGTAAGATGAAGAATTCTTGAAAGTGAGTCTACCGCTGTGAGGAATGTTCAGTGATGGCGCAAGTGAAAATGAATGAAGTTATCCCCTTTGGTCAAGAGTCTGATGGTTGAGCAGTAATAAATCTTTGTGAACCTGGTGGTGTGATTCCATAGGCTCCTGTACCTTCTTCCTGATGGCAGCAGTAAGAAGAGAGCAAGGCCTGGGTGGTGGAGATTCCTGATGATAGATGCTAGTTTCCTGAGATAATGCTGCGTGTAGATATGCTCGGTGGTGGAGAGCTTTACTCGTGATGGACTGGTCCGTATCAACTTCTTTTTGTGGAATCTTCCATTCAAGGACATTTGTGTTTCCATACCAGGCTGTGATGCAGCCAGTCAATATACTCTCCACTACACATCTATAGAAATTTGTCAGAATTTTAAACGCCGTGCCACATCTTCGCAAACTTCGAAGCAAGCAGAGGCACTGCGGTGCTTTCTTCATAATTGCATGTGTGCTGGGCCCAGAACAAATCCTTTGAAGTGATAACCCCGAGGAATTTAAAGTTACTGTTATGCCAGTAAACAAGTTGGAGTGGATTAAAGTCACTTCTCAGGCAAGAGTTGATATGTTTCATCACCAGCCTCTCAAAACATTTCATCACAGTGGATGTTAAGTACCACTGGATAGTCTTTGATGCAGGTTACCACATACTTAGGCATCGCTTTAATTGAAATCTGTTTGAAGAAGGTAGATTCCTCAGACTGCCAAAGTGAAAGGTTAAAGGTCTCAGTGAACACTCCAGGCAGTTGATCAAGACAGGTCTTTAGTATTTGGCCAGGTATCTCATCTTGGCTGGATGCTTTCTGTGGGTTCACCCTCCTGAAGGATGCTTTCATGTTGGCTTCCAGAGACTGAAATCATAAGGTCATCTGGAACTGTGGGAGTTTGCGATGGTTCCTCAATATTTTGATAGTCAAAGTAAGGATAAAAAGCATTGAGCTCATCTGTGAGCAAAGCCCTTATGTCATCCATATTGCTTGATTTCACTCTGTAAGAGGTGATAGCATTCAAGCTCTATCACAGCTATCAAACATCCTTCATTGGTTTAAGTTTTGATCTGAAATGTCACTTTTAGCTGTGAGATGGCTTTCCAGAGATTGTAACTGTACCTTTTATAGCTTTCTTGGTCGACAGACTTGAATCCCTTTGATCTGGCCCTCAGCAGATTGCAGATCCAAGGCTTCTGGTTGGGGAAGACTCTGAGTTCACTCATCTATGATTGTCCATGAAGCGACACTAGGCACAAGAGTGTCTAAAGCAGGGTTTCAGAACCTGGAGTCCATGGACCCCTTCCTTATTGGTATTGGTCCATGGCATAAAAAAGGTTGGGAACTCCTCGTCTAAAGTAATCATATATTTTATAATAAGATGTCCTTTGTATTTTGACAAGTGTCATTTCAAATGTAAATATTTTTTCATGAACATTAATCGGGTTTTAAACTTATTGAAGTACATGAATGCAAAAGCAGATAATTTGCATCTGGATTGTATAAGAAACACATTATTTTAAATAAGAGAAAAAGTAAATAAAAGCTATTTTAAATACAGAAGGTTAAATTATATTCAGATTCAGAACCATGTTTCCTGTCACTGGATTATGTCGCGAAATTTGTTGTTTTGCAGTAGCAGTACATTGCAATAATAATAACAATAAATTACAATAAGTATATATATATATATATATATATATTAAATAGGTAGCGCAAAAAATACTGAGATAGTGTTCATGGGTTCATTGTCCATTCAGAAATCTGGTGGCAGAGGGGAAGAAAATGAAACACTGAGTGTGTGTCTTCCGGCTCCTGTACCACACTAATGATGGTAGCAATGAGAAAAGGGCATGTCCTGGATGCTAGAGAGGCTAGTGCCCACGATGGAGCTGGCTGAGTTAACAACTTCTGCAGCTTTTTCGGAGCCTGTGCTGTGGCCCCTTCATACACAAGAAGATAAGAAACAGAAGCAAGAGTAGGCTATCCGGCCCATTGAGCCTGCCCCGCCATTCAATAAAATTATGGCTGATCTGTCTGTAAGCTCAGCTCCATCTACCTGCCTTTTCCCCATAGCCCTTAATTCCCTTACTGTGTAAAAACCTATCTATTTCTTAAATATATTTAGTGAGAAAGCCTCAACTGCTTCCCTGGGCAGAGAATTCCACAGATTCGCCACTCTCTGGGTAAAACAGTTTCTCTTCATCTCCGTCCTAAATCTTGAGGCAGATGGTGATGCAACCAGTTAAAGTGCTCTCCATAGTACAGCTGAAGAAATTTTCTGATGTCTTTGCTGACGTATCAATTCTCCTCAAACTGTTGGAAGCCTATTGAATAGTTCCTTAGTACAATGAGATGGACTCTTGGCTTCTCAGTCTACCTTGTTATGACCTTGCACTTTATTCCCTACCTGCACTGTACTTTCCCTGTAACTGTTACAATTTATCCTGCGTTCTATCATTGTGTACCTTGCTATATTTGCCTTGAAATGAATTGATCTATATGAGCACTGTGCAGGACAAGCTTTTCACTGTACCTCAAACATGTGGCATTAATTGTGAAACACGAAGGATTTATTTATTCATTTTGTTTTAAATGTGCCACAAAGAACATTAAAACACCTACCCATGAACTGACTGTTCAATGGTATGGTGATGTGGTAGATAGCAATAAGTTAATGATTTTAAATGTAGGCATTTTTTAATATTACTTATTTCAATTTATTTACGCCAAAAGGACTCTATGATGATTTTGCCAAATACTGATTTATAAACTGAATAATTACAGTCGACCTTCACTAATCCAACTACCCGTAATCCGGTTCCTTTGATAATCCGGCACTGATTTCAAGTTTTCCGCTGTAATTTCAAATTTCCCGGGTCACCGTACCAATCTGCTGTGCGTTGTTTTGGTTGCACTCGATCTGTTCACGTGTTGGCGTGCTCTTGTAAGCATAGACAGGAGATTCCTGCTTGTTTTCCTGCATTTATTAATACTATTTGCATGAGGCGTGGCCACCCATCTCACCTGCCAATGGTGGGGGAGCTGGCACGCGCTGGGTCGGTCCACCTTCTTGGCCACCTGCTGGCAGTCGCGCACTGCCTTCCAGCGTCACCTGGCCAGCACTCCGTTCTCTTCCGCCTATGACCTCAGCCCAGATCTGGCGTCCCGCTGGATTTAAGGATATTACTAAGCGGAGGAAAAGAAACTAACGATTCTCTCAGTAACTGCGAGTGAAGAGGGAAGAGCCCAGCACTGAATCCCCAGCCGCCTGGTGGTCATGTGAAATATGGCGGATAGAAGACCTCCTGTCTCTGACTTCTGCTTCTGCTCATCCAGATGTGCTGCCACCAACGTCAAGTTTTTGAAGAAACTGTTGTGCCAGTGTCAGGACCAGTTCCTGATGCTTCACTCATTTTTCAAGATGAAGATGTTGATGATCCTGATAACCCCACACTTTCAGACATGTAACTTTGCCTAAAGATATATTAAACGTCTCACTTTAGAAGCGGAAGTACTCAACTGTTCTGTATAAATTAATTCCTGTACATTTACCTATACCCTTTATTTTATCTGTGCATGTACAGTATATTATTTTATTAAAATTTCACTTTCTACTCATTTAATATTTATGTTTTATTATTATCTAACTTGTACTGATTTACATGATATTTTAAAGGTATGATGAGGAGGTTAGCTATTGCTTAATGTGATCCTTCTGTAATTCGGCATTTTCACTAATCCGGCACTCCTCAGGCCCCAATGGTACTGGATTATAGAAGGTCAACCTGTATATGTAATGAAAATTATTTTTAAATCAGGTCTGTGTTCTTTTCTGATTCATCAGGACATTCCCACACAAGAGATGTCTTGTGCTTAGAAAAATCACTTCTAATAGTGTTTTTTTTTTGTGGCTTTGAATATATGTGCAGCATACACATATATTCAAGGCCACAAAAAAAATCACTATTAGAAGTATCATAAATACAATATAGCAAGAAAATCAAATGTCTACAGTAGTAGCAATACAGAAATCAAAATAATGCTTATCATCCAGTAAATGAGCTGCTATGGATTGGTTCTCTTGTACTTTCTCAAAACAATCCCATTCGAAGCTAACACCAGTTTGTCTTACAGACTTGCATATATCAAGGAGGAATCAAATTTGAACCCTTTCCATACAATCCACTAACAAAAAAAGTCAAATATGACTGTGAAAACCAAAAATAGATGCTGGAAATTTAAAACAAAAGCAGCAAATTCTAGAATCACCCAGCAGGTCAGGCAGCATCTGTGGAAAGAAAAACAGTTTACATTTTAGATTGAAGACCCTTGGGAAATGAAAAGTAAAAGCTAACTTTAAATTGGAGAGATAGCAGTAGGGGCTGGTTAGGACAAGGGAATATTTATGATAGATAGATAGATACTTTATTCATCCCCATGGGGAAATTCAACTTTTTTCCAATGTCCCATACACTTGTTGTAGCAAAACTAATTACATACAATACTTAACTCAGTAAAAAATATGATATGCATCTAAATCACTATCTCAAAAAGCATTAATAATAGCTTTTAAAAAGTTCTTAAGTCCTGGCGGTAGAATTGTAAAGCCTAATGGCATTGGGGAGTATTGACCTCTTCATCCTGTCTGAGGAGCATTGCATGATGAGTCCATAGTTGCTGTAGGGAGGATTTACAGAGAATATATATTTTAACTGCTACTATCAATTTAATGGAGAGCTCAAATGGTAGTCTTACAATCAGAGAGCAGGGACTTTTTATTTAAGATACTGGAGTTAATACTGAGGTTTCTCAACACACGTCCAATGTCATCCTCATCCAGATGACCACCTTCGCTTGTGGCTGTATCAGGCTACGTGTGGAACCTAAGTACGTGACCAAGTTCTATCTGTCCCTGGTGTTGAGAAAGATGGCTGTGGCCCCATTGCTGTGTAATGTTCCAGGCAGCTGGATGTGCCATGTGGCCTGTCCTTCGTGAAAAAGTTCTTCCATACCAACGCCTTTGACCACAAGTCCATCAAACAATGGTCAGCATGGAATATCCTGCAGAAACTGCAAGAGAATGAGTCGAAGGACACAGTGGGGTGTTTCCTTGAGTAGACTGTCCATACCATCTGGCACAATGCCTCATCCCACATTCACCAACTTCTTCCTTGGCTGCTGGTTGGAGGGACTCTCCCAATCAGATGCTTTCTGCATGCCCAGAATATCACACTCACAACAAACCACCCAAAGAGAACAGTAGTGGGGATGAGACAGCTGTTGCCTTCATTACTGACTGGATTTGCAAAGGGGGTGGAGAAAGATGGAAAGGCCTGTGTCACAGTTCACCCCAAGCAGCCGTTTAACAGAGGAATCTCTGATTTATAGGCTGTTCCTAGGTCCACGCAGAGACAAACATCAAGTACTCCCAGAAAATCATCAACTCGGTATTGATTTGGTTTACCAGTCCATTGAGGAATGCTGCTGACTGTCAGAATCCAGGATCCAGGAGTAAATGCTGAAGGATGCACTGAAGCTTGGTGCAGCCACCACAAGGGCTTGATGGGGAAGAACCACAGCACTGAGTTTTTCCACTACTGCACAGGGAAGCGGTGTGTTGGGTGAGGAAGCCGTTCAATTATTGTAATGTACCACCCCAGGAAGCCACATAAGTAGCAGCAGTGGTACTGGTTTAAAGAAATGCAATTGAAGGCATTGTTTAAGAATGAAAAGGTGTTGCACAGATTGTTCTTGTAAATTTTTAAATTATGTATAAAGTTTATTTTGGTTAAAAACACACATTTTGTTCTCTGACTTTGATAACAATTTGGGCCATGTTTGCTTGATAATCCCTGTGCAGGATACTCTCCACTTTTCCCTGAAATTGTGTATTAGGCAGCCAAAAAGATATCATGCGAGACTCACATCAGATATTGTAGAAAACACTTAATAATACATAACTTTCCCTGCTCACTGAGTGAGATGCTATCTTATCTAAACCTACTTATATATTTAAGGATGTCTCCTTGTACATTTGCAAATAGATTGCCATGATCAGACAAAACCTCAACCCAACCATCAACTACCCAAGCTACACATTTTCTGAGTTATTTTCATTTCCTACTTATATATTCTATAAATCCAGTTTATAATTTACAATTTATAAATGAGAAATTATAAAGAAATTAAGTAACATGGAAATCAAAGGAAAATCATGATTGCCAAATACAAAATAAATGGAACATCTGATTAATATTTTAACCAAAAATATTTATCCTTCATTGAAATAAATCACAACAAGAGTATGAAATTATTAAAGATAGGAAGTAAAATTACAAGATAGAAGGGATTAGAAGGTAAATTTGAACAGGCTGAACCAAAATAGTTGAGATTCGACGACAAATGATGTAGTCGAAGACATGGACTACACAAGCAGCTGGAATCCGAAACAAAGGGTGAAGGATGAGCCCGACCATTGGATATGGGCTGATCAAACATTGAAGTGCTGGAAGTTTGGGTTATTTAAGGTGTGTGAATTAAAATTAATATGCCTGATAGTTGATGCTTTCAATTTCTGTTTACTAACATTATACTAAAACGGCAAATTCCTTGGTCAGACATTGGGAAAATTTGTAATGTAGACACTCTATGATAAACAAATAACATACTTCTTTATAAATTTTAATATTTCTGTCAAAGTGTTCCTGATTTCATGTGTTGTGTTTTTCCAGCTTATAGTGCCTTGTAGGGAAGACACTTTCTGTCTCCCCTTTTGAATAAAACGATAATATTTGGGACCTTCCAATCTAATGGAAGTTTCCTGAATACACAGAATACAGTGCAACAGAACTGGCTAGGCTATATATAGACGAAAATGGTGAATGTCTGAAATTGTTGAATTCATTCAAGATTGAATCCATAAGTATGGAACATGACTAGACTAAAAGGAGTGCTATTTCTCATTGGAACAGTGTTGACCAAAATCTGTGAGGTCAGAATGGGTGTGGGATGGAAAACTAAATTGATTTGCAACTGGTTCATGGTCTGAACATCTTTATGTCTCAATAGAGATGTTCTGCCAGGCTGTCTCAAATCTGTACTTGATTTATCCAGTGTAGAGTAGATCACATTATGAACATCATATGCACCACATCAAATTGGAAGAAATAGATTGCTGCTTTACCTGGATGAATCTTTGGTGGGAAGGGAAAAGGTAAAAGGACAAGCATTGCATTTCCAACGTTTGTATGGGAATTGTCTTGTGCAGAACCTGGGCAATTGGATCCTCGACTTCCTAACCAGAAGACCACAATATGTGCGGATTGGTGGTAACATATCCTCCTGACGATCAACACTTATCCCCAGAAATGGAAGAAGTAAAACAAAAACAAAAGGAAGAGCGAAATTGGAATCAGGTGAAACAAAGTGAAAACTGGCAGTCAAAATAAAGTTTGTATGAACCAAAGAAATTGCATTGAAACAGTCATCAAAATACAGTAGCACGTGATGTGCAATGTTGGTGAAGAAATATATAGTGCTCGAAACATCTATAAAAAAGGGCCTAGTAGCATCTGTAAAAGGCTAATCAGTTAACACTTAACGGTAATGATTTTCAGATTTACAGCATCTGCAGTTTTTAAAAAATATTTTTATTCACTGTTCATTTCTTTCCCAGATGCTGTCTGACCTGGGTGTTTCCAGCATCAGCATTTTTCCTCGATTTCTTTTGGCGGGGACCAGGATATATCCCAACATTTTTTTAATGACACAGCCTTTTTTCAATGCTATACGTAGTTTACCTTTGATTCTTCCCACAACCCCTTTACCAGTGTGGCTTGTTACAGATTGCCAGGAAACAGGGCAAAAGCCCTCGAGCCTGTACGACTCCACATGCTACAACTGCGCACGCGTCGTTACCAACACGCGAAACCTGAGTTCGCGCAGCGTGCGTAGTGAAACGTCATGTCAGTCAGGTTGCGCGGCGTGCGTGGTGTAACGTCATGTCAGTCGGGTTGCGCGGCGTGCGTGGTGTAACGTCATGTCAGTCGGGTTGCGCGGCGTGCGTGGAGTAACGTGGTTGCGACCTGCTGCGATGTTGTGAGGCCTTGGACACGCGGCGGTCCGGGCTTTTCTTGGGAGTT
This sequence comes from Hemitrygon akajei, assembly GCF_048418815.1. Taxonomy (NCBI): domain Eukaryota; kingdom Metazoa; phylum Chordata; class Chondrichthyes; order Myliobatiformes; family Dasyatidae; genus Hemitrygon; species Hemitrygon akajei. The sequence continues at coordinate 124,727,749 of NC_133131.1, read as the reverse complement.
TTTGTGTCCCGCTGTGGGTGAGTCGACTCTGTTCAAGCAACTGCACAGGCTCCCTGGAGCTTTTAGGGCCACAGTATGTGAAATTGACATTAAACCAACCAGAAAGCAAAATGTACCCTGTTGAAGAAGATTGAAGCATTTAATATCTGTAGAGGACCTAACATGCTTTTCGAAAAAGTTACTCTAGAATCAGAATTAATATTTCTGGCATATGTCATGAAATTTGTTTTGTGGCAGCACATTACATTGTAATGCGTAATAAAAAAAACTATAAATTACAATACGAAGTATATATTAAACAATAGATAAACAGTGTTAAAAAAAAGCAAAATAATGAGGAAGTGTTCATGGGTTCATTGTGGCAATGATCACTTTAATTATAGTAAATGTCAATGATCAGTAGCATCGTGCAAGAGTGGTAGATATAAAGTTTGCAGTTATTTGTGTGTAGATTGGAAGGGATAAGAGGTAAGAATGATAACTAGTATTACATGGATCTTGGACTTTGGTTCAGAGTTCATTAATATTTCCACTGCCCCACCACCATGAGAAGAATGATTGCTGCTAGCAAAAACAAAAATAAAAATTGCTGGAAACACTCGGTAGGTCAGGAAAACAGCAAATGCAGAGAGAGAAAAAACAATTGCCAATCAGTGACCCATATGGGGAAATTGTTTCTGCTGAAACCAGTGGTGTATTTTCGAAAGAGGTGAGAATAAGTTGGGAATAACTATATTAGAATGAATCCCCCTGATCTAAGACCACTATTGCTTTAAAGAAAAAAAAACGTGTAAGTGGATTTGATTCTGTTTCTGAAGTAACATCTTCAAAAAGCACATTAGGTCAAAGAAGTTACCTTAAGTGAAAATTTTTAAAAAGCAGATGCTAAACTCTAAAATGAATAGAAAATACTGGAAATACTCAGCAGGTCAGTCCCTGTCAGTGGGAAGGGAAAACAATGTTTTTTTGTCAGAAACTGAAACAACACTGTGGGGAAGTATTTAGTCTCTATTTAGGAAGCCCAAGAGCCACCTACTTACAAAATTCAATTGAAACACAGCATATGCTCAGAAGCTTCGAATATATGTTCTCGGGGAATGAAGGTAAAAAGTAGGGACAGGAATAGGCAGAAGACACAAGAAATTCTGATGATGCTGGAAATCTTGTGCAATACACATCAAATACTGGAGGAATTCAATAGGTCAAGCAACAGCTATGGAGGGAAAGAGTCGACATTTTAGGTGGAGACCTTTTCATCAGGCCTCAGATGCCTCCAGGGCCAGATTGCCCTCCAGGAGTAGGCCATCTAGCTGTTCAGCCTGCTCCAGCGTTTAGTAAGAACATGGATATTTTTCAGCCTATTTTTCCAGCACTGTTTCCATATCTTCTCATTCCATTATTTCCCAGAAACCAGATTTAAGTATTGAATGAAAATCTCTGAGCCTCTGTAGCCCTCTGCAATGGAGTCTCATAAGTTTACCATTTCCTGGATGAAGATAGTTCTTGGTGTTAAACAGCCTTCTTGGCTGTTATTCTAAGGTGCCCCAATGCCAGACTCCTCAGACGTTTTCCCTGAAGCTAGCATGTTAAGCCGTTGAAGAATTTTCCATGTTTTGATAAGATCTTTTCTTAGCCATCTGATCCCAAGGGAATTTAGTCCCAATCTACTCAATGTCTTCTCCCATGACAAACCCATAGAGACCTAAACTGTGCACAGTGCTCCAGGTGTGATCTCACTTGTGTTCTCTGCATTGCAATAAAACTTCTTACTCTTGTAAGCAAATCCTTTTGTAATGTAGACTAACAACATGTACCTATTAATCGCTTTCTACACCTGCGTGTTAGCCTTCAGCAACTCGTGAACAAGCGGTCTTGGGTCTTTTGAACATCAGCATTACCCAATCTTTCCCCATTAAGGGCAGTGCTATTACCAAAAGATTGGAAACTGGTTAATTTAGAAGCGTATTCTAAAATAGGACAGGACTGATAAACTGATTATTTAATATTAAATGAAGGTCAGATTAAATTGTTTATTAGTAATAAACATAACTCTTCATTATGAAGACTGCAGAAAGAAGGGAAATAAAAACAAATGTCTTTGCAACATCTGCGGAGATGCGTGAAGTTAGCTGCCTCAAAGTTCAAAGTAAATTGATTATCAAAGTATGTTTATGTCAACGTATACTACCCCGAGATTCATTTTCTTGCCGGCATTCACAATGGGTATAAAGGGACATTGAATCAATGAAAAACTGCACATGATGACTTCAACCAGTGTGCAAATGAAGACAAACTAATTCAACAAATATTGATAATAAATAGTAGAGTCCTTGAAAGTGAGTCCATAGGTTGTAGAATTGGTTATCTATCCTGGTTCAGGAAGCTGATGATTGAAGGGTAATAATTGTCCCTAAATATGGTGTGGGACCTAAGGCTCCTGTACCTTCTTCCTGATGGCAGCAGTGAGAAGAGAGTGTGGCCTGGATGATGTGTATTCTTACAGATATAATTTACTGTGTACAGCTGGCTTAGTTAAGAGGAGCCCTGTAAGTAACCAGATTAATAGCCTGAATGCTATCTGGTCTTTGATTTCACCTGTATAGGGCGTTGGTGAGACAGCCTGGAATATCATGTGCAGTTCTGTTCACCATCCTATAGGAAAGATGTGATTAAACTACAGAGGTGCAGGAAAGATTAACAAAGATGCTGCCTGGACTGAAGGGATTGTGTTATGAGGAGATACTGGATAGACTGGGACTGTTTTTCCTGGAGCAAAGGAGACTGAGGTCTGACCTTGGTAAAAGCACGAAGGGCATAGATAAGGTTATAGTTCATAGTTCCCAGGGTAGGGTCACCTAAAACTAGAGGGAAAAGATTAAAGGGAACATAAGAGACAAGTATTTTACATTGCAGGTGGTGGGTGTATGGAACAAGGTGCCAGAAGAAGTGGTAGAGGTGTTGGAATTAAAGCATTTAAAGACAGAACATAAAACGTTACGGCACAGGACCAAAGTCTTTGACTCTTGGTGTGGTGCTGAATTAATTAAGCTAATAACAGCAATCCCTTCTGCCTGCTCATAGCCCATATCCCTCCATTTTTTGCATATTCATTTGCCTATCTAATAGCCTCTTAAATGGATCTATCATATCCGCCGCCACCACTGCCCCCGGCAATACATTTCAGGGAACCACTATTCTGTGTGGGAAAAAAAATACTTGCCCTGACATCTCCTTTGAATTTTCCCCCTTTCATCTTAAATACACGCCCTCCAGTGTTAAGACATTTCAATCCTGGGAAAAAGATACTGGCTATCTACTTTATCTATGCCTCTCGTAGTCTTATAAACTTAAAGAAAACTCGTTAAAGAAGTTTCTATCTGGTCTCCCATCAGCTTCCACCGCTCCAGAGAAAACAATCTAAGTTTGTCTAATCCCTCAGTATAGCACCTGCCGTCTGATCCAGGCAACACCATGGTAAGCCTCGTCTGCGCCTTCTCCTTCCTTCGGTTGGCGACCAGAATACAATGTAATATTCCTGATGTGACTTAATCGGAGTTTAAAAAAGATTCCTTCTAATTCTTGAATTTATTGCATCGATTAATAAAGGGAAGTATATTCCATGTGACTTATTTGGACAGGTATGTGGATAGGAAAGGTCTGGAGGCTTATGGGCTAAATGCAGATAAACGGGACTACCTCAGGAAAGCACCTTGGTCAGCATTTCTATGATTATATAACTAACCTGAACCCCAGTGTGTGGAAAGCAAGTGTGGTAAACATCACTCTGTGAGATAAAAGCTGGGCTGGACCACGGGAATTTCTTATAGTCAGATAGCAGATGTTTGAAGTTTTGCTGTAATTTGCTAGTTTGCTTGCTTTTCAAATAAATGTTTTTTTTAAACAGGTTGTCAAGTTTTCAGATTTGTATCTTATCCATCTTCAGTCCAAACATGGAAACCCCAGCCAAAGTAGTGCAAAAAGGGGTACGGAAAATACGACCTCCAAAGGCCAAGGTTTCTTTCAGCAATCCTTTTGCTTTTGATTGGAGGCCTTTGAACAAGGGAAGCAGGGAATTCTTCTTAAAGAAGTTGCAGGAAACCTTTCAACAGATTAATCTGTACAAACAGGAATCAATTCAGAAGCCTAGGAAACTAAGAGCTACCAAGACATCAAAAAATCAAGAAAATAGAAATATGGAAGGGAGTGTTGAAGGAATCAGAGAAGGCCAGAAGATTGAAGACTTGAAAGAAGGTGATAAAATGATTAGGGGCCCAGAGACCAAGCAAGGATGGACTAATGTGGAACTTCGGAAACAGCTGGCTATTGGAATCAATGAAGTAACTCGAGGCTTAGAGAAGGACAAATTATGTTTGGTTCTGGTGTGCAAGTCAGTAAAACCTCCTATTATGACCCAGCATCTCATTCAGCTAAGTGTAAGTAGAACAGTCCCTGCCTGTCAAGTTCCCCAACTGAGTGAAACTATGGCGCCTTTATTGGGCTTAAAATCTATACTTGCTCTGGGTTTTAAAAAGAATTCAGAAACTTTTATTGAAATGATTAATGCTATTGGCCCACAGGTGCCACCTTTAAATATTTCATGGATGCAGGAAAGTCAGCAAGTTGAAAGTGCTGAAGAAATGGAGACAGAGTTTGAAGGGACCAATGAAATGCCAGTGACCAAAGAATTGGACGTTGCATTTCCACAAAGTCAGAAGCGTAAATTCTGTGAAATTGCATCAAAAGACAGTCCTGTGGAATTCTGTAGTGCAACAAAGAAAAAAGCAGGAATGCTGTTGCTGCCTTTAAAAATAAAGAAAGTAATTCCAAATCCAAATAAAATTCGGAAGCCAAAGAAGAAAAAGAAATAACAATCAACTGCTGGACTTGAGCTAGAAAATGTAGGCAACGGCAGTAGGTCAGTTATTTGTGAACAGCAGGTAAAGAAATGCTGGAAATACTCAGATCAAACAGGATCTATGTAGAGAAAAGTGTTTCATAACAGTGATTTTCCTTTCTGTTTACGAACTCAGATTTCTACCATCTGTAGCTTGTTGTTTTCAGATAAATCATGGATTCATTAATGTACCCTTTGACAAAATTGAATTAAAATTGTATTTATAAAGGAACAGAAGAGGGAAGAGGTTGGTAAAACATGTAATTTTCTGAATTAAATATTTTGTGCAATTTCATTTTAATCACATGAAGTTGGTATTTGTTTCCATTTCCTATCTATATAGTTGTGGAAAAAAAATGTGGAATTTTTAAAAACACAAGAGACCCGGCAGATGCTGGAAATCCAGAGCAACCCAAAAAATGCTGGAGGAACTCAGTGGGTCATGGAGCCTCTATGGAAAAAAAATAAATAACCAGTGAACATAGCAGGGCCCAGATCCTCCTTCAGAATAAAAAGGTGTGGGAGGGGAAGGACGAACTTGGTGATGAGTGGGTAAGTTAAGGGGCTGGAGAAAAAGGAATCTGATAGGAGAGAAGAGTGGCAAGGGGAGGAGGGGCACTAGGGTAAGTGATATGCAGGTGAAAAAAAGGTAAGATCCATGGCATCATTCCCCCCATGATTACCATGTCCATTTCAGTTCAGTTTCAGTTTATTGTCATTTAGAAACCACAAATGCAATGCGATTAAAAAATGAGACAATGTTCCTCCAGAATGATATCACAGAAGCATATGACAAAACAGACTACACCAGAAAATCCACATAACGTTTGGCAATCCCCAATCCAGAGTCCGGAGAGGCTGCTGTGTATTAATATCGCGCTACCATCTTAGCGCGTTCCCCGGAAAGGAGCTCCAAATCCACCAGACAAAACAAGACCAAAAACTAAAGCTACAAGACCTGCACAAAACCACATACCGGTAGTTACAACAGTGCAAACAATAGCATAATTGATTAAAAAAAAACAGACCATGGGCACAGTAAAAATAGTCCAAAGATGTTAAAAGACTATAAGTTCGAAAGAAACCTCCACAGAGTTTCCACAAGTCCTCAGGGTCCCGATAGACTCCTCATCCCACGCAGGCAGCAGAAGGGAATACCCCCGCTATGGACTTCCATGGCGCCGCCGGACTCAGCCTCGCAGACCCAGCACACAGTGAAAGTACCCCGACCGCAGCGGACTCCGAGTCCGTTGAGCCTCCGACCATCCCCTCCGGCACAGCTTCTCCGAGCACCATCCTCTGCCGAGCGTATTAAGACGCCCCCACCAACGCGACCCTGAGGACTGGGGGCCTGTTCTTCTCAGCAGAGACCCGGACCTCACAGCAGCAGCAGCCAACAAAGAGGGCCTTCCTGGAGATTTCCAGATGTTCCTCCGCGCTCCCACATCTGTTTTTCATCAGATTGGTATTGCGCACAGCACCCCGCTTAACAAATAACAGATATCAGCTCCGGAGTGACTGCTGCAAGCTGCGTCGCGCCACCATCTTGGTCATTTTTATATATATATTTGTCCCTTCTCACTATTCTCCCCACTGGCACTTATCCTTGCAAGTGGCAAAAGTGCTACATCTGCCCATTCATCTCCTCCTTCACCTCCATTCAGGGCCCCAAACCGTTCTTGCAGATGAGACAACACTTCTGTTGGGGTCATCTACTGTATTCAATGCCATCTCTTCTACATTGGTGAGATCTGACGTGGGCATAGATTGAAGGACTACTTTGTTAAGCTCTATCTACAGAAAGTGGAATTTCTCTGTGGCCAACTTTTTCAATTTCAATTCCCATTTCCATTCTGAAATGTTGGCACATGGCCTCCTCTTTTGCTACAATGTCAATCTCAGGTTGGAGGAGCAACACCTATTATTCCATCTAGGTAGCCTCCAACCTGATGGCAAAAAATGTCAATCTCTCCAAATTCTGCTAATTTTTTGCCCTTTCCCCTTGCCTCCTCTTCATTTCCCCACTCTGACCTCTTATCCTCACCTGAGTATCATCTCCCCCTGGTGCCTCTCCTTCCCTTTATCCCATGATCTACTCTCTTATCCTCAAAAGATTCTTTCTTCAACAACCTTTGCCTTTTCCACCTATCATCTCCCAGCTTCTCACTTAATGCCTCCTCCTCCACCAACCTGGCTTCACCTATCACCACTTACCTTTTCCTGCTTCCCCTCCTCCCACCTTATTCTGGCAGTTTACCCCTTCCTTTAGTCCTGATGAAGAGCCTCAGCCCAAAGCATGAACTCTTTATATCCGGATGCTGCCTGACTCAAGTTTCTCCTTTATGTTGCTGTTTTAACTCTTGTATTTACTTCCAGATATATTCAGTTATGTTAACATCACAGTGAGATGAAATTGGAGCCAAATATTTTGGATTTCCAGTATCTGCAGACTTGCTTGTGCAAATGATAATTTTTCACCATTTGACTTTTATTTTTAAGTGAACCCATTTTGATTCAGAGTAGCTTTCTCTGCCAGTAATAACTTTATATCATATTTTATGACATTTGGTCATGTACTAAGTTCAGAAGTTTTAACTTGGTAAAATTCATTTTACAGCAATTGCATTTTAAGAAGTTTTAATTTCCTCAACCACCACTTGAGCCGTCATTGTCATCCCAGTACAGCATGTGAATTCAGGATGAGGCCTCTGCCTTCTCCCTGTATTTACACTACCCAATGATGCCTAACCCACAATTTGTAGTCTCATGGACGAGCATATTAGTAGCTTCTGAACCACAAATAGATTTTTTTAAAGTTGTCATCAGCCCTTTTTTTTTGCTTTTACCTAATTTGGGTAATCTGGGTCCTATTTTATGCTCCAATATTTCCCCAGATAAAAAAACCTTGTCTGATTCTGATCACATAACTGCAAATGCACCCTGGATAAACTTGCCAACTTTATGTTATGCTATCCTTGCATTTTAAAATCTTTCTGGGACATTCATTTATCATATCCGCTTCAACATTAATATAACTATATGATTTCATATCTACCTTGGTGCAGTCTGCGTCATTGGTACTCAAAACTATTATTGGCCTGTCCCACTATACTCTCTCATTGACATAATTTGAAGGTATCAAGTTTGGTTCTGCCGAATACAGCCAGCTTATTATTTCTTTTGATTCCACTGTGCATTAAATATCAGAACCAATGCCCTGCACTAAAATTTAGCTCAACTTCAATGAAGTTTAGCATGTAAGAGGAAAATTCTAATTCTAAATGACATAAACTCACTACCACCAATCTCATCTATTTTCTCTCGAACATTATTGGACAAGTTACCCTGTGATTCTGTAGTGGTTTTGCTCAGCTCCAGATTTTGTTTTCCCCTCAGGAGTTTAAGATGGATATGCTCAACAAATTGGGCAGCATCAGCAGAGAAACAGGCATTGATATCTGACGTGTAACATTTGGCCAGAACTAGGAAAAGTTAGAAATGAAGAGTTTTAAATTGCAGAGAAAAGTGAGAGGTGGAAGGAACAAAAGGCAATTCTATGGTGATTAGAGTTGCAGAAATTTTAGCTACTTATGTTGAAACTGTTTAGGTTCTGCACTCAATTCTGGTTTTGACCAATCTTCTACCCACCTCCTAAATTACTACATAGTAGAATTTATGCTCACTTGTGTACTTTGTTCTAATACTTTGCAGTTCCAACTTATACTCTGGAATCTTTTTACCAACACACTCCTAAGAGTACTTGCCACTTAAAATAATCCCCAATATTTTGTCCATTATTGTACTGATTCCAAAACTTTGTTTTTATTTTAAACCCATCTCTTATGGTGTTATGTTGTATTTTACTTAATTCATTTTACCCTACTTTAATCTTTCAACAATTTATTTCCTACAGCTAACAATAGCCTGAAGCCAATTTTAACATTTTACAGAGATGTAAGCAGGAGCATCAAGGTTTAAACCTGATGTTATTTAATCTTATAACTTTCCAGTGAAATAAGGGCTTACATGTACAATTCAGTCTATAAAGCTCAGTTAAAATATCTGGGGTAGACAAATGAAAATAAAGTGCTTCTCTGCAAAACTGGTTGTGTGAAAAGTAGATTGTGGGAGAAAGTAACTCATTCAAATGGAAGTAATTTATTGGAACTGTCTGAAGTTCTGTTTACTGGCATCTGAATTAATTGAAAGAAACAAAGCATCCACAGGTTGTAACAAAGTTGAAATGTTTTTTTATTAATTGAGACATCAAATAGTCATGCTGTTGAACTGAAAACATTACTGAAACCAAAAAGTACATTCTTTGTCTGGCAACATATAAACCATGAATGTCCTCCACTGAGAACTGATTGGATAATTTCTTGCACACGTTTTCTAGTGTGGGGCCTTTTGAATGAAGCATGCATAACTATAAAAGAAAACTATATGCAACGTGTCATTTCACTAGGCAAAGTTTAAAGCTGCTGAACAGCTAAACATGCTCAGACAAGGCCCAAACTCTTCCTGTTGATGTAATTCGTGAAAAAAAACACAACATACAACAAAGCTTTCAAATCTTTAAAAAAGTATTCCCTTTGATTTAGTCTGTCAGTTTCTCACAGGAGCAGTTTTTAAAAAAAACACACACCTGACTTAATATCTAGGTATTTGGGGAGAAAACACCCAACTTTTCATTTACAATGAAAGAACAATGGTAGGAAAAAGCAACGATTCCACCATGATTTGTTTTGACTTTATATTTTCTATGAGCAGTTTTCTTCAGATGCTGTTTTATCAGCCACTGACTCAGCTATTTATGCATTGGCTTGCCAAGGACTTAAAAATTAGTTACAGCCCAGGCTTATAGCTGAAACGTCACAATTCCCAGACTTCAGTCTCTGCCCTCTGAAAATGTACAACAAGCATTTTTACCACTGCTAGTGTGCCACACCAGGTGGCATCTCGAAAAGCTTAAAAACTAAGTGACAAAATTTTGTTCCAGCTGTACAACAGAAAAATAAATGTGGGAAATGGAGCCTCTTTCACACGTAAGCCTGATTGAACACTATGAGCAGCCAAATTGCACTGTCAACATTGAGGCACAAACAGAATGACATGGAACTCTGATTCATCTGTTTTGCTGGAAATTCTGAAATTTGTATTATCGCAGAACAAAGTAAAAATTAGTTAAGTCATATTATGGGTCCTTCAGTGTTCCAGTGTGTGCAATTTAAAATAAAACACTGGTCAATAAATAGAGATGTCTGGCAGTACAAGAACACCTGCTAGTTATAATATTAACAATCTTCTTCACACAATTTACTATTGCGCACTTCATTTTTGTACAAAATACTTAAATGCCATTCTGCAAAAGAAGGCTCCTGTTCCTCCCTATCTAAAGCAGCAGCAACACGTTTATCGTGAAAATCTAGTTGCAGATCTGCCTCTGGAATTCAGTAAAACAAAGTGCATACAAAATCCTCAGTTATTTATGAGAATTGACATTCGGTTTGCAAATAGTTATTCAAATTAACTTCTTAAACTTCCAACAAAACACCATGGAATTATCAACACCAATGCACAGTAAAATGAAGTCCCAAGAAAGAATCAATAGTCTCCATTCTGTTGAAAGCAAAACATGGTTGAAACTACTAGCTGCTTTAATTGAATTGTGTTGAGCTTGTACTTTTGTCACTGATCAAAGGCATGGTATTGGACCCTGGGATTCTATGAAGAGGCTACCACAGAGATAGTAGGATGTTCTACTGTAGCACTAGACCAACCTGCAGAAAAGAAAATCAAACTTTATGTCAAGATATAAATAACAAAGACAAGTTTAATCAGTGATACCTGCATAAAGAAATTCTTGGTCATCAGTTACACAATGCTGTGAAATTGATTTCAACAGGTCACACAGCAATTTTCCAAGAAATGACATTTATAAAATGATGTGTAAATCTTGTTCTCATTCTAAAATACATCAGTGCTCTAATACAATTAATTGTTAAATCATAACATTACATCTTTTGGCTCAAGCTGTGATGAATTGTAGAATGAGAAGACTTATCATTGTTAAGTAATGAGGATAAAAAGCACATTATGAATGCTAGAAGAGATTTAAGATGACTATTGCCAATTATCTAAAACTCCCACCATCCAGATGAAACTGCAAATTACCTGTGCTTCTTCCAATTTAGCCTACTATTCAAGATGTAATCTCTATAGCAGGAAACCAAATGTAGATTGAGTGACCACTTTGTGGAATATCACTGTTCTATCCATAATTGTAACCCCAAAGTTCCAGCACATTCCCACCTAGAATCCTCTGTCATCAGTCTCCGACAATATTCAAGCCCAGTGGCAAGCTTGAGAAAAACTTCCCATTTAACAAGTACAAGTTCAATAATTTAAAATAATTAGCAATCCTATTCTTTATACAGTATCTCATTTCCAACATTTTTATGTTCCTCTTTTCTACTGGTAATTTTACATGTACAGTGGATTCCAGTTAATTGAGCCATCAGTTAATCGGACAACTGCTTTCTTGATACAACTCATAAAAAACAAAAACTAATCAAAAAAAAGATGGATTTGCTTTGTTTATTTGAGACACTATGCCATGTAATTAAGACAGGAAAATGTCGCTGAACAGTTTCCAACTAGCATCAGTTGCATGCACTTGTGCCATTAAAACACAACACTGTGCTTCAAGCGAACAGTTTTAAATAGCGTTAGTTGCATGTAGCAGTGATCTCTGTCACTGACAGTTGGCAAGAAATAAGCAAGACAGTTCAGACCCGTTTTGTTCAATGTGGTTTCAAACATTCAGGCTGTGAATAAAAATGAAACGATTTCACTACTTCAACAAGTTAGAAACTATGAAGAATTGGAAGTTATTGACAATTAGCTTGAATTTTTCAATGAGCATGAAGATTTGGAGGATGCAGTCATTTACAGGCAAAAGAACATGACAGATGAATTCGTCCATCTATAAGTTCTAGAAACTTAAAGTTTTATAGCACTGTGGTAGTATTGGTAGTGCTTTGATCTGTTCTGTGTTAATTTAAATACATAATTTGTTACTCAATTTGTCTTTCTTAAACCTTTTTAAACTTTCCAAGATGCTGCAGCTGATTGGGGCAGTAACTTAATTGGGCCAAAACCTACTGTTCCCAATGTGTCCTAATTAACCAGAATCCAATATATATTTGATTTCTATTTGCTACTTTATTACAGATCTTATATTTTTTTCTGTCTCCATCTTCGTATCTGTTATACATTTAAAAGTTAATTGGTCTATTCAGTATTTAACACTATCGAGGTAGCTGTGCATTTTTACACTAAGTATAAAAATTCCTTCCCTTTTTATGGTTTCCTTAAAAGCAATAAGCAATTTCATGATTTACAATGTGTAGTCAGATAAGTTAGCACTCAGAACAGATGTTAAACTTGATCACAGAGTTGGGTTTTAAGAAAGGCCTTGATTAAGAAATGAAGCAATGGAGGAGGAAATTTCAGACTACAGAGCTCGGTGCCTCAAGGCATGGCCAACAATTGTGCTGAAATGGAAATGAATTCAGTTAATACTGTGGGATGGTGAGATCATGGAGGAATTTGCATATTAAGGATTTTATATCAGAGGCATTGCAAATGATGGATAATCAAACCTAAATATTAAACAGATATTGTGGGCATTACTCCCCTAGAGATCTAGGGCACAACTGCTGCAAAGCAGATATACAAGTACAGAAAGGGAGATAAATTCTAACATGCAATCCCTGGAAGTGTGCATTGAGAGGTTATGGCCGTGGCTAAATTCAGTCCTGGATATGTCAGAACAAGGGAAAACATGATCAGAGAAATAATATTATAAAAAAAAGAGCAATTGCTAAGAATCTGATTAAACTTACACCAGTTCCATGTAAAAATCAGAAAAAAAATGCAGAAGCTGGAAATATGAAACAACAGAAAAGGCTGTAAATCTTGGAAGGTCAGGATACAGCTGTGGGAAGAGAAAGAACTAATATTACAAAACAAAGGGTCTCCAACTTGAAATATTTACAGTTTCTCTTCCCATAGACGCAGCCTGATCCACTGAGTGTTTACAGCATTTTCTGACTTGTGCCTTATCTACCGGCTGAAACATACCTACCCTGTGCCTGCTGTCATTCCAACGCGTTCCTTTCCTGACTAGATTGCAACCTTAGCATTACAACCAGACTTCTCTATGTTCTCTAAAAGCATTTAAGTAAGACCATTTATATTTTAACCACAGCATTTAAGTTTCTGACCTTTTCAGGCTCCATATCTGGGCACCGCCAATTGTACAAATAGTACTGTAAATTTCCATCACCAATGCCAAATTTCAGTTTTTCTAAGAATGTTTTGTTTTCCATTAAATCAAGTGCATTCAAAACATCAAATCCTTTCTGTGGAAAAAAAACCCAAGATATTTGCATGAACACACAGAATGATAGTAAATCTATTAAAAAAAATTCAGCAGTCTCAGTTCGCATGAAATGCTATATGTTGTCAACATTTTTTTTCAAATTTCCCCTTAATTATTGTAGACATTAACATCAGCAACAAGATTTTTTTTGGGAGGGAATATAATCTATAGATTGCAGCAGGTGTATTTTCATTGTCTCACATGGGAACTATAGATGAGTAACCCTAATATCTGTCTCCAGATACTGGAGGGGATTTTGAGGGATAAGATATACATGCATTTAGAAAGACAGGGATTGATTAAGGAAAGTCAGCAAGGCTTTGTATATGGGAGCTCGTCTTAAAAACGTGAGTAAATTATTTGAAGAAATAACTAAGAAAATTGATGAGGGTGGGCTATATGGACTTAAGCAAGGTTTTTGATGAAGTTCTGTAAGGTAGACTGCTATTGAAAGTTCACAGAAGATCTAGGCAAATCTAGCTAATTGAATACATATTTGATTTTTTGACAGGAAGCAGAGGATGATGGAAGCAGCCTATGACTAGTGGTGGGCCCCAGGGGTCAGTGCTCCATAGATATTTGTCACCTATATTAATATGTTGGAATAAGAACAGTTAAACTGTTTACAGGTGACTTTAAAATAAGTAGACAGTGAAGATGTTTCACAAGTTTAAGGGAAACACGAGGGGGTATTTCTTTACTCAGAGAGTGATAGCTGTGTGGAATGAGCTTCCTGTAGAAGTAGTAGAGGCCAGTTCAGTTGTGTCATTTAAGGTAAAATTGGATAGGTATATGGATAGGAAAGGAGTGGAGGGTTATGGGCTGAGAGCGGGTAGGTGGGACTAGGTGAGATTAAGAGTTCGGCACGGACTAGGAGGGCCGGAATGGCCTGTTTCCGTGCTGCGATTGTTATATGGTTATATGGTTATAAGTCTTGAGGAATACAGAGGGATCTTGCTAAGATGGGAAGGTTAGGCAGAGGATTGGCAAATTGAGTTCAATGTGTATAATTGAGATGTTGCATTTTCAGATAGGACTTTCACAGTGAACAGGAGGGCCCTGGATAATGGTAATTTAAATTTATATAATTTATGTTTGCCATATTTGTAAATTACTATGCTGCTGCTGAAAAACATGCTAATTTTCATGATATTTATACCCTGGGTATGTAGGCTCATGACAATAAACTTGAATTTGGAGCTTAAGTGTTGCTGAACGGCAGGAAATTGTAGTAAATGTACAAGGCTGCTTTTGGAATATTGTGTTTAGTTTTGTTTATCCTGCTGGAGGAAAGATGATATTAAGCTGGAAAGAGTGCAGAGAAGCTTTACAAGGATGTTGCCAGGATTGAAAGGGGTTGAGCAGGTTGGGATTTCATCCACTAGAGCATAGAAGAACAAAGATTGATCTTGTTGTAGAAGTGTATAAAACCATGAGGGATAAAGATAGAATGAATACATACTGTCTTTTTCCCCGCAAGGAAATAGAGAGCAGAGGTTTAGGCTGAGAGGTAAGAATTTAGTTCTTTAAAAGAGAGATCTAGGTGTTCTTGTATATCAGTCAATGAAAGCAAGCATGCAGGTACAGCAGGCAGTGAAGAAAGCTAATGGCATGCTGGCTTTTATAACAAGAGGAATTGAATATAGGAGTAAAGAGGTCCTTCTGCAGCTGTACAGGGCCCTGGTGAGACCCCACCTGGAGTATTGTGTGCAGTTTTGGTCTCCAAATTTGAGGAAGGACATTCTTGCTATTGAGGGAGTGCAGCGTAGGTTCACAAGGTTAATTCCCGGAATGGCGGGACTGTCATATGTTGAAAGATTGGAGCGACTGGGCTTGTATACACTGGAATTTAGAAGGATGAGAGGGGATCTGATTGAAATATATAAGATTATTAAGGGATTGGACACACTGGAGGCAGGAAGCATGTTTCCGCTGATGGGTGAGTCCAGAACTAGAGACCACAGTTTAAGAATAAGGGGTAGGCCATTTAGAACAGAGATGCAGAAAAACTTTTTCACCCAGTGAGTGGTGGATATGTGGAATGCTCTGCCCCAGAAGGCAGTGGAGGCCAAGCCTCTGGATGCATTCAAGAGAGAGTTAGATAGAGCTCTTATAGATAGTGGGGTCAAGGGATATGGGGAGAGGGCAGGAACAGGGTACTGATTGTGTATGATCAGCCATGATCACAGTGAATGGTGGTGCTGGCTAGAAGGGCCGAATGGCCTACTCCTGCACCTACTGTCTATTGTCTATTGTCTAATTTTAATAGTAACCTGAGGGGACAAATTTTCACCCAGAGAGTCGTCTAAATATGGAATGAGCACCCAGAGAAAGTGATTGAGGAAGGTACATTAAAAACATTTAAAAGACATTTATTTGTACAGGTACATGGATAGGAGAGGTTTAGAGGGACATGGGCCAAACACAGGTAAATGGGCCAACTTAGATGGATGTATGGTCAGCATGGCTAGTTAAGTCAAAGGGCCTGTTTTCATGTTTTATGACCCAATTTCCCCCGGGATCAATAAAGTATGTCTGTCTGTATGAGTTACTGTACTATCTACAAAGCATCATTGCAACAGAGTTGTACATGACTGATTTGATCATACTTTGACTGCTTCTATGTTATTACATCAAGAAAAGATATGATGAAAAGATTACCGATTTTGCAATTATTAGTGCATCATTCATAAGATCACTGAGAGGGGTCTCAGTGTGAACATTATAAAAAGAATAGGCAGCCTTGAGATTCTTATGAACAGGATGATGCATAACTGTGGAAGGTAATGTGTAGAAGCTTACAAAGTCTGTCAGAATGCCATCAGAACCCTGAAAGAAAATAAGTAATTGTTTAAAAGAAGCAAACCTGAGGTTAAGTTAAAAATACATTGAAAATTAGTTTGCCATCTTTAACTTTCAAATCTCAAGGCAAAACTTAAAGACAAGGAGAAATCAGTATTTTGTAACATATATGTACGTATTAGTGCTAATTGATTCCAAGCTAACTAATATCAATGGATGGGGGGGGTCAGAGATACTATGAAGTTACAGTGTCTGCTGCTTTGGACCTGAATTTGCACAAATATATTATTCCTGTCTGTCAATTTATTAAACTACTTAGAGGAAAATTTGAATCCTAACTAAGCTGTAAGTAAAAAGGAACCTTGATAGTGAATTTGCATAAATAATCAAATTTGCATCAGATTGCATGTTTACTATATTCTAAAACTTACAAGCAAAATTAGGTTCCAATCCTTTACTGTTGATCTGTGGACTTTAGTATTATCTATGACTTAAATATTTCTTATTATTACCTTTTTATTATTATGCGTATTACACTTTTAAGTCAGCATGTTTTTCTACAACCCCGAAACTGTACATGAAATGTTTTTTAAGTGGAAACCATAAAGCCATTTAAGAATAATTCATATTATTTTTACTAGGCGATATTGAAGGGATAAAACCGAAACCCAAATTGAATAAATATCAGAAAGAATTTATAAAAATTGCACTGGCAGTAGCCAAAAAGGCAATTGCAGTTACTTGGAAATCGGATGCATACTTAAGTATAGATCGTTGGAAGAATGAAATTTCCAGCTGTATTCCACTTGAAAAAATTACTTATAATTTAAGAGATAAATATGAAACATTTTTGAAAATTTGGCGCCCTTATTTACAAAAGACAGGATTATATAGGTGCTCCGAAGATAAAATAATTGGTTATTTGGGGAAAGAAATAAATATATATACTAAAGTTATTACAAACTCCATGGAGCATGTGGGGATCTTCTGATATCCAGGCACTCTTTCTTTCTTTCTTTCTTTCTTTTTTCTATAGGGATGTTAGGAGGGAGGGGTTAAGGGGAGGGGGGAAGGGTATATGTTTTTTTTTTACATATTTTCTTTTTCTTTCCGTAATTATTTGAAAACTCAATAAAAAAAGTTTTTAAAAAAGAATAATTCATATTTTGTCATATTTAATTGATATTTATAATTCATTTAATAACACAGATTATACTCATTGGATATATTCTGTAGTACTTAAAATCAGTTTACATGAAACTAAAATAAAAATATAAATTCAATTTGCATTATTTAAAGAGAGATGAAGCAAAGCAGAACACTTGGATCATAAATAATCTTGCTGGTAATAGTTGAGGGTATTTTGAACTTGCATATCAGAACATAATTTCTTCATAAATGTTAATTTCCTGCATCAGAGCTACAAATTCACTATGGCAACCATTTAAAATATCTAAACAAATTGAATAAAAAACACAAAGTTAAGTGTAAAGTATTTAGGTGTGAAATCACGAAGCACCCTTTCTGAATAAAGTAAAAGTCTGGAGTTTTTGACAAGTGGAATTTTCAAAGATGTTAAATAGGGTCTAAACTCAAAAGTCAATTACTCTGCAAAGTCAGCACTCAATCCTCTACTCTCAGTATATAGCGGTCAGTTCACTTAAATATTTCTGTCCTAAATATGTAAGTTTTTGTATATATTTTCAGAATTTAAACTGTGCCTGGATTCTTGAAACAAGTTCTAAATACTTAACTGACTGTATTCTAAATATCAAGACATAAGGTTGCTTTGCCAACCATTCCTTTCAAATGTATTATCCAATTATGCTTCTGTTTCAACTAAAATTATTTGCTTTAATTTCTCTCTTTTATTAACCCCCAAAAAGAACATCAAGAATGACAGAAAGATTCACCCAGATGTTTATTTTTCATGTTCAGTCTAAATGAACGTCAAGATATCAAGAAAAGCCTGATACAAGACCTTTTCCCCATAATTATTGTACCAAAGTAGGCAACACATCAATAAATGTACAGGCACACAATAGCATTGCATTACCTCTACCACGTAAGTGTCAATAATGTTTTCACGTGGCATTAACCAGTGGGTCACTTCTTCCTCATTCATCACAGGAGCAAGTTCAAACTGCTTTAGATAATTAAATAGGAGCTCTTGTACTCTTTTTACATCCTTTTCCTCCATAGGCCTTAAACCTGTTGTTTTGGGAGTCTAAAAAAAAGAAATACAATGGAATTGCTACTGGGATAAACAAATTGGTATTGCTATTTCTAGTCAAGATGCTTTAGCATTACTCTATAATCATTCAGTCTCCAATATCAGCAAACCACCACTGTCAATACATATTTCTTTACAATTATAAAATATTGTTTACCTCCAGAGTAATTGTTCAGAAAATTATATTTTTAATGACAAGAATCAACTGTGTGCACAATATAAGCATGATCAATCTACAGTACCTCTTCAAAATATCACCACTCCAAAACTTCAATTCTCTCACTGAAACAAATACAGTACATTGAGAAAGTGCTAATAAGGAAGCAAATAGAATTGACTTTACTATTTCCATAACACCTGTTTTAGGATGGAAGCTGTTTGCAATGCTTACATCAGGTAATCTGTAGAGCTTCATGGTTCTCTGTAAAGTCATATTTCTGCTGAGATGGGAGAACTTCACTTCTACCAATTTCCTGGGATTCAGGGATCGATGCCAGTACCTTACAATATATACAATGATCTTAAATCAAATACACCATTGATTCCTCCACCAACATAAAAAAACAGTTGAATCACAAATTTCCAAATGATAACAGCAAACACTTTTCACTAATCCTATTGGCAAACATACTTAGCCACAGAAAATATTTATTGGGTTCCTAGCACTTTATCCTAAATAAAGTGTGTTATAGTAAAGACATGACTAATTACTTCCTTGTATGCCTATAGAAAGGCTTCCAAAATTATGATGGACATGATAATGCGAGAGGGGAATATTTTAAAGGGGGTCTGAGGCACATGTTTTTCCACAGAGAGTGGTGGGTACATGGAGCAACCTACCAGTAGATGGGTACAATAATTACATTTTTAGGACATTTGGAGAGGTACATGGATAAGAAAGGTTGAAAAGGATTTGGGCCTAACGAAGGCAGGTGAAAATAGTGTAGATAGGCATCTTGAATGACATAGACAAATTGGGCAGAAAAGCATGTGTCCCGGCTGCAAATTCTATGAAGCAATGAGTCCATCAATACGTATATTTGTAAACCTTTTCTGTACCTACTATCTCAATTTTTCATTCTGAAATACATTCTTCCCATAAATTAAGCCCGAGATACCATTTGTACACCTGTGAAACCATCTCAATAACATTTCTCCTTTACTAACTGTGCTTAGACCGTCGCATCCAAAAACTAGAAAACAAAACCTACCCCATTCATTCCTTTTCTCTCCCTTGGCTGCTAAAAGATTCTAACACCCCAAATTCTTCTATTTTTCTAATATATCTTGTGAGCCAACATTGAAAACTTAAGTTTATCTTGTTCAAAGCACACATTTTTTGTGCTCTTTATCCCATTCCCAAAACATTCAACTGCGCAATGTCCTTCCCTGGCCTCAACGCTCTGATGTTGTAACTTCCACTCTCCTACAATACGGATTTAGTCATTTTAAAACCAGCCATCACACTCCTCTGTAAGTCATAACTTCAACACTTATTCCCTTACAAACCGTCTTTCTAACTTACAATAATAAAAATAAACAGAAAATGCTGGAAATGGAATATCCTGGATCTGAAATATAAACTGTTTCCATTTCCGCCCAATCTGCTGAGTGTTTCCAGCAATTATTTTATTTCAGATTTCCAGAATCTGCAGCATTCTGATTTTTGTATAATTTGCAACCTCCTTTTACTCCCCATAATTTTACAACCTACAATATCCTTGACGACACCAACATCCACTGGTCTTGTGCTTAGCAACAATACATTGACTGGATGAGAAACTGGATATATCAAAACTAGAATTCTCATTCATTCACATTCTCGTTATCACTATTCTTAGCTCCAGGATCTAATGAGAACTTTGTGTCATTAACTTCACCCTCCTGTTCATCTCCTTCCCTCTTTATCCCACCACTTACGGCAATGTCCTCCAAAATCTAGGTCCCAAATTCTTGAATCCTTCCGTAACTATTTGTTATTCACTGTAAAATGAAAGACCTACATATGTTGTAAATCTAAAATGAAAAAAAATTCTGGATTACACAGTAACATCATCAGCATTTGCAAGGAGAAAAAGTCATTCAAATATAAACTGTATATTGTCAACATTTTCAATAGTTTTTAAAAAATCCAGCTGGGTGGATAGTGCTCTAATCTTTATATTAGAAGGTTCAAGGGTCCACTAAACCTAAACTTAACTTTCCAGTACAGCACTGAAGGAACGTTTCCAGCTGAAATATTGACATTAGGTATTACTCTTGTTAGCTCAGAAAAATAGAGGGCTATGGGTAACCCTAGGTAATTTCTAAGGTAAGGACATGTTCGGCACAGCTTTGTGGGCTGAAGGGCCTGTATTGTGCTGTAGGTTTTCTATGTTTCTATGTTTTATAGTGGGCAAGAAAACTATAAATGTGTCAAAGAGCTGAGTGGACATTTCTGATTCCAATTACTCTAAGGTACACTGACTGATAATTCTTTTATATTTGAAGTACACTGATTTATTCATCTCATATTTGTTTGTGTAACAACATTGATGCAGAATGGATAATTAATCTGCACTTCATCAGAAAGAAATTCACCTCACGAAGTTACTAATTAAATATTGAGGAAAAAGTTAATATCCTAAAAATGGCTCAAAAGCATTAATAATATTAGTTCTATTTAACAAACGTATGTACACAATGACTTAGTTACTAACTTTTGAAGTAATACTTAGATTATCAAGAATGCTACCTGCATGTAGCTACAGGCTTTGGAAGAACCACTCCAGCCGTGTACACTGCCTGAAAGATCCCTTCCAAATTCACCCTTCGTGTTATTTCACGGATTAAAACCGGTGCGACACGTTTCGACCTCAGCTTCTTGTGTACGCAAAGAAAATTAATCTCTACCATCTTCTTTTCACTAACAGAAACAATTACAAAATATTCAAATTATATATTTAATGTAAAAGAATAAGAAACTGACTTTAAAATTCTTGATATCCTTAAACTTAATTCAAATAAAAATCCGAACATACAGATACATGATATTTTACATTACATAATGCTAAACTACATGCATTTACAGAACATGCTTTTACAGAAATATTACTTTTGATCTGCATAGCATCATTCAGAATCATTTGAAAATAATGCTTTCTGATGATGAATAAGCAACAAGCATATGATTGCAGGAATTAACGGAATTTGTCCATCTTAGGTAATATATTCTTTGATACAAAACTGAAGGATGTATCTTGTGAGTTGCGCTCTGGTGATGAAAACAATTTAATATTGTGAAAGTTAGCATTTTAAACAAAAATCTATCAGTAGAATTTCTGCAACAAAACAACATGACCTAAAATTACTAGTTCAAAATCTAATAAAACACTGAGTTTTTTGGTAATAACATTGTTTATACTAGCAATAATGGTGTTACTGGTTGAATATCATCCATTCCTCAGATAAGGCATAAAGCAACAGGTAATTTTTTTGTCATTTAAGTTCTAGCCTTAGGGAGTGCAGCTGGAAGGAAAAGCAAGTATTTTACAATTGGTCATCACATCCTTTGTAGTCAATATAGGTCAAGAAATATCATGGTGACATTTGTGTTTTTGGGATTGGAGTCAGAATTGATTTGAAATGTAGTGAGAAACTCCTGTAAATGATTGCATAATGATGACAGGGCACTAAGGAATGCTGATGAGCAGAAAGAGCTGTGCTCCAAATCCACAGGTGAACAGGATCGTGAAGAACGCCTCGTTTGCTTGCTTCCATAGGTCAGGCAAAGAATACAAGAATTGGACATCATGTTGTAACTTCACAAAACACACTGGTTGTGATGGACTTGAAGTACTGTGTGCAGCGAGGGAGGCCAAGGGTTGATCTCGTAGATTATATATAAGATTATGAAAGTTACAGATACACAGTTAAAATCTTTTTCCCATTGTAGGAATATCAAAAACAAGAGGGAATAGGCTTAAGATGAGAGGTAGGAAGTTTAAAGAGGACCTAAGGGGTGAGTTTTTTTTTGGATACAGAGAGTGGCTGGCAGCTAGAATGCACTGCCAAAGATGGTGGAGTTAGATATAATCTGTACTTTGAAGAGACATTTAGTTTGGTACTTGATGGATATAGACCCAATGCACACAAATGTAATTAATCTAGATAGACAAATGAACCTGGTTTTCTGCAATACATCTGTAACACTACACATTTCCATCAGGTTCTCTTTTTAGAGGATATGAGTAACTTCCCAGAAATTGCTGTAGATCAGGAATTAAAAGGGAGAGACGAACACTGACAAAAGCAGCAAACAAGTGGTACCAAAGAAGTTGAAGCTGTGGGCTGACAAGTCCATGAGACCTGATGGACTTTATACGAGGATCTTAAAAACAAAAGTAGCTATGCAACTAAATGATGCACTGATTTTAATTTTTTTTAAATTCCTTAGTTTGAGCATAGTTCCATTAGATTATGCAATAGAAATTTTAAATCCAAGGGCTTCACAGAAAACTACAGATCAATTTTCTTAGTATCTATTAAAGGGAAATATTGGAAGCTATTATGAATTATACTTCAGGAGAGCAGGCATGGATAGAAGATTGATTGACTAGCAGGAAGCAGACAGTTGTCATAAATGGATCTTTTTTTACTGTTTTGCAAGATGTAATAATAGTATGTTGCAGCCTCAATTGATGATGGAGCTTCAGTTTATTATAGCTTATATGAATGACTTGATAACAATACAAAGACAGGCACAAAAATATGTTGTGGTGAAGAGGACATGAGGAGGCTGGAAAGAGATTAAGTTAATGGGCAAACACTAGATACGTGGAATAAAATGTGAGAAAATGTGAGATTGTCCAATTTGGCTTGAAACTTAAAAAGAGCATATTATTTAAATAAATATTATAGCGCTTTGAGGAACAGTGGTAACTGGGTGAACAAATCTATGATTTATAAAAGGCAAAAAAGCAAGTACAGAAAGTAATTAGAAAATTTATCAAAATGCCAACATTTACTGCCAGTGGAATAGAATACAAAATTAGGCAAGTTATACTTCACTAATACAAAACATTGGGATTATGATATATGAATTGGTCTCCTTAAGGAAGGATGTAGATCTGTTCAGAGAAGCTTTTACTAGATTGATACATGAAACAGGCAGGTTGATCTATGAGGACAGGTAGAACATGCTGGCTTTTATGACTGGAATTTAGAAGAGTGAGTAGCTTGATTGAAACATATAAGATCCTGTCAGCACTTGACAGAGAGGCCAGGGAGAAAATGTGGAAAAACCTTAAACAAGATCACTGTTTGAAATAAAACGTCACTCATTTTATTCTCTCAGAGCGTTGAGTCTTTTGAACACTTCTTCAAAGGAAGGTGGAAGTAAAGTTTTGCAAATTTTTTTTAAATGGAAAAATTTGTGATAAGCATGAAAGAAAGGGTTAGGGTTAGGCAGGATACAGAGTTGTGATTATAAAAACAACGGCTAAGATTGTACTGAACAGTAGGAGCAGATTCAATGGGACTAATCCTGTTATTTGTTCATATGTCAATATAAGAATATTGAAACTGGCCAAACTCTGAAATTAAGCCACACATTTTGGCATTTTAGTGAACAGGATCCAAAATTAAATGAGCAATGAGACAATGGATAGTGACCAATGGGCATTTTTCTAACCAAAAATTGTAATAAGGCGTACCGTGGGTGGTGAATCTTTACTTTTTAGTATGAATTACTTGTTTTAGAAAACAGAGATAGTAAAATTGCTCAGATTAGTAAATTTACAGATAACACAATAGTTATTGGAATTGTAGATAATGAAGAAGGTTGTTTAAAGAGTCACATAGGAAATGGAAACCTGAGAAGAACAGTGGTGGCTGGAATATAGTCTGGACAAGTACGAGGAAATGATCATTGGAAAGTCAAAATGTGGTAGCTTATATTGAATAAATGTTAGGGACATTAATTAGGAGTATTATGAGTGTCCACATTTCTCTGAAAGTGGCAATCTGGTGGATAGGATAGTGAAAAAAAAGGCATTTGGTATGCTTGTCTTCATATGACAAGGCACTGAGTATAACAATTGAGACATCATATTGCAGTTGTACAAAAATAAACAGGTACCAATTTTAGAGAATTTTATACAGAATGGAAGTGGTAGCGATAGAAAGAATGCAAAACAGATTCACCAGGATGTTTCCTGGACAGGAGAGCCATTGTTAAAAGGAGAGATTGAATAGGCTGGTTCTGGCCTCCATGGAATGTAGAAGGCTGAGAACTGATCTCATAGAAGGTTACAAAATTATAAGAGGCATTGATAGCCAGAATGTTGTTCCTGGAGCAGGGAGTTTAGAACTAGACAGCACCGGTTTAAGCTGAGAGGGACAAAATTTAAAGAAGATCGGTGATTCGTTTTCTACACAAAAAGAGTGATGAATATCTGGAACAAGCTGCTAATGCAGGTAGCAGACAGAGATTTGTTTACAACATTTAAAAGGCATTTGGACAGGCTCTTTGTCGGAACAGACCTCAAAGATACAGACCTCAAGTTGAAAATCAAATTACTATAAATAATCATCATGGTAGGCATGGATGAGATGGTCCATAAGCACCCATGTCTGTACTGTATGTTTTTATGATTCTGTGGTCACAACTGGGTAAGGGCTAAAGTGTAATTTTAAAAATGCAACAAATTGACATATGAAAGAGTGCCAGAACTCAGCATTTACAAGCCTTAATAATGTGCAAAATAGATATGTTAAGAAAACTTAATCGAAACCCTCATCTTCTAAGAGGTTCTAACTATACAATCTAAGCACATACATATAAATATTCATAAGTTAAAAGAAAAATCTCAAAAAAGTTAAATTATTTTAAAAAGTATATTTTACATAATCAAGTTTTAGTTATATAGTTAAAATGTACTGTAAATCATGAAGAAAATAGCCCAGAAAAACAAAATATGTATATTCAAAATGAATAGAATAGAATGAGAACCTACATTTCATAAATACGGACATTGGCAGGAATGGCACCAATAAACCCCACTAATTTTCTGTTTGAAGATACACGGACTCCACAATGCCACTGTCGTAACCAGCCTGGAGGACGAAGAGCCCTATAAAAATATTCATCCTTTGAAATAACAATTGAAACTAATCATAAATTAAAATATAATCACAAAAGATCATCTTTAACTGTAAAAACTGTTTACTTACCACTGTAGAAACTGAGGTGAGTAATCAAATCTAAACATATTGTCATCATCTTCCACATAATTTTCATTTAACAATGTGTACAGTTCTTTCAACTGTAAATTAAGCAGCCAGGTTAAAAAGGTCATTGATCAGTAAATTAAGATTTCCTCTTTGCAGATGCTGTCTAATTTACTAAGTATATCCAGAATTTGCAACTTTTATTTTTAGGTACAGTCATCTTCATTAATGAAAAAGAAGCACTAAATCATATGTTATAATAGATTAAACTTAATTATGTTTGAGCTACTGTTACATATGTTCTTATATATGTATGTATAATTGTTGAGTAAAACCCACATACAACAAAGAATCCCAGTTTTGGGAATTATGCAAATTCTACTTTGGGTATTAATGCAAGAAACAGGCTCAGTACAGATGAGTTAGCTTCACTAACCCCCAGGGACAAAGCTCACTTTACATGGTGAAAATTTTGAAATTCCTTCATTTGCTACTTACTTGGACAGATAATACCAAAAGTAATGAACAAGCAAGAAAAGATTTATTCAATCTGTTCATGACCAACAACAGATTCATTGATGTAACAATGTGCAGCAAGTAATTAACATATAGCTGGCTTCTACAAACTACAGCAAGGTAATTCCCACATAATCTGTTTTAGTGGTGGTAAATGAAAATTGATCGCTGTTGTGTACTTAGATTTTTAGAAGGCCTTTGACAAGGTGCCACACATGAGGCTGCTTAACAAGTTAAGAGCCCATGGTATTATAGGAAAAATACTAGCGTGGATAGAACTGGCTGATAACTAAGAGGCAAAGACTGAGAATAAAGGGAGCCATTTCTGGTTGGCTGCCCGTGATTCATGGTTTTCCAGAGGGGTCAATGTTGGGACTGCTTCTTTTTACATTATAAGTCAGTAATTTGGATGAAGGAATTGATGGCTTTGACGTCAAGTTTGCACATGATACAATGAAAGGTGGAGGGGCAGGTAGTGCTGAGGAAGCATACAGGCTACAGAAGGACTTAAAACAGGTTAGGAGAATGGGCAAAGAAGTGGTAGATGGAATACAGTGTCCAGAAGTATATGGTCATGCACTTTGGTAGAAGAAATAAAAGTGTAGATTATTTTCTAAATGGAGAGAAAATTGAAAAATCTGAGGTGCAAAGGGACTTGGAAGATCTCGTGCAGGATTACCTAACAGATCCTTTGCAGGTTGATTCAGCGGTGAGGAAAGCAAATGCAATGTTAACATTCATTTTGAGAGGATTAGAATATAAAAGCAAGATGTCATGTTACGGTTTTATAAAGCACTGTTGAGACCCCTCTTGGAGTATTGAGAGTTTATTTTGGACCCCTTATCTAAGAAGGATGTACTGACATTGGAGAGGGTTCAAAGGAGGTTCACAAGAATGATTCCAGGATTGAAAGGGTTATTGTATGAGGACTGATTGATGGCTCTGGGCCTCTACTCACTGAAATTCAGAAGAATGGGGGGGAAGGGAAATCTCATTGATTCCTATCAAATTTTGAAAGGCCTCAATAGAGTGGATATGGAGAGAATGTTTCCTATATCGGGAAAGTCTAAGACCAGAGGACACAGCCTCAGAATTGAGGGGTGACCATTTAGAATGGAGATTAAGAGGAATTTCTTGAGCCAGAATGTGGTGGATCTGTGGAATTCATTGTCACAGATGGCTGAGGAGGCAAAGTCGTTGGGAATATTTAAGACAGAGGTTGATAGATTCTTTATTAGTCAGGGATACGGGGAGAAGGCAGAAGGGGCCGAGAGGAAAATGGATCAGCCATGATGAAATGGTGGAGCTGACTCAATGGGCCAATTGGCCTAATTCTGCTCATATATCTCAGGGTCTTATGGTATTACAGTTACTAATTTTAGTAAGACTTTCCTGATGAAGAGTGATTTCAACTAACCCTAATATAGAAATAATATGAAGCTGAATTTTAATTAAGGTGATCACATTTATATGGAAAACAACTAAGCCACAATCTTTTATGAACTTCAGATGTTGGAGATACAAACCTCCTCAGTATTGCCCATATCCAGAGTATCCCACATGAAGCCCTGAGGCAAAGAATATGGCTCTTGACGGATGTTCTCTTTATCTGGCTCAATAGAACCATGAGTTGTCACCACTTCATCTATAGGGACCAAAACACAAAATTCTTTCATAAAATGCACTGCTTACAATGTACTAATCACTTAATATAGATATTAAATAGTAGTATTTGCAAGGAGCATAGGCAACAGAAGAAATGAGTATAATAGGAGTGCAGGAAGATGGGAAGGATGGAAGCTGGGGACCCAGCAACTGGATTGTTATCACTGGTATATGCTGTGAAATCTGTTGTTCTGTGGCAGCAGTACAGTGCAAGACATAAAAATTACTATAGATTACCCAAAAAATAATGAATGAATAATTAATGCAAGAGGAATAGTGAGGTAGCATTCATGGACCATTCAAAAATCTGACAGTGGAGGTGCAGAACTGTTCCTAGAACATTGAGCATGGGTCTTCAGGCTCCTGTACATCTTCCCCAATGGCAGTAATGAGAAGAGGGTATGTCCCAGATGGTGTGGGTCCTCAGCGATGGATGTTGTCTTCTTGAGGCACTACTTTTTGAAAATGTCCTAGATAGCAGAAGGGGTTGTCCCTATGATGGAGTTGTCTAAGTCTACAACCTGTAGCCTCTGTCTTTCAACCTTTGCATCAAACCCTTCATGCCAGGTGGTGATGGAACCAGTCAGAATGCTCTTCATAGAAATTTTCTACCACTGTGGGTCCAGGTCCTTGTTCAGACAGAAGTTAATTTTACCAATAATCAATCTCATAAAGCACTTCATCACATTAGATATGAGAGCTACCAGGCAATAGTTGTTTGAGGCAGCTTACTTTGTTTTTCTTCCGGTATGATTGATTTCCTTTTGGAGCAGGTCCAAACTCTAACTACAGCACTGAATACTCCAGCCAGTTGGTTAGCATAGGTTTTTAGTAACCTGCCAGGTATACCATTGGGGCCTGATGCTTTGCAAGGATTCATCCTTTAGGAGGATGTTCTAATATCAGGTCTCCAAGACAGAGATCATAGGTTCACCAGATGCTGTGGGGATTCTCGCAGGTGTAGTTTTATTCTCCCTTTTAAAGCGTGCATAGAAGGCATTGAGCTCATTGGGGGGTGAAGTATTATGCCGTTAGGTTTCATCTTAAAAGAAAGTAATGACATGCAAGCTCTGCTACAGCTTTCATACATCTGCCCGAGTCTCTAACTTCATACAAAATCGTTATTCTCTTTCACATCTGAAGTTCTTGTAGTGTTTTGGTTCGCCAGTCTTAAACACAACAGATCTAGCCCTCAGCAGATTGTGAACCCGCTAGTTCGTCCAAGGCTTCTGGATTGTGTATATTCGTATGTTCTCAAAGGCACACACTCATCCACTCAGGTCTTGTTGAAGTCAGTGATGACTGTGGCATGTTCATTCACATCCAAAGATGAATCCCTAAATATGGTCCAATCCATTGATTCAAAACATACTCCATCTTCCTTACCATACCTTTGCAGTCCTCACCACTGGTGCTGCAATCCCCTATATATCAGGAGAAGACATACAGCCAGGTGACTGGACTTGCCAAAGTGTGGGCATGTAATGGCATGGTAAGTGTCCTTGATGGTGGTGTCACAGTGATCAAGTATTTGACTCCCGTGGTTCCACAGGTGACACGTTGGTGGTAGTTTGTCAGAGGCTACTTCAAGTAGGCCTGTTTGAATTCCACTGCAATGACCAGGAAGTAATCAGGGTGCACAGTCTCGTGACTGGATCCAATGCTCAGCTCCTCCAGCACCAGTTTGATGTTTACCAGTAGTGGAACATAAAATGCAACCAGGATAATGGCAGAGAATTTTCTTGGCAGATAGAATAAATGACACTTGACCACCATATATTCCAGGTCAGAGGAGCAGAACTGAGACAGAATTGCCACATTTGTGCAACACAATGATTTAATCATGAAGCACAGGAACCTGTGGCTTGGTGTGTGAACAGGAAGGAGGCAGAGGAACCAGGGCCCCAGTGTGTGGATGGGGAATGAAACACACATTACCTAGTGAGCTAAATGCCAAACCATCATGACTTCCAAATGGTTAAATAATGGACTATCAGTACTTATATTTAGCTGCGACAAAGACAAGATAAATGTGCAATTTTTTCAGCACATACATCATGGGCTGAAAGTCCTCTACCGTACCAGAAATTTGTGTAAATCTATGTTGTTGTTTAAGAATGAATTTTAATTTGTAAACTTTTTAGATTAACAAACAATGTTAAATCCTGCTGCATTTGTAAACATATTAAACTGTTCACACGTGGTCCTTCCGTAGTTCCAATTGTAAAGAATGATACTCATCTGCCATTCCTTTATTGTTATTAGTTTCTTCAATCAATTAATACTGAAATCAATGAACCCTTCTTATTTTTTTATTTATTTCAGGATACAGCACGGAGTAGGCTGTTCTGGCCCTTTGAGCCACGTCACCCCCGCAAACCCTGATAATCTCAATTAACCCTAACCTAATCATGGGACAATTAACCTTCCCAGTACATCAATGGACTGAGAAAGGAAACCAGAAAACCTGAAGTAAGCCCACACGTCCACGGGGTGCATGTACGGAGATCCTTAGACAACGGCACTGGAATTGAACTCTGAGCTCCTTGTAAGGGAGTCTGAATGTGCATATAGCTTCTTCTACTTCAATTAGGGAATTCAATATAGTTTTAAGACGTAGAAAATTTGGATTTCAGATACTTTCTATTTACACATGCTGCAGAACTAATAAATACATTTCTAATTTGTGTATTTATCACTATGCAACTTATGAAGCTGTAGAAATTTGAAAGTCTGTATGTTGATTTACTAATAATAAATAATTCTTTATGAAAAAGATCTGAAATATTTAGGCTTCTCTTACAAATATTTTATGGTGACATTGTAATTTGGAATATTGATTTAATTATGTACATGGTTTAGAAATAAGAATAACATCTGCATTCACCTAGTACTTAAATGCATATATTACATCTCACGCTTCTGAACTATGTGCATGAGTAAATCATATGTGTAAGATAAACATAATTGGCAATGTCCTCATTAAAAATGAAAATGTTGAAAAAGTAATTTAAAATTGGCAATCAACAAGACTCTGCAAGCCAAAGTAATTAATAGGAGGAACCAATTAATAAGCTGAATTAAGAATTAAATTAAGTGTCCTTTGCCATGAAACTGTTGGAGAAGCAACAGCTGTTATTCTTTTGCTTTCAAATAAAATCCAGCGATGACCTTCAAGCACAAACTGAACATCACAAAAAATTCCAGAATCAAGAACTGGTCCTCCCCACATTATGGCACAGCTTAGTTCCTGTAAACAGTTCAGAACTTGAACACAGGTCACAAGTCAGAAATGTAGCCATGAACCAAGTTCCCACGTGGCAGAAGATGCCCGTAGTCCCACAGTTACTGGCAAATCCATCCCACCAGACTCCCAAATGCTTCTTTGTATGTATGGGCTGGACAACAAATTGGGTGTCTATAAGCTGGGGAGCATTAGGTATCATGGTTAAGGTAAAAGAAGACCTGTGATATGTTAAAATTAAGGCTAAGTAACCATAGAACAGATCGCAAAATGGACATTTGGCTAATAAATATTGGGGGTATAATAAATGTTTGCTTATGTAACATAATTGAACAAAATTCAAGGCTGCATTAGAGTGTAGTAGGGCAAAGAATAGTGAGGGCTAATAATTAAAAAAAATAGGGATGTGGATTTTGCTAATGTGATAACAGGGAACTGCAGACAAAAGTAGAGGCATGCTGCAGCGATGACACCCAAGTTTCAGGAACTTCTGAAATTATGTTATGGCATGCACCAGTGTTACAATAGAAAATTGGATTTACTGCTAGATTGGTTAATAATCATTTTATTCTACAATCAGGACCTAGATTGTTACTTAATTAAGCCATCTTGCAGCTGCCATTCTGTTATCAAAATGTAATTTTATTGGTTATCTCGTTAACCGAGAATGTAAAAGCTCAACCAAATTTGTACTCAGGTATATCAGCTTTGCCTGGCCTTCTAGTTCACACCAGTTGTTCAATAAATCAGCTGTTATGTACAACACCAATTCTGTGTGATCCTTCAGTTTGCTTCTACACAGAGCAGAAGTTTCATACATAATTCTTTGAATGAGCAAGTATATTGAAAAAGTCATAACAATACATGCAGGATTTTTGAATTTAAGTAGTTATTAAAATTTAATGACTAATTTAACAACTAAGATACAAACTTAATATAGAAACTCTCTCCCCCTCTGCCTATTAACTCTCTCTGGTTCTCCTCCTCCTACCCTTTCTTCCATGGACCATTGTCCTATCCTATTAAATACCTTCCTTTTCAATCTCTTCCATCTATCCCCTCCCAGATTCTTACTTCATCCTCTCTTCCCCACCCACCCACTTTCCCCTCACCTGGGTCTCACCTATCACATGCCAGCTTGTATTCCTTTCCCTCCCCTCCCTCCTTATACTGGTTTTTAATTCCTTCCTTTCCAGTCCTGATGAAGGGTCTTGGCCTGAAATGCTGACTGTTTATTCCCTTACATGCTGCCTGACTTACTGAGTTCCTCAAGATTTCCAGTACTGTATAAGCAGAACTTCTTGTGTTATTACAAACTGAAGTTATGCTTATTCCAAAAAGTGCAGATTTTACAATGTAGATAACCAGGAAAATCCCAGAGATTACACCCCTTAGTTATGAAGAAGGAGATAAAATATTTGGGCTATTTTCACTGGTACACAGACTAACATGAGATATAGTAACATTTTTAAAACAATGAACTACTTCAGTAGATTCAATAGAACTGACTATTTCATCTCATTAGCATCAATGAATTAAATTTGTCACTGAATTGAGACCTAATGTGGAGAAAATTTAGGACACATTTTGATATTCAAAAGGATTGTTAAAACAAAAGCTTATTGTTAAGGCATGACTGAGGAAATAATTATTGTCGCTTTTAAGGGGTAATTAGATTATTGTAAAACAATGCAGATTATGCGAAGAGATCAAAGTAGTGGCAGTATTGGTGAACATGCTGAATGTAGTGATTTTTGTTGAGAACATAGTACAGGGTGAGGTTTGATTTTAAGATAAAAGGCGATCAAACTAAAAATCAAAGAGAAATATAGTGTCATTAATTAAGTTAGTATTTTGAGTAAATTTTCAAAAAAAAACTTTTAAGTATTCATAACTATTCAATTCTTGTTAGATTATTTATGGTATCTATAGGTATTGCCCCAAGCAAGATGCCACAAGCACCTCTAGTCTCTAAGTTTCTGAAAAAGTGATGATTTCAAAAGTAAAAGGGTTAAGTACATTGATACAAGGTCAATTATCTATAGACTAAACTGAGTAACGATACCAGGTTTTCTAATTGCCTAATTGAGCATTTACAAGTTTTGAGGCCAGTTTTACTGACACCAATTTCTTTTTGTTTTAAAAGAAAGTTAGAACTCCCAAACGCGTGAACTCTCGCTCCCTGAATTGTCTATACCTTGTTTTAGACTTCGTCATTTTCTGTGAGGCTTGATTATTGATACTTTAGTTTTGTGAATTACTGAGCTGAAAGTTCACCCTTTAACAACAGATGATTTCTATAAATATTGTAGTCAACCAGAAAAGGTGTTAAACGTACTAAGTTTGGGTACCGGCTGTGTGTCCCAGAACTGGTATCTGTGTTGACTTGCCTCCTCCAGATTCTTAGCAGGGCCTTGACATGCTGTGAGCAATTCCATGGCTCTTTGAATGTCCTGTAATTTTTGCATTGGTACCGAAGGATTCTAGTGAGAAAAAGCATTGTCAAATTTTAAAGATGTTCTTAAAAAAAAATTAAAGATGATGAGATGTTTTCCTGTTACTACATAAATGTAATTTGTTTTCAGAATTAATATGCAAATATCAGCTTTGACTACATTAATTTATTCCTTTGAATATTATTCAACTATAAGCAAAGTTATAACTTATTTCATCGATGGCACCACACAAATAATAAACAATGGGAACCACTGATCACTGTATGAAAGCCCAATCACCAAATTCTACTCCAATTACTTATAAACCTCCAATGAACCTAACAATCAGAAAGACCAATAACACAATCTTAGTTTGAAACAACTGATCCCATTTAGAACAAAGGAAAAAGAACAACTGGCATCAGCAACCAAGCAAGTGGGCAGGAGTATGAAGCTTCCTATGATTTCTGATCACCATCTATTCATCTGTCCACTAAAATATAGTGATGCAATGTTCCTAATGTTAATAAGCTTACATATGAACATTGTCCAGTTAAGCAGTAAGATTTCTGTTGCTAATAAAACAACTATAAAGAAGAGATTAAGGGAAGTAAAATTATAAAATGGAGAGTGGAATATTATCAAAGACTCAGCTGGTATTTTCCATACACAGAGAAATTAGTTCTTGTACATTGAAGAGAGTATTCTGTGGGCATAGAAGAAGGGAATTTTGGGAACACTAGTAGATTTGTATTTTGTAACTTGATAGAGGAAAAAAATTATATATATATACACACATACACACTTGTTGCAAAGAACAGAATCCAGAATTTTTTTCTTAACTGAAATTAATTTTGATTGCGAAACACCAAAAAATACTTGTTCAGGATTCTCAAAAGAAAAATGTCTATAGCCTAAAAGTGCTTGAGTGAAAAATAAACTTCCAAAGTGTGCTAGTAATTGGAGAACTTTCTGGCTGCTACTTATCATTGGAAAATTTAGGCTCACAATTTAGATTAGTTTAATCATCAGCATTTTAACAATGACCACTTTTCCATCTTGTTCCAGGGTTTCAGCTGTGAATTTAAATAAGAGTGCTCAAAACAGATTCCTAGAGGTTTTAAAGGGAACGGAAAAAACATCTCTTGGTGGGCCGGCCAGATGCCAAACCGTTTGGATTTCCTTACAATCAGATAATGAATTGTTTTTCTGTCCATCCCTCACTGTTTTATTAAGTATCTGCAGTTATTCCTGAACTGCCATGAGTGGGTTACCAAGACTGACAGAGAGAGAGAGAGAGAGAAAGAAAGAAAGAGCTCAGAGTGTATAATGGAGTGTGTGTGTGTGTGTGTGTGTAATTCCAAGACCTGGCTACTCACGCTACAGTCATTTTAATTTATGATGCTCCAGTACAGAATTAAAACTTTTATTAGTCACGTTGAGCTTACACTCCCCATTTTAGCAACCAATGATTGTGACTTACATTGTTCTATCAATTCAGAGCAGAGTGCAAATCCAGTAATAAGTATTTCCTTTGGATGGCTGTAAGGATCCTACATGAAATAACATGGGACAATCTCAAAAGCTCATAGTAAAAACAGTGTATAACTACTTAGAAACTAACAAATACACCCTGTGTAGTATACATAGTGTATGAGCAATGGAATATTGCTATATATACTACAAGCTTCCCTGAGCATCAATACATTGAATATGTGTAAATGTTAAGGGTTCATTCATTTGACTGAGTAGCAAAAGCTGGAATATGGGTCATATTTCTAGTACTGAAGCATTTCTTTTTCTACAGTATCTGTGTATGTTTATCATAAAGAGATAAAAGATAGAAGTTCCACTTGCTCCAAGCTCATTTTTATCAGTTTTATTTTGTTAAATACAAAAATGCAAATTGAAACTCCACAATATAACATCTCCTCCCAGAATGATTATCCTGCTAGTGTGCTTGAGTGAATCTGCATCACATTTTGTACCCAGTTTACTATACACATGTTTGCATTGATACAAATGCTAAACGATGGCTCCAGTATAGTACATAATCACAAAGACCTTGCTTAGGTGCGAAAGACAACTTTTTGACTTAGCCTTGCCAACTCAAAATGGTGATGAATTAGAGGGCAGAACAGAACAATCAAATGAGAACATTGTGTAGAATGCTGCATGAACTATACTCCACAATTTACGAGTTAGACTTCAGTTTCTAGAATAAATAGAAAGCTGCAGTAGCAGTGGACCTTTGAACATACACAGCAGTAATCAAAAGAAAGAAAGAAATGGGGAAAAAAAATTATACACTCAATGGCTGTTTTATTAGGTACA
The DNA here is from genome assembly GCF_048418815.1 of Hemitrygon akajei. NCBI lineage: Eukaryota > Metazoa > Chordata > Chondrichthyes > Myliobatiformes > Dasyatidae > Hemitrygon > Hemitrygon akajei. The sequence continues at coordinate 124,691,971 of NC_133131.1, read as the reverse complement.
CCTGCTCGTTAATGCAAATATCTAATCAGCCAATCATGTGGCAGCAAGTCAATGCATAAAAGTATGCAGACATGGTCAAGAGGTTCAGTTGTTGTTCAGACCAAACATCAGAATGGGGAAGAAATGTAATCTAAGTGACTTTGACCTTGAAATAATTGTTGGTGTCAGGGTGGCTAGTGTACCTCACATACAACAGTCTCTAAAGTTTACAGAGAATGGTACTAAAAACAGAAATAAATTATCCAGGTTCCGTGGGTGAAAATGCTTTGTTATTGAGAGGTCAGAGGACAATGGCCATACTGGTTTAAGCTGACAAGAAGGCAACAGTAACTCAAATAACCATGCATTACATCAGTGGTGTAGATAAGCATCTCTGAACATACAATACATCGGACCTTGAAATGGATAGGCTACAGCAGCAGGAGACCATGAACATTGACGCAATGGTCACTTTATTTTTACCGAGTGTAAAAATACTATTCATGGTTAATGTAAACAAATATCTTACATATTTTTTGACATCTTCATTGCTTGATAGTTTAAAATTAAAAGATAAATTTAAATTAAACATAAATTGCAAATTAAACATAAATTGCTCACTAAATTCTGTAGGAGCAATTTAGGTTCTGTACAATGAAGACTGATTCACTTGCTGCAATCAACAAACTGAAAATTCTATAAAGGAAATATTTCTTAGAAATGAATTTTGAACCATGAATATCTAAACTTCTATCTGAATGAAAATGAACTGGCTTAGATAGGCATTTTGTTAGACATGGACAAATTAGGCCAAAGGACCAGTTTCTATGCTGCAGTACTCTGTAACTCAAAAAGGGAGATAAGCTCAAAATCAAGAATATATCCAACACGTAATGAAAATCCAAGAGGTTAAAAATAAAAACAGATCAAGACAAAAATTAATAGGAATTGGCTGTCAATTCCATTGCATTCACCTACCATAAATTCACAAATCTGACACCACTTTCACCTCAAGATGAGTTCTGACCACGCGTGTACATCATCACTAAGAATGCCTGTACCATATCCTGTAGTATTGTACAGTTTCACCTGTGCTTTAGCTTATCTGCTGCTCATTCACTCCTTTGTTGTCTGTTGACTTGGCTACACCAACAGAATCAATGCCAGCATTCCAAGTCAAGTCATGGAAACATGTAAACTTGAAACCATTCAGAACTATGCTGTCTGTATCCTTAAGATACACCTTTGCACCCACTTCTTTAATCATTGATCTATATTTACTGTCACTTAACCAATTTCTCAGTTTAAAGAAGTAACAACTGGTCCATCTTCAGCTGCCAAGGCTTTAAATTCTGAAATCACTACATGAATTTTGCATCTTCTCTTTCCTTAATGTATTTTCAAAAATCTACCTCTGCTGATCCAAAAACTCCATCTACAACTTGCATCAGATCTTATTTAAATATGTTCTTGATATGGTTTACTTTTTTGAAACGTGATGCATAAATGAAAGTTGGTATTGTTGGCCAAGCATACAGCAAACCTGGGCATAGTTTTCTTTTGACTGTAGAAGTGAAAAATAAATAAAACATCAAGAATAAAACCCATAAACATGAACACTATATTCAAGGAAGACAGGCTTTAGAGCGGGGATCATGCCAAAGGTACAGACAGCAGTTAACTAGGTAACCACCTAAAAAGATAGAGGGGACAGATCAAGCGTGCAGAATTTTCCCATGGCCATTTCCCTCACAAGCATCTCCTTTTGGATACTGTTAGTGCGTATGGTCTTTCAGTGAAGAACAGCAGCAACAGCTACTGATGCTGACAGATAGTAGTCAAGTATGGAGTCAAAAAGGACTGTTTTGACAAAGACTCAATCGTTAGGGGCACAGACATGATTTTCCGTAGCTACAAATGAGACTACAGGATGGTATAAACAGAACCGATTCTGCAGATGCTGGAAATCCAGAGCAATACACAAAAAGTGCTGGAGGAACCCAACAGGCCAAGTAACATCTATGGAGAGGAATAAACAGTCAACATTTCATGCCAAGACCCTTCATCAGAGGTCTTGATGAGAGGTCTTGGCCCAAATGATCATTTGTTTATTCCTCTCCATAGAGTTCCTCTAGCATATTGTATGTGTTGGTCCAGCTGGTATGTTGCCTCCTGATGCCAGGATCAAAGATTTCTCCAAGTAATTGCAGGGCATTCTCAAAAGAGGGTGTGCAGCTAGAGAGAAAAAGGATGTGGTCCTGCAGTGTGAATGTAGGGAGACAGGCAAAAAGATAACGGCAGGTCTCCAAGAGTTGTTAGCTCTGGAACAGCCCTGGTGCAATGCAAGATAGCAACATGCTTGGCCGAGAAGCAGGAGGGAGTGGTTCATATTCTAAAACTAATGGGATTTCTTTGGGGCAGATGTAACTTGTCAAAGAGGGACAGGTAAGACAGATGAACTCAGGGCACGGATCAGCAAATGGAAGTATGACATTATTGCTATTATGGAAACATAGTTGAGTGATGGGCATGGAAACTCAATGTTGCAGGATATAGTTGCTACAGGCAAGATAAAAATAGGGTAAGAGAAGAAGAGTTGATTTTTTGATTAGGGAAAACATCATGACAATAGGTAAAATAACTCATCCAGTGAGGAGATATAGGTTTATTACCTTAGGGATAACAGGGTTGTGACAGTGGTAATTCCTAATATCCCTGATACTGACTGCCACTGCTTTAATGCTAAAGGATTCAATGGGGTAGAATTTGTTAACCGTGTTCAGGAAAGTTTTCAAAAGCAAAATGTAGAGGATCCGACATGATAGGGGCAACATAGAACCTCCTCATAAGAAATGAAGCTGGGTGATAGCACTTTCGGGGCCAGACACCATAATTCTAATATTTAAAAAAAATTCTGGAACAATAGGACTAGTCCATAACATAGAAGTCCTAACTTGCAGCAAGGCTAATTTTGATGACATTAGACAATAACTTGTAAAAGTTGATTGGAAGAGCCTTTTAACAGGTCTTTGGACAAGTGAGAAGCTAAGGGATTAGATGGGGTAGAATTTGTTAACTGTGTCTAGGAAAGTTTTCAAAAGCAATATATAGATGGTCCTACATGATAGGGGCAACACTGAACCTCCTCATAGGAAATGAAGCATTGTACCAGCAAACAACACAACCAAAGGTGACATCCTGCTGACAGCTCAAGAAACTACTTCTTTCACTTCTTCTTTCAAATATGATTCTACTACTAAGCCACGTGCAATTGGAATCTGTGATTTAATATTTCGATGGTGTGTTTTGGGGCCGATTGAGTGATCAGGCACTTTGCTGTCTACAATGGAGTTCAATGACGTTTGATGAGGACTATGTGGCCTGGAGGCCTGGTAGCCTGGAAATGGCTACCAGCACATGATTGACTTCACTGCTTCTCTTCGACTGAGGCGTTAAGCAAGGTTGATGGCAATGAGGATGAGAGTAGGGACGGGCGGGTGTTTGGTGCCGCTTGTCCGCCTTTCACCGGTCTCCCTCCTCTCCTCACCAGCTGCTGTCCGAGGAAGTCCAGGACTTTAGGGATCTAGATTGCCAGGATTGATCAGCGAGGCTGTGGAGGTTTGAGGTTTATGTTGCATCTGTTCTTGGATTCTGGTTACTCTTTTTTTGCTGTTTTTGAGAAGTTTGTTCAGGGCAGTTGAGGTAAATTGAGGCACATTGGCAAAGAATGACCCTGTGGCCTGCATTGCGTAGCGGAGTGGTGCAAAACCAATCTAAACTGAGTGAATACTACTGGTTTGTTGTTTTATATTCTATATGCCATTCGCTCGCATTTTGCCATTTGCGCAATTTGTTCTTTTTTTTGAGCATTGGGTATTTGATGTTTTTTTGAGCTGGTTCCATGGTGTTTCTTTGTTATGTGGCTGCCTGCAGGGAGGACATATCTCAGAATTGTATTGTGCATACATACTTTGATTATAAATATACTATGAATCTTTAAAAGTGCGATAAGGAGAACTTAGAGTTAACTGTTCTAGAGTGAAGAGAAAGACTGGCCGTTTTCTGCAGGGATCACTCGCTCCATGATTCCCTAGACCATTTGTCCCTCCTTGGATTTATCCCTGCAGGCGCAAGAAGTGTGACACCTGCCCATTCCAAATGTGGAAGATCACACCACATTTTATGAGTAATTAATGCAGAAAACCAGGTAATTGCAAAGGGTTCATGAACTTGTTCTTGCAACTGTATCTTCCTTGGTCATGGGAGAGGTACCAGAAGACTGGAAGTTGACTGATATTGTGCCTTTATTTAAAAGGGGCTGTAAGGACAAGTCAGATAAATACAAGCTATTGAGCCTAACATCAGTCGTGGAAAAGTCACTGAGGGGATTCTAAGAGATACGATGGTCAGCAGGGCTTTGTGAATAGAAAGTAGTGTTGCACAAATAATTTAATAAGAGTTTCTATTGCAAAGGTGACGAAAAGAACTGACAAAGGCAGGATGAAAGACACTATCTACATGGACTTTAGCAAGGTTTTTCACAATATCCCACGTGGTAGACTGGTCCAGGTGTGATCACATGAAATCCAAGGTGAGCTAAACTGTTGAATACCAAATTATCTTGGAGGAAGGAATCAAAGGTGGCATTGGGTGTTGTGTATTTTGTTTTTTTACAGACTGGAGTTCTATGACCAGTGCTTTGCCACTTGGAATCAATGCTGGATCCACTGTTGTTTGTCATGTATACTAATGATTTAGATGAGAATGTAAGGTTACAACAAGATGTAGACCAACTGGGAAAGAGGGCAAAAGAATGGTAGATGCAGTTTAAAATTGTGAAGTGATGCTTTCTGGTAATGTTAAACCAGGGGAGGACATGCAAAGAACATAATAAGACCCTGGGAAATATTGTATTTTAGAAAGACCTTGAGATATAAGTACTTAGTTCCCTGAAAATGGCAACATAGGTATTAAGCCAGAGAAGGGTGCAGAAAAGATTCACAAAGATACTGCCAGGACCGGAGGGATTGAATTACAAGGAGAGACTAGATGGGCTGGGACTCTACCCTAAAGTGAAGTCAACAGAGGGATGTCAGTATAGATAAGGTGAAAGGTCATAGTGTTTTTTTTTCCATGGTAGGGGAGTCTAAAACTAGAAGATATAGGTTTATGATAAAAGGGAAAGATTAAAGGGGAACTGAAGGGCAAGATTTTCCATACAGAAGGTATTGGGTGTAGAATGATAGAGGCATGTAAAATAACAACATTTCAAAGAGATTTGGATAGATTTGTGAATAGAAGTGGTTTAGAAGAGGGATATAGGCCAAATGCAAGCTCAGGAAGGCACCTTGAATGGAATGGACAAGTTGGACTGAATGACCTGCTTTCAAGCTGTTAATTTCCATGATAACTTCATATGCTTTGCAGATTCTGGAACTTGGAAATTATCCCAAAGCTACATTTCATTGATGAAAATTTACACTTCAGTCTTTAATGTGCACCTCTAAATGTCCCCACAATATCATTCAGTGTCTTCCCCAACCAGAACCCTGGATGAACCATGAGATCTGCAATCTGCTGAGGGCCAGACCAGAGGCATTCGGGTCTAGCAACAAAGTAAAATACAAGCAGTCCAGGTACAATTTCTGGAAAGCCATCTCATGTGTGAAGTGGCAATTCCAGACTAAAGTTGAATCACAACAAAGGATGCTCAACAGCTGTGGCAGGGCTTGAATGCTATCACCACCTACAAAGGAAAACAAAGCGACATAGGTGACTAAAAGACTTCGCTCCCTGAGGAGCTCAATGCCTTTTATGATCTCTTTGACCATGGAGGCACCTTTATGAACTCCTGGAGCCCCCAATGACCCTGTGATTTCAGTTTGAGGCAGACATGAGAACAGCCTTCTTGACAGTGAACCAGATGAGTACCCGGCTGAGTACTAAAGGCCTATGCTGATCAACTGGCTGAAGTGTTCATTGAAATCTTTAACCTCCTGTTTCAGCAGTCTGAGGTAACCACCTGCTTCAAGCAGGCTTCAATTATACCACTGCCGAAGAAGAACATGGTAACCTGTCTCAATGATTGTTGTCCAGTAGCACTTACATCCACTGTGATGAAGTGTTTCGAGAAATTAGTGATGAAACTTATCAACTCCTGCATGAAAAGCAACTTGGATCTACACCAATTCGCCTACCTTCACAATAGGACAACAGCAGCTGCCATTTCATTGGCTGCTCACTTAATCCTGGAATATCTGGACAGTAAAGGTGCATACATCTGGATGCTCTTCATTGACTACAGCTTGGCATTCAATACTACCATCCCCTCAAAACTAATCAATAAGCTTTAAGGCCTTAGCCTTAATGGATCCTTGATTTCTTCACTTGCAGACCCCAGTCAATTCAAATCGCAACATCTTCCCCACAATCTCCATCAGCACAGGTGCACCACAAGTCTGTGCACTTAGCCCCTAGCTCTACTTGCTTTAGTTAAATTTGCTGATGACACCACAGTCATTGGCCGAATCAAAGATAGCGAGGGAGATTGTAAAATATGGCTTAGTGGTGCCACAGCAGCAACCACTCACTCAATGTCAGCAAAACTGAGGACCTGATTACTGACCTCAGGAGGAGGAAACCAGAAGTCTATGAGTCAGTTCTTATCGGGGATCAGAGGTGAAGAGGGTCAGTGACTTTAAATTCAGTGTTATCATTTCAGAGGATCTGTCCTGGGTCCAGCATGTAAGGGCCATTATGAAGAAAGCATAGTCACACCTCTACTCTCTTAGAAGGTTGCAAAAATTTGGTATGTTACCTAAAACTTTGACAAACGTTTACAGATGTGTGGTGGAGAGTATATTGACTGGTTGCATCACGGCCCAGTATGGAAACACCAATGCCCTTGAATGGAAATATCTACAAAAAGTAGTGAATATGGCATAGTCCATCGTGGGTAAAGCCACCCCCATTCAGCACATCTATTTGAGTGCTGTCGCAGGAAAGCAACATCCATCATCAACGGCACCCACCATCCAGGCCACGCTCTCTTCTCGCTGCTGCCATCGGGAAGAAGGTACAGGAGCCTCAGGAGCAGTTATTACCCCTCAACATTCAGGCTCTTGAACCAAAGGAGATAACTTCACTTGCCCCATCACTGAACTGTTCCCACAAACTATGGACTCATTTTCAAAGACTCTTCATCTCATGTTTACGATATTTATTGCATATTTATTTATTATTATTATTTCTTTTTGTATTTGCAGTTTGTTGTCTTTTGCACATTAGCTGTTTGTCCACCCTGTTGGAGGCAGTTTGTCATTGATTTTTTTTGTTTTTCTTTATTTACTGTGAATGCCCACAAGAAATTGAATCTCAGGATGTATATGGTGACATATATGTACTTTAAGAATAAATTTACTTTCAACTTTAATGTGCAAGAGTCAATAACTGATGTATATAAAGCTTAATATTTTCATATAAGAAACTGTCAACTTCTACAGATAACATTTCCAATAGTTGCAGACTGTATATTGTTCCAATCATCCACATATTTGATTTGAATTGAATCTCAAGGTAGTATATGGTAACACATAAGTGCTTGGGGATAATAAATTTACTTTGACTTTTGTCTTTGATGAACAAGATAATGACAGAACTAATAAAATAAATGGCAAATGGAGTTTAATCTAGATAAAAGTGAATTGTTACATTTTGGGAGTTCAAATGAAAGAGTAAATGGCAGTATGAACTAAATGGCAGGACCCTCAGGAGCATTAACACATAGTGGGATTTTGAGGTGCAACTCAACAGTCCCCTGAAGGTAGGAACAAAACAGATGGAACAGTAAATACATGCTTGTCTTCATCGGACAGGGCATTGAGTATAAAAGTTCAGATGTTGCATTTGCATAAAACATTGGTTAGGTCATATTTGGAATAAGGTGTACAGTTCCGATTGCCACACTATAGCTACGATATGGAAGCTTTGAAGACAGTGCAATTGAGGTTCCCCAGGATGTTGTCTGAATTACAGCATATTAGCTATAAGGAGAGGATAGAAAGAGACTTTTTCCCAGAATGGAAATATCAGGTACCAGAGGGACAGGATTTAAGGTTAGAGGAGAAAAGTTTCAAGATGATTTAGGAAGCACAAGGTGGTAGAGGTCACTACAAGAGCAATATTTAACAGGCACATGAACAAGCAGACAATAGAGGGATATGACCATATGCAAGCATTTGGGATTAGTTTAATTTGTCATTACAATTGGTGTAGATATGATGGGCCAAAGGCTTGATGCTTTGTTATACTTCTCTAATGTTCCAATAAAGGGAAATATGGCTGGTATCCACTAGAGTAGTAGTCACCAACCTGTCGATCTTTGAGACTTTCCCAGTAGATCCCGAAAAAAAAAGAAAAATAAATACACAAATACTGTTGAGAGACTGTTGCGGGGTTTTAGTTCCGTTCTTTCTGCCCAGTGTGCATGTGCATAGCTCCCCTGCACTACACAGTGTACTTCAGTGGTCCCCAACCACCGGGCCGCGAGGAAACAATATGAGTCAGCTGCACTTTCCTCTTTCCCCGTCACACCCGCTGTTGAACTTGAATACACACGAGGTCATCAGCCGCCTCAACGCAGTGATACCCGCGCGCCAGTGTTTGCCTCACGTGGCTGGTGAGAACCGCCGATGCTACTGGCCTGGAGCGCGGCCGGCAGTAAGTGCCGATGCTACTGGCCCAGAGCGTGGCCGGCAGGAAGTGCCGATGCTGCCGGCCTGGAGCGCGGACAGATGGGCGCCGCCTCTAAACCTGTTTACCACACCAAATGTTCACGGGGAATCCGGTGCTAAAATATTCGCAGACAATCTAATTCCGGCTCAGGGTTCCATAAGTATCAGAGCAGCTACCTCGCTGCAATCTGCTGAAACAAACTTTTGTCGGCCGATAGATCCTACAAAGGGGGTGGGCAGGCCCTGTCGCACTCCTCGTTCGGTCAGTCACTCTCTCCGGACTGCGACCGCCACGGCTCCAGCCCTGACATTGTCTTCTCACCGCACCCACTACCAGCCGCACCTGGCCAGGGCGTCTGGCGGCAGGCAGGCAGAGGCTGGAGTTCGGGCCGGGAGGCTGTCTAATGAGGCAATGAAGCCCTCAAAACTGCTTCGGTACCCTGAGTCCAAGCACCCTGCACTTAAAGACAAACCTGCTGAGTTTTTTCAGCGGAAAAAAAATGAGCAGTGTGGTTCAGCAGTAAGTGCTGAGAGCCGCGAAAACTAAATTGCGGAATAGACTGGAGATAAGGAACCTGCTTCGAGTATCACTGTATTCCCGTCATGTTTAACACCCTACCCCCCCGGTCAGCCAGTCCGCAAGAATATTGTCAATATTAAACCAGTCCACAGTGCAAAAAAGGGTGGGTACCCCTGGTGTTTATGCATTATTTCTACTTCCAGGTTGTAGGGTTTTACTTCCGGTCTTTTCTGCCCCGGTGCGCGTGTGTGTAACTGATTGATCTGGGGTCGATCTCACCTTTTACTAAGGCCAAGGTAGGGGATCTTGGGCTTAAAAAGGTTGGTGACCACTACACTAGAGCAACTAAGAACATAATAAAGTATTCTTAACCTGATTGCAACTCTACTCTCAAAAGTCTATTACAGATGTAAGTAAAATCTCCAGTCTTCTCAAGAACCAAGCAGTTTAACTGGCAAGATACATTTAAATTCTATTCTATTTTGAAATTTTGCAAACTACATTTATGGTAGAAGGTAGAATTGCATTCTTGAAACAATTTTACACAAGAAATTAAGGTTTGTAAGTTTTTCTTCACTACTTTGCACTTTTTACAAATATGTAGATACAAAAAGGTGACTTTACTTTTGAAGGAAGCTGTTGAACTTTGATTTCCTGTGAATCTGAAGCAGAGTCTGATTTGGTGCTGGCAGAACTTGGCTTTTCCTTCTTCTTTTTTTGCTTTTTCTTCTTCTTTCTGGTTCCAGTCTCCCCTCCAGGACTTCTGTCAACAAGTTTTGAAAGCATGGATATTGCAGTAATAAATTTTAAAGTTAGCTGTACAACAATTCACTAATACCACAAATATGAATAGGCAAGTCATATGGAACAGCATTCTAAAGAGATTGGGCTACCTAGCTGATTAAATTTTCCCATTAGGTTATTTCACTCAGGATTCAGAATTAACTGCTTTCATCTTCTCTTGTTAACCCAAAAGAAAATGTATTCCAGCAAGAACAAGCATGCTGGAGTTACATGTCACTGAGTATAAAAGATTGAGAGGAAATATTAACGAAACATATATAAATTTTGAGGCAGTCAGTGTAGATTAATAATAACATCTTCTCCTCACTGACACTCAACACAGCTACACCTCAAGTGGTGTGCTTGGCCTTCTGTTCTATTCTCTGTACATTAATGCTTGTGTGGTAAAGCACAGCTCAAACTGCATCCACAAATTCACAAATGGCACCACTGTTTTTGCTGAAATCTTGGAGGGCAATGAGGAGGTGTACAAGAGTGAGTAAGTTCAGCTGGTTGAATGATGTCTGAACAATGTCACACTCCCTGTCTGCAAGACCTAAGGAATTGATTATGGACTTCAGGAAAGGAAAGTTGGGCAAGCAAGCACCAGTCCTCATCGAGAGGTCAGTTGTGGAAAGGGTGAGCAGCTTCAAATACCTGGTGTTAGCACACTGATGCAATAAGGAACAAGACACGCCAGTGGAGCTACATCATTAAGAATTTGAGGAGATTTGGTATGTTCCTTAAGACTCTTGCAAATTTCTAAAGATGTACAGTAGAGAGCATTCAGAATCAGAATACCATAGGAATATATCATGAAATTTGCTATTTTAGCCAAAGCAGTTCAATGCAATGCATAATGATAATAATAATAATAATAATAATAATAAAAATACTGAATTACAGTATATATATATATAATAGTTACATTAGTAAGTAGTGCAATTAAAAGTAGTGAGGTTGTGTTCATAGTTCAATGTCCATTCAGAAATCGGATGGCAGGCGGGAAAAAGCTGTTCCTGAATCGTTGAGTGTGTGCCTTCAGGCTCCTGCACCTCCTTCCTGATGGTGACAATGGGAAGAGGACATGTCCTGGGTGATGGAGGTTCTTAATGAATGATTCCGCCTTTTTGAAGCATCGCCCCTTGAAGATGGTCGGAATACTGGGGAGGCTAGTGCCCATGATGGAGCTGACTGAGTTCGCAACTTCCTGTAGCTTTCAATCCTGCTCAGTTGTCTCTCCACATCCCCCACCCACCATACCAGACGCTGATGCAGCCAGTTAGAATGCTCTCCAGGCTACATTTGAGGAAATTTGTGAGTGTCTTTGGTGACATACCAAATCTCCTTAAATACCTAATGAAATATAGTTGCCGTCATGCCTTCTTTGAAGCTGAATTAATATGATGGCCCAGGATAGATCCCCAGAGATACTGACACCCAGTACTTGAAATTGCTTACTCCTTCTACTTCTGATCCCTCTATGAGGACTAGTGTGTGTTTCTTTGTGAAGTCCACAATCAGTTCTTTGGTCTTACTGACATTGAGGGTAAGGTTATTGTTATGACACCACTCAACTAACTGATTGGTTGCATCACAGCTTGGGCTGGACATTCTATTGCACAGAATCACAAGAGGCTGCAGAGGGATTCTGACTCAGCTTGAAGACCCACACTCAATCATTTAGGAACAGCTTCTTCCTCTCTGTCAACAGATTTCTGAGCAGTCCATGAACCCATGAAAACTGCTTCATCACTCCATTCACTTCTGTGATTTTATGTCTTTGCACTGTACTGCTGCTGCAAAACAATTAATTTCATAACATACAAGTCAGTAATAATAAACCTAATTCTGATTGGCAAGGTGGATGCCGACAGGATATTTTCCCTAATAGAGGTATTTAGAACTAGGAAGCCTAGTTTCAGAATAAAGAGTTGTCTAGAGATGAGGAGTAATTTCTTTGTTCAGTGGATCATGATTCATCATGAACCTTTGTAATTCTTCGTTGCAGATAGATGTGGAGGCAAACTAATTACATATGTTCATTTGGAAAGTGTCAGACATTTAAACTACAAAGAATAGTTTTACAGAAAATCTGCTCAATTTCCTTCCCTTTCAATTGCTTGACTTAAAGATTAGCTTGGCCGTAAGTTGAGTATGCTGAACAAAGCCCCTTCTGGGATAATAAATCAGCGATGATGGAATGGCCGAGCAGACTCAATGGGCTGAATTGCCTAATTCTGCTTCTATGTCTTATGGTCTTTGGTAAACTACATTGCTATGTTTTGTTAAATGAAAGATCACATGTTCCATGATCAAATAGAAGCAAGCATGCAGGTACAGCAGGCAGTGAAGAAAGCTAATGGCATGCTGGCTTTTATAACAAGAGGAATTGAGTATAGGAGTAAAGAGGTCCTTCTGCAGCTGTAGAGGGCCCTGGTGAGACCCCACCTGGAATATTGTGTGCAGTTTTGGTCTCCAAATTTGAGGAAGGACATTCTTGCTATTGAGGGAGTGCAGCGTAGGTTCACAAGGTTAATTCCCGGAATGGCGGGACTGTCATATGTTGAAAGATTGGAGCGACTGGGCTTGTATACAATGGAATTTAGAAGGATGAGAGGGGATCTGATTGAAACGTATAAGATTATTAAGGGATTGGACACACTGGAGGCAGGAAGCATGTTCCCGCTGATGGGTGAGTCCAGAACTAGAGGCCACAGTTTAAGAATAAGGGGTAGGCCATTTAGAACTGAGATGCGGAAAAACTTTTTCACCCAGCGAGTGGTGGATATGTGAAATGCTCTGCCCCAGAAGGCAGTGGAGGCCAAGTCTCTGGATGCATTCAAGAGAGAGTTAGATAGAGCTCTTATAGATAGCGTGGTCAAGGGATATGGGGAGAGGGCAGGAACGGGGTACTGATTGTGTATGATCAGCCATGATCACAGCGAATGGCGGTGCTGGCTAGAAGGGCCGAATGGCCTACTCCTGCACCTATTGTCTATTGTCAAATATTAACTTTTAAAAGTTATTAATTTGGGGATCTGGGTGCAACTGAAAGGTCAGCTTTTATTGCCACCCCTAATTTTTATAGGGTTGTAGATAAGGTGAATGGCTACAGTCTTTTTAAACTGAGAGGAAAATATTTAAAAGGGATATGGGGTACAACATAGGATGGGTTGTTAATTATGGGGGACAAGCTGCCTGGGAAAACGGTACAGGCAGGTGTAATTACAATGTTTTAAAGCCATTTAGGCGGATATATGAATAAATAATGCTTAGTGAGGGATATGGGCTAAATGCAGCCAAAGGGGACCAGTTTGGATAGACATCCTGGCATGCATGAACAAGCGGGGTTAAGGGGCTTGTTTCTCTGCAGTATAAGTTATATAATTATATTACTGAGCCATCAGGAAAGACTGAATAGGTTAATACTTAATTCCATCAAACATAGAAGAATGAGGGAGATTTGTTGGAGATATACAAAATTATGAGGGGTATAGATAAGGCAAATGAGAGCAGGCTTTTTCCAGCGAGGTTGGGTGAGATTAGAAGTCATGGGTTAAGGGGAACATGAGGGAGAACGTCTTCACTCAGAGGGTTGTGGGAGTATAGAATGAGCTGCCAGCGCAAGTGATGGATATGACAAACATGAGAAAAACTGCAGATGCTGCCTGGCCTGCTGAGTTCCTCCAGCATTTTGTGAGTGGTGGATATGAGTTAGATTTCAACATTTATGATAAAGTTGGATAGATACATGGACCGGAGAGATATGAATGTCTCTGGTCCCAGTGCAGATCAATGGGACTAGGCAAAATAATAGCTTGGCATGGACTACCTGGACCAAAGGGTCTGTTTCTGCCCTTAATTGTCTATGACTCTGTGACTCTAATGCATTCTATAAGTTAAAAATGATGGGGAGAGAATAGGAATGTGGTGTAAGGCGAAGATTGGATTAGACATAATCATATCAAATGCCAGAGCAAGCTTAAGGTGCCAACTGGCTTATTTCTGCTCCTGTTTCTTTTATTTTTGTGCTTTTGAATGTTTCAGTTGTACAAAAAGGGTGTGATAGTTGTTACTTAAACTACCTTAGATATAAACATAAGAAAAAGAGGCCAGAGTAGTTATTTAGCTTCTTGTACTTTCCTGCATTCAGTACGATTCTGACTGATCTACACAGCACCACTTACTTATACTTAACATGTCAGAATCTAAATTATCACCGACATATGACAAAGCTTATTGTTTTGCCAAAGAAGTACAGTGCAAAAATATAAAAATATAAACTATAAAAATCAATAGAGAAAACAAAAGAAGAATGAAGCAATGCTCATGGGTTCATGGGCTGTCCAGGGAGAACAGCAACAACTTATCCAATGGTTACTTATAATTTAATTAAGAAGATAAAATACTGGAAGTATTCAGCAGTCAGCGCTGTGTGCAGAGAATGAAGTTCTTGTTGTACCTTATTGTGCCTCCAAACGCTACTTAGTGGAGCAACACTGATAATAAAAGAAATACAATGGAAAAAAAAATTAGCATTACAAATTAATTGCACTTCTTGTCACAAATTCTCTGAAAAACAAACTATATTCATTTTCCATTGTATTGTACCAGTGAAATTTGCAAAGCATCAAAACCAAATAACTTTGTCTAAATAAATGTTCTCAATTTGAAAACAATAAATCTGTATCAATAGCACATGCCACAATATAGAAACATAGAAAAACTACAGCACAATACAGGCCCTTTGGCCCACAATGCTATGCCGTACATCTACTTAATTTAGAAATTACCTTGGGTTACCCATAGCCCTCTATTTTTCTAAGCTCCACGTACCTGTCCAGGAGTCTCTTAAAAGACCCTATCATATCCGCCTCAACCACATTCGCCGGCAGCCCATTTCACGCACTCACCACTCTCTGTGTAAAAAACTTACCCTGACGTCTCCTCTGTACCTACTTCCAAGCACCTTAAAACTGTGCCCTCTTGTGTTAGCCATTTCAGCCCTAGGGAAAAGCCACTGACTATCCACAAGATCAATGTCTCTCATCATTTTATACGCCTCAATCAGGTCACCTCTCATCCTCTGTCGCTCGAAGGAGAAAAGGCTAAGTCCACTCAACCTATTCTCAGAAGTGGGGTCTGACCAAGATCCTATATACCTGTAACATTTCCTCTTGGTTCTTAAACTCAATCCCACGGTTAATGAAGGCCAATGCACCGTATACCTTCTTAACCACAGAGTCAACCTGATCATCTGCTTTGAGCATCCTATGAACTCGGACCCCAAGATCCCTCTGATCCTCCACACTGACAAGATTCTTACCATTAATACTATATTCTGCCATCATATTTCACCTACCAAAATGAACCACCTCACACTTATCTGGGTTGAACTCCATCTGCCATTTCTCAGCCCAGTTCTGCATCCTATCAATGTCCCGCTGCAACCTCTGACAGCCCTCCACACTATCCACGACATCCCCAAGCTTTGTGTCATCAGCAAATTTACTAATCCATCCCTCCACTTCATCATCCAGGTCATTTATAAAAATCTCTAAGGGGTCCCAGAACAGGTCCCTGAGCCACACCACTGGTCACTGACCTCCATGCAGAATATGACTCATCTACAGCCACTCTTTGCCTTCTGTGGGCAAGCCAATTCTGGATCCAAAAAGCAAGGTCCCCTTGGATCCCATGCCTCCTTACTTTCTCAATAAGCCTTGCATGGGGTACCTTATCAAATGTCTTGCTGAAATCCATACACACTACATCTATTGCTCTACCTCCATCAATGTGCTTAGTCACATCCTCAAAAAATTCAATCAGGTTTGTAAGACACGACCTGCCCTTGACAAAGCCATGCTGACTATTCCTAATCATATTATGCCTCTCCAAATTTTAATAAATCCTGTCTCTCAGGATCTTTTCCATCAACTTATCAACCACTGAAGTAAGACTCACTGGTCTATTATCTCCTAGGCTATCTCTACTCCCTTTCTTGAATAAGGGAACAACATCTGCAACCCTCCAATCCTCCGGAACCTCTCCCGTCCCCATTGATGGTGCAGAGATCATTGCCAGAGGCTCAGCAATCTCCTCCCTTGCCTCCCACAGTAGCCTGGGGTACATCCCGTCCAGTCCCGGCGACTCATCAAACTTGATGCTTTCCAAAAGCTCCAGCACATCCTCTTTCTTAATATCTACATTCTCAAGCTTTTCAGTCCACTGTCAGTCATCCCTACAATCGCCAAGATCCTTTTCCATAGTGAGTACTGAAGCAAAGTAGTCATTAAGTATCTCTGTTATCTCCTCTGGTTCCATACACACTTTTCTATTGACACACTTGATTGGTCCTATTCATTCACATCTTATCCTCTTGCTCTTCACCTACTTGCAGAATGCCTTTGGGTTTTCCTTAATCCTGCTCACCAAGGCCTTCTCTTGGCCCCTTCTGGCTCTCCTAATTTCATTCTTAAACTCCTTCCTGCTAGCTTTATAATCTTCTAGATCTCTATCATTACCTAGTTTTTTAAACCTTTTGTAAGCTCTTCTTTTCTTCTTAACTAGATTTACAACAGCCTTTGTACACCACAGTTCCTGTACCCTACCATCCTTTCCCTGTCTCACTGGAACGTACCCATGAAGCGCACCACACAAATATACCCTGAACATTTGCCACATTTCTTCTGTACATTTCCGTGAGAACATCTGTTCCCAATTTATGCTTCCAAGTTCCTGCCTGATAGCTTCATATTTCCCTTTACTTGAATTAAACACTTACTTAATTTGTCTGTTCCTATCCCTCTCCAATGCTATGGTAAAGGCGATAGAATTGTGATCAGTATTTCCACAATGTTCTCCCACTGAGAGACCTGACATCTGACCAGGTTCATTTCCCAATACCAGATCAAGTACAGCCTCTCCTCTTGTAAGCTTATCTACATATTGTGTCAGGAAACCTTCCTGAACACCTAACACCACACCACACACCTAACAAACTCCACCCCATCTAAACCCCTTGCTCTAGGGAGATGCCAATCAAAATTTAGGAAATTAAAATCTCCCACCTCAACAACCTTATTATTATTACACCTTTCCAGAATCTGTCTCCCTATCTGCTTCTCAATATCCCTGTTACTATTGGGTGGTCTATAAAAGACACCCAACAGAGTTATCAACCCCTTCCTCTTTCTAACTTCCACCCACAGGGACTCGGTAGACAATCCCTCCATAACTTTCTCCTTTTCTGCAGCCGTGGCACTATCTCTGATCAGCAGTGCCACACCTCCACCTCTTTTGACTCCCCCCTTGTCCTTTCTGAAACATCTAAAGCCTGGTGCTCTAAGTAGCCATTCCTGCCCCTGAGCCATCCAAGTCTTGTAATGGCCACAACAACACAGCTCCAAGTACTGATCCATGCTCTAAGCTCATCCGCTTTGTTCATGATGCTTCTTGCATTAAAAAAGACATATCTCAAACCATCGGTCTGAGCATATCCCTTCTCTATCACCTGCCTATCTTCCCTCTCGCACTGTCTCCAAGCTTTCTCCATTTGTGAACCAACCGCCCCTTCCCCCGTCTCTTCAGTTCGGTTCCCATCCCCCAGCAAACTCTCCCCAACTGCCTTAGCAAACCTCCCTGCCAGGACATTGGTCCCACTCAGATTCAAGTGCAACCCGTCCATTTTGTACAGGTCACACCTATCCCAAAAGTGGTCCCAATGATCTAGAAATTTGAATCTCTGCCCCCGCTCCACTCCCTCAGCCACGCATTTATCCTCAACCTCACTCTATTCCTCTATTCACTGTCACGTGGCACAGGCAGTAATCCCGAGATTAATACCTTTGAGGCCCTGCTGCTCAACTAACCTCCCAACTCCCTGTACAGTCGGCCCTCCTTATCCGCGGGGGATAGGTTCTGGGACCCCCCGCGGATACCAAAAAACGCAGATGCTCAAGTCCCTCATTTAACCTGTCCCAGTGTGGTGGTCTTTAGGACCCAGCGGAATCCCGGACTTTATTTAACGTCTCAGTGCGGTGGACATTAGGACCTGGTGGCGCTGCTCTGAATCCGCAGTGTTTCTGTTCACGAAAATAATCATGATCATGATTGAAAATAAGGTGGAAGTAATAAAGCGATTGGAAAGAGGTGAAACACCATCGGTCATTGGAAAAGTGTTAGGCTACAGTCCGTCAACGATCGGAACAATTTTAATTGAGCATGCAAAAAGCCCTGCCCCGATGAAAGCTACAATTTTTACTAAGCAATGCAGTGGTTTAATTATTGAAATACGTATTTTTCTTTAAGTGTTTTATATGCATAGAAAGGTAAAATATGTACTATATACTAAGAAAAAAGTTTGACTGACGCTAAATAATACCGGATGTATCTGTTCCGACTTCAAATCCGACTTAAAGACGGACTCAGGAATGGAACTCATTCATAACCTGGGGACTGCCTGTACTTTTAAGTCATTTCTAGATTACTTATAATATCTAATACAATGTAAATAGCTGTTATACTGTATTGTTTAGGGAATAATGACAAGAAAAAATAGTCTGTACATGCTCAAACAACGAGTGCTGGAGAGAGAACTTACGGGTTTTCCCGATCCGCGGTTGGTTGAATCGGCGGATAAGGAGGGCCGACTGTAGTCTGTTTTCAGGACCTCCTCCCCTTTCCTACCTATGTTGTTGGTACCAATATGTACCATAACCTCTGGCTGTTCACCTTCCTACTTCAGCATATGGTACTCGATCAGAAACATCCCAGACCCTGGCACCTGGGAGGCAAACTACCATCCACGTTTCATTCCTGTGTCCACAGGATCACCTGTCTGACCCACTAACTATAGAGTCCCCTATCACTGCTGCCATCCTCCTCCTTTCCCTACCCTTCTGAGCCACAGGGCCAGACTCTGTGCCAGAGGCACAGCCACTGTTGCTTCCCCCAAGTAGGCCGTTCTCCCTAGCAGTACTCAAGCAGGAGTACTTATTGTTAAGGGGGACAGCCACAGGAGTACCTTCTGGTATCTGACTCCTGCCCTTCCCTCTCTTGACTGTTACCCACTTATCTGTCTTGAGGCCCTGTGGTGAATTTTAGAAAACATTCTAAAACAATGTTTTAGAACAAGTGCAATCCAGAGCCATATCGCACATTAAGAATCTAAGAGATGTTTGAATTTTAACTGTTTAACACAATAGTGTCTACTACCCATCCTGCAAAATGTCCTGGGAATCTTTAAGATTCCAAATATTATCCACCAGATACATCTAAGCAGGATTGGCTGAATTGGCAAATGGGCTCAGAGGACCTCACAGGAAGACTGAGTGTTATGGGGGAGGTGGTCAATTGATTTATTATTGTCATGGTAGTGAGATAGAGACTAGGTGAACAGATTCTAATCCAATTTCATCTACAAGTGACATCACTGCACAGGGACAAATTGCATATAATGATGAGTCAGAGAACAGGGGGAAGTGAGAGCATTGTGGCATGGTGTAACAACGTTTCCCGTAAGGTCAGCAAAAGCCTGTCCATTGACTTCAAGAAGGGAGTAGTGCAGATGCTCCTGTTTAATCAATGGCCTGGAGGATGATTTTTGCACTAATTTTTTGAAGTTTCACTGTAATTTTGAAACTATATTCTGTTATTGATTTGCCCTTGTACTACTGTGATGTACCAAGTTTTGGAATGAACTGTAAGTTTTTCATGACATGAA